>NC_139512.1:93999208-94599208 GCF_947247035.1 Vipera ursinii
GTGGAAACAAACGTCCCTGGCTGAGTTTGGCGAAGGAATGTTTGATAAACTGAAATCAGCACTCGAGCTGATCTGTGTACATTATCGGGAGATCAAAAGGAACGCGCTGGAAAGGAGAGGGGGTTCCCTCTGCCCTCCAACTCCTTTTTTTAAAAAAAAACTTTGGCATGTTGTCATCAACATCTAAGCCAGGGGTCTTCAAACTTGGCCCTTTTATGACTTGTGGACTTCAACTCCCAGAATTCCTCAGCCAGCAAAGCTGGCTGAGGAATTCTGGGAGTTGAAGTCCACAAGTCATAAAAGGGCCAAGTTTGAAGACCCCTGATCTAAGCGGAGAAAGTTGGGGGTTTTTTGATGGTGGGGTGTGTGTGTGGGGGAACAGCCGGGACTCTTGTTAGCTCATCCTCGCCAGGGAATTAAAAGAACTTTGAGCCCGTCGCTTCCCGCTTCCTCTGTAACCTCAGCGGCAATGTGCAACTGTAAAAACAGACAAGAGGCGAGTTATCTGTCAAGATTCATGAACTCCTTAGGGCTGGAACTTAACAAAGTAATAAATAGCCCCAGTGGCCTCCCTTTGGCCTCAGCCAGCGCCCAAGTATGTATTATGGGATCCCAGGGCAGGAATGCAATTGGACTCCACCACTCTGCCAGTCCCTAGATGTTGACCAATTAAATATGGGAGGGAGCTGAATTCATGCCCGTCGCGCTGGGAGAGCTCGGAGGTGCCCAAAGACCCAGACCCAGAATTATTTGCGGAGTAACTCCTACTGATTTTCCCCACCTAAGCCTGTGTGTAGGGCTACTTTCACTAACTAGTGCCATCTATTCCCGCCAGTCACAGTCATGATAATGAACCTGATAGTCCATGAGCCTCCTACTAACCCATCTGGAGGGTGCCAAAATGAGAGAGAAATGATGTATAGGGCTGCAAATTCAGGACTTATCCACCCCAATGCGTTTAACCAGAGTGCCATCCTGCACTTATGACAGAAATGTCCTTTCCTGGCCCCATAGAAGTCAATTGATCTCAGATGCAGCCTATTATGTCATCATTAGTGGTTCCACTTTAAAAATAGCGTGTTCCATGTTATTCTACCTTATTCCACTTAAAAAAAAAAGTATGTTCCACCTTATTACTGAATTGAAATGCTCTCCACCCATTATTGAATCACGACAAAAAAAAAGTACTGTAGTATGAAATTCTATCCTGCCGCCTTTGGATATCACTGCAATTCAGAGGTGCCCACTCTGTGTGTGTGTGTGTGTGTGTGTGTGTGTGTGTGTGAACTCACAACCATGGTAGTGGACCTTTGCCCATGTACATAAAAACATGTTGGGGCTCTGGTTACATAAAAACATGTTGGGGCTCTGTCATTTTGATTCCTTTTTTAGCCTCCCTCTGCAGACACCTAGCCTCCTTCAAAGTAATAGGTGTCTTCGGATTGTGTCAGAACAAGGGGAAAACATTTCTTGGATGCTTTTATGGCTGAGAATGATTCAAATACATTTCAAGCATAGACTGACAAGAACCAGTTTGGTCTAGTAGTTAAGACACTAGGCTATAAAGTGGGTTCAAGTCCAACATTAGCCATGAAAGCCAGCTGGGTGACTTTGGCCCAGTCACTCCACCCCACCAGGTTGTTGTGGGGAAAAATAGATATTTGAGTTAACTATTGAGTTATTTGTAAAAACAATAAAGGCAGGATATAAAATCAGTAAATAAAAATACATAAGATGAAGACAGTATCATTGGGATAGGACATGTGTTGTGGGGGTGGGGGAGGGACATTTGGATCTTGATAAGGTGCTGATGGGGAAAGCCTTGTAAGATCAGCCTGGACAGTCTGTGGATGAGCTTCGAAGAGAATTCAACTGACTCTTAGTGAGTATAAGCAGAGATCTGTGGGGAATGTTGGGAGGCCCAGATGCCCCGTCCTTCCCCCTCCCCCATCACTAGCCATCCATCACTAGGGTTTTTTTTCCTCCCCAAATTTGTCCTTTCTATTAGCACTTCATCTCCAGTGCAATTTTTTTCTCCCAATTTCAAAGAAAATAGAGAAGACAAGCTCTGCTATTTTGTTTGGAGAAGGATACGGGCATGTGGTTCAGCCCATATCTTAATTATGGGTGGGGGGGTTGGTCCTCAAATTTGTTATTTATTGTTTTTCTTGGATGTTTTGAATCTTGTTTTTATTTTCTGTTATCTGCCCCGAGGTGGATGGTCATGTAAATTGAGTTAATACATAAATAAATTGAGCAGGTTATTCAAATAATCTATCATTTGGGTTTGCACAATACACTGAACCACAAAATAAAGGGATTGGGTTTGTGCAATGTACTAACTCATTAGAAAGGCATATTCAAGGGTAAAGTTAATCATGTTTAATGGGTTATGCATAGGCTGCCATTAGGCATTTACTTGACCTGGTTAACTGGGTTACATGAACACATTCTCTTTATCAGACGTATGTTTGTCATTTCTAAAGCAACTTTGGTTTCCCCCCCCCCCCTTATTTACATCCACCCCCTTTCCTTCTCTCAGAACATCTCTGGATCACTGTGCTATGCATTTGATTCAGTGAACTGTGATGTACGTAATAAGTTAGTCTTTTCTTTCAGGTGCTATGTTTGCTGCTTTTCTTTAAAAAAAAACACAATGTCTGCCATCCTGAAAATGAAATTATATCCTCATTCAATCTCTCCATGTCAACTGGTGCCCCCTACAGTTGAATCAGATGGGGAAATCTGAATGTTTGTGGGATGTTTAGATATCTTGTTAGGAGACAAAGCTCTCACCATTTATTTCCCCAAACACTTCTAAAAGTAAATGACTGGAATTGTGATTTAATGTTATTCAAAATCCATTCCTACAAGATCAGCAGGACTCGATTCCAAGTCCGGCAGCCTTGAATATTGATTTCTCTTCCTCTGCCTGTGTCCAAATTTTATGGTGCTCCTGCATTGGTCCTTTTCAGAATGCTCTGCCAAATGAAGCATAGTCAAAAATTACTAGACAATTATGTTTGGGTGATGGTCCTCTAGCTCAAATGTACCCCTTGAGCTGCATTTGAGGTTCTTAGTAAAACAGGGTTTTCCAACTGTGAGGGGAAGGCAGAGGACTGAAGAACCTTTCAATCAGAATAACAGAATTGAAAGGGACCTTGGAGGTCCTCTAGTCCAACTCCCTGCTCAAGCAGGAGACCCTGGCCTATACCATTCCAGACAAGTGGCTGTCCAGCCTCCAGTGATGGAGCACCCACAACTTTTGAAGGCAAGCTGTTCCACTGATTAATTGTTCTCACTGTTGGGAAATTTCTCCTTAGTTCTAGGTTGCTTCTTTCTTTCTTTAGTTTCCATCCATTGTGTCTTGTCTTGCCTTCTGGTGCTTTTTTCAAAATAGGTTGACCCTCTCTTCTTCGTGGCACACTGCTATCATGTCTCCCCTAGTCCTTCTTTTCACTAGACTAGACATTCCCAATTGCTGCAACTCTTTCCAGAGTCTCTACTTCTTTTGTACGATACTGGGGTGCAGTATTCTAAGTGTGGTCTTACTCAGGCTTTATAAAGGGGTACTAATACTTCACCTGATCTTGATTCTATCCCTCTGTTACCACATTATCATATCCCTTCTGCGATTATATAAAATAGATAATAATCACATTATTCCAATAAATCCATCTTTACCTACGTTTCACTGCATTATTCATTCCACTGTTCATTTTGAAGTTTTGGATTTTAGAGGAGTGTGGACTTTAAGATTTAAAAGAGCCTTGGTGGAGCAGTGGGCTAATGCCTCCTTAAGTAACACCAGCTGCCTGCAATTATTGCAGGTTCGCATCCCACCAGGCTCAAGGTTGACTCAGCCTTCCATCCTTCCGAGGTAGGTAAAACGAGGACCCAGATTGTTGGGGGCAATTAAGCTGACTTTGTAATAATACCGCTTGGGGTGTGTGTGTGAAAGCCCTAATAAGCAGGCATATACATAGAATGAAGGCTACTGCTAAGCTTGTAAGCCGCCCTGAGTCAGGGCGGGATATAAATGGAATTTTTTAAAAAAAGAGATTACACCACTGTAACTGGAGGTGTGGAGGCAAAAAGTTTAGGAACCCCCTTCTCCACGCTGATCTTTTGCTTCTGTTTCCTAAGGAGTTTGCATTAATAACTGGCCATTTAAATACAATCGCGACCTTTCTTAATCTGATTTGGGCGCAGGCTTGCTGCCCTGGCGTTTTATGGATTCCGGTCCCTTTCACGACCCCCTCTGCCCCCAAAGAGGGCTTTCTCGTTCACCCACTACTAATGTTTACCTCCCCCCTCCCGTGGGCTACTGAACCCAAGCAACCCCCTCCGCCCCTCCCTCTTTCTCCTCCCGTGTCCTCGCTGCAGAGCGTCCTTCTGGCCCGGTGCTCGCGCCGCCGAGTCTCCTCCTCCTCCTCCTCCGGTTGGGCGGAAGGAGGCCAACGGGGAAACCCGCTTTGTGGAACTTGCTGCTCTATTATCTTACCGTAAATCTTAGGCAATCCTGGAACTAATTATCGAGAGGATATGTCTCAATTTGTTCTGCATTAATGCCACGTTGGGAATGGAGTCGGGGCCACAGCCAGAGCAGACACTTGAGCACATGAAATTGATGAACTGAGACTTTCTCCGAGTCCCCAGCACACCATCTGGAATTCCAGTCTGGGGTTACGATGAGAATTTCTGACCCCAGATTCAACTCTGGAGAAGAACCAGGGAGGGGGGGGAAGGAAAGGAAAGGAAAGGAAAGGAAAGGAAAGGAAAGGAAAGGAAAGGAAAGGAAAGGAAAGGAAAGGAAATGAAAGGAGGAAAGGAAAGGAAAACTTGAGAAAGGGGGGAAGAATAGAAGAAAATGTCATTTCTGCACCTGTAGGAAATAAACGCTGTCTAAATTCTTTTTCCCCATAACTTTGTTCCCCTTGAAATTAATCTACCTGTGCTTATCTCCACGTCTTTATATTATCCATAAATATTGAAAGAAAGGAATTTTACAGAAACGATTCCTGAGCCTTTCCCCTAAACTCAATCCTCTTTCTCAGAGTTCAGGTGTTCTTAATTAGGACACCTTTCCCCCCCACCCAATCCCTGTTAATTGCTGTGTGGGGAGGCAGTGATCTGCACACCTTTTTGGATGGAACATGGAACTGGGCATCTCAAAGGGTTCATACTGGATAAGGCTTGATGGCTCAACCATCCAGATTTGAACTGGCCTTTGTGTTATTCTTGTCCCTGAAAGTAAGTCTCAGGCCTATTTGCTGGAATAAGTCTTGCTGGACCCAGCGCTGTTTAGCTAGAAAGCCAATTCCACCTTGGCTTGGCAGGGATTGAAATTCTGTGCAAACTGACATGGGAATAGGACTCATGGATCCCAGCCTAGTTTACCTTTGAGTCTATGTGACGCGGTGGCTCAGTGGGTTAGGACGCTGAGCTTGTCGATCAGAAGGTCGGCAGTTTGGTGGGTCAAATCCCGAGTGCCGCGTAACAGAGTGAGCGCCTGTTACTCGTCCCAGCTTCTGCCAACCTAGCAGTTCGAAAGCACATAAAAAATGCAAGTAGAAAAATAGGGACCACTCCGGTGGGAAGGTAACAGCGTTCCGTGTGCCTTTGGCATCTAGTCATGCCGGCCACATGACCACAGAGACGTCCTCGGACAAGCGCTGGCTCTTCGGCTTTGAAACGGAGATGAGCACCGGCCCCTAGAGTCGGAAACGACTAGCACACATGTGCGGGGGAACCTTTACCTTTACCTACCTATGTGTTTAGACCTGCAGTCCAGGTGGACGCCAATAAACAGATGGAATAAACTGATTTTCATATTGATACCTGTGGGATGTTTACTCAAACCCACGTTACATAGCTTGGAAGTAAATCTGGGGAACCTTATTTTGTGGCTTGTTAGAGATGCATCTTGATTTCGGCAGAAGTCACCTCTAGTAGGTGTAGGAATATGAGGCCATAAAGCAATAAATGAATAACTTTCTTAATTCCCGTGATTGGTTCATCAACCATGAACCATTGTGGATTAGTGTATTTTGTTTTTCCATTTTCGGGGTCCAATTTCCCCCTCCCCATCGCAGCCATGTCTCTCACCTTGCACCAAGCTTCATTTTACATGAAGGCTGAGGGTCTTAGAGAGGTCTTGTTAAATTTATTAGCATATTGCTAGGGCAAAGCTGAACATAAATTACCAGGATGTGTAAAGCTATAAAATATCCCTCCACAGACTCTGGTGAACAAGAGTTCATACACCAGTAAGCACTGGATCATTGTTCAGATCACTGTGACATTTTAAAAGTCTCTGCTGCATAACTGGAGCTGTGCAAAGATTAGCTGAGGGCACTCAGAGAAGGCGTTCATGATTAAGACCTCTCAAATAGGTAAGAAAAAAAGAAAGTGGCTTCCTGTTTAATTTCAGCATTACACCAAGCAGTTGTAAATTAATGGTAATAGTCTTATCTTCAGTTAGAAGGGTATTAGTGAAATTATTGACTTCAATAGGATCTGATTTCCAGGCTGAAAGAATAAGGACATCCCACTGTTATACCTTTCTCCCTATTGTACCATGTGTGCTCATCTTTATGTGGCTCTAAATGTAAAATGAGGATAGCTCATTGTTAATCATTCTTAAAAGGCATGTTCTCAAGATGCCACCTTCCTCTCCTCCCCACTCCGTAGCCTGTTTAGCTGTTCCAGTTTAAATGTAACATTTTCCCTCCTCTCCTAATAGAAGGCTTGCCATGAACATGATGTACAACATTACATCAATCATGCTGATGATGATACTTTCAAGGGCCAGGACTGGCCACATTAGACAGACCTGGCCATGCCTTTCTAAATCAGTTGCTGCTGAGAACTGCCCCCCATTGCTCTTTTGGCTGGAACCGGATGAAAGAGTGGCTTTTGCAGAGACATTTACCTATGTGATGTCCAACTGGCACTTTCTGAATTTAGTTGTCTGATGTTACACAGGTTTCTTGTCTTTCTTGTCTCTCTCTCAAAATCAATCAATCAATCTATGACAGTGTGTTGCAGTAGTTAAAATGCAGTACTGCAACAAACTCTGCCCACAGTCTGGAGTTTGATCCTGACCAGCTCAAGGTTGATTCTGCTTCCATCCTTCCAAAGACAGTAAAATGAGGACCCAGATTGTTGGGAGAAATATGTTGATGCTGTAAACCACTTAGAGAGTGCTATCTATCTATCTATCTATCTATCTATCTATCTATCTATCTATCTATCTATCTATCTATCTATCATCTATCTTCATCATAATCTATTTATTTATTTATTTATTTAGATAATGCCTTTATTGTTTTTATAAATAACTCAATATGATGAACAAAACTAATATTCCTTCCTCCTCCAATTTTTACCCACAACAATAACATTGTGAGGTGGGTAGGACTGAGAGAAAGTGATTGGTCCAAAATCACCTAGTCAATTTTCATGCCTACAGCAGAACTACTAGAACTCAAGTCTTCAAGTTTCTAGCCAAGTGCCTTAAACTATTAGGCCAGACTGGCCTATAACTAACACAGGCTTACTAGTCTTTGGAAAGAGTGCTCGACCTATTAAAAACAAAACAAAACAGGATGTATGGGTGTTAACAAAGCAGAGAAATTGACAAGAGCTGCAGGGTCTGGGATGATGGAGGAAAAGATGCTGTTCCCAGCCAGATAGCATTCTCAGTCATGTGGTAATTAATAGATAGAAAGTTCTTTACAAATCTTCCCACTCCCCAGTTTAAACCCATTACTGAACTCTCTTATTTTCCTCCAAAATCTTTGGTTTCACATGGAAAGGAGGAGCCATTATATGTTTAAAGGCAGAAGAAAGAAGCATATATTGCCTCCATTATATGATTTGTCAGTATTGTGCTCTCTCATTGTTATTTTTCTTTATTATTATTTTTTAGCAACCTGTAGGGGTTCCAGCCACTGAAATTTATACAGAAAGTCTTTCCATACCCCCATCTTTCCCATTCCATCTTGCAAGCAATCAGCCACTTTGGAAATGATACTTAAGCACAAATTTATCTTTCTTGCACAATCGCTCTGTTTTAGTACAATGCTATTTCAGAATAGTGTTATTCTGAAATAGCATAAACTCATGCTGACTTTAAACACGCCCATATAAAACACTTGCAGAAAAGCAGAACAAGGTTTGACAGATGGCTAAACCACTGATCTAGTTAACACACCTCACCTCCTGTTAAAGGGAGCAATTGACGGATACTTTCCTGCCTGCTGGTGACATTTGCTAAGAGGGTAAAGAAAACTGGAGAAACCCACCCGTTGCTTTTCTTAACTTGTCCCTCCTTAAAATGGTGAGGTTATCAGCATTCCCAGCTAGACCAAATAGGATCCCCATTGTAGACAATGCAATGTATCTGGCATATTTTTCTGTTGCCCCAAGGACTGAAGGAAAGCCCTTTAATGTCACTGTGAGAAAGAGCCATTTATTTCTTTATTTTAATGGACTGACCTGATATTTCCCATATCTTAGTAAACTAGTAAAGGTACAACTGAAAGGTGTAATTGAAAGACTTTAGAGCAAGGGGACAGGGTAATTGAGAAGGGAAAGAGCAGTTTTCTCTTGTTAATTGTGAAATACATATGGGACTCCTCAGAGCACTGTAGTATGAGGAACTGGTAACAGATAGGAGGGAATGTTCAGGTCAGGAGATCAGGAATCAATCTTTAAATCTAGAACAAGATTGTCTATAGAGATTCTCAATCATCCAAGTCATGGTTATTCCAATGGTGCTTTTCCAAAGACAACTGAACTTGCTTGAAAATCATTCACTTCTCATCCAAGAAGCTTCTTCAGTTCTGACTGTTGCCTTTTGGAAAAGCATCTTGGGGACTAGAACAAGATTGAGTAGATGTTGCTACCTTAATAATTACTATTTTAAAATGGGAGGCAATAAAGCCTTCAGAGTCAGAATCTAAAATGACTAAGCTGGAGTACTGGCTATAAATTGTGAGCAACGGACTGTGATGTAAATAAAATAATTAAAATACAACATTAGAATTTGATAATTTATTCCCTAGAAGCAGCTTGATCAGCTCCTTCACAAATACAGATTTGGATAGAAAAAATATACCTCTTTCTTACCTGAAACTGATTCTTTGGCTTAATATTTAATAAACTAAAAATATTCAGGAAAAAAAACATTTATATGGTGATGTTCAGTATTGTACAGAATTAAAGTTTACCATGCTAGAAGAATCTCAAGGACCAGTAACCAAACTGAAACCACAATAAACCACATTTTACAAGGATGTATAAAATAAAAGGAAAATGGAAAAAAACAAGTTCTGCTAAGGAGCTTGATCTGGGAAAAACTCAGAAGACCAAACTGCATACACTTAAGGAAATAAGGAGTATGCTAGCTGTACAGCAGCAGATTAATTCTTATGCAAAACAACAGGAAACCATAAATGAAAGCTCACTGACTATTCTTTAAAAGAAATTAAGACATTTTCTAGGGAGTAAACCCTACTGAATGTGATGTGACTTTGAACTTATTTGGACTATGCCATATGACGATGAACAACATGGAATTGTGATATGGGATACAGTGCCGTATTAACTAGCCTGTTAGCAGCACTTGGATGACCTTGGTTGAGCTTGAAAAACTAAGGAGGTAGGACTGTGTTCTTGGAAGGAAGACCATCAGGAAACACCAAGCTGTAAGCTACACTGAGAAATCAGCAAAACATTCAAGAACACTACGGCAAATTGCTTCTACGGTATATTGTAATTAAGAAAACTCCATGGTCCTCCATTTGTCATCTTCAGACACAACTTGATGAAGACTTTTGTTCTATCTTTCTGGTGTATTATTGCTTGTATGCACACTAATAAAACATTGGTGCATCTTCAAAATGGTTTGGTTGCTTTAGATTTTGGCTGCATCTCATATAATCCCATTTTAACCATCATTTCCAGGCAATTACAAACAAATAAGAGTGCTAATACAGTATCCATATCCATATTCTATTCATTCCCCCTTCTCAAATAGGACATTTTCTATCTTGATCTTTGGACACAGGATAACGTCTATCATGTATTACAAACTTTGATGCAGCTTTCTTCATCTTATAGCAGGAAAGAGGAAAAAAATGTAAAATCAGATTAAAGCATAAGCATTTTATATATCCAGTAGTTTGAAAAATGGTGGGATTCTTTCTTTCCCAACGGTATTCTAGAGAGACAATTTTACACATTTAATATTTTGAGTTTAATTCCTATGACCAAAGCACTTTCACAACAATAAAAAACACTCAGATGAAACTAGCCCTACCTTATTTGGAAGTTTGTGTCAAAATTTCATTTACAACTAATATGTGTTATCAATGAAATTTTGACACAAACTGTGTCTTTCAAACTTTAAAAGTACTTTCCCTTTTCCACATGCAATATGTCATTTTTTGGCCTGCCTACCAAGACATGAGCTCCCTGAGCTCCTTTTTGCCAGCAAAAATATTTTCCAGTCCTTGCTGATAGATTTTATATCTTTCCTTTCTTCAGCAATCATCCTGCTGTTTGCTATTAGATGAGAAGATATAAATGTCCTGTAAGTGGTTGGTAGCATTTTATTTCAACAGATATAAATGATAGAGTTTCCAAAAGCTGAGGTTACGGCACATAAATATGGAGGAACATAATTGTTCTTATTTTTATTCTTACTGTTGTTGGAACCACTGTTTTCATAGGAGAAGTCAGATTGTGGAATTTGGAAGAGATGGAGGATTTTCACCAGTTTTCACTTTCTCCCACAACTCCCTTTCTATAATAATCAGAAGAAAGAATGACATTATTCAGCATTAAGCAGTAGGCTCTCACTGCTTTGTTAAGATTTGCTATTGTTGCCCTCTCCCTTCTGCATCTAGCCCAGGGGTAGGCAACCTTGGCTCTTTTATGACTTGTGGACTTCAACTCCCAGAATTCCTGAGCCAGCCATGCTGAGGAGAAAGGGAGAGGTTTCCATGCTGAGCCATGCTGGCTGAGGAATTCTGGGGGTTGAAGTCCACGAGTCATAAAAGAGCCAAGGTTGCCTACCCCTGATCTAGCCAAACCATTCTGGAAGATCATCCTGTATCTGGGAAAGATTTTAAAGTTACAAAAGGGAATATAACCGTCTATGTTTAAATCCCTGAGCGGTTATTAATATGATGACTTGTTAAATGTATTAAATCTTAAACTAAGGTGGGCTAATGAGAGAGAGAGAGAGAGAGAGAGAGACAGAGAGAGAGAGAGAGAGAGAGAGACAGAGAGAGAGAGAGACAGAGACAGAGAGACAGAGAGACAGAGAGAGACAGAGAGACAGAGAGAGACAGAAAGAGATAGAAAGAGCACACTTCTAAAAATGCTATAACGTCTCCACAGTAAATTTGAAAAGTAGATTTACTTCCTCTTCTCACAGCAGGAGTTGTTTGTTTGTTTACTCAATTTGTGCAGCCACAACTCTGGAAGTATATATGAAATAAAAACCAAACAGACAGCAATGATTATAAGTAGGGGAAAAAACATACTCCCCCCCCCCAATAAAACAAAGAACAAAGGAACAAAATCCATAACCGGCATACCAGGCAATGGACAGCTGGGGTCAACCAAACACACACTTCACCTCTCAGAAGATGGGCTCATCTATCATCTTGGCCCAACGCAAGGGAGAAAAACCAGGTTTTTAACACTCTCCGGAAGACTAACAGTTGAACCTTCCATTGTGACCACTGTTTCAGAACAAAATTATTCCATCACTGCCATTTTTCCTCTACCACAAAAAAAGTAGTTTCCTGATAGAAAATCTGTCTGCTGGTGTCAGGCCACAAGCATTTCCCTGTGAGATGCAAAAATATAAAATGCTATTCATAATTAAAACATTGACAATATCCACCATATGGGTATTATGATGGTCCTTGAATTACCTATAAGAGGCAACAGTTATTTCTGTTTAGTGTCTTTAGAAGTGAGTAATCAACAGTTTCAGTACTTCTATATCTTGGGAGAAGGGCAAACATTTGTTTTGGATTCTTTGCAACTCAGCTCCACTTTATGGAGGCTTCCCTTGACATGGTGTCCTAGGCTTCCTCTAGCCTACAACTGTGTATTGAAGTATAAACAGTTACAAGGCAGCCTTTCCCATCCTTGGATTTCCAGATCTGGAAATACAGCTCTGGTAATTTCCAGCTGAGATTGATGGGACTTGGAGTTGAGCAACATTTGAAGGTCCAAAGATGACCTCTCCTGCATTAAGCAGAGTGATGAAGCTACTGTTAAATGGCATGTGCTGACTTGTGAGAAATTAGCGGTGAGGTGTTATGGAAGAGAAATCCATATAGTTCAGCATGTCTTGTTGATGTAGCCTGATACTAAGTTGGAAGGAGGATTCATTGGCCAATTCTATTGATTTTTGTCTATGAAATTACGCGAGTCAGTTCTGCCAGTAATTAAAAAAATATAGAAAATGACAATAACCACAATCCCTCTAATTTCAACCTTTTAGAAAGAGACTAATGTTATCTTCTTCGTGTTCATTCTCAAAATCTTTGCAACATTTTAGAACTTCACTAAAACTTCACATTCCTCCTCTATAACTACTGTAGCTTTCACCCAAAGTTATTGGTGGATTAAGCAAAATATTATTTGCAATGAAACTAGCCCCTGCAGAAGAGAGCAATCCTCCACATGTATACATAGGTAATATAAGAGCCTTTTGCAATAATTAATTCTGCTCCAGTCTAACTACTTTCATAAGCTACATCCAAACATATTTGGAAATGTAGACTTTAAGGAGCAAATTTGTATCTGTCATTAGGAATGCATCAGTCATAGAACTGCAGTCATGGCCTCTTAGCACCAGTCTCCTAGAGCAAGAAGAAGAACTCCTTATGATCCTAGATTCACAATAATAAAAGAGGTGGAAAAGAGTGACTAGGCCATGCAGGTCAGGTCCCATCTGGCAAATTCAGGATTACTCCCCATGGTACACATTTCAACTCTTTGTCAAATCTCATGTTATGTTTCCCACACTGTGGGGCTTCCAATGTGTTAATCAAGAAATGCATTCACACAATCTAACAGATCTTCTTATTCAACTTTCCTTTCCTTTAATTACTTCCATTATTCACTATGCCATTGTGAAAAGTGAATAAAGTGTTTTTAGCTTCTCTGCTTTATTGTTATTTTATACTCTTGCATCGTTCTAAAAATTCTGAACTGTGAACAGTTGCTCTGCTTCACAAGGATAGAGAAAACAGTGGACATAGAAACTGGTCTAGTTTATTTCACAGACCCTTCTTGTCCCCAATTTGGATCCTTTCAGACATGCTATATTGCTACTTTACAAGCAACCTCACCATTACAAAATAAGATTGAGGATGCCCACTTATGTCATGAATTGCACCTTTTAGCCTCAAATCAAACTTCGTTAGTGAGGAACTTAAAGCAAAATCTCAATTCTGACCAATTATTGATCCCATTCTGGGATTTGATATTATGTATATACACTTCACTTTCATACTGTTTCATGAATCATTTCCTACAAATACTGTGTTTGATTGCAGTCTGATGTGAATATGTAGTAGATCAACTAACCTGCACTACTTGGTTGAAATAGAAATGTGCAACTTCCTGAGTACTTGGGCATATTTTTTATTTTTTTTCATAAATGATTATAATAGATGCTAGCAGAAAATAAAATCACACCATACATCCATTCAAATAAATAAATAAGAAAAATCATGGTTTTACAATGGGTTGCCTCTACTGGACAAAAATGGAAGCATTGATTATGAAGTTCCTCATCTGTATCTACTCACTGCATTCATTTTAGAAAGCTATAAAAATAGGTGTAAACGCTGTGATTTGTACATATCTGTCTATACTTAGCAATCACCATTACACTTACTTCATACATTGCTATGCAATTAATCAGAATTTATAATGTTGTTTAATCTCTCTGTGATCTCAGTTTCTTTGTCTAATCTAATCTCTAATTTCAAAGCAATCAAGTGTCCTTTTTATGGATAATGAAGAAAAAGGAATCCATTTGCTCTGTATAAAGTGGCCTGAGTCTTTCCATTAAGCAACGTTTTTACTTTACATACAATAAATACAATATACACACTGCTTATTATCATTGTTGTCTGCTACTTCATCAGCAAACCTCTTCCTGGATTCTGCAGTACCATATAAAGTACAGTAATGGCACATTCTTCTATTCAATAACTGGGATTACATTTCACTACTATTTTACTCTTTTGAGTGATGAACTATATGCATGCAGCTAATACATAATAAATAAGCATTACCAATATTTTCAGTTTCCTAGCTCTAAGAAGGTGTGTAGATCACCAATCAATTAGATCAATCTGTCCCACCCAGCCAAGTTAGGAGGACATGCTGCGTATCCAGTCGGTTAGGAAGTTTCAACTGGAATCTAGAAGGAGGGCCTTCTCAGCTGTTGCCCCCCACCTTATGGAACATCTTACCCCCAGAGGTGAGGTGAGCCCCCTCATTCTTCTGATTTTCTGTTAAGATCTGGCTTTTCCAATTAGCAGTTGGGGGGAAAACGACTGGAGGCCTGAGGACACTCCCACTGCCTTGATAACCGCCTAGCCTTTGAATTTTAATCTGATTTATTTTTACTTGTAAGTTTCTAACACTGTCATTTAAGGTACGCTTTTATTTATGTAAGTGTCTGATGTTTTGTGTTGTTGTAATCCACCCCACATCAGTTACATGAGATAGATGAAGTAGAAATTAAATAAATAAGTAAGTAAGTAAATATCACCTGAGAATTGTTCTGAATCAGTACATAATTGGTATCTACATACTAATATAATGTAGAATTTGTAATGTGCAAGCTTTGTGAGAAGGTTTTAGGTCTGAAGATGAAGAATACAAATCTGATGATGATGTTTGTTGCATGTTGCTAACCTTTGATAATATAAACATACTTGAAATTCCACTCATTTATCTCAATTTCTGGAAGTTCCTGTGAAGGGCTTCTTTCTAGAATGATCTGTAAGGGGCCTTTGTCCCTCATCAGATAGCTGAAGTGCAGCCAGTAGTTTTAATAAAATCTTATTTTCCAGTTACTGCTTCAATTCATTCTGAGTTCTTCCTTATCACAAAAATATTGGTTTTTCTTACATAAATTATTTCGATCAGACTTAACTACAGTATCCCCCTCAGTTCAAAATAATTTCTGAATGACTTTTTTTAAAAAAAATCTATGCTGTCATTCACCTTTATAAAAAAAATACTGCTATCTAGGGGTTCAGCTGTTATGGCTGTCCAGCCTATATTCTCTTCTCTTCAGTTATTGACATGGTTGACATTTATCAGCTTGTTATTTTTTTCTAGCCATGATTATAGTTCTTTAGAAATTGAAGCTTGCCTATGATTCAGTGTCTTCTTCCATTCTCACATTTCCATAGCTTCCCAAACAGGGCACTCTCCACAAATGCATCAGCCAACCTATGTAACCTGAAACTTCTGTATCATATTTTATATTTTCAGTCTGTACACTTTTCTTTTGGCTAGTTCATCTTTCCATCTGCCCAACCTATTGGGACCAAAAATGCTGCCATCTATCAGGCATTAGATAGGATTATAATTTTTTTCAGATTAGTTATTACAAATTAATTACATATTCTGGCCTTAAGAACACGGCATATATCCTAAAAGAGTGACAATGCATTTCTAAAGACAATTATTGTTTGTTTTAATATACATTGGAATTCAAAACTCTTTGAGTTCTTTGAAGGAGGGTGTTGACCAATGGAGAAAAAATACCAGTTTTAATAAAAGCCACTCGGCAAAACGTAAAAACAAAAAGTATTTGCCCCCATTTTTTGTTCTTCTCCCTGAGGAACCACAAGGCATTTTGTACATGTCCAAAGAGACATTAAAAATAATTATGTGGAAGAGTAATAGCTCCCTTGGTTGTTTTAATATATTTTTGTCTACAAACAAGAAAAAAATATTTAATCTGCTGTCTTGGCATTGCTTGAAAAGTTTCTCAAGCCAAAACATTTTAAGTAACTTTAAATATTATCAAGTGAGCAAGAACAATGAATGTGAATATTTATGCAACTTTATACACAGATCCCAGAAAAGAACACATATATTAGGAGATATGTTTAAGAATAGGGGTTTTGTATTTCATGGGACACATAGAAGATCTCTGGAATTTAAATTCTAAGATGAAAAGAAATTCTAAATTATTCTATAAAAGTTCTCCCAAAATGGTGATATTCTTACACCTTGTATAATGTCATGGTTATTTGCTGCAAATACTGATTATATTACTTTATTTGTGTTCTAAATTTTGCAAGATAAAAAAATCTTAGTTTCTAATTAAAGTATTGCTGAATTATGCAAAGAGCTATTTACATCAAGTCAAAACAGTTACAGACATATTGTGATTGTTAGATGGTAGACTCAATAACTGATAAGTATATCAAAAGGTTTTACCAGAATATTATTTCATAAGAAAGTGATATTAAAAATTCTATAGCAGCTGAAGAGGCCATCTATTGAAAACTACAATAGGTAGTCCTTGTTTAATAACCACAAATGGAACAATTTTATTATTAAGAGATGCAGTCATTAAGCAAAACAACAAGTGACCATGACTTGTAATTTTCTTTGCCATTGACTCCACTTTTGGAAGTTGGCTGTGACACTGCAATGGTTGTAATTGCCTGTCAGTTGTGATGCACCTAAATATCAATCACGTGACCATGGGAACCCTACAATGATAATAAGTGTGAGGTTTTTCTCTCCCCCCCCACACACACACCATGTTCTTACAGACTATAAACAAGAGCACATCCCGAGGTGTTTTGATGCCAAACTGAAGAACTGCCCCACTGCACCTCTACCACCAGTCCTGCTGAAAGTCCCACCTCTGGAATTTGACAACAGCTGGAGCTCCTGAAATGTCATCATGTCAACTATCTTGATATAACTTTAAAACTTCCAGGCTAATATAACACTCTGGCCTTCCCCTCTCAACAGTTCCAGAGAAGAGAAGTTTCAACAGTGAAATCAATTTATGAAATATTATATATTATTAACATGGTTGCTAAATTGACAAATGCTTTGCTTTGATATTTTAGAGAAAAACCTACGTTTTTCCATTTCAGTGCCTTGCTAAATATTTAGTACTATGTGTTCATAGAAGCTTTACACTTAGAAGTGACTACAAATGTATCCATGCTTAATGGGCTAAGAACCATGGAACTTCTTGGACCTTATTTTAAAGGAGATACATACACAACTGGTGAAGGGTTTTGATGCCAGAAAATAACTATGGCCATATGGTTAAGCAACACAGTACTGATGATGTTACCTAGGTTGTTAATGAAACATCTGCAAAAAAACAACAAAGTTCAGACAAGGACCGCTCAGCAAACTATATTACTTAAGAGACCATACTAGACTTCCTCATTCTGGAATTTTAATCGAAAGGATATCTTATAATTAGGATAACCACAAGAACTCACAACCTACCCATCAAAATATTTTTTATCACTAATGTTGTCTAGGATTCTCTGTTAGGAAGTAGTATTTGGGGACATTTTTATTGATGAACCAATAGCAGAAGTAATTATTATTGGTACTAAGGCATATATAAATTACTTCAACCCAAAGTCCTCATATAAAAACTGTTTCCAAGTCTCATTGGCAAAAGAAATTTCTCACTTTTTAGCCCCGAGACATATTGAAATTTACAAAGATTACAAAACCATGTGTCTTTCTCCCACCTTAAACAATGACTGTCACATTGTAGGTTAGTGCCCTTCAATCTGCCAGCTCCCAGATATATTGGACTATAACTTCCATAACCCCTAGCAGCAAGATCTTTCCAACACATCTGGAGGGCTGGTATGATAAAAGATCTAATGTGTAAATAATCAATTTTATCTAAATTTGCACAGAAAAAAACTAAATATCTGGTAGTTTGCATATTTTTATGGGTTCAGTCCTAGTAGAGTTTTGAAGCTATGCTTTCAAGCAAGATCCCACTTCTATCTCCATCCCATGCTTCAAGGTCAAAATATGCAAAGAGATAAAAGTTCCAGGACCTGAACTCTTGGGTCTCTTTCTGTATTCCATTTCTTAACTGCAAAAAGTAGTATGAAAGTTGGGTAAGAATCCAAACTGAGCTCAATCAGATTTGATTCAAATCATCCCTACTGAGACCTGGCACCCCACAACGGCCATCTTATCTTTAAAAAAGTAAATGCTGTTGCTGATCCAAAGACAAACTAGAATTAACTCATTTTAGGAATCAAAGGTCCCACTTTGTATGGAAGGAAAAGAAAGAAAAGGCTGGGTAGGGGGAGAGCCCCACTCTCTGCACTAGAAGCTGCATCTGTAGTCTCCTTCATTTCGTTTTTAATTCTGGCAGCTCTACCATTCAGTACCGAGACCCACCTCCTCATGGACCATAAAGCAAAGCCAGGCTAATGGGTATGCATTCACCCCCCAGAGAACAATACAGCATGTTGCTTTTTATAAAGTGATATAAATAGAAATAGACATAACTTCTCTGGTTTCTGTGAACGGCTGGCATTGCTCCATGAGAGACTACTAAAGTCTGTTTTGCACTTTAGGGCAGCAGGGAAGAGGAAGGGAGGGGGAAGCGAGTCATGGGATGTTATCCAAGTCTGCTCAGAGGAACCAGAAAAACATGGATTGAGGAGCCAAGGTGGTACCGCCAGCTGCAGGGCCATTAATTAAAATTCCGAGGTATGTAGCAGTAAGAATGACCTTGGTACTTGTTGAATAAAGGAGATAACATTTACAGAGAAGCTCTGCTTGTCCTACCTAGGTATATTTATCCAAGAAGTAGCTTGCACACTGCCCCCACGGCTTTCTCCCCCCCTTCACCTCAGCTCTCAAGGCTGTAAATTAATTCTAATTGCAGAGATATGTAATAAAAGCCCGTGTTCTGCCCTTGGGTAGTATTTGAAGATTTATTTTCAGGTTTTAGTTAGCTTTGAGCATTTAACTTAAAAAGAAAATAGGAACATGAGAGAAAATGTAGGTTTTATGGATCTATAAAATTACTCAGCTTCAGATAAATGTATATTCCAATACAACCAAACCCTAAACAGCCGAGGCTGGCAGTGCAATGCACTGTATACATTATAGAGCATATTTTCCCCACATGCAGTTTGCCTCTGTGAATATAGACACAATGAGTATTACCTTTATCTCTTTGGGGGGAAAAATGTGTGTCTGCACAGCACAACATCAGCAATCTGTCTTGGCCCAGAAATAGGTATTAAAACAGTGAGTTAAATACCAAGACTTCTCAGAGGATAAAAGTGGAATTCCTTTGTCCTTGCATTAAGTGAAATTGCAATTGACTTTCATGAAGGCTGTTTTGCTCTTCTTTATCAGCTCCCATTCTAAGGTTTGTTATTTTTAAAAGAATGTTGAAGTGATCAAGAAGATGTCACGTATTTTATAATTTGTCCTTGGGAAGCCTTAGAGACACCTATGCTTAGAAATGGGTAGAACTGCTGGTGCTTTTTTTCAAGGGCCACATGCAACAGCAGCTTGTTTACCAAATAATAGGTAAAGGTAAAGGTTCCCCCACACATGCGTGCTAGTTGTTTCCAACTCTAGGGGCCAGTGCTCATCTCCGTTTCAAAGCCGAAGAGCCAGCGCTTGTCCAAGGACGTCTCCGTGGTCATGTGGCCGGCATGACTAGACACCAAAGGCACACAGAATGCTGTTACCTTCCCACCGGAGTGGTCCCTATTTTTCTACTTGCATTTTTACATGCTTTTGAACTGCTAGGTTGGCAGAAGCTGGGACGAGTAACAGGCGCTCACTCTGTTATGCGGCACTCGGGATTGGACCCGCCAAACTGTCACTGTTGTGACTACTGCCTGTGGATGGCCTTCGGTTAGGCCGAAACAGGAAATAAAGATTTGTCCCATGTTTGGGGCCTAGCAAGGTAATCTAAATAGTTAACAAGCTTTCAACATATATATATACACATACATATATACATATACATATACATATACCGTATTTTCCGGCGTATAAGACGACTAGGCGTATAAGACGACCCCCTACATTTCCTGTTAAATTATAGGGTTTGGGCTATACTCGCCGTATAAGACTACCCCTCTTCCAACGCACACTAAATAAAAATTAAAAAACATCAGATTTGATTTTAATATGGTAATTTTAATTCAAATGCTTATGACATGCAGGTGCTTAGTAGGAAAACTGTCACATAAACATAAGGCTGTTTGTCATCAAACATGTAAACATAAAACAGTGCAAGTGGAAATAATAATAATAATAATAATAATAATAATAATAATAATAATAATAATAATAATAATTATTTGGAGGGGACCTTGGAGGTCATCTAGTCCAACCCCCTGCTAAGGCAGGAAACCCTATAAACCCTGTAAAAAATCACAGACTGCAGCTTCTTCTCCAATTGGTCCCGCTTTCCCTGCGCAGACTAAATGGGAGATCTGCTCCAGGTTTTCCAGCCAGCCCTGTCCCTAAATTTTCAGCACCCGGCGTATAAGACGACCCCTGACTTTTGAGAAGATTTTCATGGGTTAAAAAGTAGTCTTATACGCCAGAAAATACAGTACATATACATATACTGTACATATACATATACATATACATATACATATACATATACATATACATATACATATACACATATACACATATACACACACACACACACACACACACACACACACATATATATATCCTACAGCAAAATATTATTCTGACAAAATATTGTTCTGCTCCTCTTCAAGGATCCAGCTAGCCTACCAGGAAATTAGATTCCATCACCCTCTCCTCCATCCCTCCACTTCTCTTGCTCTATAATCCCTCTACGATATGTTCAGCTAAACTGGGTTGGTTTAGCGGAAGGAGTTTTATCTCTTTAGTGTTGATTGTAACAGTTTTATATTTTATTTTTGCAAATCTCACAGTTCAGCCAATCTTGTGGAAAACTGGTGTTTCTCAGAGTCTATTTGAGCTCTATTTCTGCTAGTATTTCCCATCTGGATTTGTTGCTAGACCTAAAAACCAAAAAAAACCCATCAATAAACTGATATTCCTATAGCTTAATCCCATGTCAGTCCAGAGGATAAATGTGTCCACAATTTCTACTACAGATTTTTTTCCCCTTCGATTCCATTAACTCTTGCAAATTAGGTAGAATATAACAATGTGCCTAGCTTCAGGATCTAATGTCTACTGTTTTTATACTAAAATGACTACTCCATTGCATGAACATATTTTAAAATTATTAATAGTTCAAATTAAATGCAGTGGAATGGAATTTAGAAAGATGATACCCAGAGACGCTCTTCAAATCCAGTTTGTAGCACCGTTTCAGCTAATAATTAGCCTGAATAGCGAAGTAGAAGTAAACTGAAATGATGGTAAACGATTCAGGAATATAGGGAGGAACTATCCCTCTTTATGAAAATAAAAGTTCAACCTCATCATTCCTATAACAGTGCCAATTTCTACTCTAATTAGATTTGCAATGGGGTGTCTGTGTGTGTGTGTGTGTGTGTGTGTGTGTGTGTGTGTGTGTGTGGAGGGTTTGCAAGCAAAGGAATTATAGCTGAATTTTCCCCTGAATGATGAGGCTGGGCTGGGTGGACTTCAAAACAGGAAGGACTTCTCACTCCTGAAAGAAAACAGCTGAATTTCTGAGAGATCAAGCAGTTGCTCAAGCATCCGTTGAAATTTAAGCCAAGCTCTTGATATAATCTTACTTCTTTATCATTTAGTGTAAAAGGTTTGTGTGCTTTTTAACAGATGGAAGGTGGAACTGCAACGCTTTCCAGTGTTTCTCAAAGAAGACATGAACAAGCTTTAGCCTCCCTCAGGACTGGTATAAAATGAAAGTGGCTCTTAGCACACAGGCTTGGCTTTGGGCTGACTTTTGAAGATAGTCACCGGTGGTAAGATAGGCAGTCACAAATTTGATTGAATAGATAGATAGATAGATAGATAGATAGATAGATAGATAGATAGATAGATAGATAGATAGATAGATAGATAGATGATAGATAGATAATGTAACAGCAGCAAATTGAATAGCTGAAAGCTCTTTTGTTCCCCTGGGCTTCCTGGGAAACCTGAGGCTTTCCAAATGGATGCTGGAAGTGGGAGAGACTAGTATTCCTTTATGCCAGGACTGTAAAATAAAATGTAAAGCTGGTGGTGACATCCACTGCAGCCCTGACAAAACAATGTGGATCATATAAATTCAATAAATCTAACCTAATGGCTCCCAACCTTCGCTCTTTCCGCCGTAATCTGAAAACCTACTTATGTGAACAGGCCGGCCTGGTCTAGGGTTGGGGTATTTTTAACTATTTATTGTTAGGGCTAAGTTAATTTAATCTTACTTTTAACTTTTGTATGTAGTACTTTTATTGCCCTGTACACAGCCCTGAGTCCTTCAGGAGAAGGGCGGTATAGAAATTCAATAAATAATAATAATAATAATCTAATCTAATCTAATCAGCCTCTGCTTTCTTCTCCCCACCCCCACCCCCACACCTTTACATTTCACAATGTCTCTGCCACAATTTCCTCCTCAGTCCTTTCCTTCTTTCCTTGCTTGCTGACGTTCCTGTGGAGGATGCACAACCTTTTCTGAACCCCATCTTTATTATTTTTATAAATAACACCAAGAGTCATTTGGTTGAGTTGGGCAGCTATAGAAATTGACTGAATGAATGAATGAATGAATGAATGAATGAATGAATGAATGAATGAATGAATGAGATTCAAGGCAGCAAACATAGCAATAATCCTTCCTCCTCCTATTTTCTCCACAGCAACAACCCTGTGAGGTGGGCTGGGCTGAGAGAGTGACTGGCCCAAAGGCACCCAGCTGACATTGAGGCTTAAGGCAGGACTACAATACACGCTTTCCTGATTTTTAGCCTAGTGTACTATGTAGATGATTGGTGGGGTGCGCACCTACTAAATGTGGGTGTGCAGAGGAGACTTGTTCAGAGTTTGACATTTTTTTCCTTAAACCAATTCTCTTTTCTCCTCAGGTTAATTTTTCCCCATCCATTGCTCGCAACCTAATTGGTTTTAAAACCATACTTTTAACATACTGAAACTTGGTGGTAACTGGGTGTGAAGATGGGAACCACACAAGAAACCATAGTGATGTCAGGCAGGGGATTCACAAAGGAAGGGAGATGATCTGATTGTGACTGCAATTTAATTATTTTTAATACTCCCCTCTTGCCCAGTGACTGGCCTGGCCTCAATTATCTGCACATGTGTTAGGCGTTCAACTACGAGATATTTCCTTCGCCCTCAAACCAAAAAGCATTAGTGATCCTACTTGCTATCAGTCCTGCTATGTCTGCTTCCAGCCTTGTTGAGAAAACAACAAATTGTAAATCGACACAAGCAGCTGGGTGGCTTTTTGTTCCCTAACAGGGAATGGAGGGGTTGAGGCAGCAATGCGAGAGATAATGGTTTTTTGTGGTTACACATATTTTGAAAGGTGAGCTGCAAACTTGTTTATAGAACAGGGGGGTTTGATCTACTTTATTATGACTCATTGTAATACCAGTACTGCTACAATGGCATTAAAGTTCTATTTTAGAGAAGGGATTATCCAAGGTAAAAGAACGTACAATAGTGCCCTTTTGCCCTAATGAAATTAAACAAATGCCAATAGCTAAACACAATATAAAGCAATAGAGAATCCAGTTGCCAATCTTTGCTTGGTTACTGTATTTGTATGCATTATAGATTGATATTGGGGCATCTGTTCTGCATAACTTAAAAGAGGATTTTGTTAGGATTTAAAAGGGGAAATAAGGAGGGGCATGTGTAATGCCCAAAAACTTTAGGAAGAAAAGTAGTGTATAGCTGTAATATACAATTCTCCCAAATATTTATAGAATCATAGGAATGGAAAAAAACCTCAGAGGTCTTCTAGTCTGACCCGCATACTCAAGGCAGGAGTCTTATACCATCCCAGTCAAATAGTTGTCCAGACT
This sequence comes from Vipera ursinii, assembly GCF_947247035.1. Taxonomy (NCBI): domain Eukaryota; kingdom Metazoa; phylum Chordata; class Lepidosauria; order Squamata; family Viperidae; genus Vipera; species Vipera ursinii. Next base: position 94,023,301 of record NC_139512.1, read on the forward strand.
ATTTTTGAAAACCTCCAGTGATGAAGAACCCACAACTCCACAAGGCAAGCTATTCCATTGGCTAATTGCTTTGATTGTAAAAAAAAAAACTTCTAGATTGGATCTCTCTTTAATAAGTTTCCACCCATTACTTCTTGTCCTGCCCTCTGATGCCCTAGAGCAGGGGTGTCAAACTCGCTGTGTCATGTGACATTTTGCAACGTATCACAACTTTTTTCCCCTAGCCAGAGCTGGGGTGGGCGCAGCTTCTGTGTGATGCATCTGGCCCGAGGGCTGGCAGTTTGGCACCCCTGCCCTAGAGAATACAGTAAGTTAATCTTCTCCTCTTTGTGACAGCTCAAGTACTGGAAAAAATGCTATTATGTCCTCCTTGATCTATAGGAAATGACCAGGTTCAGCCTGAGGGAGGGGTCAAACGCATCATTTTCTACATGATCCAATTCTTTGATAGGCTAAACATATCTAGGCCCCTCAGCCGTTCATCATATGATTTAACTTCCAGACTCTTTATCATCTTTGTTGCTCTTCTCTGCACACTATCCAAGCTCTTAACATCTTTTTTGTATAGTAGTGACCAGAACTGGACACAGTACTCCAAATATGGTCTCACCAATGCTGTGAAAGAGTACTATCACTTCTCATTTTTTTGATGCTATCTTCTGCTGAGGCAGGCTAGGACCACATTGGTTTTTTGGCAGCTGCAGCACATTGTTGGCTCATACTTAAGTGGTGGCAACTAGGCATCTAGATCCCTCTCACAGTTACTACTGTTGAACCAGGTACCACCTATTTTATACATATGTGTTTGTTTTTTCCTGCCTAAGTGCAAGACCTTATTCTTCCCACCACTGAACTGCATCTTGTTGGATAGGGCTCAATGCTCAAGTCTGTCAAGATCCTTCGGCATCTTGAGCCTCTCTTCCAATGTATTAGCTGTTCCTCACAACTTGGTGTTGTCTGCAAATTTGATGAGTTCCCCTTCTATCTTCTTGTCTAGATCATTTATGAAAATGTTGATCAGCACTGGGCCAAAGACTGAACCTTGAGGTACCCCATTGCATGCTTCCTTCCATGTAAATGTTGAGGACTATCTGCTGAGTGTGGTTGGTCAGCCAATAGTGAACACATCTAGTGGTGGGACTATCTGTCCCATATTGTTGTACCTTATCAAGAAGTAGATTGTGGTCAACTTTGTCAAATGCATTGCTGAAGTCTATTATAACCACAGCATTTCACTGATCCACTAATTTAGTTATTTTATAAATAATAAAAAAGGCAATATGGTTTGTCTGGCACCATCTGTTTTTAACAAACCCATGCTGGGTTCTAGTAATCACGTTGCTTGTTTCTAAGTGTTCACAGATCCTTCATATGATTATCTTTTCTAGGATTTTTCCAGGTATTGATGTCTAGCTAATTGGCTAGATTTTCCTGGATCCATTTTTTCTCTCCTTGTCCTAGATTGGAACCACATTGGCTCTTTTCCAGTCTTCTGTGCTACATGAGCCTTGAAAGATTACATTAAGTAGCTCTGAAATTACAGAGCTAGCTAGCTTGCTCCTTCAAAAACCTTGAGATGTAAGCCATCTGCCCCAGGTGATTTGTACTCATCCAGGGTAGCTAGGTATTCTCTTGGTAGTTTGTTGTCTGTTTTGACTTGCATACCTGAAGGAATCCTCAGGTATGAAATCAGTGCCTCCGAAGTATTTATAACTGTTCACTAACTATCTTCTTGCAGCTAGCTACTTGCCTACCATGAGTCCCTTAATATATGCTACTGGATCTCTTCAACCATTTAAAAATAATAAGCACAATGAAAGATACTAGGATATAAAATTGAAATATACTGCTTTCAATATTGTACTGTACTTTTCCTTTGAATAGTGCAACATGTGGCTTTTAGCATCAGAGAAGCATCTAAAACATTTTTACTGAGTGAGTTGGAAATGGTTATTTTTAGTTCTGCTGTGATCAACAAGAATTGACTTACTTTTAGGTTTGAAGTGGGAAAACAATGTTGAACTTTTTAAACTGATCCTTTTTTACTTGAACATAGCAGATCTTACAAGGCCTGTCAACACAAGCATCATTTATTGTGAGACAGAGGAAAATGGAGCCCCACTAAAAAGTTCACATGAGTTAGGCTACTCCTACAACTCTTCCACTTTATTACTCTCCTGAGCAATTCAAATCAGTTACAAAAGCTAGGTAAAAAAACTGACAACCCTATGTCAGGTGAAGAAGTTTCCATTCTTTGTGCATTGCAGTTTTTACTGTCTGGAGCTCATTCATTGTTGACATGCACTGATAGTCCACAAAAGAAGTTTGGTTCCTGCAGTCCATTAACAAATAAGTCTTATTTCAGTACTACATGTTGTTGTTGTTGTTGTTAGTTGCGAAGTCGTGTCTGACCCATCGCAATCCCATGGACAACATTCCTCCAGGCCTTCCTGTCCTCTACCATCTTCTAGAGTCCATTTAGGCTCACGGCTACTGCTTCAGTGACTCCATCCAGCCACCTCATTCTCTGTCGTCCCCTTCTTCTCTTGCCCTCATTCTTTCCCAGCATTAGGCTCTTTTCCAGGGAGTCCTTCCTCCTCATTAGGTGGCCAAAGTATTTGAGTTTTAGCTTCAGGATCTGGCCTTCTAAAGAGCAGTCAGGGTTGATCTCCTCTAGGACTGACCGGTTTGATCGCCTTGCAGTCCAAGGGACTCGCAGGAGTCTTCTCCAGCACCAGAGTTCAAAGGCCTCAATTCTTTGGCGCTCAGCCTTTCTTATGGTCCAACTTTCACAGCCATACATTGCAACTGCGAAGACCATAGCCTTGACTATACGCACTTTTGTTGACAGGGTGATGTCTCTGCTTTTTAGTGTGCTGTCTAGATTTGCCATGGCTTTCCTCCCCAGAAGCAAGAATCTTTTAATTTCTTGGCTGCAGTCCTGGGCTGTGGTGATCTTGGAGCCCAGCAAAATAAAATCTGTCACTACCTCCATTTCTTCCACATCTATTTGCCAGGAATTGAGAGAGCCGGATGTCATGATCTTGGTTTTCTTAATGTTTAGTTTCAACCCAACTTTTGCACTCTCCTTGTTCACCCACAACAAGAGGCTCTTTATTTCTTCTTCACTTTCTGCCATTAGAGTGGTATCATCTGCACTACATACTCTGACATTTTTGAACATCATCAGGATCCTGAATTACAATAGCCAAAAAGAAAGAGGCAATCTGCCAAGATAAGTGATCTGAAAATAAGTTTTTCAATGTAAATTAGGAGCAAGCCTTTCAGGCTTAGAAGCCGTTCTTACTATAGTTGGTGTCCTTGTTTTGGCTTCTGAAGGCCAAAGTAAGTAGGGTGGTGATGGTGGGATTCCACAAAGGTGACAGGGTGGCATTTTCAGCCAATTTTTTCACATTTGAATGTGGTCATTTTTCATTTCCTGCTACAAATCCAGGGAAAAACCACCACTGCTGTTTGAAAGTTGACATTTAACATGACTCATGATTCTTGGGCCACTGACTATTCCCTTCTGCACTAAGTAATGGAGAACTGTAATTCTTGGTCAACAGGACTGATATCAGGAGATGGCATAATTGGGCACTTGCTGAGGTTGATTACCCTGCCTAGGGGCTATTAGTGATTTTAAAAAAAACTTCCTGGAAGCATTGTGTCTCTTCCTTGCATCTCAGTTCTTCTTCTAGGTAGCAGGCTGGTAAGAGAGACAAAAGAAAAAGGAGAATGGGGACAAGGCCTTCCAATATCTGGAGTTAGATGTTGTCAACCAGATTGCTAAGATTTTTTGTGTCATTGTAAACTCACAACTCCAAGTGGCTTAGAAAGCCTAAACAACTTCAACATCTCAATGCACAAAAATATGCCAAGTAAAACAGTAAGGTAATATTTTTAATAAATAATCAAAACAATCAGGAAATGGTGTGTAGCAACTTCCTAATCTTGTTTCTCAAGCAGTTCCCCTTGTTAACTTTTAACACCCTTGTTTTAAATATGCATCCAGTCAAACTCAGTAGGATTCGTCTGGATTGCAAATAGAAAATAATTCCTGTGTGTAAATTCTGCAGACTAGCAGAGATACATTTAATCTGTAAAGTGCTGGATATTAAAATGGATGATGAAGAAACAACTAATTAAACTGACAGATTAGGCTTCAAACCTTAAGATAAATATTGCCAGTGCATCAATTAGGAAAGCCATTTTAAATGGCCATGGGTAAGATATAAACAAAGAGCTTTATCTGAGGTTTGACTACTAACTCAGAGCTTGTAATATTCTTTCAGATAACATTCCAAACCTATCCTTTTAAGCTTCCAGCCAAGAATTTGTTTCTATAATTTCTTTACTATAATTTCAAAAAATATTTTCCACGTTACTCCAAGTTCTCCATCTTTTGCTATTTGTTGCTGCCTAATCCATATTTTTAGACTGAAACCCATACAAACAATTTTGAAAACCAAACATCTCATTGCCTTTCAACTTTCTTGCTTGTCCCATTGAACAGCAGGTCTGACGCCACAAACTGCTGTTTTTTAACTGTTAACTGGAGTCCAAAAATGTCTCCAAATCCAATTAATGTTTTCTAATAATCATTGTCAGAATTATTGAAATCTCCAGATGATATATCCACACACTTAAAAATTGAAAAGATTGATCAATGAGGGAAAGGGACGCGGTGGCTCAGTGGGTTAGGCCGCTGAGCTTGTCGATCAGAAGGTCGGCAGTTTGGCGGGTCAAATCCCGAGTGCCGCGTAGCAGAATGAGCACCTGTTACTCGTCCCAGCTTCTGCCAACCTAGCAGTTCGAAAGCACGTAAAAATGCAAGTAGAAAAATAGGGACCACTACGGCGGGAAGGTAACAGCGTTCCGTGCGCCTTTGGCGTCCAGTCATGCCGGCCACATGACCACGGAGACGTCCTCAGACAAGTGCTGGCTCTTCGGCTTTGAAACGGAGATGAGCACCGGCCCCTAGAGTCGGAAACGACTAGCACGCATGTGCGGGGGAACCTTTACCTTTACCTTTATCAATGAGGGAAAACCATTCTTGTCTCTACAAGGCTCCCATTGAATTTAATTGTGAAACTCGTTGACAACCCCAGTGGGAGTAGAAGAGCAATGAAAGTAGTTTATGTGGTTTCTGCCCTCCTATAATGTTAGATGGGGATTCTAAATTGTGATGAATGAGAGCAAAAATAAAATAAAGCTAGAACAGTTTTCTCACTCCACAGCCAACTTCACTTATCATATAACTGAGTCATGGGGCATGGCATAATTATTAGGGATGAACAAGAATGGAGCAGTAGTTGCCTAACTTATCCCTTTTCATCTAGATCTGCATTTATATTTATATAATGTTCCCTATGTGGACCAACTTATTTCAAGTAATGTTAGGGCTGGAATGTTGTGAAGGAAAGTAGGAAATGGTGTCCTGGTGTCAACTAGCTATCATCTGGTTGGTCTTAGCAAATGAGCCCATCCTTTGGCACTGCTATTCTAGGATTTAATTTTTGATTATGCTACAGCAGCACAAATGGAGAGTAACATAAAACAGCTGCTTATTCAGGCTCTAATAGTATATTATGGGTAACTGGATTAAAATAGGTTAAAATAATTATTGGCCAGTTCATGGTCAAGTAAAGATTTATGCTGCTTTTTATAAAATGTACAATGATATTTCTTCCATTAAACATGGATATGTTAAGTTGTGGTTGTTAAGGAATTTGTTGTGCAGAGGTCTCCTTGTGCTACCAAAGAGTTGCACAGACAAGGAAGGGTACTGAGTGCAGCAAGAGTCACACAGTAAACACAAGAGTACACTGAGTTGTAAAAGCAAAAAGTAGTTTACTTTTGAGGTGGTGTAAAAACAAAAATGCACAGTCAAAAATAAACAGTCCAGGTAGCAATCCAAAATACAAAGTCTTCTTACCGGTCCAGAGGTCAATACACAGTTCAGGTAACAGAGCAAAAACAGTAACAGTAGAGAGCAGTGCCATGAAGAGCCATGGTGCTGCAGTGGTTAGAATGCAGTATTGCAGGATGACTCTGCTGACTGCCAGGAGTTCGATCCTGACCGGCTCAAGGTTGACTCATCCTTCCATCCTTCCAAGACTGGTAAAATGAGGATCCAGATTGTTGGGGGCAATATGATGACTCTGTAAACCATTTAGAGAGGGCTGTAAAGCACTGTGAAGTGGTGTATAAGTCTAAGCGCTATTGCTATTATACTTCACAATAAAGAGTCATAGAATCATAGATCTGCAAGGGAGGCAGTAGTATTTATACCATCCTGGAAAAATGGTTGTCCAAACTTTTCCTAAATAAAATTTAGGGCATCAGGGAAAAATAGAGCATAGTAAACATCTACTATCCTCCTGTGTGCCTAAGGGGGGGAAATAAACAATTTGCAGTAAGTTTCTAATTTCATCTGACTTAAGCATCTGTACGGAACATCCTTAACAAAACAGGATACAAAATCATAGCTCGAACTTGATATGAAATACTGATTTATCATCTACTAATGGTTGTCCAAATCCCAGTTTTATTTTAGAGGTAGTTTACTAAAACCTCATGCCAGAAGGAGAAAAATAGAGAGCAGAGAAAAACAATTTAAGATCGGCCACAGCACATTCTTCTTATAGTAAAACATGGTTATTGAGATGGTAAAAACAGACATTTCCCCCCTTAAATTCTTATAGCAAGAAACAATTTCTTTGTTTTCCTTTAGGTGGTGCAAACACTGTAGCTGCACAGTGGAGAATAGACACAATAAATAGTAAAGGAATAATAAGAATATTTTAACTTGGGATTTGCTTGTAGATAACATAGTATGTGAATAGACTTTTCTCAGTGGAAAAGTCCAAAAATAAAAAAGCACACCAAGCATGTCTGCTTTTATAATCTCAAAGTCAAGAGCTTCTAGGCTGCAGGTACAAAGTTAGGATTCATAAATACTTACATTAGTTAAAAAGCTGTTTGATCCCAAATAAAAACCAACTTTTAACAACAGGCTGAAAACAAGTTTAGAAAGCCGGGGGGGGGGGGGGGGGATGGGGATGGTACAGAGAAAAAGAAACGAAACTAGGCAAGTGAGCACATATTTTAGGACTGCAGTCTTGCACCTCTAAGGTGAAGGACACCCGATTCTGAGGAGGAAACATTTTGTTTCTGCTGTTTGCAATTAAACAATCAAGGTCAGACTGAATTCTTCCTGGAAAAAAAAACTCCCCTCTCCCCGTTTTGTAACAAACACCTGTTGTATATTTGTGATACAACGCAAGTATTTGGTCTACAGATCAACCTCAGAAACAAAAACTGAACATATTGTCACAACCTTATGTAGAACCCAGATTTTATGAATGTAAACATATTCTAAAAGTTGTGAGAGGCCAAACGAAGCAACACATGCAGAGACACATAATGTGGGTGAGAGACCTCTTTTAAATTGGAACAAAGCTTTCAGCATGGAATGTTACAATATACTCTCTATCGCTATCCCTTTTCCCTATCCTTTCTTTCCTTGTCCAAACAATAACCTGTGGATTTTCCATTAGGGTATTTCAGATGCAAGTGTCTAAAACCTGGAACAATTAAGTAACAAAATTTGCAAAGGAAAATCTCAGAAAAAAACTGAAGTAATAACCTGCTTTATTTGCATGGCCCCCGTCACATCTCTGCAGAGAAGATCTTTTATTATTAATTTTATTCCATCTTTTTTTTCATATACTACTCAAAATGGAACAAATTAATAGTCCTTCCTCCTATTCCCCCCCCCGAGTGCCACGTAGCAGAGTGAGCGCCTGTTACTCATCCCAGCTTCTGCCAACCTAGCAGTTCGAAAGCACGTAAAAATGCAAGTAGAAAAATAGGGACCACTACGGTGGAAGGTAACAGCGCTCCATGCGCCTTTGGCATCTAGTCATGCCAGCCACATGACCACAGAGATGTCCTCGGACAAGTGCTGGCTCTTTGGCTTTGAAACGGAGATGAGCACCGGCCCCTAGAATTGGAAACGACTAGCACGCATGTGCGGGGGAAACTTTACCTTTACTTTATATTAATTTTTACATCAAATTGGCTCTCCCACACTTCCACTTCTCCCCTGACTTTTACAAAGGGTAAGTATGTATTTTAGTTTTAAGATAACTGCCCACTTTGATGAATAAAGTAATTGTACCATCATCAAATTCGATTGCATTGGCATTTGGGTGTGTGTGTCATAAAGGTAAAGGTAAAGGTTCCCCCGCACATGCGTGCTAGTCGTTTCCGACTCTAGGGACCGGTGCTCATCTCCGTTTCAAAGCCAAAGAGCCAGCGCTTGTCCAAGGATGTCTCTGTGGTCATGTGGCCGGCATGACTGGACGCCAAAGGCTCACGGAACACTGTTACTTTCCCACAGTAGTGGTCCTTATTTTTCTACTTGCATTTTTACGTGCTTTCAAACTGCTAGGTTGGCAGAAGCTGGGACGAGTAACAGGCACTCACTCTGTTATGCGGCACTCAGGATTTGACCTGCCAAACTGTTGACCTTCTGATCGACAGGCTCAGCATCCTAACCCACTGAGCCACCGCGTACCTTAGGTGTGTGTCATATATAGGATTTATCCCGCATTATCTTCATAAAGGTTTTGTGAAATATGCTAGTTTGAGAGTGGTTTGCTCAAAGTACTGCTCAGTGGAATTAAGTTTTAAATAATTTGAACCCAGCAGCTAGATGGGAGCAGTAGGATCAAAGTGTTAGGAACTTTATTTGTTCAGGCTATTGTATTATTCAGTTATCAACATTTGCAGCAATGAATGTTTTGGTGTCACAAAGAGCGAAGTATCGAAGGACTAGCTTATCTAAAGATTGTGTCATTTTAAGACAATGCTGCTGCAAACTGAAAAGCTAGAAATAAAAATACAAAATATTGCAGATAATATAGATGGATAAGTCAGCATTATACCCATATCTCAACATCTAACTTATTTGGGCAGCTGCCATGTTCTTAACAGGGCCAATTGCTGTTTCTCTTCCTGAGCAAGGCTTGAACCAAGGCTGTTTCTGCTTCTCCCATGTCGTACAGGTCACACCCCACAGTCCCATCAAGGATGGAAATGGCTAGTTAGAGAAAACTTTGCTCAGGATTCCCTTAAGCCTGGTGCTAACTCTAGAAGTCAATTGCAACAGAGAACAAAATCCAGTTTCTCTGGAAAAAATTAAAGAGAATTGGAGAAGGTGGTGAAAACAGAAACCATACATGTAGCTGATAAGAGAATGGCTTCTTGCCAGCATATATGCAACAGGTAAAGAAGCTTTTGGGCTCAGATCAGCAAGCCAGACCATGCCCAAACTACCCCTCCCCCTTCCCATAGAAATACTTCATGTGTTAAAAATAATTCCCACAGCTGCTGTCAGGGCAGCTATTTAATTTTAAAACACCTGATATGCATATCCCATCTTATCAACATCTCTGGTTTAGACTCTCAGAATGCTGCCCTTTGTATGGCATAGACGTCAGTCCATAAATGAGTCTCCAGAATATAGGGATAAAGATGACGTTTGTACTTTGTGTTGTAATTTAAGCATGTAACTGTATTCAAAGAGGACAATTGTCCTAATGTGGATTGAAATCATGGTCCAGGGTCCATAATATAAACATGTAAGGCAATTAAATCCTAGTAGTGAACACAACAGACTAGTTGTACATCTGGCAATAGTGGCAATTCCACTGATCTTTGCAAGAGTAACACCAAATTCTAAGATGACAAACAAAAATTACAATCTTCTCTATTAAAAGCATAGGAAATGCACTGCAGAGGTGATGTTTACATTTTTTTAAAAAAAATGCATTTTGACATTTTTAAAATATTTGGCTGTTTCAAATTGATTCCAAGTGTAGCATCTATCTTTTAACAATCATGAGCTAGGACAGAAGATCTGCTACCAATTCCTCTTATCTTATATAGGAAAAGGCTTAATTCTTTAAGCCAAGAGTGTAAGATGGGGTCAGGAGGTCAACTTAATCTTACAAATAATCTTCGCAAACTGGAAGAAGATTCTCCAGGAAACTTATGTCCTGGTTTTAGGACAGTCATTTTAGTTAAAAGGCAGGATTAGAGTTATCAGGCAAGTGTTTTAAATTTTAAGAGATGGACTATTGATCATTATGGCCAGAATACTGGCTTGGATAAGCAGCACACAGGAAAGATTCCCAGTCCACCCTTTATGAAATAAAGTGACTGCACTTTTAGTTAAGAGCTTTTCTAGAGTACAAATTCCCTTTATCAATAAGATACGAATGATGGAAAAGGCATGTGCAATCTATAGAATGTACATAGTTTCATGAAATAATTGCTGTTTGCTCTGCAGTTTATAAGATTTGCTAAACTAGAGTAGAAAAGAAAAATCTGACATGATCTTTTAACTTAGGAACTGTATTTTATATACCCATATGCACATTAATACACTTTCAATAGAACACCACTAAAATTATTAAGTAAGAATGCATTAGCATTTATTAAATAAATGCTCAAAAGGCTAACGTCCATCAGCATAGATTCATTGAGTTATTTCTTCCGTGTCCATGCATGAACTCCAAGTTAGGGCATAAAAATTGTCACAAATTGTATTCTTTAATATATCTCACGCATCTAATAAAGTTGTCCTATCATGTCCCTTGATCCTGATTTGACTACTTTTTAAAGCGTTATTCTTGACATACCATCTAAAAGCCCAAAGCCCAAAAAGTTCTGTACTTCTCAAGTACACTTCACAATGCTAATTATGACGGCACAAAATTTCAGATTCAGGTTAAATTTCTAAACCATAGTTTGGAGCACAGCTGAACTGAATTGAATGATATAACATCTTTCCCGGAAATATTTTTCTGTAAAAAAAAAAAAAACCACCGAGATATGGGAGGCACATGCTTCATTCCTTTTCCTGTATATTCTCAACTTTCTGTAGATCAAGTCAAATGCATATTGCTCTAATATTAATATATTCTCTTTAATTTAAAATCTTTGGCCAACTCACATAGATAGCCACGAGACACTGTTTCCATAAACCTCCTTTCCAAGATTATTGGAGTACAAATTAGGTACTCATCAAGTTGTCTAAACACCCTTGTTGTACTTTACCATCATAGTTGTAGACATCATCATTATCATCATCACATCATCATCACATCATCATCATCATCATCTGAACAGCAGTTAAAGGAGGGGAGGGTCCTGATAAGAGAGTTGTTGAAGTTTAAAGAAAGAGTCCAAATGTTTTCTTCACTCTATTTTTTTCTTATAATGGAAAATACTTCAAATGGGGAAAATGGAATAGTTACCCACTGTTTTGTGATTAGTGTCTTTGCATCTATTCAGGAAATGCAACTTTTTGGCAGCCAGGGGTCACATTTTAAAATGGGGAGGAGAAAGCATGAGGTCCACTATGGATGATGTGATGTCAGAAAGCAGAAAGAACCGTGCTACCTATATGAATATAGTCACCATTTTCAGTTGTTTTAATGCAGGGAAGGTAGTTAGTATTATATTCACTGTAAGACCATATTATAGTTTTAGTGTATCAGAAAATTGTGCTCTTTGCCTCAGCAAATTAATAACACAATATACCAGGAGTGTCAAACTCAATTTCATTAAGGGCCGCACCAGCATTGCCATTGCCCTCAAGGGGCCGGGTGGGTATGGCTAGGGTGGGCGTGGCCTACTGGGTGGGCGTGGCTAGAGTGCGTATGGCCTACTGGGTGGGCATGGCCAGCTCTACATCGTTCGCATCAAGGGTGCCTATGGGGGGCTGGGCAGGAGTGGGGCAGATCTGAGAGTCTCTGGCAGAAGGAGGGTCTCTGGGCCAGGGCCAAGGCAGTGGGGGCCATTCCCTCACTGTTTCCAGGATGGCTTCGCGGGCCTCATGAAACCACTTTGCGAGCCGGATCCGGCCCCCGGGCCTTGTGTTTGACAATGCAATATACCATTCTTATTTTAGTATTTATGCTTCTAAATTTGAGAGGTAGATGGTAAGAATTTATATATAAAGTATATACTGTATTCTAAACACTAGATTTGGTGAGGAATTGTCCTAAAGGAATTGTGGTTAATTAAAAATTTGGGAAAAGTAAATATAAATTTAAATATTAAGGGAAAACTAAAACTGAGAAAAGCTTATAAGATTACTGACCGGCTAGATAGTAGATATAAAGAGAGAAAAAGAGGAAATATTAAATATGAAAATAAAAGAAATTTTGGTCATTAAACTTGAGATTTTTTATTTATTTTATTTTATTTTTATTCCATTTATATCCCGCCCTTCTCCGAAGACTCAGGGCGGCTTACAAGCTTAGCAGTAGCCTTCATTCTATCTATATGCCTGCTTATTAGGGCTTTCACACACACCCCAAGCGGCATTTTAGGAGACCTGAGAAAATATTACCTTATATTCTTAATTTGGTGATACAGATTGCGAGCACTTATATAAATAAGAGGTATACTTTAAACATTAGACTGTGCGGGAACTGTGATAGAAGCTGGGGTCATTTAAAACTTGGAAATGATAAAGATCAACATTAAATTTAAAATATCAATGGAAAATTAAAATTAAGAAAAACCTATTAGGTCATTGATTGTCTAAAACTTTGAATGTTAAATTAATTAAGATATACATAAATTGAATATTATTGGTGAATATTAGAAAGTTATTTTTTGCTTGATTGACAGAGTAAGAATTTTATTGGTTTGTGAAAGAGACACATACATACTAAGGGGGAAAGAGAGAGAATTAGTTACTGTTAAATTTTGAGATTGGTATGGATGATATTCAATTGTAATGGAATTATTGTACCCAGCCACCACGTTGCTTTTCCAATATGTGAGTGTAGTATGAGAAAATTAATTTAAAAAACTTACAAAAAAAAGAAAATTGTGATCTTTGATGGCTGTCCATCAACTTTCTATAGGAGGACTAGAGAAAGCTACAAGGATTGAACAACAGTTTGATGATACGAAACATACAGTGCTGATACAAAATGATGTGGAGTGAACACATTTTCAGCACAGTATTATTTCAAAACAAAATGCATAATTTTCATTACAAAACTAATTACTCCACATATTCATTGAATGTATATACAGTGAGATAAAGAAATAACATAAGGGACGCGGTGGCTCAGTGGGTTAGGACGCTGAGCTTGTTGATCAGAAGGTCGGCAGTTTGGCGGGTCGAATCCCGAGTGCCGTGTAACAGAGTGAGCGCCTGTTACTTGTCCCAGCTTCTGCCAACCTAGCAGTTCGAAAGCATGTAAAAATGCAAGTAGAAAAATAGGGACCACTACGGTGGGAAGGTAACAGTGTTCCATGCGCCTTTGGCGTCTAGTCATGCCGGCCACATGACCACAGAGATGTCCTCGGACAAGCGCTGGCTCTTCGGCTTTGAAACGGAGATGAGCACCGGCCCCTAGAGTTGGAAACGACTAGCACGCATGTGCGGGGGAAACTTTACCTTTACCTTTTAAAGAAATAACAAGAGTAAGATTCTTACTTAGAAAAGTAAACTTTTACTTTGCATTGTGCTAAAAAGTCAACACCTTTTTTTTCTTTTCCCTTGTACCTCACACCTTCTCTTCCCCTTTCCTTTTCCCTCCCTTAATCCCCTATTTCTATTTTATATTTTATATGTTAAATAAAAAAAGAAACTAAAAAAGTAAACTAAAGAAAAATGAAGATGTCTGCATTACTTAGACTGTCACAAACCTTTCCTAAATCATATTAAAGCAACATGTGTGGCTACTGGACCAAAACCAAATTTCCACTCAATTCATATCTATTGATCTTACGCTTTTCTCCCAATAAAATTATAGATATTTCTGACTGAGCATAAAATAATTGCATGTTATTAAAGAATTGGATGTTACTTCCCCACTAAGCCTTATTCTGATCTAGAAATAGTTTGGCACATGTATACTAGATGGCGAAGACAGAACTGAAATCCTATCGCTTGATTTTTATATCTGAAAGGTATCATATACAGGTAATCCTCAATTTACGACCACAATTGAGCTCAAACCCTCTTTCTGCTGCCAAATGAGACAGTTGTTAAGTGAACTTTTCCCATTTCACAACTTCTATTGTCATAGTTTTTAAACAAATCTGGTTTCACTGTGGTTGTTAAGTTAGTAACACAGTTGTTAAGTGAATCTGGTTTCCCCATTGACTTTGCCGGTCAGGAGATTATAACAAGGTGATCCCATGACCCTGGGACATTGCGACCATCATAAAAATATCCCAGATGCCAAGCGTCTGAATTTGGCCATGGGAAAGCTACAATGGTCACGTGAAAAAGGTCGTAAGTCAACTTTTTCCAGTGCCATTGTAATTTCAAATAGTCGCTTTAAGAGCTTGCTGGGCGTCAAGGATTACCTGTTGCAATTTAGCTGTCAGACATTAGAGTTGCTACCCTATCATTTTAAGAAACAAAACTTTTGAGAGTTTTTGAAAACTAGTTTTTCGTATAGCAGATAATTAACTAAGCTTTTGTAAAAATGCAAATATATGACCTTGTGATTAATACATGCAACACGGGAGCTCTGTAGGCAAATCGGAACTTTCTTCTAATTGAAAGCTTTAAATGTCTGAAATGAGTCTGCTACATCACAGCTATGTCATAGTGATGTTAGCTGTAACATAGCAGTGGCTTAGCCCAGGGGTAGGCAATCTTGGCTCTTTTATAACTTGTGGACTTCAACTCCCAGAATTCCTGAGCCAGCCATGCCTACCCCTGGCTTAGCCGTTAAAGACACTAAGTTGTCAGCTAGAAAGCTGACAGCCCAGTTCGAGACTTGAGTGCTGCGTGATGGGGTGAGCTCCCATTACTCGCCCCAGTTCCTAGAAATTTGAAAGGTACCATTTTGGTGGGAGGGTAATAGCATTCCATGCACCTTGGAATACAGTCATGTTGGCTACATGAACATTTAAGCATCTTTAGACAAAGCTGGCTCCCTTGACTAGATGAGCAGCACCCCCTAGAGTCGAACACAACTGAACAGGAGAAACCTTTACCTTTATGGAAGAGCTTCTTGATGCAGGTGAAGAAGGAGAGTGCAAAAGCTACCGGTTCTGCCGAAGTGTTGCGAACCGGCTGAATCCCACCCCTGGATTCAAGCCGTTCAAATGATTGCATACAACATATAAGAAATTCCAAAGCAGATAGAAAAGTAACTCTTCCCTCCCTACCACAGTTGCCCTGAACTTAGAATACCCTCTTTGTTTATGATTTATTTTTGCAAAGCAGTGAGGTTCTTTTTACTCTCTCTCTTTCTTGTTAACATGTTTTACTGCAACCATGCTGTTGATCACTGGGAGTCATAGCAACAAATGCTACAGTAGTAAAAAGGCATGCTGGGCTTAAAATATGATTAAACAGGTCATATATCTTCTTACCAAGGATACATTAGACAAAGATAGAGTAATTAAAATGGTCAAGAAGTACTTTATCAATATCATGTGAGATCTCTTTTCTTTCTTTCTCTCCCTCTCCCTGGAAGTCTACATACAATACTTTAGTTCGTAACCTTAACCTATTTATCAATATTTTATCTAGTTAATGTATTTATACAGTACAAATATGTATTGTTTCTCCATTATCCAGTTGATCTCAGGATTGGTTACAAATCCATGAAATAAGCAAGGTAAGTCAAATAAAGTAATGACTAAATTAATTTAAGTATACAATAATCATATAATAAGTGCTTAAAATACAAAAGGAACAGGAGAAGTTCTGGATGTTAAAACTCAAAAGCAAAAGTAGCAGTCAGCCTGTAGCACCTGTTCTCCATGGGAAAAAGAGCATTTAAGGCTGTGGTGCCACCACACAGAAGACCCCATACAATGTCTCTACATAATTCATCTCTTCCATTTGTGGGACATTAAAATAGCTTCACATTCTGCAAATCTGGAAGATATCCTAAATCTTTAAAAGCTCTGAATATTGTCCAGTCAGTGTAAACAATTTAGGTATGATGTCATGTGATCTCTGAAGAGTGTTCTGGATAACACCTTTTCTGGGGACTGCTGATGTCACCTGGATTACCTATCTAATTCTCTATCCTCTGAGCCAGCAACCTCAGTTGGATAATCTTGGGGATAAATTGGGATAATCTTGTTGGAGGTCAGCTCCAGTTTATTGGCCTTGATCCAACCCATGACAACAGTCAAATACAGACCCAAGTTTATAATAATAGATGAAGAGTTCCCTTTTGTTCTTTATGTTCTGTACAAGGCACTTTTAAAATCTACACATTTTCAAATATTTTTTCTCTTCTCTTTCCCCAAGTGAATACAAACATTTTAAAAAATACGAGCTTGACTATGAGGAATTGCCTCTTTGATGTTTGGAGAAATCCCAGTGTTAGAAAAGGAATCCTTTACACTTTTTCAAAATCATACGCTTCAACTTGGGTTTCCTGTTCCCCACCCCTCCCCCACTTTGACAAATCTTCCCAAAATTCTTTGATGGATAATCCCTTTTGCTGCAATGACATCTACTGGATGTCAAAAGTGATGAACAACAGATCCTCCTACTGCTTTGCTTAACCAGATCCATGAACAACTAAAAGCTCCAGAAGTAGTGTGTTCCTAAAGGCAGAACTCCAAGTGTATTAATGGAAGGTGGAGGGGGTATTGTAAGATTTGGAGGGGGAGTAGGCTACAAGCCAGAACTTTCTGGTTATTTAAATTCCAGTTATTTCTCTGAAGCAACTGCCTGTCTGTCACTTCTCTAATCTCAGGTAACAAATTTCCAACCTGACTGCAGAGAAACTAAGATTTTTTTAGACCGTACAATCAAAAGCACTATAACTAAGTCAATGTGCTTCTAGCTACTATTTTAGAATTATGTACATAATATAAACCAAAATTATTAAGTATACAAGAAATCTGCTAATCAAAACAATGAAATGCAGGAGAGATCTATTGAAAATATCACACTTAAATTGTGAAAAACCATACTTTAGTCCCATTGCTTTCTGCATGAAAAGAATCTAATCTATTGAAATTAATTTCATAAATACAAATGAGGGATATACAATGGGAGATATATATATGAGGGATATACGGTGATATATTTGCTATTCTTGCTAAATGAAATACAATGCTTCCCAAGTATTTGATACCTCAGTAGTATCCCATACATCCCCAAAAATGCTTCCCTTTCCTATGAACAAGTGAGATATTTCAGGATCAGAATTCATTCATTCATTCATTCATTTATGAAATTTCTACACCATCCATCTCACCCCTGTAAATCTAGAAATTTTAGCTTGCTTCAAATGAAAGCAATAGAGGCCTTTCAGTGGAAAGCACCTTTACAATATCTTCCTCATGTTCAGATACAGAAGCAAAGCATACATTCCTAGAGGTAGGTAGCATATCTTGGATTGGATTCCCAAAGATTTGGTGTGCTTCCCGTTCTTGCTAACTACAGGGAGGGGGGAAAAAGCACTTCTCTCCCCCCCCCACTCTCAATTTAGCATCCAGATTCCTGCCTCCCAGAGCAAATTACGCATTTTGTTAAAGTCATTAACTAGCTGGGTATATTTATTTTAAAAAAGAAAATACAAGTCCTTCAAATTGATTGTGGCACCAGAAGATGTGATGTTTAACCCTTCACTCTCTGCAATTTTTCTTGTCAAAATACCCTCTCACCTTATCTACAAATATGCTATGGGCCATATGATAGCAAGGAAGAAGAATGGTAGGAGAAATTAATCTGTCCTTTTTTATATATCATAATTCTGAGATGGACAGAGAAAGGGACAGCATCTGTTTTTTTTTAAAAGAGACCACAGATATCTTTACAATTAATATCACTAATGTAAGATAACTTACCAATCACATATAAATCTACAGGATACTAAATTGTTCCAAATGAAATTGCCTGTATAGGAAGCATTTATAGTGGTGAAAGAACATTAAGATGACCTACACCCACTTACTTTAAAATAAATTCAAGGATAAGATATAGACAGGACCGCATCAAATTCCCTGGATGTTGACAGACTATTTTATAGTGATTGACCCATTCCAAATAATCAGAAAAGGGCAAACTCATAAATGTATTTCATTTCACAAGCAACTGAGACCGAGAGTCGTAGGTTGTTGAAAGCTGAGCACAGGACAGATCAAGCACTAATGCATTTTAATCACCCTTTTCACCTCTTTATATAATAAGGCCTCAGGAATGACTGCACTATAGTTGTCTAACACTACAGATGCTGAAGTGATTTCCCTATACATCCTTGTCAGAGGAGCCTAATATACACCCTACATTTTCTTACAGAATTGCATCACTGCACATAGTCTGTTAAAGATGATTTGACTTGAACTGTTTCAAGGAGGATGAAACATATTCAATATGAAGGTGTAATTTAAGTGTGTCTAAGGGCACATACTAGGGAAAATAAATATGCCATTATCTTTATATGGAATTGGGTTGTTAAATCTGGGATATCCAATTGCTGATTTTTGGAAATTAAATTTTAAGATACCAAAAGGTGTGGGGCAACAATGCTGATCCTTAACCCTATGTCCTGGAATTATAGCCGAAATTCTCTGTCTTGGTGGCCTGCAAACTGCCCTTCCATTGGCAGTAAGGAAGGGTAGAATTCAGCTAAGAGTAGCAAACGTTTGCAAGTCAAAATCTGAGGTGCTTCAAAAAAGCTGCCAAAAAAGCCAACACAGTGCTAGGCTGCATTAACAGAGGGATAGAATCAAGATCAAGTGAAGTACTAATACCATTTTACAATGCTTTGGTAAGGCCACACCTGGAATACTGCATCCAGTTTTGGTCACCACGATGTAAAAAAGATGTCGAGACTCTAGAAAGGGTACAGAGAAGAGCAACAAAGATGATTAGGGGGCTGGAGGCTAAAACATATAGGGAACGGTTGCTGGAATTGGGTATGTGTAGTTTAACGAAGAGAAGGGTGAGGGGTGACATGATAGAAGTGTTCCAATATCTCAGGGGCTACCACAAAGAAGAGGAAGCCAAGCTATTCTCCAAAGCACCTGAAAGCAGGACAAGAAGCAACGGATGGAAACTAGTCAAGGAGAGAAGCAACCTAGAACTAAGGAGAAACTTCCTGACAGTTAGAACAACTAACCAGTGGAACAACCTGCCTCCAGAAGTGGTGAATGCTCCAACACTGGAAGTTTTTAAGAAGAGACTGGACAGCCATCTGTCTGAAATGGTATAGGGTTTCCTGCCTGAGCAGGGGGTTGGACTAGATGACCTCCAAGGTCCCTTCCAACTTATTATTATTATTATTATTATTATTATTATTATTATTATTATTATTATTATTATTATTATTATTATGGCAGCATTTTTGCCTTAATGGATTGCTTCCATCCTGCTGATTCAGTGGGAATATGTCATTCTGTCATGTTTATATGTTTGATTTGTTTATTTGTACCATGAATAACACAGCCCATTTCTTTTTGGCGTGTATTCTCTTACAAGAAGGCAAAATTATGTAACAGATTTTATATTTTCTGAAAACGACTCATCTTTTTAGGTGGAAAAACTGACTGTATATTTGGCATATTATGCAGAAATAGAAATGTTTGTAAAATCACTAACATTCATTCTAAACAATTATTTCAGCCCACCATCAATGACAATAAATACATTGATGTTAAAGTTACATTAAAAGGGCATTAAATTATACATTAGACCAAGTTAAGAAATGGATTATTTATATGCAGCATATAAATTATATTGATAAAAGGTATTCATTCATTCATTCATTCAATTTCTATAGCTGCCCATCTCAGTCAATCACTCTGGGCAGCTTACAATTTTAAAAAATATACTAAAAAAACTAAAAACATCCATATTAAATATACATAGGAGAAGATACTTGGTCAGTTAGCAATATAGCCAGGAAACAAGGTCCTTAACATGTTCAGCACCCTGGACATGGGAACAAAGCCAGGTTTTAGGGCCTTATGAAAGACTAACAGTGTTGGGGCCATTTTAATCTCCAAATGGAGGATGGTCCATAGAGCAGGGGCCACTGCAGAAAAAGCTTGTCTTCTGGTTCCCGCCAGCCAATACTCTTTGGCTGTTTTTGCTTTATTTATTGTTGGATTTGTTATAGCTGCCTTACTCCAAAAGACTCTGGGTATTATACCAGCTTTTACGTTTAATCATTTCATAGCCATCAGTCTTCCCCATGTCGGAGTGCCTGATTGCCTGGATAACAACAGTTATTAAGAGAAGCCTATAATGGAGCAAACAGTTTCCCCAAAGCAATGTTTGTGTGCCAGATATTACTGCAAGCACAATGAAGGCCTTGTTAAGAACTAGTAGTTAGGAGACAGTGCTTACACTTTCCTATGCTCATTTAGTATGTATTGGTTTTAACCTTCTAGTTTTGCCATTCAAGAGTTATATTATTTTTCCCCTCCTTAAGAGATAGGAAAAACAAGCCCCTCTCTTAAAATAGAGGAAAGGAATGGATATGTTACAAATGGAGACAGCATTTGGATATAAATAAAGCTGAACTTCCCAAAAATCTATCTTTAGATAGATCTTATTATATAACTAAGATTAATTTTATGCCTTGTTCCCACAAAAAACAGTTGACATGAAAAATAAGCATCTATCTGGATTAAACTGGACCGTAGTTTATACTGTGATTGGAATATATATGATATAATGTTTCTGCAAAAAGGTTTCTACATGTGGAAAGATAGGCCCTCACCTTCTGTTTGCTCTGCAGAGTATTTTTTTTTCCTAGAGGAGTATTCAATGGCAGGATTCTTCTCACTTCTGAAGTGATACAATCCAGATATCAGTAATAACTCTTTGTGAAAACTAGGAATTAAGATGTTGCTAAAGATTTAGTACACATTTGATGTTGTCATGTCCTACACATGTAAAATGGACACCCATTGATGTCTTTGCAAAAGGGCAGTAGTGATTCCCAGAGAAAGATTTACATTTAGATGTCCATCATCATGGTTGCTTGATACATAGGAGGTGGGTTGGCATGATCTGTAAACTCCTCATAAGTTCTAGTTCCGCTTAGCCATAAAAGCTGGCTGGGTGACCTTGGGTCAATCACTCTGTCTCAGCCCAACTCACCTCCCACCTTCCCCTATTGTGGGGAAAATAGGAGGAATTTGTGTTGCATATGTTCACCACCTTGAATTATTTGTAAAAATAATAAAGGCAGAATACAAATAATAAAAAGTCCTTTCAGGAAGATATTCAAAAGGATCCTCCTACTATGACCCTTTATTAAGAAAGTAGCATGTTAACAATAGTTTATTTTAAAATAGCCAATCTATATGGATTGTTAAGATAGAACTTTGCATATAAATAAGACCTATTTAATTTGCACTTCTCTCTACCTTTTGCCACAGCTAATTATACTTCTGTTGTAAGGCAGAACAGCACTAGACATCAGAACTAGAGATGCCCATGACAAAGAGTGTTAGGGAGCTGCAAATTATATAGGCTTTCTTTGTAACTTTCTCATCTAATATGGCAGAGGCAAAATTTGCAGAATAGAATTTAAAAAATCAAGGAGAAAACCCTAATGGGACAGTCCTCAACAATCACAGTCATGGGAACTGGACAAGCTGGGAGATGACTTAATAACAGAGTATGCTCAGTTGCCCACAAATGCTTTCACAAATGCTGCCTGTTTATAGGGAAGAATTATGCCTGGAAATTCTAGACTGTATTTGCAAACTTCCCACACTTTCAAACAGAAACTTCCCCTCGGCCTTTGGCATCCTTGTTGTTCCCTTATCAGGAGGTAATGACACACTATAATTAGCTTGGACTCGTGTCTAACCTGGAAGAAAAAGAAAACCTATTGCAAGAAATATGCATCACCTTCCACAACATGGGTATGTTCAACTGTTGGTAAATATCACTTAGGTCATGGTATCTGCTCTTCCTCTCTGCTAAAAAGCCACTATTGGAATTCTAATTATACACTGTAGCTTGCTAGTGCCAGGAATTGAAAGCTTGACAAAATGTACGTTTTAAATTCACCGTTTTTGTTACTTATAGATTACCTGAACTGAATGCTTGCTCCTCCCGCAGAGGCTTCCTCCTTGGTTCCTTAAGCAGACCTGAAACTCAGAGGTGGGCAGCTTGGCATGCAGCTTTCTGTGCCATCAACTTGTTGCCATAACTAATAGAGCAGCTTCCAGTACTACTGATCTCCCGTTGTGCAGAAACTATGTCTTTATGGCTGATACCTGGCAGGGACCTTACTTGGACAAAGTAACAGGTAGATGTTGTTGTTAGCTGCGAAGTCGTGTCTGACCCATCGCGACCCTATGGACAACGTTCCTCCAGGCCTTCCTGACCTCTACCATCTTCTGGAGTCCATGTAAGCTCACGCCTACTGCTTCAGTGACTCCATCCAGCCACCTCATTCTCTGTCGTCCCCTTCTTCTCAGGTAGATGGACAGCTGGGATTGAACCTTCTACCTATCTCTATTTTATTTGGCCAATTGTGAGGCTTGGTATACATAGCACACTTCTTGCTTTGCAATTTTTTTTGGGGGGGAGGGGGGTGTTGTTTGTATCCCGCTTTTATTATTTTCACAAATAACCCAAGGTGGCAAATATATTCAACGCACTTTCTTCCTCCTATTTTCCCCACAACAAGAATCCTGTGAGATGAGTTGGGCTGAGAGAGAATGATTGGCCCAAAGTCACCCAGCCGGCTTTCAGGGCTAAGATGGGACTTGAACACACGAACTCCTCCTTTCTAGCCTGGTACCTTAACCAGAAAACATTTCTTGAACGTGTCACCTAAATGACATATATAAAGTACACAGCAGTACCAGTACAAGGAGACTGAACTTCTAAAGAAGAGAAAAAGAAAACAGAGATGCATTTGTATGGACTGGTATCATTCAGTACAAAAATCAGATTCTGGATAGAAGAAGTAGAAGCGGGGAGCACAGATAGAAAAACTGAGTATATGGCTCTTATATGTTTGTAATGCCTTCCTGAATTACTGTTCTAGAATGTGAAAAGTGACATAGAAACCGGCCATCTTGATTCTGTCATCTATCCTCTCTTCAGGCAAATTTGTAAAAGTAATAAAGGAAAACATACCCATAACAACCTGAACATCCGGAATAATATTGGCAAATGTTTCCAGATCTTTAAAAATCATCTGATGGTAACATGATTTGTAATTTTATTTTTCTAACACTGCTTTGAAACCTCACATTAAATCTTCATTCTCAGGCTCAACTACTTAAGGACAAGTCCTATGAGTTTGCATAAGCTCACAAGAAAAATGAATAATCCTGACACAATTATGCTCATCTTTTCACAGAGCTAGACACAATTGAACAAGCAGAAATTCTAAAACTAAATTGCTCAGTTAATAATAATAATAATAATAATAATAATAATAATAATAATAATAATAATAATAATAATAATAATAATAATAACCTTTATTGTCAAAGTACAACATGTGTACATTGAGATTAGCTGAGCCTCCCCCCGTGCTCTCTCCCCCCAACACACAGTGACAACAAACCCTCCATCCCACCACACTATGTGAACCAACTACACCACACACCGGCCTCCCAAGTCAATTCTGCATAAGATTACGTCCCATTTAAAAGCCTAACAGCCCACGGATAAAAGCTATTTTTCAGCCTGTTGGTACAGCTGGCTATATTCCTATATCTCCTACCGGATGGTAGGAGAGTAAAGAGATACCGTCCAGGGTGTGAGTCATCCCTGAGAATCTTCCTCACTCTTCCAAGGCAACGAGCCCTGGTGATGTCATCCAGTGGTGTCAGGGAACAGCCCACAATGTCTTGTGCTGTGCTCACTACCCTCTGTAATACTTTCCTGTCCGCGGCTGTCAGACCAGCATACCAAACCACAATACCATACGAGAGGACGCTCTCTATAGTAGACCGGTAAAAGAGGGTCATTAGCTGTTCTTCTACCCTGTTCTTCCGCAAGACCCTAAGAAAGTGAAGCCTCTGTTGGGCCTTTCTAGCCACCTGAGTTGTGTTAACTTTCCAGGTCAGATCTTCGCAGAGGTAGACTCCCAGAAATTTAAAGGAGGAAACTCTCTCTACACAGTCCTCCCCGATGTAAAGTGGGGCAGGTTCCTCCTTTTTTCTCCAGAAGTCTAACACCATCTCTTTCATCTTGCCGATGTTTAGGTGCAAGTTGTTGTTACTACACCATATGGATAGTTTTTGTACCTCCGCCCTATATGCTGTCTCATCTCCACCTGTAATAAGACCCACCACAGTTGTATCATCTGCGAACTTGATTATTGCAGTGGATGGGTCAGATGATACACAATCATAAGTGTATAAAGAGTACAGGTAGGGGCTAAGCACACAGCCCTGTGGCGTGCCGGTGCAAAGCTTCAGGGGGGTGGACAAAGCAGACCCGACCCTCACTGTTTGTAACCGATCCCTAAGAAAGTCTTGAATCCAATCACAGATGGCGGGGGAGAATTTCAAGTCAGTCAGCTTCATGGATGTATTGATCATAAAATAGAAAGAGCAAGTATATTTAAATCCCTATCATTTCCCAAGCGCTTCCCAAGCATTTCCCAAGAGGTTCCAGTTATTATAGTAGAAATCAAAATAACACAACCCATATTAAAAAAAGGAATGGTGAAAGAAGAGGAAAACAAAGATGATTTCTTCGTATGCCTAGCAGAAACATAAGTTCTCCTGAATAGTAATGAAGATGAAAGATATACCATCAGCATTAACCAAATTTATAGGTTCTCCATCACTTTGTGTCATCATTCCTGACTTTACAGAAATAGGAATCATGATGGTAATATAGCAATAGCACTTAGACTTATATACCACTTCATTGTGCTTTACAATCAACTCTTAAGTGTTTTATAGAGTTAGCCTATTGCCCCCCAAAATCTGGGTCTTCATTGTGCTGACCTCGGAAGGATGGAAGGCTGAGTTAACCTTGAACCGATCAGAATCAAACTGCTGGCATTTGGTAGAATTAGCCTGTTATATTGCATTCTAACCATTGTGCCACCACAGGTCTCTAATAAATAAGATACATAGATAAGAGTACTCAAAATCACTTGATATGTCACATCGTTTGGATGGTTTTCATGAAAGTTCTTTTTCACTGGGATTAACATTTATTTCAAGCTTCCAAGGTCCATCTAAAGATTCTGGTATTTCAATTTCTTCTAATGGATGTTGGCAATCATAAAGAACGCAAAAATTTAAGATATGCCCTGTTGGATCTGACCACAGGTCCATCGAGCAGAATAACAGAATTGGAAGGGACCTTGGAAGTCTTCTAGTCGGGAAAAGGGCGGTATATAAATCGAAACAAATAAATAAATAAATAACCCTCTGCTCACTATACCATTTTAGACAATGGTTGTCCAATTTCTTCTTAAAAACTTCAGTATTAGAGGACCCATAAGCTCTGGACGCAAGTCTTTCCACTGATTAATTGTTCTATTGGGAAATTTCTCCTTAGTTCTAGGTTGCTTCTCTCCTTGATTAGTTTCCATCCATTGCTTCTTGTCCTGCCTTCAGGTCTTTTGGAGAACAGCTTGACTCCCTCTTCTTTGTGGCAGTTCCTTAGATATTGAAACATTATTATCATGTCACCCCTAGTCCTTCTTTTCATTAAAATAGACATTCCCAATTCCTGCAATGTTTCTTCATATGTTATATATAGCCCAGCAGTCTGTTCTCACAGTAGCCAACCAACTGCACAGGAAAGCCACTAGCCTCCCAGCAGATGGACATCAGAGAGGGCCACGTCTGTTTTATTCTGCTTGCATTTTGTAATATTTTAATGCAGAGTCCTATACAAGGAGCTGCCCTTGAAGCCCACCCAGAAGCTGAAACTGCTCTAGAATTCAGTGGTATTACATAGTATTGGGTGACCCTAGGTTCACCCACACTACACCCCTGTTGCATGAGCTGCACTGGCTCTCAATTTTCATCTGGGTGCAATTAACAGTGCTGATTATCACCATTAAAGCCCCTTTAGCCACAGGCTACTTTATTTGCAGGACTAAACTATCCTGAGATTATCTGCCTGTCCCACCTGATCATTTAGGATACTGTAGGGGAGGAGTGTGGTGGCTCACATGATTAGGATGCTGGGTTGGCAAACAGCAAGCCTGCATTTAAGACCTGATGCTGCTGCATGATGGGGTGAGCGGCTGTCATTCACTCTGTCTCCTGCCAACCTAGCAGTTTGTCAGCTTGTAATTGCAAGAACATAGATAGATACCACTTTGGTGGGCAGATTAACAGCGACATGAAAGGAACCCCCAAGCAGGCATCTCCTGTGCAACAGTGATGTCACCAGCTAATCCTTTCAATCCAGTAGCTTCAGACATGAGATAGGATAGGCACAGTCCAGATCCCTTCCTTGAAATATTGCCATCTAGTAGAATTTGGGAAGTATGTTCTTTCTGTGGCTGCCTCTCCCCCTGGAGGTCCAACAAGCCCCAGCCTTTTAGCCTTCCGTAAGGCCATGGAGACCTCCTTCTTTACTCAGGTGCAGGTAGTCCTTGACTTACAATCACAACTGAGCCAAAAATTTATGTTGCTAAGTGAGACATTTCTTAAGTGAATTTTGCTCCATTTTACGATTTTTTGGGCCACAGTTGTTAAATGAATCACTGCAGGTGTTAAGTTAGTAACATGGTTGTTAAGTGTATCTGGCTTCCCCATTGACTTTGCTTATCAGAAGGTCACAAATGGTGATTACATGACCCTGGGACACTGCAACCGTCATAAATATGAATTAGTTGCCAAGCGTTCAACTTTTCATCACATGACCCCGAGGAAGCCGCAACAGTCATAAGTGTGAAAAATGGTCATACATTACTTTTTTTCAAACAGTCACTAAATTAACTGTTGTAAGTCAAGGACTACCTATAATTGGGTTGTGTGATGGGAACCTGGGGGTGGCTTTTGAGGCATTCTAAGCAGTTGACTGAGGTGTCAGATTTTGAGTTTTTGATTGGCAGTATATACAGTCTTAGAGGGACGCGGTGGCTCAGGACGCTGAGCTTGTTGATCAGAATTTTGGCAGTTTGGCGGGTCGAATCCCGAGTGCCGCATAACAGAGTGAGCGCCTGTTACTTGTCCCAGCTTCTGCCAACCTAGCAGTTCGAAAACATGTAAAAATGCAAGTAGAAAAATAGGGACCACTGCAGTGGGAAGGTAACAGCGTTCCGTGCGCCTTTGGTGTCTAGTCATGCCGGCCACATGACCACGGAGACGTCCTCAGACAAACGCTGGCTCTTCGGCTTTGAAACGGAGATGAGCACCGGCCCCTAGAGTTGGAAACGACTAGCACGCATGTGCGGGGGAACCTTTACCTTTACCTTTACCTTATATACAGTCTTATGACTTTACAGTTTTACTGTTTTATTGTTGATATGAGCCAACCAGCCAAGTTAGGTAGCTTTTAAATACATACGGTGTAAGGTATTTTACAAAGGTATGAGCCGTAGAGGCACAGTGGTGAGAATGCAGTATTGCAGACTAATTCTGTCAACTACCAGCAGTTCGATTCTTACTGGCTCAAAGTTGACTAAGTCTTCCAACTTTTCAAGGTTGGTAAAATGAGGACTCAGATTGTTGGGGAAAATAAGCTGACTTTATAAACTGCTTAGAGAGGGCTATAAAGCACTGTGAAGTATATAAATCTAAGTGCTATCACTATTTTCAAAAGACTGACTATTTTTGGTGGGGGTTCTTAAAGCATTAAATGCAGTTCCTCTCCAAGCAATAGCAATGGAATGATGTTAATTACTACATGACCCTAAATCACAATTTGCCTATGATATCTACCAGAATGAGAAAAATAAATAGAATTGGGGGGAGGGAGAGATTAACACAATTATATCCAATAAAAGTATATTGCACATGGGAACACAAATACTTCATTATAATACCACCATGTCTTAAAACTACCTAATGGCCTTAAAATAATATAAAGTAACACCAACTTTGTATAACACATAATTAATCTGTGAACCTACAACTTTAGCAGAATGCGGGATGGATTAGAACTGCTATGTGAACATTATGAACACTTATGTCTTTACTCCAAAAGGTACATTATTTAGAAGGAACATAAATCCCCAGATGACATGGTCTAGTAAACCAATCATAAAACAGCAAGATTGGAATAGACAAAATATTCTAAGAGTAATCACCTTTAGATCTGTCTCTGACTTGGATGGTATTAGCCACTAGAGACAGCAGATATGAGACTAAAAATAGTTGGATTTGGTTTGACAATTCCTTTTAAGTATCAGATTGAGGATTATGTGTTAAAAAAAAACCTCTGATACTGAGTTTCCCTAGGTATCTTTTAATGTTACAAAATAATCTTCTGCTGGTAATGTGAACAAGTTTTCAGATTTTTAAAATGTTTATTATGCTTATTTGATTGCCTGTCATCTACCGATCTAAGTCACTGTGGCTGTGATATACTAAGAGTTTGATTTTTTGCTAAATTCTTGAAATTCACAGGCACAGACCAGACCATTAGAGAGGCTTAACTCTGCATGGAATAATCAGAACAGGGGAATACCGTATTTTACAAAGATTTAAACTATTTAAAGTTGGCAGACTAGATTCAAATTAAAATGTGAAACTTCTCAGATATATAATACTAGCAATATTTAATTCAAGACAATGCAATAAAGCTGTAACTTTTATTTACCCTTTTGTCCATACTGCCAAGCAAATCTTTATGTTTGGTAAGACAGTCAGTTTGTAATGCATAGTGCCCATTTGAAAATTGTTTATGTCTCTTTCCTGGATGTAAAGCTTCCCAGGGGCTTTGCTGGTGTCACTGAATATATTTCATAGCATGGTCATGGACAGCAAGCTTTTTAAATTACTATCCTAATCTTTGTAGCTACATAAAAGCCCAAGGAATTATTACTGGTTTAAAGCAGGAACTAGTGCAGAATTCATCTAATGCTAAGTCTATATGCTGAATTCTAATATATTGCATTTATTTGGTTCTCAGTGAGTATCACTGTTGATGCTTGACTGCTTGAAAAATCTTTTTTTTAAAGATTTTTTTTTAATTTTAATTCCATTTATATCCCGCCCTTCTCCGAAGACTCAGGGCGGCTTACAAGCTTAGCAGTAGCCTTCATTCTATTTATATGCCTGCTTATTAGGGCTTTCACACACACACCCCCAAGCGGCATTATTACAAAGTCAGCTTAATTGCCCCCAACAATCTGGGTCCTCATTTTACCTACCTCGGAAGGATGGAAGGCTGAGTCAACCTTGAGCCTGGTGGGATGCGAACCTGCACTAATTGCAGGTAGCTGTGTTACTTAAGGAGGCATTAGCCCACTGCTCCACCAAGGCTCAAGATAATATAAGTAAAAAAATAGAAATGTATAATCAACAATTCCAAGGAGGCTGATTGCATTTTCTTGAACATATGGAGGATCATAGAATGAGCTAAAGAAGATACAGTTTTATTCACAGTTCAAAGAAAAATACAGATTTTCCAGTTCTTTGGAAATCTCTACTAATATAAATTTGTCAGTTTTCAAATAATTGTTCTTCTCACATAAGGAACTCATATAAAACTTGCAGCAAACCAAGGTAGAAATCACAACTATAAAAAAATTTTTGAGGAATCTGAACAGATCCACAAAACCAACTCAAGACAGTAAGCACTGAAAAAGCCAAATAAACTCAGACAATTATTGGATTTACTAGAAACAGCAGAACTCAAAAAGAAGATAAAATGTTATAAAAATCATTTTAAGTATGTAAATAAACCAGGATTATTTTTTATCTTTCTGGTTTACTTGCATAGCAAATCAGAACAGAGAGGCAGAATGATGATAACAGAAGCAGAGAAATTGTTATACAAGCTTGGAAATAATAGAAGAATATGCAGATCTCAATAAATAATTATGTTCTAAATTTAAAATTGACATTTCTTTAATTTGTGAGTCATGAATGCATAAAAACAGACATTAAAGATTCAGAAATTAAATAATTCACTCAAGAACACAAATACTAAACAAACCAATAACAATTCAAGAGATAACTGTAAATAATTGTTATAAATGATTATTTGCATCCTGTTTTGATAAACAGTGCTTGACTGAAGCAATATGGATAATGAGTAAACACCGAATACCAAATAAATACTTAGACAGATGTCTTATTTTATAATAAAAATAATTCACTGACATCAGTTGCTGCAATTTGAAGAAGCCTGTGAACATTTGTCGTTATTTGCAATAGAACCACTGGGAATGTTTATTGGTACATTACATTTAAAAGAAAATTGTCTTTTGCTCACAGGTTTTTTATACCATGTACTGCTTCACAGAAGATCATAGAAATTCTCTTTAAACTAGTATTTTGCAACAGAGAACTGGGAACTTTTTTACAATTACTTTTAAAAATGTAATTCCTAGCAAGCAATCTTTTAATCCTTTGATCCTAAACTCTTCTGACTCAAAACCTAATTTCATAGCCTTATTTTCCTTCCTAATTGCATTATTTTTATAGATCTTGAGACATATATTTTTATGCTACTGATTCTGAGGGTTGAGTATACTACTAATATTTTTGTTTTAAACAATATTAAAATAGTAGGTCACAATAATTACATTGGGTAATATATAGCTATTGTTGGAAGAAAAATATGACTAAGCTTTTCTGGTACATATTGCCTAATTGGATTCATGCTTAATAAAGTAATAGTTGCAGAAATATCTGATCTATATCCTAAAAAACATTTCTTTGTGACTCTCACTTATGGATGTTTGCACCTTTATCCATCATTTTAATAGAATGTATTATCATTTCCAGGGCAGACCATTATAATACTACGACAGGTAGCATCTAACAAAGAAGCCCTTCTACTAATAAGATCGTTTTTTTAAAAAAAAAAGAACAGGAGAGAGATACATTGTTCTACCATCTCCACACCACTCCAATTTTTTTCCAGAGAAATGGGGAATCTTCCAGTGCACTTCTGAATGGGAAGGAGCAGGAGAGAGAGAGGCAAATTAATTGCCTGAACATACATCCAAATCACACAATATTGGATTTTGCCCCAGAGTTTTTCTATGTTGATACATGGCCAAGAGTAGAACACTTTTTAATTCAAAAGAAAAGAGAACAAAATAGCTGCATTAAAGATTTTCATGCTGTCTTATTAAGAGGATCTGGAACAGTTTTATGTTTGATATATGTTGAAGAAAGTTGCATCCAGAGCTCACATAGTATATCTCCAGGCAGAAACCAAATTTATATCAGGAGTATGGCATCTAGAGACTAAGAAAAGATGGTGGGTGGATTACACAGAGTATAAATGAGTATCACTGCCTCTGGACTCAATATAAAAGAGTTGCTGACATTCTTCTTAAAAAGAGCTGGCTGCATATCTTGCTAGCTGCCTCCATATGCTTTTCTGGGAGAGGAAATATTGGAATAATCCATGTAGTTGGATTTTATTTTATTTACACAGAGGAAATGTGAATATTCTATGAATAAGGAATGGCAATATTTAAAACTGTATGTATAAAGATAAGGAATGGCAATATTTAAAACTGTATGTATAAAGATAAAAAAAAGTTTTAATAGCAAACATTTATAAGGTATATATATAAGATCCACACATATATGGATCTTTGGTCATTCGGGTTTTTTCCCACGTAGAATTGAAGGTGTAAGAGCAACGTTTCAACTGAATCCCATCCATCATCCTCAGGCTGGTGGCTTCAGCTTCCTTCTTCTGGGAGAAGATTGTGTATATATATATATACACAATCACAAACTCTCTCTCTCTCTCTCTCTCTCTCTCTCACACACACACACACACACACTCACTCCAGTATTTCCACAGATGAGCGTGCAAAATTCTGGATTCTGTATAGATAAGATTGCCTACTTTACCTACAGGGAGAGAAAGAGAAAGTGAAGCTTCTAACTATCTTTTTTCAGCCCAAAGAGACAGGACTGTATTAAACCCCATAAGAATTCCTCAGAATTAAAGAAAAATCGTATGCCATTTACAGATGTAATTTTCTTTGTTGTAACAGATTCTAGGAGTGAAATTTGTTTTGATAAGAAGACCGTATAGTATATATGTAGAATCAATGACAGAAAAATAAAAGACCAGACAAGATTAAAAAGTGTTATTTTTGCTTCTACAGTATATTAGTCTGTTAGAGCAGGGGGAAAAAAGCCATGTTTAGTATAACTGGCAGTTACTTTGGAAAAATGGAAGATCTTGCTCAGATGGCGGCGCCTGGAATGGCTGCGGCTGCATTGGCTCTTGAAGGCGAATAGTTTTGGGAGGGATAGTAAGGACTATAGGCCACATGATCAGGAAGATTTTCATGTGTTTGAGCAACATGGTGGAACTAAGGTAACATACAGTATGACATATGACCGACAATCTTTGCTGGCCTGGCGAGTTTCTAGTTGTTTTGGAACTGTTGGTGAGACCGTTAAAAGTCGTTGGCGCTGTTTGAATTTGTTCTACCAGCAGCAAGATCTGACTGCTGGCCTAGTGATGGATTCTATTGCAAATCAGGGCTGTTTCCAGAGGAGGCAGAGGAGGAGAGGACTTGGAGCTTATGGAGCGAAGGAACTGGATGAGGCTGCCGGCAGGCCCAGAGGAAGAGAGAGAGGCTTTGGGAGGAGTTGGTGGCGGCGGCAGCGTGCTCCAGGGGCGAAAAGAAGCAAGGCCTCTTTAAGGAAAAGAAGAGTCAGGATCAGAAAAAGGAAAGAAGGCGAGGTTGTCAGAATACAAGCGAATTTGAGGGCTAATCCACATGGAGGCCCATTTCCATCTGTCCTGATTGCCATCGTTCACTCCCTAGAGCAGACATGTCAAACACAAGGCCCGGGGGCCAGATCCGGCCCGTGAAGTGGTTTCATGCGGCCCGTGCTGTGGTTCCATGCTGTCCCACTCCTGCCCAGGCCCCCATAGGCACCCTTGATGCGAACGATGTAGAGCTGGCCACGCCTACCCAGTAAGCCATACGCACTCTAGCCACGCCCACCCAGTAGGCCACGCCCACCCAGCCCCCTGAGGGCAACTGCAATGCTGATGCGGCCCTCAATGAAATTGAGTTTGACACCCCTGCCCTAGAGACTAAAATGAACAATGTGAAATTTGAGTGGGCCACGAACAAGGAGTATACTGTATATCGGAGGTGGTGACCCTTTGAGAGCTGTATGCAACGAAATTTCATTTTGATGTATGCCGATTGGTGTACATTCAAAGTGACAATAAAGTTATCATCATCATCTGCAAAATTGGAATTTAAAGCTAAGTGGACCCTCATAGAACAAAAATAGCGGTAGTTAACATAGCAGATATAGGGAAATGATGAACTTATCTTGATCCCTCCATGAAAAGGGTACCCTATGCTGACTGATCTTCAGTACAGGCTGTAAGAGTGAAATATGCCCACAAGATAATCACATCCTTACAGAAATTGAAAACGTATGTGAAAGTGCTGGTGGTCTTGAAAAGACAAAGCAAAAAATAACTCCAAACCATTTCTTGATTCAGTGCCATCATTCATGTCTTTCATTTGAAAAATCAAGAATTAGAAGAACAAAGATTAATGCTTTTTTTAATAAAAGGACATTTTATGAAATAGCGAAATGCAGCATATTTCTACCTGATAAATGCAAAGACCTGCAAACTTTGAACCTAACTTTGTCTTTATTTCTCTTGACCTTGTTAAACAATGATTTATTTTTGGTTAAGGCCTGGAGTTTGCAAGAGGTAAAAAATGTAGAGATTTTTTAAAATTCTAATAAAAAACAGTAAACCAGAGTAGTTGATATTATAAATGTTAGGAAGCATTTATTGTTTTCTGTGGTCATCCTAGAGGCAATATTTGATCTGTAATTTGTTCTTTTTTAAAATAATAAACACAGCATATTAGAATCCACTTACAATCTTTGTAAGAAATACATTCTTATGCTAAATGACTTTAGTTGGAAAAATTTAAAGCTTATATTTTAGGCAGCATTGCACTCAAAATATTTTTTATAACAGGAAGATCAAGTCATAGTTTAGCACTTTACAAAGCTATTGGGCCATTGATATTTTTATTGTACTAATTTATTTCTGTAAACACATAAAAATAGCTCCAGTTTCTCAGAAAAACAAAAACTCCACTACAGTGCATCCAAATGGTATTGATTGTAAGGGCTCTTTAAAAAAGAAATCAGTTCAAAACTTTGTTTTACTCTTCATGCACATTTCTCTTAATAGTCACGGGTTTTTCCTAAGAGTAACACTTTTATAAGAATCTAATGCTTTTTTGTACAAGTAAAAATACACACTTTAATGTGTGAACACATTTTTGTGCATAATTTTTAATCAGAGGGCAATAATGAACTATGAAAATCATTAGCTAATTCCATTTCAGATTATGTAATGATTCAGGAAGTGTGAATCAGTGAAGTTCACTTTAAAATATGATTTTTCCCCCCTTCTCTTTAGATAAGAATGTTGCTTGGGCCACAGTTTTTTCAACAGTACATGACAAAATTTTTTTCCTTCTCCAATATATTTATTTCAGCAGTACTTTTTTTCTTTGTCTCCACCGCAAATTCACTCCAGAACATTTTTTCTAAATATTTTTTGTAGTGAGGGAGGGTCACTGCAAAGAGGGGGAGAGAAATGCATCCCTGGAGATGCATTCTATTGCAGAAGGTGCTATTGGATACCATCCAAGGTTTTATGTATTTTAACTGAAAGTTTTGCTGAAAGGTTATATATAACTGCTTTATACATGAATTGCTGAAATAAATAATACATTTCCTCTCTGTGGAAGCCAGTGTGTTAAAGACGATAGCACCTTCTGCATAAGATTAATGGCCAATAAGTATTATTACTGATCAGTGCAAAACTAATAACAATAATTTAGATCTCCAGGGATGCATTTCTCTCCCCCTCTTTGCAGTGACCCTCCCTCACTACAAAAAATTTAGATGATGCATTAAGAATGACTACATGGTCATAAGCGATCATGATCACTGATTTGCTTAATTTTTATAGCACTCTTCCTCCCAGAGTTGCCCAGTTTACAAGTTAGCAATAAAAAACAATCTTAAATACAGCTATCATAATAAAACAATCAATGCCTAAAATATTAAATGTAAAAATTGAAATGAAGTTCTTTTTTAAGAACAAATAGTAGGGTGGTCTAAATTGTAGTTATTTTACAAATACCTGGATACTGCTTTTTGGAAAAAGACAAAGCAAAATACTCCAAAATATAAGTATTCCATAATATTATACCAACCAGATTGCAAATAGTATAAAACTATTGATTATAATGGTTGCAGTAAAATCTTTGCAAACTGAAAGTCCTGACCAAAATGCCCGGATAATTGCTGGATGAGAGAGGAGGGGAATTCATCTCTTAGAGTTCCACCTACCACACTTTTCCATGATACAATACACTAGGAATTAAGGATGGGAAAACCATAGATATACCCATACATGTTCCATCACGCTAACCAGATATTCTATCCCAATCACATTTGGTTGGCTGGGACACTATAGTAATATTGTAAGTTGCCATAGTCTATCTGCAAATAGACAAGGACATGAATGACTATGTACAATGATGCAGGAATAACTGTGATTAGTACACTGTACCTCTTCCAGAAATTTTGTATTCTGATCACCTATGTAAACTTTCAGGTTTACATTGGTAGAGTGTAAAAAATCTCTAATTAAAATGGTTCAAGCCAGGTCCCTCAATGTATTTGGAGAGTTTCTCATTCTGTCTGCTGACAGTATTTTTGAAACCTTCTGTGGAACACAGAAACAGCCCAAGTAGTTGATACCACTGTTTTTAAGCCTTCCTGCAGAGGTAGATTAACTCCTGGCCACTATGGAGTTCAGAATGTTGATGCAGAAGAGTTGCC
Source organism: Vipera ursinii (assembly GCF_947247035.1). Taxonomy (NCBI): domain Eukaryota; kingdom Metazoa; phylum Chordata; class Lepidosauria; order Squamata; family Viperidae; genus Vipera; species Vipera ursinii. The sequence continues at coordinate 94,059,292 of NC_139512.1, forward strand.
ACCTGTAATGCAAAAGGAGTGAGCGTGCAGTGAGACTCATCTGAAATCCTCTTGCAGCAATAGAGGCAGCAGCAACTGTTTCCTCCACTTCCATTGTATTCGTATAGAAGAGATTGACATTGGGGTGGGGAGACTTTTTTATATGCCTTTACCAAGATATTAGAGGGAAGATGGGGAAGACAGAACATTTCACAAGGATGTAATCTTGATAAATGCTTGTCCTGTTTCTTTGGATTCTTCTCAGCTTGTAGATATCAAGAACATGGACAGGTTTTGTGGAGAGATGAAACTTAGCACCTGTTTCCTTGACCCTCCTGGCTTATTAAGGAAGTGATCAAAGTCTTCCTGTGTGCGAACTGTACCCTCTGTTATGAGAAGGAAGTTATACAATCTCTGTTGAAGAGCACCTTCCCCTCAAACTTTCCATAGTTGGAAAAAGTAACCGAAAAAGGTTTGCAGCTTGAGATGAATCTTAATAATACTGATTATATAAAGGTAAAGGTTCCCCCGCACATGTGTGCTAGTCGTTTCCGACTCTAGGGGCCGGTGCTCATCTTCGTTTCAAAGCCGAAGAGCCAGCGCTTGTCCGAGGACGTCTCCGTGGTCATGTGGCCGGCATGACTAGACGCCAAAGGCACACGGAACGCTGTTACCTTCCCACCGCAGTGGTCCCTATTTTTCTACTTGCATTTTTACGTGCTTTCGAACTGCTAGGTTGGCAGAAGCTGGGACGAGTAACAGGCGCTCACTCTGTTACGCGGCACTCGGGATTCGACCTTTTGGCTGAGATATGAAACTGAGACAGCTTTAATCCCCAGCTTTATAAAGTTTTTTTTAAATCACCACCATCAACTTAAATTCTGTTTCGTAAGGCACAAGAAAGTGGATGGGGATGTCTGTGTTCAGCTTTGATAGTTCCCTTTAACTTCTAAGCAGCTTTCAATACTGTCAGTTATGGAATTTTTATAGACATTGGGATACATTGGTAAAGGCACCAGTTTGTAGTCCTTTCTGTGAAACCATAAACAAAAGATGGCGTAACATTATTATTGCTCAATACTTGGCCATTGACCTATCATGTCCCATTTTGCCCTGCAGCTCTAGGTGAAACTGTTGATGGATTTTGGAGTAAGATATCACTCCAGGGAAGCAATCAATAAACTTGATTCAGAAATGGACATGATGAGTGGGGTCGCAATGGGTCGAACACGACTTCGCAACTAACAACAACAACAACAACAAAGTATATGGGCAAATGCTCACAATTGTGATTGTGCCTTATGATAATCCATAGGTCTTGCAACAGCATTCCAGTAAAGTCCTCAATTCTAATTATTTACTTTATGCATTGTACAATATTTCACATATTTTTCTCAATATTATCAAGCACACTAGTGTTTTTTTTTTACTATCATCATCTAGTCATACCAATATAAGTTTCTGCATCTTGGAAATTAATTCAAGAAAGCAGTCAGTTTTCATACCACCCATGGATCTGAATGGTTGTTTTTGCAATATCTAGTGCTGTGTCTCTTGTCTCTTCCCATTGCTCTTTAGGTCCGTGTGTGTGTGTGTGTGTGTGTGTGTGTGTGTGTGTGTGTGTGCCAAATCTGTTTCTGATATTGTTCCTATTATTCTGATAATTTTGGCTGGCACACTTCTCTTAAATTTCTTAAATCTAACCCTAGGTTTGATAGGAATAATTCATTTACTGTTCTATAATTTGCATTTGGAAGTGTTTTCACTATCTGGATTGCACTTTTATGCTCTTATTATGTAGCCAATTTGATTCTGATGTTATTCAGGTACAGAGTTTGCATTTATGTTGCTTGAAGCAGGTGTTGGGAATGAACAATTTGTTTCTTCACAAAATTCAATTTTAATTATTTATTTATATTTTTATATATTTATTAACTTTTGCCTTATTGAATTTTAAATGGCTCTTTCTTATGCAGTCGATTTCTCTTCTTTTCCTTTTCTCTGATAAATGTCAAGTGTTTTTTTTTATATACTTCCCTCCAATCAATCTAGACAAGAAGCAGTTGATCCAAAAAAATAAGTATCTTGTAGGGCTTCCAATGACTATTTTTTTAAATGAGAAAACTATGTATAGGCAATCTAACGTCCCAACACCCTGCTCTATTGTCTCTCTTGTAAAGATGGGGCAATATGCATTCATTAATTGTTTTGGTTAAAATTTTTGTGGTTAAAATTTTTATCAGTCTTACATTTTTCTTGTTTCATGCTTCTCACAGCTGATGTTCCAGCCCAGCCACCATGTCAATATAATAATTTCTTGGGAGGGAATAAGAAAAACTAGCTGAATTTAAAGCCAGATGAAGCAGAGTTGGTACTGGTTAATAGGAAACAGCCCAAGGACTGAGGCTCTGCCTGTTAGAGCAAGGTCACACTTCTCCTTAAAGAGTAAGCCTGCAGATCCTCATGTACCATCCGATTCAGAGGGGGTGGCAGGAAATGTTTTCATACAATCAAGGCTAGTATACCAGGTACAATGGTTACAGAGTCAGATCTGGAAATGGTCAACTTGGTTTACATAGCCTCTTTACTGTTGCAACACTATAGAAATATCACCCACTTTATAGGACTATTGTGCTTAATCTGTGTGAAGTGTGTTGAACATTCAGTAATACTGTTACGACTTTCCAATGCACTGAAATTTGTCTTTCACAAAACCACCGAGTGCCCCATCTATTTATACCACTTTTTTACATTGTTACACATTATTTTTACATACGCATTGTATCTTATGTATCTTATGATTCATGATGATTGTATTATCATTATGATCATGATTTATCACTTGTTGCTTCTAGTACACTGAGAGATTCTGCACCTGAGACAAATTCCTGGGTGTCCAATCACACTTGGCCAATAAAGAATTCTATTCTATTCTATTCTATTCTATTCTATTCTATTCTATTCTATTCTATTCTATTCTATTCTATTCTATTCTATTCTATTCTATTCTATTCTATTCTATTCTAATTCTATTCTATTCTATTGTTCTGTCCTATCCTATCTTATCCTATCCTATCCTATCCTATCCTATCCTATCCTATCCTATCCTATCCTATCCTATCCTATCCTATCTTATCCTATCCTATCCTATCCTAAATTTTAGGTTCATTTCTTCTTTTGAATATCATGATCTGTAATTTCTGTTCAGAGGTTTGCAGCCAGGAAAAAAAAGTATATTTGAAGCAGCCTCTGGGTGTCCGCCACATTTTCCTGAAATAAATGGCAACCTCTGACAGCATCCAACAGCTAACTTTTAAGTATCGAGGGCTGCATGGCTTTCAAGTTGCTCATAGTTCAACCGCACTTCTCTTCTCCTCTTCCCCTCCCTCTGTTCTTGGCTGCAATCTTCATGTGTCGTCTTCTACCCTGCTGATTTGGCTCAGCCCTTCCCATTTCCTAACTGGCCTTCATCCCACTTCCCTCCCACTTTTTTCCTGTAATACCCCATCTAGCAATCAATTTCATTTCTCCTTCTCATAACAAACTTTTGTCCTTACAGCCTTACTATCTCTTTCTCCTCCAACTTTCCCTTGATGTTTAATTTAGTACCTTTTCAAAATGGTTAAAAAGAACAATCCCCACCTGTATTGTAATTTTAGTGAAAGCACCCACGAGTATGTGGATAAAGCCCTGTCTCTTGTTTGGCCTATCGTTCTTGGTTTAAAAAGAGTTTAGAGAGCTCTTGTCTTCTTTACTTATTGTGTGGTGGCCAGGCACATTTCTGGCACTTCATGGCTAATAAATAAGATTAGTTTACGCAGACAGCTTGAATGAGATCCAAGTGCTGCGCTGCACAAATAGAAATTTCTTCCAAATAGAAGTTAGTTAAATAAAGCTGTGTAAATCTCTTCTCCATCCTATTTTTTTCTTTCTCTTCTTGGCAGAAACCAACAGCTTTGGTTTTGGCATAGCAAAATATAGGAGTTAAAGTTCTGATATAGAAAACTGTTTATAAAGTAAGGCATTTGGTGTTAAAATATCTTATCTCCCAGTGCATAGGTGTTTCTCTTAGAACCCACACTATTTCTTTTTTGTTATGATTAGCAAAATATTTGGAAATATTAGACTCTATATGGCCTACTTTTTACTTTATGTATTCTTAATAATTAGACTTTTTTCTAATTATTATCTAAAAATCCTAATCCTAACTAATACAATTCAGAAAATAAAATATATTAATATATTAAGTTACTTTTAGTTATAACACATTGTATTAATATATTAACTTATTAAATGCAATTAATAATATAGTTTAATTTAATTCAACCTTAGGATGGATGACAATCCACAAATATATTCAGTAAAATAATAAAATATAATGACCTAAACAGTTTTTTGAAAGGACAAGACATCAATAGCAATAAAATGTATTTCCTAAGCTTATCAAACCTAACAGGGATTATTTTTTATTTTTTATTTATTTTAATTCCATTTATATCCCGCCCTTCTCCGAAGACTCAGGGCGGCTTACAAGCTTACAAGATTATCAAAAACCTTGAAAATTATTCAGTAACGGTGCAGTTTCTTATAAATTGTGTTATATGCTATTCAAAAACATGGCAGACAGCAACCTTTGTACCACATGCCCTAGTTGCAGCTTCTGAATCACCTTCAATTCATATAAAGCAGTGGTTCTCAACCTTGGCAACTTTAAGACTTGTGGACTTCATCCCAGAATTCTGGGAGTTGAAGTCCACACATCTTAATATCACCAAGGTTGGAGACCCCTGATCTAAAGCATCTGCAAGAATCTTCTCAAGAGGTCACCAAGGCATGGACTATTGAAGTCAACAACAAAGCTACATATCTATTCCTTGTGGCTTGGCAGGTCAGATGGGGGGGGGGACAGGGAACTGGGCTGTGCAAGCTGTGACCAGCGCCCACATATATGCGCACACATCTGACTTACACATGCACACAATTGTGCAAGTGTGCCAGCCCATCGCTCACTGAGCCCAGTTCTGAATAGCCACAGCCCAGTAGTGGGCCGTGGCCCAAGGGATGGGGACTTGAACCCACCCAGATTCAACGTCTTATTCAATTCCTATATTCATGAACCACCAATCCACATCTCCATTTTCTTAGTGTTCAGTTCATGAGAGAATCCAAACACCACTTCAACAATACTGTATTTGTACCATCTCACCTGACTCTGATGACAGTAAGATATAGAACTGAGCCTCACGATACCCAATCCCAAACCTTAGATAAATTTTTCTTCAAGGCTACATATTCATAAGCAAACAAAAATTACAGAATAAACCTTTATGGGTCCCTCAACCTATCAGCAATGGGGTCAAACAGAAATTCCCTAGTGCCACCACCTGAAGCTAATAACCCTGCAGATAAAAGTGGATCCACAAGAACAGTGCCCGATAGTCTGGTCATGATCACTCAATGGGATATCACAGTTGATGGTGTGAAGAGCCACAAAGAGATACTAAAATAATCAGAAAAATCAATTCATTTAATATTAGGATATTTCTAGCACCCAGGTCTCAAGTATTTAAAATGTCCGTGGAATACAGACAAATTACCCTGCATATTTACACATTATAAAATGTACATTTATATGCATAAGGTAGGTTTTCATTCCACTACTGATCCTGAAATCATGTCCATGGACCAACCCTAATTATTCACTATGATGTCTGCAAAGAGATATTGTTTACTTACATTTAGAGTCCTACAGAATGGCCTGAATCAATAACTGTGAATGAAATATTAAGTGAAGAACCAACAGTGTTTCTGTAGAACTAGGAATAGATGTGCATATTATATTTTTAAATTTTTATTTGCTCTATAGGACTAAGTCATAGATCCTTGATTTTTCTAGAAAAGTTATAGAATTGGATGTTAAGTCTCACTCTTCCTACTTCAGTGTGTTCATGACAATATTTTTCTTCTAGAATCAGTTTTGATCTGTAATAATATTTTGAAAACTCTTATTTATGGAGACTTTGGGTAGAGAACTCTTCTTTTGTAGCAGACTAGCACCATCTTATGGTATGTCTAGAACATTTTTCTTTTTAATTTTCTAAAACTAATTTGCAAATTCCTGTATTAATATTTGGGCAACTTTGTACCATAATTATTTCCTTTCACATTGAAAGCCTGTAATTTAAATAAGTGGAATTTTAAAATACCTTTTTTATATTTATTCAGTAACAAAGTTTGGTTTTGTTCATCCTGAGTGATATACATTTCTGCCTGGGGAGATGATAGAGGAATGGCTAAATTCTCAAGTCACTGCACCTTTATGCTATATCACAAAGAAGTGGCATAATAGAAATTATCTCAACTTCTGAATTTTGATGAGGTTTAATTGCCAAAAAGGTAGCCCAGTATATTTTTAATTTTTTTTAATTTTAATTCCATTTATATCCCGCCCTTCTCTGAAAACTCAGGGCGGCTTACAAGCTTAGCAGTAGCCTTCATTCTATGTATATGCTTGCAGGCTCTTATGAGACATGTTTCTTTCATACAACAGTTAGAGGCTAGATGACAAGATGTGCCCTCCAGAGGATAGAAAGTGGTAGCAACAAATACTAGGCTGCTATCTCAAACTAGAAGATAGCAGAAAAGCATGAAAACTGAGGAATTTCTGGGAAAGGATCCTTGGGAAATCTATTATGCAGGCTTAGCAGCTTCCTATTATTAAATATTTATATACCATTCAGTAACCTTTTTTTCTAGAATGGCTCACAGCAAAATTAAAGAATAAGAATATTAAATATACCATGCCCAAAATTAAAACAATGCACCAACATAATTTGGTGCATTTAGGCGCAATATATTTTTCCTGAAAATTTTCCATCTTAAAGATGGTACAAATTTTATTTGCTTTATTATTGTTCTGTTTTACTATGACCATAGGTTGTAGCCCCATCTCAGACACAAAGCTACGGTAGCTGGTTGATTTGGGGTCAGTCGCTCACTCTCAGCCCTAGGGAGAAGGAGGCACTGTTAAACCACTTCCAAAAAATCTTGCCAAGAAAACTCAGCATGTGTCAAAAACTGACTCGAAGGCACATAAGCAAATAAATTCCAATCAATAAACTATACAGTCACCATTCTTGCTTGCAAAACTATAGATGAAAAATTTGTAAAGGGTTGAATTCATCCTCATTGGACTTAACAACACATTTGTCACTAAACTAAAATGGCCTGATAAGCATCAACATTAACGTAACACATTTTTAATATGTTTCACATATATATTGGATTAGATACAGAAAGAAAAGCCTTTCTGGAGATCTTCCAAACCTCCAGAAGATGTTAGGGAGGAAAGAAAACAATAGATAGCTTCCTTTTACTTCTACCTGCAGGGGCATGGGTAGAATTCATCTCATCTAATTAGTTATCTAGGTCCAGTCCAGGGGTAGGCAACCTGGGCTCTTTTATGACTCATGGACTTCAACTCCCAGAATTCCTGAGCCAGCTTGCCTATCCCTGGTCTAGTCCTAGTAACTCCCTCTTCCTTTTTTTCCCCCTTCTGTTCAATCATGTCTGATTCTCAGAGGCTGCCCAGCAAATCCCTGCAGTTTTCTTGACGAGGTTTTTAATTAACTAATTTCTATAGCCATCCATCTCAAGCAAGTGATTTTGGGTTGCAAATTAGGTTTTTTTAGAAGTGGTTTGCCATTGCCTTCTTCCTAAGGCTGACAGAAACTGACTGGCCCAAGATCACCTAGTTGGCTATGTACCTAAGGCAGGACTAGAACTCACAGTCCTCTGGTTCCTTAATCACTGTATCAAACTGGGTCTCATTAACTTCCCTAAAGCTGAGTAAATATTTCTCTGTTAAATAAAAATATGAGTTGAGGTTCATTTGATTGGCCCCAAGCGGCATTATTACAAAGTCAGCTTATTGCCCCCAACAATCTGGGTCTTCATTTTACCTACCTCGGAAGGATGGAAGGCTGAGTTAACCTTGAGCCTTGTGGGATGCGAACCTGCACTAATTGCAGGCAGCTGGTGTTACTTAAGGAGGCATTATCCCACTGCTCCACCAAGGCCCTTTAATAATGATCATAAATGATATTTTCAGTGTTATAAGGCATACTTTTAGGGATTGTTTGGACTTTTCCATTCTTATCTATGTGCATCTTTTAGAAACAAATTGATTTAATCACATATCTCTAGAAAGCAGTTCTTTATACTTTTTGTTCCAATTATTATGAATTTCCAAGTCAATTGGATTTCCTAAATCTTTAGTACATATTCATAGAAAATTCTACATATTCTGCATTAAGTACTGCATGCACATATTTTACTGGGAATGCAAGCTATGAAAATTTCCTATTGTTTGTCTTCACAATAAATAGTAATTTATTCAATTATTTATTTAATACAAAATTGTTCCCAGTGTAATGTAGTATAATCATCACTTGTGTTAGTATATATCACAGGTCGGCTCTTTCAGCCGTCTCCTGCAGCTCCCAGTCCTCTGCCATGTGCAGTCCCAAAAAAAAAAGTGGGACTAAAAAAGTTCAACCAATCAATTCAAATATGCAGGGTAAGTGCATATCTCGCCTTGGCTCCACTCTTCAGTTAAACCCTGTTCTGCGCATGCGCGCATGTACGTGCATGCACACACATTTTTTTGTGGCTCCCAGTTTTTCCTTTTGTGAGGGAACCGCTTCCGAGTGGCTCTTTCACTGTTTCAGGTTGCTGACCCCTGGTATATATCAAAGAAGATGCTATTTCCTATGTGGAAGTTTTGATCATATGTACAGATCATATCACATACATATGTGTGTAGTTATGTAATACATATACCCACTCATTGTCCATACATAACAGGAGCCAGTGAGGGTAGAGGCAGTGATGGGATTCCGCTTCTAGAAGTCCATTCTGGGCCTGGGCAACAAAAACATAGCTACCAGTTCTGCCGAACTGGTGTGAACTGGCTGAATCCCACCACTGGGTAGAGGTCATACTGCTTGGCTAGATTCTATTTCTCTTTGAGGCTAGGAGTCAACTGGGTGGTTTTAGGCCCATTGCTTTCTCTCACTCATAAACTGGGATGTCAAGAGGCATCTATTTACCAGCCCACATTTGACCAGCATGGTAGATTATAATCCATGACCTTCAGTGTAGAAACCTTTATCCTGCAGTGGATTGTTTTGGGTTGACATCCATAATACATACACACACAGAGAGAGAATATGTGGCTCATAAGAAGAGAGTAGCAATATCTTTTTTACATATACTTTCATGTGATCATAGTTGAAAATATTAAGCTGCCTACAGTTACATGTTTTTTGTAAGCCATTCCATTATTCTTGGTCATAATCTTCAATGGCTTGAAAAGCAATTGCTTTGCAAAACACACAGGAAGTCTGATTTTAATTTGCTGTCTACATCTACATTCTCATATTCTTTTTATAGATTATTTGAAGTTATCGCTAAAATCTTCCTTCACTCAAACATAAGTGAAAGTTTTATCTTCCTTTGTATATCGCAAAAATAATTTATTACTAAGGAAACAAAACCTTTTGTCTCGGAATATATTTCTTTAAGACAGCCGTGGAATTTCAGAGCAAGCAAAAAACTGCCAGGATCTGGGCAGCAATCAACTGTTTTTAATAGGAACTTTTTAGACTTTTAATAAGTTCTCCTGACATAATTTATGAGGAGAGGTTTTGAAGTGAAGAGGCATTGCTTGGCAAGTGTCCTTCCTCTAATCTCAGGAAATTTAAATAAAAGAGAGCTCATTTCCTCCAATTTGAGATTTCTGCCACACAGGAAAAAAGTTAAGAAAAACACCTGCTACATAAAGCTACAAAACAGTATATTCATAGTCTCAGCAAAATATATTTGAGGGGGGAAAAACTAGAGGACACAAAGCTCCTGGGACAACCAATCATGTTAATGTCCTTATTATTACTAATATTTAACAGTAGACATTTACCTGTACAGTACAGTAATTTAATGCAGAAAGAAGATTATGGTCTGGTGTGCCAGTTTGCTTATATTTTCATGAAAATGTTCATTTTAGAATGTCATGACATATTAGAAACAAAAAAGATACCTAACGATGACCTAAGTATTTTACTTTCTATTAAATTGCTGAGACCACGTTTAGGGGTATCCATCTCTCAAATTGATAACTATAGAATGTACGCCTTCTAGCAGCTCACAAGAAGCAATGTGCCCACCTAGTTGACTTTGACTGAAGCAGGGTTGATCTGGATAGCAGTTAGATAAGAAATATCAGGGCCATAGGAGTCCTTGTTTTCCTGCAGACGGTTCATTACCCAAACTAGGTAACAGGATTAATGCTAGTAAGGAGTGGGTGTTTGCTCTCAGTTTATATTATAGTGGCTTGCCCTGTCACTATTGGTGGGAAGTGGTGTTGGAAGTTCTTTGGTTGGGCTGTTTAGTGTCAGTTTGTCTGGCAATTCCTTGATTGGGGTATTTACTTCTTGAATCTATGCTTATCTGGGCATAGTTGTCTTCCGGGTGAGATTCAAGGTACTGGTAATGGTGTTTAAGGCCCTACATGGCATGGGTCCAGAGTACCTTAGGGAGCACCTGCTGCCGGCATCAACTTCCCTCCGCCCTGTGCGCTCCCACAGAGAGGGCCTCCTCAGGGTGCCACCGGTCAGAGAATGTCGATTGGTGGCCCCCAGGGGGAGGTCCTTCTCTGTGGGCGCCCCGGAGCTATGGAATCGGTTGCCGGTTGAGCTCCGGATGGCGCCCGACCTTCGCTCCTTCCGTCGCAATCTAAAAACATACTTGTTCGAAGAAGCCGGCCTGGCCTGATGGGGGATTGGTGGGTTTTTATGGTCATTTTTAATATATGTATTTACTGTTTTTATTTTATTTTATTTTATTTTATTTTATTTTATTTTAATTCCATTTCTATCCCGCCCTTCTCCGAAGACTCAGGGCGGCTTACAAGCTTAGCAGTAACCTTCATTCTATGTATATGCCTGCTTATTAGGGCTTTCATACACCCCCAAGCGGCATTATTACAAAGTCAGCTTAATTGCCCCCAACAATCTGGGTCCTCATTTTATCTACCTCAGAAGGATGGAAGGCTGAGTCAACCTTGAGCCTGGTGGGATGCGAACCTGCACTAATTGCAGGCAGCTGGTGTTACTTAAGGAGGCATTAGCCCACTGCTCCACCAAGGCTCTTATGTTTAATTTTCTTTTAACTTTTGTATTTTTGTATTTTTTATATATCTGCCCTGTTCACCGCCCTGAGTCCTTCGGGAGAAGGGCGGTATATAAATAAAATTATTATTATTATTATTATTATTATTATTATTATTATTATTATTATTATTATTATTATTATTATTATTATTATTATTTATTATTATTATTATTATTATTATTATTATTGATTGCTGATTAACTCCAAGATTAACATTAGACCAACAATCAAGAAGTAAACAATACCCCAATCAAGGAACTGCCAAACAAACTAACAGTAAACAACCCAGCTAAAGAACCTCCAAGACCACTTCCACCAACACTGACAAGACAAAATATTAGAACATAACTGAGAACTGCAACTGAAAGCAAACCCTACTCCTTACTAGCAGTGATGATGTTACTTAGCTGGGGTATGAAAGGTCTGCAAGAAAACAAGCAAGCAAAGAGAGCACCAAGGACCCTTCATTACAAATATTCTCCCTTATTGATGCCATGGTTCTAGGTTCGAATGGAAAGGTCTCAGAAGTGAAAAAGCACCTCCATATTGTTAAGAAAAATAAATGGACATGCCCAGGAAATCAGCATGAGTAAAGCTTAATTTGAAGACAACTTGACTTCTGTAATGCAAACTGAGTTTCCCAGACAAGGTGCTATGATTAAGAACAGCCACATCTTGGAAAGAGATGCTTCCCATTGGTTCTTCTCACTCGGATCACACTGAACTTGAATTGTTGGAAGTTTGCAGGAACTTTCAGGGTCTCAATGGCTAGTAACTCTCATGCACCATACAATAGGTACCAATTTTGTGAAAGATAAAGCCTTCTGTCCAAACTCGGCTGAATCAAGGCTCTAATGTTCAATACCACCACCAGGTGACATTAACTCAGTCTACAGTCGCTAAGTAGTTTCACTGCTGATTTTCCTGTCTCAATAAGTGCTTCGCTTATAAAATCACTCCAAACGGTATATGATCTATATTCATTTGGAAGGGAAATCTTAAAATACTGGTTCTCTTTCCCTGCCCCCTTTGTTCATTTAGCTGATGTATGACAGCATGAAGCTTTAGGATACCAGCTAAAAGCATGCAGATATATTGTTAAAATCCCTCAAATAGTAATCAGCTGTTTGTGTCTCTGTGGGCAAAAGCTCTGCAACACACAAATCTTGCAGGTATATTCCTGTGGTTTCTAACACTCTGGCTATCCACCTCATGCGCTGTTGACCTTTTCTAAAGAAAGAAGAAATAGGGGTGACATGATAGCAGTATTCCAGTATTTGAGGGGCTGCCACAAAGAAGAGGGTGTCAAGCTATTCTCCAAAGCACCAGAGGCCAAGACAAGAAACAATGGTTGGAAACTAATCAAGGAGAGAAGCAAATCTGGGATTAAGGAGAAACTTCCTAACAGTGAGGACAATTAACCAGTAGAACAGCTTGCCTTCAGAAATTGTGGGCACTCCATCACTGGAGGTTTTTAAGAAGAGAATAGACCAGGGGTAGGCAACCACGGCTCTTTTATGACTCATGGACTTCAACTCCCAGAATTCCTGAGTCAGCTATGCTGACTCAGGAATTCTGGGAGTTGAAGTCCATGAGTCATAAAAGAGCCGAGGTTGCCTACCCCTGGACTAGACAATCACTTGTCTGAAATGGTATAGGCTTTCCTGCTCGAGTAGGGGGCTGGACTAGAAGATCTCCAAGGTCCCTTCCAGCTCTATTCTATTCTATTCCTCTACCTGTTGTCCACCTTGCCCAACATTATCTTTTCCAGTCCCTATGCGGTGTTCTGATTGAAAATTTTTGTTTCCTGATGCTTGTTTCCAGTGTGCGTTCAGGCTTGATTTTCCCTCGTATAAAAACAGCACGTGATGCCCTCCCCCTGAAAGAGAGAAGGGAAAGAGGGAAAGACAGCTTTGGTCTGCTTAAAATGTGGGGGAGAGGGATAACATGGGCAGGGGAGAAATGTGTGCTGAGTGCTTAAAAATAATCCTCCCCTGCAATCTAGAGCTTGTATAATTATAAAATGCTTCATTTTGGAACCTGAATGCCTTGAAGAAGGAAAAAAAAAGACAGTCTTTACCCCTTCTGAATCAATTTCACCTGCCCCTCCCTGCCACCATCATCGAAAAGACTGTTTCCACTAGACTTTGATTCCATATCGAAGCCTAGATGAAGAATCTAGTTTAGTTTAGAGGAGAACATCTAACATGGACATTGTTAAGCTTCAGAGACTGCAGAGGAGAGAATTCCAAAGGAAAATGGTTCTTTGGGGATAAATTTGGACCCCAGATGTTGCTAGCCAGACAAAACAAATTATATCTGAATGAGTTCCTTGCACAATGACCAAGGCAATTTATTTTTAATATGTTTGTTGTAGAAATGTTTTGAAGAGGGAAAAATAGGATTAGGGTTATTTTTTTATTTTGCCCACCACAAATGTTCAAAATTTAAAACTCAGTTGTACCTCAGTGCAAGAACAATACCCACAGTGACCAAAGATTGAATTTTAAAGGAGTAAAATTAGAGCTTAGTAAAATAGCATTTTAAGTCATAAATGAAGATTCTTTTGAATGTTCATAAAATTAAAATAAAATGCAATCTGCTGGCCTAATGACATAAAAAATATAATTGTTTTGATTTTCATTACATCTCGATTTATTGTTTTAAATTTCAGTAGAACATATCTTTTAATGATACTGAATAATGAGGCTTACAAACATAAAATACATAATAAAATTAATAATATAGTGTCGAAAGAAAAGTCTTCATCATGGTTCAGTCCAAGCTGGGAGAATAAACATGGCGACCACTTTAGGAAGAAGGTTGCAGTTTATTGAAGAGGAGAGCCAGACAGAACGATGGCTCTGGTAGAAAAGAGAAAAAGGGAATGGGTTTTTATACCCTCTTGAGCCTTTTGTTTGGAGTTGTTTCCTGTTCCTGTTTGAGGCTATTTCCTGTGTCCTGTATTCTGACCTGAGTCTGGCTGTGCCCTTTGGCATCTGTGGGTTAATCCTATTATGTCCTGTCTTAGAGTTTGGATGGGGTATGTAGATTTTAGGTGTCTTTGTCTTCTTAATCTTCTAGCTGGGGGCCTCCATCTGCATTTCTATAGAATTGGTTTCTGCTTGGGGGAGGGAGACCTGGGGCTATTAAGAAAAACTGGGCATGCTTTCTGCCTCTTTAAAATCCTTTAGGGAAATATATTTTTCTGCCCTTTTAGTATTTTCTTCTTTGGGGGGCTGACTTCCCACAATAGGAAACCAGGCTCATTGCATATGGCTATTATCCATTTTCTTGTCAAAACATGTTTATCTACTGTGAAGCTCAGTCTGTGTATGACAGCATTCTGTCTTTAAACTTAACCAAAAGAAGAATGAAAGAAGCCTGACCAGGCAGAGATTGGACAATGAATATGTTAGCATTATCTCCAGTATAATAGTTAGAGACTGGATTCAAGGCCCTTTAGGTGCACTATTCCTTCCCCAGTTTATATTCTCCAATTTTCAGGGGAGGGCTGTTTTCAGCAGCCGCATTCCATCATAAAAGACTTCCTGATTCATTCAACCTTGTTAGCATCAGTAGAGTCTGACAACTTATCAAGTTATTGCATTCCACTGTAGGACTGCTTGGCTGCTTGGGAAAAGTTATTGTAAGGTCATGAACTCCACATATTGCTCTTTTTACATAAGGTTTTTCTCCATTCTGAAACTTAAAACCCATTCACCCTATTGATGTTAAATAAATGATAAATAACACTATTTGAATAAAATAGGCAAGTGCTTCTTTAACAAGGAAATATTTTGCATAGAACAGAGGCAGTAGAATCCCTACACAAACAAGCAGAAGTCTGTTCATACAACAAAGCATTTCTGGCGCCCCTCCTCTCTCCTTACCAAGGTTCTACTCATTCCCCAAATATGTGTCTTAAGGGTTAAAGGTGTTTTTAGAATGGTGTATGATAAGGTCAGCAGAGTTAATGTGGCAGGAATGAAGAAAAGAATTGGTAAGAGCTGTTCAGTGTAAGAATGTGCTTCTCCTGATGAAAATGTCTCTAAAACCAAGCAAATTATACTGCTGAAATAGAAGGCACTAAGGATAAAAGTGCATTTTTAGGCATGTGGGGCCTACATAAAAGGGTTTATTGACGCTTCTTTGAAAGAATATGATTTCTTCCTGGGGTTCTTCTGAAGCTAGGTAAATTTATTCTTAGGATTACCTTGTTAACAAAAGTTTTAAATTAAGTAAATGCATGGATCTTCATAAAATAATTTACAAAATGATCTGACAGTCATTCTTTAGCATACATATACTTTTCTCCATAATGTCCTCATTGAACTGCTATGCAATACTTAAACAAACCAATTTGTTCTCCATATTATGTTTTTGGTTACATTCTGAACCAAAGGAACTCATGGAAAGAAATTTTCTTATGATTTGAAAACTCCATTAGTTTCATTTTTTTACCCTGCTTGTAGCTTTGATCCCCTTAGTCTGTCCAGTCTTGAGCAGAATCTCAAAGCAAATAACCCTATTGTGCATTGTAAATCTTGCAATGATCTACAAATCCAAGCACCAAATTTCTTCTATTACTACTTGATTTCCCACCATAACATTTTCTTATGTGTGCTTTCCACATTGGTACACCTGTTTCCAAAGTATAAGCTTATTTTCTTCTTAATCCATCTTGGTGATCAAGAAAAATGTGTCTCACTTTTGCTAAATCTATGAAAGACTTCAAAATTCTGCTCAGATTAAATTTAAAAAAATACATAGTTGACACGTAAATAACAGGTGATCCGCTTCCATGAGGAAGAGATGATGGAAACATTATTGACCTGCTGTTTATCCTCTTGTCTGTGAAGATTCTCAGTCATCCAACTCATGGTTGTCCAAAGGTGCTTTTTTTTAAAAGGCAACTGGACTTTTGTTTTTTCAAGGAAAAAAACAAAGTCCAGTTGCCTTTTTGTGAAAAGCACCTTTTGGATGCTTATCCTCTTCATAACATCTCAATTTTTTTACACGGCTCTGGAAGAACAATGATTGTATTTTTTTTCTTTGTCTTTCTCTGATATACAACCCATTTATAGTCAAAGCTGGTCACTATCACCATGTTTGCACACCTTCAGGATTTACTACTGTCATTGTAGAGTCCCCTGTTTAAAGGAAGGGTAAGAAAGGGGGAGACTACTAAGGACCATTTCTTTGAAACCCAGTATGGAACTTGTTCTCTCTACCTAAGGCCAAAGTAAGCAAAGCATACAGCACAATGAAGGACAAGAGGGAACATCATGTTCGTAAAAATAATAAAAGCTAGAGTAACAGACATGACTGGGTTCCACTGAAATCAGTGCATGATACAAACATACTATAAATAAAGCAAATAACAACTCCTGAAAGGAAATTAACTGGAGCATATATTTCTCTTGCTTGATAACAGTAATTATGTTCTGAGAGTGCTGCCAGCTGCAAATATGTAAGCATTAGGTGGCAAGAATATCTAGTGCTTGGTGTTTATTTATTTTTAGGTTTTGATGTTAGAATCACTGGCCTGTAGTAACTTAAATATAAATTAAGAATTCATGACGACAGATTAATCCATAAAAGCTGCTATTTTGTGACATGAATTAGGACCAAACAAAGTCATTGAAGTGAATTTTTGTTGTGATATAATTCTGTGAAACAATTTATTTGACTCATAGCATGGGCTCTAAAATCCAAATGCAGGTATGGTGATTTATATTAATGTAATACCCTGATGCTTCTCTTTTCCACTATAGTCCAAGGAGCATGAAAGAAATGATTATGAAATGAATCAATGCTGATTGCCCAGTGCCTTTAGGTTTCCTAATTCTATTTTAATGCCTTGTAGGAAGGTTTATGTATATGCTTTGTTGTTTTTTTTAAGTAAGTTGCCACTTTGCAAGCCAATGGTTTTATAGATCAGGCAAGGAATATTCCAAGAAACTATAGCCAGATATATAGTCAGGTACAACTATTTAGCCAACTTGTAGATTTATTCCTATCACATTATAATGGTATTGCCCTCTCTAATAATTTCTACGTTTCTTTTGAATTCCCTCATCATCACCCTTTTCCAGAAGCATAAATATGTGGCTGTTTCTCAACATTATTCTCAGATGTGCCAAATCATTCTGAGACTTTTTTGTTTTTTTTTTGTTTCATAAAAGAAAGATGCAATATGAGAGGGTAATTTCCACATCTTTGTCTTCATCTTTGCTGTTACTAAAACAGCATAAATTTTCCCCACTTAATCATTTAAAACCTTTTTTCAGCCACCCTTATGTGGCTTGGTGGCTCACAAACAACAATAAAAGCATAAAAATGAACACAAATTTTTATGGTAAATTCATGTTTTATAAGTACAGTTATTGCACTACAACTATTGGGTAATAATTGACATTATTTAAGACTGCTTAAAATTTTAAATTATTAATAATTCAATACATATGCAATATCACCTCCATTTTCTTCCAAAACACAGTAAACAGAATGGAAATTATAACAAAATATGGGGAAATTAAGGAAAAACAGCAGACGGGTTTTGCACTAGATTCCTTCATATCCACTATGCAGAAGTTTAACCCTTTTACCCTTTCTCTGCCTGCTACTTACATGAAATGTCCATCCTCCACATAACCTTGTCCTCCAGAATCATTTATCTCAACTGCTATTCCTTTTTATGTTCTATAACAAGCAGTGTGCTGCAGCTGCCAAAAAAGCCAACACAGTGCTAGGCTGCATTAACAGAGGGATAGAATCAAGATCACATGAAGTACTAATACCCCTTTACAATGCCTTGGTAAGGCCACACCTGGAATACTGCATCCAGTTTTGGTCACCACGATGTAAAAAAGATGTTGAGACTCTAGAAAGGGTACAGAGAAGGGCAACAAAGGTGATTGGGGGACTGGAGGCTGAAACATAAAGGGAACGGTTGCTGGAATTGGGTCTGTCTAGTCTAAGGAAGAGAAGGACTAGGGGTGACATGATAGCAGTGTTCCAATATCCCATGAATTGCCACAAAGAAGAAGGAGGCAAGCTATTCTCCAAAGTGCCCGAAGGCAGGACAAGAAGCAACAGATGGAAACTGTTATGTATGCAGGCACCTGCACCCACTACATTACAGAAACTAATCAAGGAGAGAAGCAACCTAGAACTAAGGAGAAACTTCCTGACAGTTATAACAATTAACCAGTGGAACTACCTGTCTCCAGAAGCTGTGTATGCTCCAACACTGGAAGTTTTTAAGAAGAGACTGGCCAGCCATTTGTCTGATATGGTATAGAGTTTCCTGCCTGAGCAGGGGGTTGGATGACCTCCAAGGTCCCTTCCAACTTTACTATTATGATTATGAATTCTGTGCTTTAAAAAGGAAACAAAACTTCCCCTATTTACTCAAATTGTGTCATAGTGGGTTTTTAAAAAAATAAAAATAAAAATCCTAAGTACAAAAGATAGGGAGAAACCTTTTTATACAGTTCAAATATTGGATTTAGCATTATACCTTAATCAGAAAAGTCTTGTGGTTTACATATATATGAGATGTCCTTTTTAAAGACAATTTAATAGCTATATTTTAATTCATATTTAATTTTCTGTTACAGCAGTCATTGTTACTATTTTGTATCACTCCTTAAACATTAATAAATACATTTTGTTTATTATGACTGCTCTAAACAACTGGTAGAAAAAACCCAGTGTTATTACTTTATGCCTTAATTTGTCAAGAAAATTAAACATTAGAGCCTTCTCTGATATTCCCTAGTATGAGGACTCTTGCCTTACATCTTTATTTTCATTGGCCCTAACACTGGAAGAAAGAAGCAGGAAAGTTTCTTATTTTTCTTCCTTTTTCTTCCTTCTATTATATTACATGAAAAAGAATGAGTTTCAGGGCTGGAGCTCATACTTCAAAACAAGACCCAGATTTACACCTCACATTTTTCTATCTTTATTGTATTTAAATAGATCTTGCTTCCAGATAAGCACCCGTAAATAGGCAGAGAAAGCGTTAGCAAAAATGCTTGTGAAACTTTTTCTAAAATAGTATAGGGCAAAGCATCTTAATTTATGTCAAAGCATATGAACACGTCATCCCAAGGCTTTATAGTGCGATAACCTTCCATCTTTTAAAACTGTAACAACCTATAGATCCATCATCCAAATTTTGACTTTTTTTTTCCTCCAGCAATGGCTTGTTTTCAAACCGATTTAAAAACGGAGGCAAAAATACTTGTTATCACCATTAGCCGAATTGCCTAAAACACATGAAAAACATGGCGATGTTCTTCGATCAACGTATTTAGGCAGAAAGCACAAAAATTGCTTTCTGTACTGCGAGAGTATAAAGGCTTGCTTTAGCTAATGAAAAATCTGATGGGAAATTTTCGCTTATTCATTCACGAACCTGAGAACAGGGCTTGCGGTTTTTGAACCTGTGTAACATCTTTCATCCGCAGAGAAAAGAAAAAAAAAATGGGCGAGTGCAACTCTCCGAGCCACAATGCTTTTTAATGTTTTAAACCAAGGCTTTGTTTCCCATCTCATCATAAAAAGCCCACTGCGTTCAAAAGCGTTTTTATTAGGGGCAAATAATTAATAATAATAATAATAATAATAATAATAATAATAATAATAATAATAATAATAATAAATAATAATAATAATAATAATAATAATAATAATAATAAATAATTTAATTTAATTTATTGAATTTATATACCGCCCTTTCCTGAAGGACTCAGGGCGGTTTACAGGGTATAATTTTTAAAACATTAATACAAAAATTAAGACCAATTTAAAAAAGATTAAACTAAGTCCCTGCAACATGTAAAACCCCAGTTAAAACCCCAATTAAAACTAATAATAATAATATATAATATATATTATATATAATATAATAATATAATATAATATATTATATATTTATTTATTTTATTTTATTTTAATTCCATTTATATCCCGCCCTTCTCCGAAGACTCAGGGCGGCTTACAAGCTTAGCAGTAGCCTTCATTCTATGTATATGCCTGCTTGTTATTAATATATAATATAATAATATTATTAATAATAATAATAATCAGTCCCTGCCACTCTGAGACGGTGAAGGCGCGCGTCCCGCTTCCTTTACCGAAACGCCGGAGAAACCGAGAGAACGGCTCGGGCGCACCCCGTGACCAGAACGGCACCCTTCGGGCGAGCGAAACTACCGAAAAGAGACTGAAAGCGTCGGAGAAGGCCGGCTGAAGGCGGAACCTCGCTGAGGAACGCCGATTGGAGGACAGCTATGTCCCGGAAACGGAAATGACATCCTAGAACGGCGCGGCCTTTTCCGCTCGGAGCGTGCGATAGAGGCGAAGGCGTTGGGCTGTCGTGGCCATGAGCGTGCCGGCTTTTATCGATATCACGGAGGAAGATCAGGTCGGGATCCAGGCAGTTGCTTTCTGTCCTGATGTGGCCGGGTGCCTTGCGTTTTTCATATTCCCCCCCTCCCCTCCCCTCGTTGCCCCAGACCTTAGGAATGAATGTCTATGGCAGGGATAGGCAACCTTGGCTCTTTTATGACTCGTGGACTTCAACTCCCAGAATTCCTGAGCCGGCATGGCTGGCTCAGGAATTCTTGGGAGTTGAAGTCCACGAGTCATAAAAGAGCCAAGGTTGCCTACCCCTGGTCTATGGAGACTCTCGGTCATCCAGGTCAGAGTTTGTCCCAAAGGTGCTTTTTTTTCCCAACAGGCAACTGGACTTGCTTTGTTTTTCCTTGAAGGCGTTTCGCTTCTCATCCAAGAAGCTTCTTCAATTCTGACAGAATGGGGAGAATGGAAGGATTTCTATTCCTTGCAGCGATCTGGTCGTTAGCACTCTGATGGTGATGACATGGACGTTTCCCCCCTATTCCTTGGCAGTCATAATGGAAGTGATTTTTTTCCCCTTGGGAAAAAAAAACACCTTTGGAACTTATAGGAACGAACGTAAGACAGGACCGCAGCTCCGGCTTGTGTGACAGGCAGGCAGGGATATTTTGCTGATAAATTTGCAACAGGACGGGTCTACCTGCCGACCTACCCCGCTGGAGGATAACCGGTTAAGACAGGGGTAGGCAACCTCGGCTCTTTGATGACTCATGGACTTCAACTCCCAGAATTCCTGAGTCAGCTATGCTGACTCAGGAATTCTGGGAGTTGAAGTCCATGAGTCATCAAAGAGCCGAGGTTGCCTACCCCTGGGTTAAGAGATCCTTTTCTCCTGGGTCTTCTTGTCCCTCCCCTTCTTGCTTCGCACCCAGCTGCCTTGTAAAATGAAATCAATTACTCTTGCAGCTATTATATCCTAAATAATAGTCATATACTATTTCATATGCCCAATGTAATGTGATACAGCTTTTAAAAAGCTAAATATCAAACAACTCAGCTGTGTAGTTTAAAATAGACAAATGGAAAATTCCCATGAAACCATTGTGTGTTTATATAGGTATATAGATTTGTGCATGGTGCCAACAGCATTACTTTTTTTATATATGAAACCATGACCAACTGATCAGTTTGTTGTCCAGCCATGTTAACTTTAATTGATCATTTTGATAGACTATTTCAATTCTTAATAGTATGAACTTAATCCCATTTATATCCCATTTATATCCCGCCCTTCTCCGAAGACTCAGGGCGGCTTACAATCTAAAGCACAAATCAATGTGCTTAGCAATAGCCTTCATTCTATGTATATGCCTGCTTATTAGGGCTTTCGCGCCCCCCCCAGCGGCATTTTTTACAAAGTCAGCTTATTGCCCCCAACAATCTGGGTCCTCATTTTACCTACCTCTGAAGGATGGAAGGCTGAGTCAACCTTAAGCCTGGTGGGACTCGAACCTGCACTAATTGCAGGCAGCTGGTGTTACTTAAGGGGGCATTAGCCCACTGCTCCACCAAGGCTCTTAAGTTCTACTTACACTATTCTATGTATTATAACAAAATTATATTTTATATTAATCAAGTGATGATTAAAATTGTTAAGTTTTCTAAAGCTGCTGAGCATGCTCAGTTTTCACAGGCAATGTTCTTCTTTAAAAGGCTGCAGAACTTAGAGCTTATCTAAAATCCAAGGGAGCGGAGATCTCTGAAGAGAATTCAGAAGGTGGACTTCATATTGATTTAGCTCAGATTATTGAAGCATGTGATGTGTGCCTAAAAGAAGATGACAAAGGTTTGTACAATACAGATGCTTTGGTAAATGTTTCAGAAATGAAAGAAATAGAAATGATGTAAAGACCAGGAACGCTAGAAATTAATTGTATTTTCCATATAGTTTTTACCCTAGTTCAGACATAAATGAACTTAACTCATTGGTGGATAACTTACAGTGGGAATTGAATAGAAGCTGAACCACATTGATATATTTTCGCATATCATGAGTAAGGGTTATCCTTTACACGAGGGGGGAGAGGTGCATGGAGATTGAGAACTGCATTACATTTACAGGCAGAATTACGTTTGGGAGAGACTTTCTGGACTATTTGGAAGTTTAAGGGGTTGGTGTTGTTATAGTTCAGTTACAGTTCTGATACTGGAAGAGCACTTCTTGAATAATGGTGCTGACAAACTTGTTCTTTTCTCTAATCAATATCAGAAGTTAACAATTCATAAACTAATGTGACTAGCCTATACTGGCCAAGCCACCTAAATTATATATGAGGCTGTCAGATTTAGGTGAGGCTATTAAGTTTAAAAGGGACACGGTGGCTCAGTGGGTTAGGACGCTGAGCTTGTCGATCAGAAGATCAGCAGTTTGGCGGGTCGAATCCCGAGTGCTGCATAGCAGAGTGAGCACCTGTTACACGTCCCAGCTTCTGCCAACCTAGCAGTTCGAAAGCACGTAAAAATGCAAGTAGAAAAATAGGGACCACTACGGTGGGAAGGTAACAGCGTTCCGTGCGCCTTTGGCGTCTAGTCATGCCAGCCACATGACCACGGAGACGTCCTCGGACAAACGCTGGCTCTTTGGCTTTGAAACGGAGATGAGCACCGGCCCCTAGAGTTGGAAACGACTAGCACGCATGTGCAGGGGAACCTTTACCTTTACCTTATTAAGTGTATTTGCCTATTCTAGTGACAAAGATGAATCAATACTCCCAAGCTACATATCTGCAGGACAAGGAGTCTTTTTTAATTAATGTAAACTTTTGTTTTCCATATAGATGTCGAAAGTGTGATGAACAGTGTAGTATCTTTACTTCTTATTCTGGAACCTGATAAACAAGAGGCTTTGATTGAAAGTTTGTGTGAGAAACTAGTCAAATTTCGGGAAGGTGAACGGCCCTCACTCAGGCTTCAGCTGTAAGTGTCTTGTTTTGGAGAGAATAGTATGTCTTTCATTATATACAGAACAATTATCTCTGTAAAAGAAATCTCTTAAGTCTTCTAAGACTACAAAGCTTTTTCATATTTCTGCATATGAGTAGCAAAATGGGAATAATATATAAGGGTCAAGAAAAAAATCTTGAGTATCACAGAATTCAGTGTAATGGTATAAAATGCTTGCTTTTAGTACACTTACAAATTTGGTGAACATGGATTCTCCATTATTGTTTAGATTGAGTAACCTCTTCCATGGGATGGATAAAAATACCCCTGCAAGGTATACAGTCTACTGCAGCCTTCTTAAAGTAGCTTCCACCTGTGGTGCTATACAGTACATTCCAACTGAACTGGAACAGGTAAGCAATTAGACAGGAGGTGAGGGCATATTAACAAATACAAAATTACCAATTAAAATAGAGTTCCTAAAATTATTCTTTAAAAAGCATTAATTTGGATCCGGAGATGATTCTTCTCAGGAACAGGATCGTATGCTGGGAGAACTGTTTAGGCAGCCCATCTTCCTGAAGATGGAGCTAAATAACATTTTTATTAACTTCACCATCTTCCAGTGTTCCACTGATGCTTTTAAAACACATTCCAGAGGATTAATGGAGTCTGAAACACTGTGGCAGTTGGAGACTAGAATAGGGTTGCTATATTTTTTACCGTTGGGTCATATGCCTTTCATGGGTAGAAATAAATCCAATCTACTTCTTTGGTACTATTTTGGATCCAGACATTTCTCAACTGGAGTTTGGTTTTCTACTTTCAAATAAATTATGTGTTGTAATATTACTATTTCTAGAAGAGTAAGTATAAAATTCTACAGGTCCTCTCTTAATGGCCATGTGTTCAGCAACTGTTCGAAGGTATGGCTGCACTGAACAAAGGGTACTTAGTCCTCTTAGTTGTGACTATCATAGCATCCTCATGATCATGCGATCGCTGTTTGGGCAATTGGCTTGCAGCATGCCATAGTCACATGATCATTTGTGACTCTCACTGCCAAACAAAATCAATGGAGAAGCTGGGTCAGAGGTTGCAAATGGCAATCACATCCCCATGGGATGTTGCAACCATGCAGGATTCCTCTAACAGTGGCAACTGGGTCTGCTTGAACCTCTATCATAAGTCATATATCATCACACCTTATTACTGTCGCTTAATGATGGATTTCCTGTCCCCAGTTATCATTGGTAAGCAAGGACTACATAGAAACCAGCTAACATGTGGTATCCCAGACTGACATTTTTATACCTTATTTTAGAAATGTTTTCATTTGAAAAACCAGGCTATCGAAGGGTCCCCAACCTATGGTCCCCCCCATTTGTCCTAGCGCCTGCGGCCCCATTTGACCATACGAGCACAAACGTGAATGCCAGCGCAGGGCAGGTGTCTGCAGCCTGTTTGCACATGCGCTGCTAGCCTGGGCAGTTTGTGTGGCCTGTTTGCGCATGTGCAAACGGGGCTGCTAGTCCTGCGCCAGTGCGTGTGGCTTTATGTGTGCACGCGCGTACACACACCAGTTTTGAAGCTGCTCTCCTTTCTTCTGGTCCTTGAGCCTGGAAAGGTTGGAGACCTCTGGGCTATTGGATAATGTTGCTCAACAGTCAAAACGTACTTTTTATCTTAAATATTTTATACAGGTTCGAAAATGGATTTCAGATTGGAATCTTAACACGGAGAAAAAACATACCCTTCTTAGATTGCTTTATGATGTTTTAGTGGACTGCAAGAAGAGGTAAGAAAAACTGCATCTATCAATTTTTAAAATATGTGTTGAATCAACAGTTAAATATATGTAGAAAAAGCCTCTTAAACAATTTATTTATTTTATTTTATTTATTTATTTTAATTCCATTTATATCCCGCCCTTCTCCGAAGACTCAGGGCGGCTTACAATTTACCTTTGTCATGAGTAATTCAGTTCCTGTTGAATTCATTGAGTCTATAATTCATATGTTTTATTGCATTTGGGATATCTTGGGACTTCTTCCATTTTGAACTAAACTCTTTTTTTAAAAATTCCATTTATATCCCGCCCTTCTCAGGGCGGCTTACAAGCTTAGCAGTAGCCTTCATTCTATGTATATGCCTGCTTATTAGGGCTTTCACACACACCCCAAGTGGCATTATTACAAAGTCAGCTTAATTGCCCCCAACAGTCTGGGTCCTCATTTTACCTACCTCGGAAGGATGGAAGGCTGAGTCAACCTTGAGCCTGGTGGGATGCCAACCTGCACTAATTGCAGGCAGCTGGTGTTACTTAAGGAGGCATTAGCCCACTGCTCCACCAAGGCTCTTCTGGGAAGTGCTAAATCCCTCCCAGAATGGCATGGTGTAGGAAAATATTCAGCAGGACACAGAGAGGAAATGGAATGTCTGGGTCATTGTTCTGGTAAAGGAGTTTTTTGCCTAGTCGTAGGATTGACTCCAAACTACTTCAACTTTATTTAAAGAGATTGAGCCAATCTGAATATTCAGGAAATGTGGTTGTTAAAAACAGATGGGTAGGATTGAGGGGCAGATAACAGAATAGTTGAAAGTAATTTTATTACTAACGATGAATTTAAAAGTTAAATTGCAAGCTATTAGGCTTTCAGGATTAGAATGAATGGTAATTTCCACATACCATCTATGGGTTAGAGAAGAAGAAAATTTCCTCATTTTGGCCTTGGTCTATTTTTTATTTTTCTAAAGAAAAAGTCTCTTCTCCTTCAGCAAGAGAAGGCAGAGAAATCCCTTGATGGATTTGATTTTTGACTTTCTTGTTAGATGATTGATACGTTAAATATTCTTTGATTCCCCATTCCTAAAGTGATACTGGAGTTATTTGTGCTAAATTGATGGAAACGCAGTAGTCATCGTGTTATACCTAGTGATCATCCTTTTCTGTTGATGTTTTTTTTTGTATTTACACGATAGTAATGCTAATGGTTTTCTTTTTCTCACTGTGAAAATAAATTTACAATAAATTTAGACAACATAAGTTCCGTTCATGTTCTTTTGCAAAAAAAACTAATGAGCCTTTTCTTCAAAGCAAATTTGATGGTAATAGTGATTGATTGTTACAAGATCTGAAATTAGATTCTTGAGAATATAGTAAGTCTCTAGAGATATTAAAATATCAAACTAAAACAGCAATTCAACATGGTGGAAGCAGATTTCCCTTCTATAACATACTCTAGGGGCACACAGGGAAATTCATTCTGGATTTTCGGATGTTTTCCCTTGTCGAGTTTAGTGGATGCATCGAAGGATGGAAGGATGGATAATAAATTTTGACCTTGAATGATTATTTTAACATTTCTACCTTGGATCTCCCTCTGCCGCCACCCACCCACCCACCCCCAAAAAACCCAGAACAAGGTAATTTAGGAACATGGTTGTTGGCCTTGCAGTCTCAGCCAATCAAATATAAATTAAAGTTCAATCGAATTATATTGGTAAATTTGTGAAGGTTTAGCATTAAACCTTTGGCCCAAGTGATCACTCAAAGTACATTTTAACATATGAGAAGTTTGACTGTGTAGAATTCTTCCAAAGGTTGCAGTATCACACTGCACTGCCGGTCTTATGAACAACCTCTTGACATTTTGAGGAACGGCACCTGGCACTGCATTGCCCCTGAAGTCGTATGGACCTGATAATGTTGTGGTATTATAAAGGCTTAAAGGCCTAGACATTTCAGTAGACCATGGGGGGGTAGTTTCTTATAATACTCTATAAATATTCTGTATTATTTTTCTGACTCATTGCATGATTTTCTCTGATGTGAATGTTTAGTTATTTGATTGTCACATATTATTACTTTCCCTCCCTTTTCTTAGATTGATGTTTTAACTTTAGTTAAGGAACACTGTACACAGTTTCAGGCTGTTCACCTTGAGTTTTATCTTTTCTGCCCTTCCAAAAAGGAATCGAAAAGATTTTAGACAAACCTTAGCATTTACTTTGCTTCTTATTGATTATATACAGGTGTGGTTTAGCATTTTCTATCCACGAGGGCTTCCTATAAACAGCCAATTTTCCTTCCATCAGCTTAAGATTACTATATAATTACTGTATAAAATTAACTATGAAAATACATTTTAAGAAGAAAATTGAGACCAAAAAACTACACCGTGCTTTTTTATCCTTATGTTCCACATGAAAGTTGTAACTTTCCATGCACTTTACATTAGAATAATAACTTCATAATTTTATATATAACTTTATGAAATGGTTTTCAAAAGAAGTGTTATTTTTTTCGGCAGTGACACTGCAGCAAAAATCATGGTAGAATTGCTGGGAAGTTACACAGAAGATAATGCATCTCAGGCTAGAGTTGATGCTCACAGGTAATGTAAATATGGGGTTTTTTTTCATGGAGGATTTTGTTGAGTATTGTCAGTATCCATGGCAAAAAAAGGCAGCAAGTAACTTTACTTCCTCTGTTTCTTTGTAAAGCTGAATTTAATATATGGCAAAAAGAGATGCACCTAAAACATTTTATGAATTTTAATAATGTAGATTTCAACCATTTAGAAAGTAGGCAATAGGAAATATTTTTTTACAAGGATATGTTATATAATCTTCCAAAACATGGAAGAGGATTTCAGTTGGAGTACACATCTGTCATAGAGGTGAATTCATTTCTTGACTAATGCTGTTGAGTTTCTTGCAAAAGAAAGCTAAAATAAAACTCAAGATCTGTCTATTCAGATGCTTTGTACGGAGAAAAGATTATTTTCTTCAGAGAAAAATATTTTTTCAGAGAAAGCGTTATTTTTCTTCACTGTTCCCTATTTTTTTTTCTTTCAAGTTGTATTGTTAGAAAGATTTTAATTGTGAATTATTACAGAAATAATAGTAAGATAAAGTAATCCAATGGTAGAATAAAATTGCATATGTCCATTTTGCTTTTTGCTTAGGTGCATTGTCCGTGCACTAAAGGATCCAAATACCTTTCTTTTTGATCATCTTCTTGCTTTAAAGCCAGTCAAATTTTTGGAAGGAGAACTTATCCATGATGTAAGTATTATTAAAAAATATAAAACTGGTATAATACAACATGAGATATTCTAGCTAAGTTATTTCAGTGATTTATGTCCACTTGTTATGAATTCTGTCAGTTTTTGATGTTTGTATTAAACTACATCCCAGTGTACTGTAAACAAGCAAGAATGTTATGAATGCTTCTTATTGTTTTCAACTTCTCAAACATTTCAGATATTATGGTTAATGTAAATAATGCTTAGCTTCAAATAGTCCAATTTTAAGATACTGAAGAAAGTAACTTGCTTAAATTGATTGTAGATAAGTATAACCAACGTTGTTTAAACAAGGGAAACTCCACTTAATGAAAGAGAAAACTGAACCCAGGAAGGAAAGGGGATGTAATAATCTAACCACGGTTTATTTCTGCTCATGCATGTGATGCTAAATCTCAGCAGGAAAATCTGAGCCCTATATACTTGTATTTTTATTTTATATTTTTTTTATTTATGGGACTTATATGGCTACCTATCTTACACAATAACGCTCGTGACTCAAAGCAATCCATAAAATGTAGTTAAAAATAAAGATACCCTTCCCTTCAGGTGCCAGACTAAACAGTCTCACAGCTCAACCCCTTATCCTAGCCCAGGGGTAGGCAACCACGGCTCTTTTATGACTCATGGACTTCAACTCCCAGAATTCCTGAGTCAGCTATGAGTCAGAATTCCAGGAATTCTGGAAGTTGAAGTCCATGAGTCATAAAAGAGCCGAGGTTGCCTACCCCTGTCCTAGCCCAATACTCAGGGGGGGGGGGGGGAATGAGCCAGATGGTCATAACCCTCCAGAAGATTAAAAGGATAGAGATCCTTCTGATTCCCAGTGGGAGGCTCTTTCAAAGGACTGGAGTGACCACAGGGAAGACTTATGGTTTTTAGTGTACTTAATTAAATAATCAATTCCACCCCCCACCCCACCCAAAAAAAAATCCCAGCAAAAAACTGCCTCTTTGGTCACCTCAGTACATAACCACCATGATGCCTATAACGATGTTAAAAGTATTGCTTTTGTTTGTGTGTGTTTGTATGTGAATAGGTGTTGGGGGAATGGACAATTTTGATGGTCTCAGGAAGCAACCTCTGTTTTTTTTTAACCTCTCAACCTTTCAGACCTTGTATCTAGGATTATACAGTTTTTGAACTTGGAAGTTCATATAAGTGAATCAATTTTAATTACAACTGCATAGTTGTATGCAGTTTTTGTTACTGTGGTCCATTAAATCAAATGTGACTTCATGAATAAGTTCTTGATGTTATTTTTAACATTTTTGGGAGTGTTTTTGCAATACTACTTAGGGTTGTGAGAAAGTACCTGAGCTAAAATTACTCAGCTAGCTTTTATGCCTAAGGCAGGAAGTCTCCTGGCTTCTAATTGAGCACCTTTAATTATGCCACCCAATATATGAGGCTATCTTGCATCAACTCAGAGAGTGGATCATTTTGCCTGCTATCATTAATGCTAAACAGTAAGAGATTGACACTGCCACGTTGAACACATGCTGGCATTTTCTGCATAAAGCACAGGATTGCTTTACAATGCACCAAATCATTGCACTAACCCCTGATTTAGTAATGTCCTTCAGTCATAGTGGCCATGTAAAATTAGTGAATTAGGTGTTGAGAAAATCAAAGTGTGCTAATGTTTGTGTCCAAAGAATATTGTTTGGAGCTATTGGATTAAATAAACTTTAGTTGGGTTCATTAAGGCAATTTTTGTGCCTTTCTGAAGCCCCCAAAAGATCCAGGGAGCCACACATTATCCATACTTCTGAACGAAATGTTTGTGAAATGCCTCTTAAATTAAATTTGGTTTTATTTTCAAATGTACTAGACTTATTGAGAATTTCTTTTTTGTAGCTTTTGACCATTTTTGTAAGTGCCAAGTTAGCATCCTATGTCCGTTTTTATCAAAACAACAAGGACTTCATTGACTCTCTTGGTAAGAATTTTGTTATCATCCTCCTTTTACTTGCTTCTTAAATCTGTTGTTATTATGAAGTTAACCTATCCCAACTTATTCAGGAAAGAGCGTTAAGAATGGGATACTTCCCTTTATTCTGCAGTAGGCTGCAATAACTTCTGTTTGCAGAGGAATTGTTTCACCTCTGTTTTCATCAGTAAGACCTATGACCAAGCTATCTCCCTGTAACCGTGTATATTACAGCTAAATAGCAAGATAAGACTTGCATCACTGAATATACTACTTTTAGCTTCCTCAAAGGTGAGATTTACCTTTATTTCTTATTTTTCAATTGCAGAATGTCCAAAAGTGTATCAAAATGAAAATCTGGCGTAACGATTGCTTACTTGGTATTCTCCTTGTATATCAAATGTTAGAATTGGGATTTCAATTTTTGTATATCTATGCCACATATTGCAATAATAAACTATACTAAAAACCCCTAAAATATTAGTTGGGATCATTCAAGGTAAACAGGCATATAAGGAAATGAACCTGCCTTTATATAGACTATAGATAATTTGAAAACTTTGGAAAGGAATTCAAATTACATGTCCTAGATCAAAGGTTCCCAAATTCATGGCCTTCAAATATATTTAGTGTACAGTTACAGCACTTTAAAATCCAGGCATTGTTCTTCAGAAGTGATCAGGTTTAGGACAGTTATTATTCACAGTGGTTGGAATTGGTTCCCCCCTCCCAAATGTTCATTGTTACTAAGAATTTCTTTTAACATAGTCTTGGAGTTTAGTGCTGGTTACAGGCCGTCCTACCCTGTCTTTTGTGTGCAAACATTGTTTAAGAAACCATTAAGGTAGTAAAGTACAGTAAAATTAAATACTTGTAAGTGTTCTTATGCAAGCTTAAGCTTTTTCGAATGTATTAAAACCTATCAAACCACATTCTATCACAGTTAATATGTTTCATAGGATGAAGCTTTGTGATGGAATGTTAATGTCAGCACCCTCTTTATTTATACACCATGGAAAGAAAAGGAGTAGTAATTAACACTTTGACACTCCCCCATTGGTGTGTAATTGACTGTTTCAAAGGAGCACTGGTTCATAAGTAATTGCATGCATGAAAATTACTTTTTCTGTATTGCAGCATTTTAGGACAAGGGTCAGCGACAAAGCAAAAATTGTTCAGTGATGCATTCTTTTATATTACTGCATTACAATTTAGGGATACTAGTATTGAATAAATATTTTCATAAAATCAGGGTTTAATAGGGTTTTAGTCTCTAGAATACAATTTGTTTCCAGTGGATGAAAAAATGTAGTTCTAAAGCAGTTAATGAATACAACAGAATTTTTTAAATAATTGTGTACTATATCCACTTGAAGCCATTTGGTTAGATCCACACATTTGCCCTTCAATAGTGTTGTTGACTTGGAGGAGACAAAGTAGAATAGTGACTTTTGCAAACCTATCCTGGCTATGGTCCATTTTTCTCCAAAAGTTTGCGATCTGCAGAAGCACTAAAGATGGCAGTGAGGGCTCAGGTAGAGAAGAGGTTGGCCAAATGTAATATCATTTCCTTCCTATATTAAAAGAAGCCTCTGCTAAATCTGTTCAGTAGACCAAGCTGAGATAAGTATATTAAGCTTATATAATAAGCTTAGCTTATTTATTTATACACTAAACTGAACCAGTTACCTTCATACATTAGTAACAAATAGACTGCATATGCTCTTTTGAAATATTTAGATACAGGGAATTGGACAGAATGCATCTGATACCTCTTTTCTTGTCAATTCATTTGTTATTAATTCACCTGGTATGTGAAGAATTCCATAAAGGATTAAGATACTTTTAATATTTCTAAGCTTAAAATTATTTTTTCTCCTCTTTTACTTGCTCCTCTCCCCTTGTTTCAAAATTATTAACAAGCCACATGAAGCTATAAAATCTGTTCAGGAAAGGCTCCCACAGGTGGCACCTGTTTGTTACAATGCATTGCCTTATTAATGTTGACAGGTTAGGCCAACAGTTGTATTATCTTGTGTCAACTGTGAATCACCCTAACATGTTCACATTTGAATCTCATCATACAGACAAGAGGCAACCTTTTTACTTTTAAAGGGGTAATTAATGCTTCATTTGCATTTGTTAATTAGAGTTTATGCACAACTAATTGATTTTTGGTGCTTGTAGATTTCTATTAAGCCCAGTTAACTGTAGTTTCTGAATCACCCTGTTTGGTTGAGTTATGATGATCACATTTTTGTTGAATCTGTGCCAGATAAATAGTCTGCATCATAATTATTGCTAATTAATGCAGCATTGGGTCTGGTAGCAATGTGCTTACTGCTCTTATATTAATATAACAATGTTATTAATTCAGATATAAATATTTGTTGTGCATTTGGATTTGCTTTGGCAATTTCTAAAATATAATTGTATGTATTGTTACAATAGTTTTATTCAGTTGCAAATTGATAGGGGGAAAATGACATATAAAAGTTATATCCAACTATAACTTTCAAATAGTGGAATGGCTTTCCTGTACAATTCTGTATACGAGACAAATTGGTTTCATATTTGGGAGGCCTGGAAAGGAAGATCTAGTACACAAGCAGGTCTTCTTTGATGCTGGATGAGGCATAGAAATGTACTTACTGTATACTGGATATTTCATGTATTAATTCATAAATCAAATATAAGTTCTCTCAATGCTTAGTAATACACACACACACACACACACACACACACGCGTGTGTGTGTATAATCAGCAAAACACTTTCCTCTCTCATGTAACACTAGCATAAGAAAACAGTGACATTAACTCTCCTTTTTATAACTCATACCACATTTTAACTGTGTAGATTTCTTTCTTTCTTTGGCATGCCCGTTGCAAAGCAATTTTCTAGCTTCTTTACCGTATGTATTGCAGTAGCATGGTCACTGCTTTTTTAAATATCTCCCATCTCTGATCCAATTTCATTTTCTACCCTAATGCAATTTCTTTGCAATACTTTGTAAGTACTAGTTTTTCATCTCTGTACACTGCCCTGAGTCCTCCGGGAGAAGGGCGGTAAAATAAACAAACAAACAAACAAACAAACAAATAAATAAATAAATAAAAATATCGGCACTCCCATTTTTGTTTTGCTTTCTTCCTTATTTTCCCTATTCAAATCTTTTCTCATTTCATTTTTTTGTAAGATTGTTATCTTTCAGTAATTTAATTAGATCTAATCAATGAGTAATATTTTCATAGCATAAAAATAACCCTGGTAAGGGATATTTATGTAGCAGTTCTCAAGGCTACTTTAGACAAGAAAAAACAATAGGCGATCCTATTTTTCCAAACGTTCCTTGAGAGTTTTCTTTGCATGCCCTATATTTTGAGGGTGAAGAGGAACTAAAGAGCCTCTTGTTGTGGGTGAAGAAGGAGAGTGCAAAAGTTGCCTTAAAACTTAACATTAAGAAAACCAAGATCATGGTATCCGGCCCTCTCAATTCCTGGCAAATAGATGGGGAAGAAATGGAGGTAGTGA
The DNA here is from genome assembly GCF_947247035.1 of Vipera ursinii. Classification (NCBI taxonomy): domain Eukaryota; kingdom Metazoa; phylum Chordata; class Lepidosauria; order Squamata; family Viperidae; genus Vipera; species Vipera ursinii. Next base: position 94,093,371 of record NC_139512.1, read on the forward strand.
CAGATTTTATTTTCCTGGGCTCCAAGAACACCGTAGATGGGGACTGTAGCCACGAAATTAAAAGACGCTTGCTCCTTGGGAGGAAAGCCATGGCAAATCTAGACAGCACACTAAAAAGCAGAGACATCACCCTGTCAACAAAAGTGCGTATAGTCAAGGCTATGGTCTTCCCAGTTGCAATGTATGGCTGTGAAAGTTGGACCATAAGAAAGCCTGAGTGCCAAAGAATTGAGGCCTTTGAAATATGGCGCTGGAGAAGACTCCTACGAGTCCCTTGGACTGCAAGGTGATCAAACCGGTCAGTCCTAGAGATCAACCCTGACTGCTCTTTAGAAGGCCAGATCCTGAAGTTGAAACTCAAATACTTTGGCCACCTAATGAGAAGGAAGGACTCACTGGAGAAGAGCCTAATGCTGGGAAAGATTGAGGGCAATAGAAGAAGGGGACGACAGAGAATGAGGTGGCTGGATGGAGTCACTGAAGCAGTAGGTATGAGCTTAAATGGACTCCAGAAGATGGTAGAGGACAGGAAAGCCTGGAAGAACATTGTCCATGGGGTCGCGATGGGTCGGACATGAGGGCCTACCAGTGGCAGGGTTGTATAAGCATTAAATTGGGACTCAAATTGGCAGAGGTGCTCACTGCATTAGAATTGCAAGAGCATTATAACAGTGTTAAAATAGTGCTTAGATTTTGTATGCATTGGTATGTTGGTACTGTGGTATTTCATGAATCTCTGCAATTTATGAAAAGAATAAAAACTGATTTTTTCCCTAAAGAAAATCATTTGTCAGAGTCTGCACGGAAGTTATTACATCTCAATATTCTCTAACGTAGGTCTGTTGCATGAACAGAACATGGCAAAAATGAGATTGCTTACCTTCATGGGAATGGCAGTAGAAAATAAGGAAATTTCATTTGACACCATGCAGCAGGAACTTCAGATAGGAGCTGATGATGTGGAAGCATTTGTTATTGATGGTAAGGTAATTTGTTAAAAGTAGTATAATTCACTTCTGTTGAACATTTATCAGTTGTATGAGCATGCCGAATATAGTTATGTATTTTATGGCAGAATGTATAGAAATAAAAAATATGCACATTGTATTTATTTTAAATAAATTATTGTATAAAATACTTCCTTGTAATAATCCTTCCTGGATTGAAATAAACACACATTGAAAGAATACAGAGTACTACAAGGATATTTTTATAATTTTAAAAGGAATTCATTATATCTCATTCTGTTTTGTTTTATAGCTGTGAAAACAAAGATGGTGCATTGCAAACTTGATCAAACCCAGAGAAAAGTAATGGTCACGTAAGTCCTTAGTCTTTTTCTGAACCCATATAATGCGATCCTGAGTATAGCACTTATACATATCTGCTTAATATTTTAACTAGAAGTAATATAATTCTTATCAGTTTCCTGTAGTTAAATAGTTGCTATTTATCATAATTTTATTAAAGTTCAGACTGAATGTGATTAGCTTATTTAATGAAAGAGTCCTATTTTCCAGCACATTTCATTTAATGGCCAAACAGTGGCAAGAATACTAATGAGTACTGTATGATGTTTTTTAACTGAAGGCTGCAGAATCCTAGAGTAGCTGATGCTCGCTAAGCAGAGTGAAAAGGTGTTTTTTTAAATCTAGATTTCTATCTTGTATTTTCTAAGTAGGTATGTATGAAAAGTGTAATATTTTTGTTATTTTATTATTTGTTTACATTTCTTTAGTCACAGCACACATCGGACCTTTGGAAAACAGCAGTGGCAGCAGTTATATGACACCCTGAACTTCTGGAAACAAAATTTAAATCAAGTGAAAAACAGTCTTCTTAGTTTGTCAGATACTTGATTCTTCATTGATTTATCTCATTGAAAATGGATGACAATAAACCATTTGGCTTAATTCTGTGGATTTCTTTATTGACGTACTAAACAACATTTGGATTTTAATGCATTACATTGTCTTGCAAATTTGTTTAAATGTAGCAGCAGAAGTAATAAAATCCATTTTTATAATCTTAATAATACTTACTGTGATGTATAATGGGAGACAAAAAAGTAGCAGGTTGACTTAATAAATAAATAAATCCGCTGGTGCTGTTATCTAGTCTGGTAATGAAACATTCCAGAACTAAATGAAAACAAGCTCAGAGAGCAAACCACTGCCAAAATCTAAAACCCGAGCTACAAGTATTTTCTATTATTTCAATAACTAATTTTTTTAAAATGATAATGTTCTGTAGCATCTAGAGGTTATTTCTAAGTTTGGAAAACTCCAAAGATACTGTATTAGGATTCTGAACTATGAACATAGAGATTAGCTTGAGAACTAATTTACATTTAGTGCACTCATTTTGATTGCACTCATTTCCCCCTAATGATTAGCAGTGAAAAAGAAAACTTTTAAAAGAAACAATGTACACATTTCTTCCAACAGTCAATCCCCACTTGGGGAATAGAGAAAAATTAAGAATTTTTGTGATTATCAGAGCAGTTCAACTTTTCTCATTTCACAAGAGGTTATTTTTAGCACTGAATGTAACAAAAGCATGAGAACAACCAAATACATGCATTTAGGAACAATTACATTTCCATTTTTCCTGATATAGCTGTTTTTTCCACATATTCATACTTTCTCTTTCTGGACTGGCAGAGCTTTTCTAAATACAATAAGTTTTCAGTTTTACTGATTTGGGTGTTCATGAATACATTTTGTGAATTCCCATCTTCAGTGCTATGTAAGCTCCCTTTTACAGTAGCTGTATTGACTTCAGAGAGCAGAAGTTGTATTGACTTCATTTGCGGCTGTGATAGAATCTCTGTTGTGGCCTAAAATGTAAGTATACAATATTAGAAATCCTTTTCTATGCCTGATTGCTCTACAGTGTATCTAAAGGACAGCCGTAAGTATTTTTATATATTAGGAAAAAATAAGCTAGAATTCTTGATACTTATTTGGGTGCATTATACTGTAATATAACTATACCTCAGACACGCCCCTGATGCAGTTTATAAAAGGTAATTAAACTGATTCTTCTATGTTTTGGTGATGTTTTTTCTGCATTACTAATATCATTATACTTATCCAAGTCACCTGTGTTGATTGCTGGTAACATCATAGAATCCATTTCAGATTTCATATGGTTATTGTTGGACCAGATTTTCAAACACTACCCTAGGTAAAGGTAAAGGTTCCCCCGCACATGCGTGCTAGTCGTTTCTGACTCTAGGGGCCGGTGCTTATCTCCGTTTCAAAGCTGAAGAGCCAGCGCTTGTCCAAGGACGTCTCCATGGTCATGTGGCCGGCATGACTAGACACCAAAGGCTGTTACCTTCCCACCGTAGTGGTCCCTATTTTCCTACTTGCATTTTTACGTACTTTCGAACTGCTAGGTTGGCAGAAGCTGGGACGAGTAACAGGCGCTCACTGTGACGCAGCACTCGGGATTCAACCCACCAAACTGCCAATTTTCTGATTGACAAGCTCAGCGTCCTAACCCACTGAGCCACCATGTCCCTTATAACACTACCCTATTTATAGTAATTTAAGATTATTGTGTCTGTCTTTATTCATATCAGAAACAGCTTCAAATTATAAACATAACATTCAACACTGAGCAAATAAGAAATGAATAAAATAGCACATACAGCACATGTAAGAATATGAAGGATTAAAACTAAAGGATATTTGTCCAGTACCAGCAACAGCATTTTCTCTCACCAGCATGAGGACTTTCTCTACCCACTAAGTTGTGTCATTGTGTCTGACATTGGACATTCTTACATAACTTTTCTTTGGGGTGTAGAATATAAAATGGATAAGCTGAAAAAGATGATACAGGTCATCTGGTGAAACCCTCCTGCTTAATACTGGAAACCACTGAATCATCTCCAAATGATAGCTACCCAAACCTTATTTAAAGCGTGGAGAAACCCCCAATGTTCCTGGCAGATTGTTTTACTGCTTAAAAGTTCTTGCCATCAAGAAAGTTCTACCAAATCTTGTAACTTCAGTATGAACATTTTCTTATTTCCCACAGAAAGAGTCATTGCTACCATCTGCAAAGGAAACCCTTTCAAATATCTGTAGATCGTGATCATGTCTCCCTGCAGTCTTTTCTCTAAACACGCCCAGCTCTTAACACAGGACTAGATTTCCAGACTCTAGATCATCCTGGTAGCTTTCCTCAGAACTTCCTTCAGCTTCTTCATGTCCCTTTCTAAAATGCAGTGCACAATGCTGGCCATCATGGTACTATTACTTTTATGATCCTTATGCAGTTTATTTCCTAATGTAGGCCAGGATGATACAAGTTTTGTATAGATCTTCACTGCTTATTCCTGTTCAGCTGATGATCCACTAGTACTCCTTGATTCTTCTCATACACTACCACCATGCTAGGTCTTCCCAATCCTCAATTATGGAAGAAGCAGGAACATACAAAGTTGAAGATTCTAGGAAATTCAGGAACCAATCTTGGGTGCGGCTGCAATACACAAGCCTGTTGAATTCACTTCGAATTGTAATTTTGTGGCGATATTTTTGCTCCTCTAACTCGCCTTAAAGGGTTGGTTAGAGTTTTGTGACTTTCTGCTACTATAATGGGAGGTGGGGGCGCCTTTGCATCCTACAGTAATGTAATAGCAATTAAAAGAGACTCAGGCTATACAAAAATGTAAGGAGGTCTGCATGAAAATTGCAGTTATATAACTGCATTGTGTTTTTTATATATAGTATTCTTCGAATACAAATGAGATTGAATTCATTTGCATGTTACAGTTTTCTTGCTGTGATTTTCTTTGGAGTTCTGATATACAGTATTCAAAATTACTTTTGGTTAAATGCAAGTATATAATTTTATATCTTTTTTTAAATCCCATTTATATCCTGCCCTTCTCCGAAGACTCAGGGCGGCTTACAATCTAAAGCACAATGTGCTTAGCAATAGCCTTCATTCTATGTATATATACCTGCTTATTAGGGCTTTCAGGGCCCCCAAGCGGCATTTTTACAAAGTCAGCTTATTGCCCCCAACAATCTGGGTCCTTTTTGATTTCCTGTTTTTGATTTATTTCAAGGGAGATAATTAACATAAATAGCAGTATGAAAAATGTTTTTAATTCAAACTCTCAAATGCTCAAAGCATTGTTTTGAGTTCAAACAAGTTCAAACTTTACCGTAAGTTTTCTGATGCTGTTTAATGTATTCTGAAACTTGAACCAGGACCAGGAGAATAACATGCCTCTGAGAGGGTAGAGCAATCTGATTTTAGTTTAAAATATTATGAAATTTGAAATAGTTGGTTAAGACATCAAAGTAAAAAGCAGAACAATATGAGTTCTGCTCCCACCTTTGCCATGAAAGTCAGCTGGATGACTTTGGGCCAGTCACATGTAAGTCCAACTCACCTCACAGGGTTGTTTGTGGGGGAAAAATAAGAGAAGGAAGGAGTATTGGATATGTTTGTTGCCTTGAGTTATTTGTAAAAATAAAGGGCCGTGTACAAACAAACTATAAATAGGAAACCCTCTTTAGTTGCTGCTAATTTACACAAATATTTATTTATTTTTATTACATGTATATCCCGCCCTTCTCCGAAGACTCAGGGCAGCTTACAAGCTTAGCAGTAGCCTTCATTCTATGTATATGTATATACCCTAGTAAGTTTTTTTTAATGTCAAATTCTTATGACTCCCTTAGTCTAAAACCCAGTCCATAGACCAGCATAATGTTGTTAGGTATTCCAGTTTGTGCCTATATCCTTAGCCACTATAAGCGGCTGCAAGCCTGCTTTCTCTCCTCTGGTCATTCAACTTGCCCTTCTTGGTCATTCTGGACCCATACAATGCCTGAGCTTTGCTTTCCACAGTGCTTCTTGGGTCTTAAGCATTGATTCCATGTAATCTGAAGCTGCATTCTCTTGAAAAAATTTAGACCTGTTTGTTAAATATGAGTTTAGTTTCTGTTCCGGCTATCTAGAAGTTTGATTTGAACCAGGTTCTGTTAGATATTTGAACTTAATATTATTATCAGGAAGTATATTGCACATTTTTGGCAAACAAGGTTTTTACGTGACCATCCTTTTTATTATATTATTTTACACAAGAATAGCATAGCTAATATCTGGGCAATGATCTTGGCACTATATTGATCTATGCCCCTTTCTTGTAAGAGGACTGCCCTTTCTGTTCCAACTCTAAAGAAAGCTGTTGCTTAAACAGAAGCCTGCATAACATACTCAGCATTACCTTCAGATTTAGCAATCAGACAATGAAAGTAGAAGAAAAAAAGAAAATAAAGTCAAAGTGTTGTAAGTTGTATTATATCTAATTCAGACTTACAAATTGCTTGTATCTGTAGTAATAATCAGAAAAATAAACAGAGATACTGTATTCGTATTTTTTTTACTTGAAAAATTTTTATGTAGACCTTGTCTTCAAATAAGCTGTCATCAATTTGATTTATATGCTGTGACTCTCCCCCCCCCCCCCGTTTTCTATCAACTTTAATTGTGAAAAATGTTGCCACATTTGCCCTCTTGATATTATTGTGGAGATCAAGTCAAGTCTTAAAGCATCAAGATGCATACAATTCTATACATAGCTCTGAAGTTAGCTCACCAAGGTCTGCTCTGCAATATTTTTAATTGACTTACGTGTTCTGTGGGGAAAAAAGGATCATAAAAACTGTTTGCTATTGCATTCCATTCTGCACTGGGATTTCTCTTGGGGATTGGATTAATAGTTCCGGTATTCAAAGAATCAGCAATTCTACTGCAAGCGGAAACTGATCAAGAAACAGGAAATAATAACAATTATGTTATTTTCATATAATTTTACTGTGCCAAAATTTTAAATTTACTGTATCTTTTTATTAAACTAAGAATAATACCTTTTGGCATTATAAGATATAAAAAAAGAAAACTAGTATCGAAACTTAGTTGTATACATCTTTTGCTCTCCTTGCTTAAAGAATTTAATATAAACTACATACGTGTTACTTGATTATCTATAGCAAAAAAAATCTATAATTTGTCAAGCAATACTATCCATGTTTATTCTGTTCCTCCCACATTCCAAATGTTTCTGGAGAAGGTAAGGGGAAATCCATTTAATAAATATCCAAAGAAAAACTCTGTTGGATATTATACCAAGACTTTATCAGTAAGTAGTAGCTTTAAAAAGAATTCAGACATTAACAGGCAGGTAGATACCACATTCAGACATTACTGAACTATACATTACTTCATAATTTTCTCCAGAAAACTTCCATCCATTTCTCTAGTTCTGTCTATTTAGCCAAGTATTATTTAGAGGTAATAAAGTAATACATAGAAAGAAGCGGGTGACAGCAAAAGAGGTGAATAAACCAAGTAGTAGAAGCCACAGAAATGTCTAGAAAGAATAGAATAATTCACAAAGAGAAAAAGCAAATTAGACCAATGGTCCCCAATCTTTTGGGCACCAGGGCCCAGTACCCTGGAGAGAGGTTTTGCGGTGGACTTGGAGTGGGCATGGTTTCGTATGCTGCCTGTGGGTGGGGCTTTGCTTGTTTGTGGGGACTGGTTTCTGACATGCCGTGGACCGGTGCCAGTCCACAGACTGAGGGTTTGGGACCCTGAACTAGGCAACAAAATTTTCCATCAAAGGATCTGCTGGATGCCATGAAAATAATGGTACCTTACAAGATCATCAGAGCTCATTCTCTTCTCTGAACCTAGAACATTACTAATTCTACAACATAGTCAAGTTAATCCATCTAATGTCCTTCATAGTGCTTTTACTAGCATACGGTCACACTCACTGAGTAAAAGACCATCAGTCTGGGCCTACCAATACCTTATCCAATTTTTCCAGGAAATCCTTTGCATCACAAAAGCCTTACATTAGACCACTGTCAAAAGTTCATAATCCCTTCCCCATTGTTCAGATAGGCAGTGTGTTCAACCTTTATGCACTCTGTTTGTTCTGCCTGCTTCTTTGTTTTGCAGCAAACCCCTCCCTTCTCTCCAAATTCTGGCACACATTGTTATGAATGGGTGTCAATGTATGACAGTTATTATTGTGGCTATATAATTTTAAATAACTATCAGCATTTAAATATTTTCTTACCTGGTGTTTCTTGTCTTACATCACTATGAATGTTTATAATCTTATCAATTTTTCTTGAGCTCTGAGCAGTTTTCATTTCTTGGGAGAGAGGCCTTTCCTTCAAAGAGACAGGCATTATTTGAATTTCCTCTTGACGTTTTCTTGATAAATTTAAGTATTCCGTTTTTTCTTCCACAACTGGAAGGTTAAAGGATAGCCTTCTGTTTCTGTTTATTAAATTTTCTGTTGTCTTCATGAGCAAAGAACACGATTGTTTTGTGCTTTCTTCCACTGTTATTTTCCTCATCATTGTATTCAATGATTGTTCTCTTTCTTTTTCTTCATTAAAAAATTCAGTAAATTGCTCACTGTTGTCTTTGGACATATGGAAGTTTATCTGTTTATCATCTTTGGCAACTTCACTAATTTTCACGTCTCCAGTTTCAGATTCATATATATCTTGAGAGTCCAGGAGCAAAACCTTTGTATTCACTTCTTTCAATTCGGAACTATAGTTATCAAAGTGTTTGTTAGGCATTTCATGTACACCTGTAGCTGAATTTTCAGTACTTAAAGCTCTTCCCAGAAGTTTATTATTAATGTTTTCATTAATATGAATATTTATACCTATATTCTTACTGGCAGATACATTATGTTTTGGTGATGTTTTTTCTGCATTACTAATAATATCATTGTACTTATCCAAGTCACCTGCGTTGATCGCTGGTAACATTATAGAATCCATTTCAGATTTCATATGGTTATTTGCAGTTTTCTCACAAGTCATTTTAATTTGTTCTTTAGGCTCTTCACTAATTCCTTTATTTGCTGAGTAATCTTCCTCATGGATTGTATTGTTAATATTTTCAGTCCTCTCAGAAATGTCTTCATTTGCAACACCAGCACCCAGATGATCAATAGAATGTCCCAATTCTATAGTGGGATTAAAACAATCTAAGTTCAACACTTTAAAAAAAAGTCTTAGGTTCTTCTACTAGCAACATCATAGAATAAAAATTGTCCCAAGAGAATTATTTCTGCCTTTGCCTGCTTTTTATCAAGTAGGGTTGGGGGGGGGGGTTTCTCCTAGAACTGCCCTTTCTTCACAATTAGCACTCCATGATTATAGGTCAGTTCTGGTGTAATTAAATTGAACATATAAAGGGCTTTGCTTAAAACCATTTCCCTTTGGCTTTTCTTTTAAGTGATTACCCTCATTCATACAATTAACAACTCATTTTAAATCTGTTAAAATCTAGAATATATTATCAACAGTAAATTACTCAAAAATAAACTGCTTTTAAATATGTTTCACATAACACGGACACATGCAAAATGCTTTCCTAAAAAATAGTAGCAACTCCTAGTAGCAGAAACTGCAAAAGAGTATAAAATATTTTACAATTTATTAATGTATTTCTATTTCTATATATTTTGGTCATGCTTGGCTCCCGATGTACTAAGGTTTTCTATCATCCAGAGAGAAAACTCACCCTGGAAAGCCATAATGTTTAAGATAGAATATAAAAGCAGGAATAATGTCACTCTATCTCTGTATCCTTTGCTTTTTCCAGAGGCAAGCAGTTTGAAGCATGGATATTCTCAGGAGCTTGTTTTTTTCATCAGAACGACAAAAACAGCATTGTACTGCAAGCTTTACCCATATTGTATGTGCATGTGAAATGATTCCGAGCTGTAATGTGTCTTTACTCTCCCCCAAAGAAACCCCCTCTCCTTCAGTTGTTATTTTGCAGGACCATACTTCTGTGTCATGGTATCTGGGCCAATTTGTTGGTGATCACCTATAAAGGCCTATAAGGCTTGGGACTTTATTACTTCAATACATTCCAAGGATGGCCATCCTTGCAAAAGATAGTTGCCCCATAAGCTGACCAATGCTTTCTCTATATTACAAATTAAGTAATTGAAAAATTACCTTTCAGCTATCACTCTACTTCCTCGTTATTGTTTTTTTTATCAGTTAAAAACAACATACAAGAAGATGGGAAAGTATTCTACTACCTTTACTACAGATAAGTGGAAGGCAGAGTCAAAGTGCTGTGGGCCAAGACAAGGCAAGTATTCTTAGCAACAAAAATCGGCCTGTTTTATACCTAGCTTCAATATATTACTCACAGCTTTTCCACCTCTATGTCAACTGAGCTGGATGTTAATCAGATGCAGAAACACATAAACCTATGAGAACAAGTGACATTGTTCAGATGTGGAGGGGTGGTTCAATGTTGGTGTTTCTGTTGGCATTGCAGAAAGGAGGAGTAACTTTCTTCACATCTTTTTACCATATTGACTGATGATCGACAACGTATGTTTTAATTATGAATATTTATACCTTCAAAATATTCTGAATCCTTTTCCCCTGTGTTTATACCAGTGTCTATCTCCAGGTTATTGTTTCCTCCATTTTCTTTTTGTTCATGTTCATTAAAGTATTCCATTGTAGTCTGTGTACACTTATCATCTTTTTGGTCTTTAAGGATTTGATTTTCATTAGGCATGTTTTTTACCTGGAGCAAAAAAAAATAGTTTTATTTTTGAAGATATCAAATTGAGAGACATACGATTTCCTTTGTAATAATTTTTAGCATTGAATTTACAAATGGAACAAAATAGTTCTAGAGTTCAAAAAAAATCCTATTCCAAATACCCCAAAGATGCTTTTTCCAAAAGGTAACTGGTCTTTCTTGTTTTTTGTTTGAAAACATTTCACTTCTTATCCAAGAAGTTTCTTAAGTTCTAACTGATTGGAGGGGAATAGAAGGATTTATGTTCTTTGCAGTTATCTAGTCGTTAGCATTCTGAGAGTCAGTTGTTAGCTCTCTGAGTGTCATTGAGGCCACTTGGGAGTTTGTCTGTATTCTCAGGGTTACCTGAATCAGAGAGTACACAGGGATGGAACCCTCCTGGAGTTGCTGAAAGGACTGCATTGTAAACAGGAGACAGGTGATGTCATAACACTTCCTCTCTGTTGGACTGTTCAGTTTTAACATAGATGGCAACTTTGACACCTGTTTCAAACCAATGGTCCTGTCTGTCCAGATTGTGAATTTTGCTGTCTTCCTAAAAGAATGGCCCTTTTCTTTCAGATGCAGATGGACAGCATGGCCTGGATAACTGAGAATCTCCACAGACATTCTATTCCAAATAGGAATGGTATTACTCCTTTACACCCAGGCATACATTCCAACATATATACTAATAAACATGATGCAAGGGAAACAAATAGCAAGCAGTCAGGTATGCATTTAGATATACATTACCTGACCCTGCATAAATAGCAGAAAGCCCACTAAAATGTTTTCCCTCGGTTTATTTGAAATCTTTTAAGTGTGCTTTCCATGTTCAGTTAAAAATTAAATTAGGCATATTACAGATTTTTATTACATAGAAGATAGTGAACTGAAAAATCTAATTCCCTTAATTTGACATGAAGCAGGAGGAAAGTAATGGATTAATAATAATAATTATGGGGAGAAGAGATATTTTTTTAGTCACTTTAAGGGAAGAAGCCAAATAGAATTTGCACTTTTTGTTCCTCAACATTGTAAAAATCATAGAAAGATCTTTATAACTCTGTAAGATTTTAAGTATTAAGTTTTACACTGTTAATTTTTATTGATTTCATAACAAATATTGTGAAAGACATAAGACACAGTTAAAATACAGTTGGAAATCATAAAATATATGGAAATCAGTGATGGAAATTTTTGGATCTTACAGAAATACATAAAAACCGCCCTGAGTCCTCAGGGAAAGGGCGGTATATAAATGCAACTAAATAAAAATAAATAAATAAAATACAGGTAGTCCTCGACTTACAACAGTTCATTTAGTAATCGTTCAAAGCTACAACTGCACTGGGGAAAAGTGACTTATGACCATTTTTTAGACTTATGACCACTGTAGCATCCCCATGGTCGCATGACTTACATTCGGTTGCTTGACAACACAATAATGACGGTTGCAGAGGCCCAGAGTCATGCCTTCTCATAAGCAAATTCAATGGGGAAACCAGATTCAGTTATTAATTTAACTGCAGTGATTCGCTTAACAATTGTGGCAAGAAAAGTCATAAAACTCACTTAACCACATAAATTTTGGGCTCAGTTGTGCTTGTAAGCTGAGGACTACCTGTATAGTATCTTAAAAATAAAGGTTTCCCCTGTCCAGTCATTTCTGCCTCTGAGAAGCAGTGCTCATCTATATTTCTTAGCCGAGAGAGCCAGACTTGTCAGAAGACTTTTCTGTGGTCATGTGGCCACCATGACTATACACTGAGGCACACAGAATGCTGTTACCTTCCCACCGAAGTGATACCTATTTGTTGTTGTTAGCTGCAAAGTCGTATCCGACCCATCGCGACCCTATGGACAACATTCCTCCAGGCCTTCCTGTCCTCTACCATCTTCTGGAGTTCATTTAAGCTCACGCCTACTGCTTCAGTGACTCCATCCAGCCACCTCATTCTCTGTCGTCCCCTTCTTCTATTGCCCTCGATCTTTCCCAGCATTAGGTTCTTCACAGTGAGTCCTTCCTTCTCATTAGGTGGCCAAAGTATTTGAGTTTTAGCTTCAGGATCTGGCCTTCTAAAGAACAGTCAGGGTTGATCTCCTCTAGGACTGACCGGTTTGATCGACTTACAGTCCAAGGGACTCGCAGGAGTCTTCTCCAGCACCATAGCTGAAAGGCCTCAATTCTTTGGCGCTCAGCCTTTCTTATGGTCCAACTTTCACTGCCATACATTGCAACTGGGGAGACCATAGCCTTGACTATACACACTTTTGTTGACAGGGTGCTTTTTAGTGTGCTGTCTAGATTTGCCATTGCTTTCCTCCCGAGGAGCAAGCGTCTTTTAATTTCTTGGCTACAGTTCCCATCTGCAGTGATCTTGGAGCCCAGGAAAATAAAATCTGTCACTACCTCCATTTCTTCCCCATCTATTTGCCAGGATACCTATTTATCTACTTGCATTTGCGTGCTTTCGAACTGCTAGGTGGGCAGGAACTGTGGAGCTCACCCTGTTGCACGGCCCTCTGGTCTTGCACCGGGTTGTTAGCTTTCCAGCTGACAAGCTCTACATCTTTAGCCGCTGAGCCACCGTGCCCACCCCGCCCCACATAGTGTCCCACTGTAGCAAAAATAATATTCCTTTGCACTTTGGAGGGCTTCAATGGAACATTTAAATGAATTATAATATAATTTGTAAATTTTGATTGTTTTCAAATAAAAATAAACTTCAGTTATATTGAAACCAAGAGCGTTCTAAATTCATGGCACATATGGTACTACTAGCCATATTATAGGATGTCATAGCAATCTGCACAATATTTTTAATATTTTTGTATCCGAGGAAAATTTTTCAGAAAACAATTGTGAAATTATCATTAGGATTGTGCCTGGTAAAAAATATAATTCAGCACAAGCACTGCACCTCTCTGCTGTTAATTAAAGCAACCCCTCTTCACCAGCCTGGAAAAAAAGTTTCTGCTTTAACATTTGTATTATCTTTAATGAGTTGACTCCTTAAAACAGCTAAACCTTTTCTAGCATTCTACAAAAGTCTGGAAAAACACCATCTGCTTAAGGAACAAGACCAAAGCACTTCTTCCAAAAAATTTCTAAACCTTGCACAACCCAACTAATCACACAGGAAATGTTACTGGGTGATTACTATAGATGAATTTATTAAGTAACTGTGGGGAATGTATTAAGTAGTGTTGTAGAATATAGACTATTGTTTACTATACTTTGCTACTCTTATTGATACGTCTTCTTTTGTTCACGAAATAGTCAAAATAACTTTATTGGCAGTTACTGTGTTTATCTTTATGTCTAGCATATTAAAAACTTACTTTTTCAAATTTAGTGATAACTAGAATTATCCCCTTCATGGATTACTGCCTTGTCGTGGCGAAGGGGCTTGCGTAATTCAATGAAGCTATGAGCTATGCCGTGCAGGGCCACCCAAGACGGACAGGTCATAGCTGAGAGTTCTGACAAAACGTGATCCACTGGAGAAGGAAATGGCAACCCACTCCAGTATCTTTGCCATGAAAACCCTATGGACAGTACCAAAAGGCAAAACGATATGATGCTGGAAGATGAGCCCCTCAGGTCGGAAGGCGTCCAATATGCTACTGGGGAAGAGCAGAGGGCTAGTACTAGTAGCGCCAGAAAGAATGAAGCGACTGGGCCAAAGCCGAAAGGACGCTCAGCTGTGGATGTGTCTGGTGGTGAAAGGAAAGTCCAATGCTGTAAAGATTTTTTCTCCATAGGAACCTGGAATGTAAGATCCATGAATCAAGGAAAGCTGGACGTGGTCAAACAAGAGATGTCAAGACTGAACATCGACATCTTAGGTATTAGCGAACTAAAATGGACAGGAATGGGTGAATTTAATTCAGATGACCATCAGGTATACTACTGCGGGCAAGAATCCCTCAGAAGAAATGGAGTAGCCTTCATAGTCAATAAAAGAGTAGGAAAATCAATACTGGGATACAATCCTCAAAATGACAGAATGATCTCAGTTCGAATCCAAGGGAAACCATTCAATATCACAGTAGTCCAAGTCTATGCCCCAACCACCAGTGCTGAAGAGGATGAAATTGACCGGTTCTATGAAGCCCTACAGCACCTTATAGAAGTAACACCAAAAAATGATGTCCTTATCATCATGGGGGATTGGAATGCTAAAGTAGGAAGCCAAAAGATAACTGGAATAACAGGCAAGTTTGGCCTTGGAGTACAAAATGAAGCAGGGCACAGGCTGATAGAATTTTGTCAAGTGAATACAATGGTCATAGCAAACACTCTTTTCCAACAACCCAAGAGACGGCTCTACACATGGACATCACCAGACGGTCAACACAGAAATCAGATTGACTATATGCTCTGCAGCCAAAGATGGAGAAGCTCTATACAGTCGGTAAAAACAAGACCAGGAGCTGACTGTGGCTCAGACCATGAGCTTCTCCTTGCAAAGTTTAGGCTTAAACTGAAGAAAGTAGGGAAAAGCACTAGGCCACTCAGGTATGAATTAAATCATATCCCTGTTGAATATACAGTAGAGGTGACAAATAGATTTAAGGAATTAGATCTGATAGACAGAGTGCCTGAAGAACTATGGACAGAGGTTCGCGACATTGTACAACAGGTAGCAACCAAAACCATCCCAAAGAAAAAGAAATGCAAGAAAGCAAAATGGCTGTCTAAGGAAGCTTTGCAAATAGCTGAGGAAAGGAAGAAAGCGAAAGGCAAGGGAGAAAAACATAGATATGCCCAATTGAATGCAGAATTCCAGAGAATATCTAGAAGAGATAAGAATGCCTTCTTAAATGAACAGTGCAAAGAAATAGAAGAAAACAATAGAATAGGGAGGACCAGAGATCTTTTCAAGAAAATTGAAGAGATGAAGGGAACATTCCATGCAAAAATGGGCATGATAAAGGACCAAAATGGCAGGGACCTAACAGAGGCAGAAGAGATTAAGAAGAGGTGGCAAAATTACACAGAAGAACTATACAAGAATGAGCTTAACGTCCCTGATAATCACAATGAGGTGGTCACTGACCTCGAGCCAGACATCCTAGAATGTGAAGTGAAGTGGGCCTTAGAAAAGCTGAGCAACAACAAAGCTAGTGGAGGTGACAGTATTCCAGCTGAGCTATTCAAAATCTTAAAAGACAGTGCAGTAAAAGTGCTACACTCAATTTGCCAGCAAATTTGGAAAACTCAACAGTGGCCACAGGATTGGAAAAGATCAGTTTACATTCCAATTCCAAAGAAAGGCAGTGCCAAAGAATGTTCAAACTATCGCACCATTGCACTCATTTCTCATGCTAGTAAAGTCATGCTTAAAATCCTACAAGCTAGACTTCAGCAGTATGTGGATCGAGAACTACCAGAAGTACAGGCAGGATTTCGAAGAGGCAGAGGAACTAGAGATCAAATTGCCAACATACGCTGGATCATGGAGAAAGCTAGGGAGTTCCAGAAAAACATCTACTTCTGCTTCATTGACTATGCTAAAGCCTTTGATTGTGTGGATCATAACAAACTGTGGCAAGTTCTTAAAGAGATGGGAGTACCAGACCATCTTATTTGTCTCTTGAGAAACCTATATGCGGGTCAAGAAGCAACAGTGAGAACTGGACACGGAACCACTGATTGGTTCAAAATTGGGAAAGGAGTCCGGCAAGGCTGTATACTGTCGCCCTGCCTATTTAACTTATAAGCAGAGCACATCATGAGAAAGGCAGGGCTAGATGAATCAAAAGTTGGAATTAAGATTGCTGGAAGAAATATCAACAACCTAAGATATGCAGATGATACCACTCTAATGGCAGAAAGTGAAGAAGAACTAAAGAGCCTCTTGTTGCGGGTGAAGAAGGAGAGTGCAAAAGTTGGGTTGAAACTTAACATTAAGAAAACCAAGATCATGGCATCTGGCCCTCTCAATTCCTGGCAAATAGATGGGGAAGAAATGGAGGTAGTGACAGATTTTGTTTTCCTGGGCTCCAAGATCACTGCAGATGGGGACTGTAGCCAAGAAATTAAAAGACGCTTGCTCCTGGGAAGGAAAGCCATGGCAAATCTAGACAGCACACTAAAAAGCAGAGACATCACCCTGTCGACAAAAGTGCGTATAGTCAAGGCTATGGTCTTCCCAGTTGCAATGTATGGCAGTGAAAGTTGGACCATAAGAAAGGCTGAGCGCCAAAGAATTGAGGCCTTTGAACTGTGGTGCTGGAGAAGACTCCTGCGAGTCCCTTGGACTGCAAGGCGATCAAACCGGTCAGTCCTAGAGGAGATCAATCCTGACTGCTCTTTAGAAGGCCAGATCTTGAAGCTAAAACTCAAATACTTTGGCCACCTAATGAGAAAGAAGGATTCACTGGAGAAGAGCCTAATGCTGGGAAAGATCGAGGGCAATAGAAGAAGGGGACGACAGAGAATGAGGTGGCTGGATGGAGTCACTGAAGCAGTAGGCGTGAGCTTAAATGGACTCCAGAAGATGGTGGAAGACAGGAAGGCCTGGAGGAACGTTGTCCATAGGGTCGCGATGAGTCGGACACGACTTCGCAGCTAACAACAAAGAATTATTTGCTTTGTAAGAGTATACAAAATAATGTTACCTAGAACAGATTTACACAATCTGAAGAGAAACCAGATTTATTTTATTTTATAGTTGTCAATATATTATTGCACCCATTACTCTCTGTCAATCCTGATTGTAATTGCTGTCTTTTATTTCCCTTTTTATTATTTTCTGTTGCCTAGTCATTGACTGAATAAATAAATTTTAAAAAATTCTCAAAGTATTATTTGGAAGTTTTTAGTGTACCAACTGGATGGATCTTTTAAAGGGAAATATTTTTTATCCTATTCTCTTATCGAGAAGCTGACTGACTTGAAATTCTCCCCCGCTATCTGCGATTGGATTCAAGATTTTCTTAGGGATCGGGTACAAACAGTGAGGGTCGGGTCTGCTTTGTCCACCCCCCTGAAGCTTTGCACCGGCACGCCACAGGGCTGTGTGCTTAGCCCCTACCTGTACTCTTTATACACTTATGATTGTGTATCATCTGACCCATCCACTGAGATAATCAAGTTTGCAGATGATACAACTGTGGTGGGTCTTATTACAGGTGGGGATGAGACAGCATATAGGGCGGAGGTACAAAAACTATCCATATGGCGTAGTAACAACAATTTGCACCTAAACATCGGCAAGACGAAAGAGATGGTGTTAGACTTCCGGAGAAAAAAGGAGGAACCTGCCCCACTTTACATCGGGGAAGACTGTGTAGAGAGAGTTTCCTCCTTTAAATTTCTGGGAGTCTACCTCTGTGAAGATCTGACCTGGAAAGTTAACACAACCCAGGTGGCTAGAAAGGCCCAACAGAGGCTTCACTTTCTTAGGGTCTTGTGGAAGAACAGGGTAGAACAACAGCTAATGACCCTCTTTTACCGGTCTACTATAGAGAGCGTCCTCTCGTATGGTATTGTGGTTTGGTATGCTGATCTGACAGCCGCGGATAGGAAAGTATTACAGAGGGTAGTGAGCACAGCACAAGACATTGTGGGCTGTTCCCTGACACCACTGGATGACATCGCCAGGGCTCGCTGCCTTGGAAGAGTGAGGAAGATTCTCAGGGATGACTCACACCCTGGACGGTATCTCTTTACTCTCCTACCATCCGGTAAGAGATATAGGAATATAGCCAGCCGTACCAACAGGCTGAAAAATAGTTTTTATCTGTGGGCTGTTAGGCTTTTAAATGGGACATAATCTTATGCAGAATTGACTTGGGAGGCCGGTGTGTGGTGTAGTTGGTTCACATAGTGTGGTGGGATGGAGGGTTTGTTGTCACTGTGTGTTGGGGGGAGAGAGCACGGGGGGAGGCTCAGCTAATCTCAATGTACACATGTGTTGTGATTCAGGGCCAGCCTGTGGGTCCGGCAGCCGGCTCGGATGTCTCGGATGACTCAGACGAGGGGGAGGAGGAGGGTGTGGAAGACGAACTGGCTGATGATGGCTTGGAGGCTTCGCAGAGCCCCCAGCCAGGGCCCTCTTCTCAGCTGCGCGAGCCCGATAGTGCGGAGGATGATGACCCACAGCTGGCCCTGTTCAAGGACGCCCGACGCAGGAGGCAGTCAAGCAGGAACAAGCAGAGAAAGGCTGTGGGACTCCTCGGAAGGAGGCACAGGGAGGCCACGCCCTGAACTCTAAATAAAAGGAGTGTTTGGGGAAGGGCTGGTTGCTGAAAGCAACTGTTCCGTTTGAGGATCAAAGTTCCGGTTTCTTGTTTCATGTTCTGTTGTTTTGCTTGTGAATTAAACTTGGCAGACGCTTTCCAGCCTCAGACGCTCTCCAGTTTGTACAGGGGTTTGCCTTTCTGCAAGGCCGGTAGCAGGCTGGTTCAGAACAACATGTTGTACTTTGACAATAAAGGTTTATTTATTATTATTTTTGTCATCTTCTCCTAGGCTCCTGAGGTTTTTGGAACATTTTGGTTAGTACTTAGTAACTCTGTTAATACAGTAGTATTTGATTAATAAACCAACCTCATTTTTCCAAGTTGCTTGTACTGTCTTATATTCATTCAGAAGACTAGCTAACTTTTGTTCATTTTCCTTTGCATTCTCCCTTTGCATCTCATTATCTCTTTCAAGGATCTGCAATAAAATTAATTATCCAAAAAGTAATCAATACCACTTTAATGAATTTTGATATGTTTTATGTTGCTTAGACCTTTTCTTATAACATGCAGAAAGTACCATACAGATCAGTGATAATGTGCTATCACAACAATAATTTTCATAAATAGGAAAAAGCATATAGTTTAGCTAACCCAAAATAGGTTATAAAAATAGCTATAAAGGGGTATAAGAATATTTGTCATTATTCAGTTTCACTGCATAAGTTTTAATGCACTGAGAAATATAAAATACAGACCTAAGAAATATGAAATGTAGCACATTCCCAACCATGGTTTATGAATATAAACACCATAATAAAAGCAGAATATACTTTTATTAATATTTTATTAAACAAATCAAATCTGAATTTCTTTTATTAATGTTGTATATTACTTAGATTTAAAATGTAATTATTTTAAGGATTGTGAAAAACAACACAACAGCTATTTACTGAGTTATTTTTGTTTTGTTTATTCTCATTTGATTTTCCATTTAGTCCAATGAAGTAGGAAAAATATCTAAAAATAATCATATTTATTTGTTCAATTACTTAACATAATATAGCAACAAAAATGTATTCTGAAGTAGAAGAATTTTCAGTTGGTGTTCTTTTAAACTCATAACTTTGCATGATCATTGAATGAGGGGTCAGTAAGAGAGGACTACGTGAAAAGGTTTTTTTTCGCAATTCACTATTTATATCCTATTAGAAATATATAATATTATTAATTTTATCTATCAAGCATATTGAAGAAACATATCAGAATATTTATAAATGTGAACTGTAAATGTCTACTATACATAGTGAGAGTTTTATTGGGGGGATGAGAAAATATCTCATAAACTACATAAGCACTGACACGAACTAAGTAAATGTTCCATGTGAAACATATTTTTAAGCTTGAATTTCAGGAAGGGTTATTTCAATGAATGCTTCCGGAATGTGGCATAAAGTCAAAATATAATTTACGTTACAGGTAGTCCCTGACTTATGACCACAACTGAGTCCCAAATTTATGTTGCTAAATGAAACATTTTTAAAGTGAATTTTGCCCCATTTTATGACCTTTCCCTGCCACAGTTAAGTGAATCACTGCAGTCGTTAAGCTAGCAACACGGTTGTTAAGTGAATGTGGCTTCCCCACTGACTTTGCTTGTCAGAAGGTTGCGAAAGGTGATCACATGACCCTGGGATACTGCATCAGTTGCATCAGTTGCATCTGAATTTTGATCACACATCCATGGGGATGCTACAACTGCCATAAGTGGGGAAAATGGTCATAAGTTATTTTTTTCAATGGCATTGTAACTTTGAACAGTCACTTGTAAGCTGAGGACTACTTGTACTAGAGGAAATGTACTTGGGGAAATCTTAGAACAGTTTTGGAGGATACATGGTAGACTTCAGATGGATAAAAAATTGACTCCCTCCTATTTCTGTTGACAAAAGCCATTCCATCAAGGGACAAACTCATTGTAGACTATCTGATGTAACTTTTGCAAAGCATCCTATAATCCTCATTTTAGAATATTTCATTTTAATTGTTTAGAATGAATTGTGGGTCGTTGGTATACATTCATATAGAGTCAACATTTTACCTGATACTCTTCTCTTAGTTTATTCAACTCCACCTCAGTTCTGTTATTTCTTTCAGTCTGTCTGCAGAGGAGTTGTTGCATATGTTGTAGAGAAGCCATAATCTCCTTGTTTAATAAAAAGAAAAGAAAAGGTGTAATACTTCAGATTATAGGATTACTCTGTAAAGTTGCCTATGATGGAATCATTAAATGCATTTGTGAGGATATATATATATATATATATATATATACACACACACACACACACACACACACACATACACGTATGTATGTGTGTGTGTGTGTATAATGTTGACATCTTAAATTTTAATATATATTTTTAAGACATGCATCCATTCTATTTGTGCCAATTGTTAAATAGGAGTTTATAATCTCATAAGAGATTATGAACATGTTTATGAACATGTTTCATAAGAACATGTTGCTTACCTGTAACAGGTTCTTCAAGTGGCTAGCTGTACATTCACCTGTATTGATATTGTGCCTGCATAAAGCTATTGCCTGGGAGCCCTGCATGGCTTCCACTATCCTCATTTTTCTAAAATTCTAAAATTAGTGTGCAATTAATACAGAAAGAGTGGACTATATGAATATATATTAATGACCCATAATCATAGATAGGCATTCTTCTTCATCGTAGTCTCTGTGCATCACACATATAGATAATTAGCAAATTTATTTAAAAGATTAAGGAAGTGGTTGTATTATGTCAACACAGAGAAAAAAATCATTCAAAAGATGCACTGTCTGGGCTTGAATACATATGATATAATAGCTGGGAAAATGTGTGACCAAAACTGTGTGGATGCAGAAAAACAGTGTGTGACCCCAATTAAGACAGATCAGAGGAATAGCATACAACAGTGATTTAATTCATTTGTACCCAAAAATATCACACACACACATTTATCTATATTTAGACAAAAACACATGCAGACTAGTCTTTAGCCCCTTCGTGTTCTGCTGTAAAGAGAGGAAATAATTCAATCCCTGTGACAATTAATTCCACAATATGGGCCTCATAATTGGGAAAGCAGAATTGATAACTTATGTGAAACATAACCTGTTTCTCTTCTTTAAGTCTTGCAATTTCTTCAGTGATTTTTCCATTTAAATCTACTTCCTATAAATAAAACAAGCACATTGAAATCAATTCCACTGGTCCCTCTAGTTGATTTTGTTACACCATAAGCACAGATCCTTATATTGAAAAGAGGAGTCAAATGGTGGCCAAACAATAGAAAACAATATAAGGGGAACTTAATGCCATTATTATACCATAATGTTTACTACTCAATAATATACTTATTTTAATATACAAGAAATGTAACAAGAACTTAAAATGTCACACTGTGTAGGACGTACAAAGCAAAATTATTTAACATTCAGTGAGCAAGTCATAAATACATTACTTAAAGCTGCCTAAAATATAAAATTTAAAGTCGCTTTTAAAAATAAGCATATCCTCTTTTTTCTAAATTAATAAGAAATATTGGAAAATACCAATGAATTTTTTTGCTGTAGTATTTGTAGCTCTAGCTCCTTTGCTTTCAGACTGAGATCTTCTTCCACTTTATACTGATAGGTAACCTTGGATTTTATCACATCTGATGTAACTTTCTTTAGTTCCTTAATAAATAAATATTAATTAGAAATTCATGTATTCAAACTGGATGAAAAGTTAGACTTAAATTAGTGCTTTTCTAAAATGACCAGCAGCAAGTTGGATCAACCCTCTTACAACAGCGATGGATGCACTATTGGAAAACTTGAAAGACCAGGTTCGGGAAAGATCATCATGGAGAAAATCTATTGTAGTGATCTACTGCCTGGGATCATGAAAATTTGATAGCTACTTGATCAGTCAAACAGAAAGTCCAAGCACATTATTGGCATTAATAGAAGTTTGGAGAACTAGTTTGATCTACAGCAGGGGTAGACAACCTTGGCTCTTTTATGACTCGTGGACTTCAACTCCCAGAATTCCCATGCTAGCCATGGCAGGAAGCAGCTAGGTGACTTTAAATGACTTTCAGTCATTCTCTCTCGACAGTGGCCCACTATTTTTGAAAAAGCTTGCCAAGAAAACTGAAGGGATTCATCCAGAAGTCAAAACTAACTCAAAGCCAATAATAAAAATAAAAGTAAATTGGGAAGGACTAGATAGGTGTATAAAAATGCCAAATCCAGTCTAAGCATCTGGCTGATTCTGCAATAAACTATCGTCATCATTATCATCATCATCATCGAAACAATGACATCATTTCAGGAGTGATATCTATGATTAAATATATTCCTTCTACATTCAACCATATGCTGTCTACATTATTCTTTTTCGATTGAACACTACTAGAAATACTGCTGGGAAATGCTAAACAGTTTCCTCTATACTGTACAGTATTGCTGTATTGCTAAAAGATCTGCCAGAACTTCCTGATCTAAATGGAGCAAATCAAAGAAGAAAAACGATCAACAATCTAATGATTTAGTTCACGCTGAGATTTCTAACAATGAAAAAATGGATATAATTTATATTAGTAATCCATATAAATTATTGTTGAACTCATAAGGATTAAAGATGCAATGCCTAGTCCAATTTACCTGAAATACTTCAAAAGATTTTATTTTTAAAATGCAAAAATGCATTAAAACATGGTATTCTTTGCACTTCCTTTTACCTTATTCCTTTCCTTTTCTACCTAGGTTATTCACAGCAGCTAATGCAGCAAATAAAGAGTACATGCTTTGAGCTTATTAAATTACAAAGTATAGATCTCAGAGTCATAAATATTCCATCTTTCCATACCTCTTCCCTTTTCTTTTTGTATGGGGTAGCCTGTTTAATATCTCTCTCTCCTTGAGCGTTCTGACGTTTACTTAGACAAATAGCAAAGGTTATGAATGCTATTTGTAGATAACATCAGGAATTCTTCATAATGGCATAGCACTGAACCAAGTATTCATATGGTGGTAGTTTTATCTAGGAGGAACTAAGTTTGGACTGTTTAACTTTTCTTCATAAAAATGGAATTCCCCTTATCACAGTCCAAAAGTTTAACTGTTCTGGACAAAATCATAAAACGGTGGAAAAATAGAAATAAATATTCCAGTTGCTGAACTTTATGGATATCCGGTTATATAAATACAGCTACTTTTTAAGGAAAATTTATTTCAGTCATAGTCTGACAGAAGGTGATGTTACAAAGAAAAACTATTTCTAAGCCATGGTTCTCTTCAAATGCTGATGCTGAAGTGCGCACAATGGAGCCAGAATTTTATTTTATTTTTTTAAATGCTACTGCGCTTGCTGAACAAGCATTGCCAAAATGCTGGACTTGCTGACATGATATTTCCTTTTTCTGTTTAGAAGACATGTATAAAGGTTTTGTGGTGGCTTATCCTCCTTTGCTCTAAAGGATAGTGCAGGGGTAGGCAACCTCGGCTCTTTTATGACTCATGGACTTCAACTCCCAGAATTCCTGAGCCAGCATAGCTATGCTGACTCAGGAATTCTGGGAGTTGAAGTCCATGAGTCATAAAAGAGCCGAGGTTGCCTACCGCTGGGATAGTGCTTTACATGGCATCTTTTACTCCCAGAAGGTGATAGGCCTCTCTCCATTA
This sequence comes from Vipera ursinii, assembly GCF_947247035.1. Classification (NCBI taxonomy): domain Eukaryota; kingdom Metazoa; phylum Chordata; class Lepidosauria; order Squamata; family Viperidae; genus Vipera; species Vipera ursinii. The sequence goes on from NC_139512.1 coordinate 94,117,915, forward strand.
ACTAAGAAGCAGGAAGAAAGAGTGAATGCTAAATCAAATATCTTTGGAGAAGAAATTCTTTGCCAAAAAAACCTGCAGGGACTTGAACGGAAGGTACAGATACAGGTACAGGTATATGCGAGGGTGAAGGTTCGTTCTCTGAGCTTATGAGTTGGTTTCCAAACCTTTCGTTACCAGGCTAGATAACATCTTCAGTGGAGTTTAGGGAATGTCAGTGTCAGTGTTCTTCTGTTTATAAGGGCTTCAGGTATGGGTGTGTCAAGTGAGCCCAGAAGACCCTCACTCAACACACCCACACCTGAAGCCCTTATAAACAGAAGAACACTGACAATGACATCCCCTAAACTCCACTGAAGATGTTGCCTAGCCTAGTAACAAAATGTTCAGAAACCAACCCACAAGCTTGGAGAACAAGAGATATATAACTGGTTCTATGTCTTTCTGTAACACAGGCCATGTACAGCAGCATTGGTAGCAGGAGGTCACATCCACCAACTTTTGACCTTTCTGTTGTGGTTCACTGGCTGCACTACAAAAAGCAATGGCAAGAGCCAAGACAAACATTAAATCTGACTACATCTAGGTTGTATTTGATTGTAATGAAGATTAAGTAGAATTAATATGTTCCCTACAAATATATTTCGCCATTCCCCTCTTTAAATTTTTTTTAAAAAAATAATTGATAAATTTAAGTGTTTCATCCAAGGTTTTCTGTAGCTGCATGAAGTTCTGAGGCTAAAGTATATATACCACTGTTACAAAATGAAAGTGTTATTTTTTATAAATTTAAATAAAATTTATAAATTTTTATAAATTTAAATGTTACCAAGACTCATCATGGCCTACAACATAATAAAATATATTCCATTATATAGCAAATATTGAAGGTACAGTAATCAGCAAAAAACAATAATTATAAAAACACAATGTCTCATCAAATCCTATACTCCAGTAAGAGTATTCAGGTGATAGAACACAGTATTCTACTCTAAGCCTTAAGACCAAAAAAAAAAGTAGTACTGGTAGCTATTTCATCCTAGACGCAAAGCAAAAGATTATTTATAGCATCAGATACAGAAAAACAGTAGGCACTGTCTTCCTAGAGATTACTGTTTATAAAAATTGAGCTGGCAGACAAATCTAGATAACCTGCAATAAATTATTGGAGCTGATTATTTTAACAGGGTTCCCAATTGTTCAGATTATATGTCAACCTGTGTTTGGATGCCTTAAACTCACCTGGGATAAAACAAACTGCATTCATACCTACCTTTTTTAGATTATTTATCTCCGACTCTTGTGTTGTATTAATTGCTGACAAATTCTTATTGAATTGAACTGCTTCCACAACTTATATAAGGGGTTGGGTAGGAAATAAAAAAAATAACATTAAAATATCATCTTCATTGTGTTATTTCACATATTCTACAAAGTGAGCTCATTCTAGAAAATGTGTTTGCGAACTTTTTTTCTGACAAAGTTAAAGTTGCTTTTGAAAAGTTAGAAGCAGTCTCCTTTATTACGATTACTAAGCTGTGTTTTATTAAATTGTGTCCAGAATGTATTACATATTTACCATTTTTCTCTAATTTCCCATGAGCACCTTTTATTATTTCAAATTGATTCATTATAACTGCATGGCATTTTTCAAATTCATTCAGTCTTTTCTGGTAATCTTCCTTTGATGAATTGTACAATTGCATCTTGTGCTCCTGCAAAAACAAGGAAAATTCTTTGAACTATTATATGATGCAATGTCCATAAAACAATAATTCTAAATCCAGTTACTCTAATGTTAGCCTCATTTAAAAGTAAGCTTTCTTTCAAATAAACAAGATTTTATCTGTAATAATCCAGAGTCATTGGTAGTCAGGCTTTATATAAATTAATAATAAAAAATAATACTAAATAGTGACCAAATTAGTAGACCAGAGAAACACTGCGACATAGTATACCTGGATTTCAGTAAGGCATTCAACAAAATAGACCACAATCTACTGCTTGGTGAGCTAGAAAAAGGTGGAATAGACAACATCACCACCAAATGGATTTGTAGCTGGCTGACAAACTGTACCCAACGAGTAGTCCTCAGTGGTACTACATCCGCTTGGAGAGGAGTAAGCAATGGGGTACCACAAGACTCCGTCTTAGGCCCAGTAGTCTTCAATATCTTCATCAATGACTTAGATGAGAGAATAGAAGGGGAACTCATCAAATTTGCAGATGACACTAAACTGGCAGGAATAGCCAACACCCCAGAAGACAAGCTCAGGACCCAAAAAATTAGGATTTATTTCATCAGTTCTTTCTTTTCTCAATTCAGTTCTCGTTCTCTTCTAATTCCAACCTGAGCATTCCAGGATTTTACCTGACTTCCTTTCTCTTTCTATAATGGAGGAAAAGCATACTATACTGCAGGGGTCCCCAATCCCCAGTCCATGGACCAGTATTGGGCCACAGAATGCCAGCAACCAGCCTGCACAAACAAGCAAAGCCCCTTCTGTGGGATGCAGGCAGCACACAAAACCACACACTCTCCGGTCTACGGAAAAACCTTTCTCCGTGGAACCGGTCCCTGATTGGGGACCTCTGGTTGGGGACCTCTGCTATACAGGCTCTTCGTTGTTGATAGCCTTAGGTAACTTAGGTAACTTAGGCCTTTCTCTCACCATATCATTTTTAAAATACATTATTTCTGCTATACAAAGCTAACCACTTTCCAACACTCTGTATTCTGTATTCCAATCACCAGCTAATAGTACTAAAGGTACATTTAACGTATTATGTCATTTGCCATGAAATTCTTCATTGTCTGATATTAGAATCGTACATTCTTGACTTATCATCATGAAAGGATTTGCTGATTACATATAGACTAGATTATATATTTTGCTTCCTAAGAATAATTCACAGGTCACATGTTATTTTTGAAATTAGGTTGTATTAGTATAGTAAGGTTAATTATTCAATAAAGTTATGGTCAAAACAACCTTAAAAACATTTCCTTGCATATATTGTTCTATTATTTTCCTGCTTCTCAGCTACTCCTGCTTATCTTTTGTTCTTGTGCTTAAAATAGCAGTTCCTGCCCTAGTCACAACAAAATGAGGAATAGGCATGGCTGGAATGTTGCATCCACTTGCATGTACTCTACAAGTGAAAAAATAATTCAACTTAAATTTGTATAATTGTTGTATTTAGCTCACTTTGGATTTTTAAATGCATTACCCTGTGAAACAAACTTGATGCTTATTAAATATGAAAGCTGTAGTATTAAATTTATATTTATTGTCTCATTTACATATAAATTTACATTTAATTAAATTTACATGTAAGTATTAATTTAGTAGACCACTCCTGCAGCAAGATCAATTGCAATCTGTTTTACTAAGAAGTTTTCTGCTTGTTTTTACTTCTGATTGAAATTGGATGAAATGTTTATGATAGCCATTTATGAAATATTTCCTACCATAGTTGAGAAGAATAAATTCAGTTTTTTTTCATGGACATTAATAATTTATTGGAATTTCAACAAAAATGGACTAATTTCTCTATACTTTAATAGGCAATTGTAATGAAAAAATTATATATAATATAGTTATAAAAACTGGGAGGGGGGGAATCCAGAAATACAACATTTAATATAAAATTTCTCGTGTTTATAGCAAGTCTTCACACATGAAATGTGTTTTTTGCTCTTTATACCAGGAAAGCAAAAAACAGACTTGATCAGTAAGGGAGTTATTAGCATACTCCAAAGGCCATCTTTATGCTTTACTATACATCTGATTGTATCAGAACGGTGTCCTGCCAACAGGTTTGTTTTCTATAGGTATTTAAATAGCATAGTGAAAATTCTCTTCATCATTAAAGTATGATTTCAAACCATTACTAGCCAAAGCACTTGTATGATTCTAAATGTATTTTGTAAATATCAGATTTTATCCTCTTTACTCATATATTATTACATCTTTATTCACATATCAAGAAATTATCAAATAACTTCCAAATCCACTTTATATCTGATACATTAAAAGTAAAAATAAAATAAAGCATCATTTGTAAAATTAAGAATTAAAATGTATAACAGCCACATCTTTGTGTGTGGATAATAGAACACAACTTAAATAAAGAATCTAACTTAAAAGTGAATTAGGACAAACACATTTTACATTGCCTTTGATCTTTAACTTGTAGCCTTATCTCTCAGGTCAAAGGACATATTATTCAATTTCACCATATTTTGTGTAAAATCACTGTAGCGTTGAAGATGACTTTCTGTACAAATGTCATGGTACTTAAGGCTAAACTGGACTCTAGTTTTGTGCTTCTTAATTAAAATAACAGTTTATAATGGTCTGACAATATTATCTTTGTTCTTTCCAGTTGAGCAGCAGCAGAATTTTCACAGCTTTTAGTCAACCAAGCTTAGCAGGGTTTCAAAAGCTCTCTTTAAATTCAAACATGATTCAGAGTGGACTGGCACTCCAAGACTCTTATTTTCCTGCATAATAGTGGAAGAAGAGAAAGCACTATAGTATTTTATATTCCTTTTTTAAAAATCAAAATTCAAATAAAATGCAAGTCTCGTATGCATATTTTAATCATAAATACTATCTTACAAATAGAAAATAAGATTCAGGAAGACGTGCCACTTTAATTCATGTAGCTTTTGCTAATAAAAATAAATTATTTTATAAAGAAAGATGGCAAAGGAGAATGCACAAATGAGAATTTCACAAGAACAAAAATAATCAAATAATTTTAGAAATATTAGCATTCAATAAAAAACTACTTGAGTTGTCTACCAACCAATGTCAGTGATGTATCTATAATCTAAATGTTGCCAGAGTTCTTAATTAGAATTACTTCACATAAAATACAAAATGTTTGGCATACAGTTCAGCTTTCATGACCAGAGGAAGAGTTATGCTTGCAAAATAATGCCTATTCATGAGCATAATGATCTCACATAAATAGAATTTCTATTTATTAAACAAGAGATTAATATTCCATTTTTTCCTTAGAGCAATACTTACCATATCATTAACCTTCTTTTGCAACATGTATTTTGAAATCTGTTATAATAAAAACAGTTTTTTTCAATATTTTAGTATAATTATGTTAATGCATTTAATATCAGTTAACAATTATTTGTCATTATATTATTTTAAGGAAATGATTACAAATTTAATATTTTAAGGGTTTTTAAAGGCTATTATGTATAACCAAGTCTTCTCTTTTGTGAGTAAAAAAATTATCAATGACAAAACAAGTCCATCATAAATGCAGAACACATGACAGAATTTTCAGAAGTTTAAAAAGTCAACATAGTGAGATGGGCAGCAAACAAATGTGATAAATAAATAATTTTTCTCACCTTTCATATTTTATGCATATCGATGAACTAAAAACAATAATTTATACAATGTTTTGAAAAATATCAAACATGAAAATTGCATTCAAGAATCTTATGGTTTTCCATGCATTAACTTTCTTGATTGGAATAAACATCTACTTTGGACGTTTTCAGTTGTATAACACTAAAATACTAGGTTAATTTATGGCACTGCAGATACTGCTGCATTCAAATTTCTGTCAGTCCCAGTCAGCATGGCAACCACACAGATTATAATATTTGTTCTCTAACTATATCTGGGTATTCAGAAAAGTTTTTACCAATCCCTTGCCAAGTCTTCTGAGCAAATTCAGCAGCCATAAGGTAAGAGAACAATACCTGGCTACACAACAGTGAATAATGATTAATAATGAGTAGACAATTTTTGATTTGTAGAATTTGCAAAACAAATCTCTCCAGGACAAGGATTACAACTAGTTCTTGTTAACTTAAAGTATCTATAAACAATCTAAAACAAGAAGAAAGCAGGAGTGTGCCAGTTACAAACTTGGAATCATAGGAAAATAAATGGATAGGATAAGATAGAATGGGATGGGATGGGATGGGATGGGATGGGATGGGATGGGATGGGATAGGATAGGATAGGATAGGATAGGATAGGATAGGATAGGATAGGATAGGATAGAAGATGGACATATGGATGACCAACTTTTTCCATTTTTGCATTAAAAAAGGGCACACCGTTAGTGCTATCAAGCGTAAATTGTGATATGCAGCTGCTATATAAGCAGAAATTTTACAAACCAATACCTCTACAAACAATATGTTCAAAGAAAGCTAAAGCTAAACCCTTTCACCTGAATAAATGTCAGTTTATCAATAAAATAATAATCTATATTTTAAATATTTTTTACTCTTAAATTGCAAAATAAGATTTCTCTAGTTCATATGCTTAGAAATGAAGAACGAATAGTGTAAGAAGGGAACAATATGCACTGGAGCAGCAACTCCTTCCCTTGCTAGTAGGTGGGATTTAGTTAATACCAGTAACATGGGAAAATAACATGCAGGTTCTCAATGGCATTTGTAAAATCATCTGCTTATAGCTGCTGCTATCAGATGTGCATAACATCTGAATGTTTCTATTCTGAATGAAAGAAACCTGATAACTTTCCTGATCAGCTAAGAAAAGAAGTGATTCTGTATGTTTTCTGATATCCAGATTCTGTTCAATAGAATAGAATATGTGAACTGCTTTAATGCAACTGAGCTGGCTGAAATAACATTAGAAGTTTTCACTCCAAAGCCTTTGTTATAATCAGTTTAAATAAGATTCCATCACTAGATGATTTTTTTTAAGTTTATCTAAGTTAAGAAAAGCAAGGGAGCATTTATTACTTTAAAACTATGTAACATGCTCACCCAACCATGGAGTACACTATATATCACTTCTGCTGTGTCATGAATTGAGCAGGGCATAACAAATCCTTTCAGCCTTTTGCACAGAAGGTCAACAATGTGAAGGAATTTGCTTTTACAATAATCTCAGCATTAACTGGATTATTAAATAAACAAAGAATGACATCAAAATAACCTAGCTATTTATAAAGTTAATGGGAAACAGTAATCAGTACAGAATTAATGACAGATAACATTTTCCCATTGTGGCAGAGTAAAAAGAAAAGGCATAAATAAATATTGCTTAAAGGATACGATTTTACTAAAATATCCTATTTTCATGTTAGGGTGTGGCTTTGGGTATAAATATTTAATAGTTAAAAAATTACTGTGGTTTCATATAGTTCCAAAAGATGTTTCAGAATTCCTTTTTACTGTTCTGCTTGACATATTTTATTTTTCTTAAATTTTAAAACAGAAGAAGCACATCCAGGTAATAATTTCTATAAAGTAGACACTTTAATCTAAATTTAATTATTCTAGCATGAACGTTTTGGGAGGAAAGAAAAGTCTCTCTGTGAAGTTTTATTTTTGTTGGCAAGAAGAAAATGATTTACTTCAGGATTAAGTTCCAGATACAGCTGAAATTATACTGCAATTCACAAATTGTAATAATGCTTCTATGTCTACTTCAAAAGTAAAAACAGCAAGATGTCCACATAAGTCCATAAGAGATGACGTCTAAAATTCTGTATATAGAACTGCAGTAGAACAGTTCCCATTTTACCAAGAAGATTGAAAATCCACAAAAAGTAAGTCTTTTTGGTTATTGTTCTTGCTGTTGTTAGGAATCCACAATCTTCATGTTCTCAGAATCATTTCTTATTGGTCCAGAACATTATTTGAATGAATAAAGAAATAGTACTTAAAATGGAAATGTTGCAGATCTTGTCCAGCATAGTATTGTTTCTTTTTTTATTTAAGAGTTTTACAAAAACAAAATTTTACAATATATCCCCAAATCCCTCCCACCCCAAACCCACCCACTTCCCCCCCCTTCCCAGAGCTAAATACAGGATTATAGTTACAATAATCATATTCTAAATAAAAATTATGCATAATATACAATTAACCAAATTCATAATGCGCTTTAACTCTCTTTTAACATAACTACCAACAACGTACCAATAACAATATCCCACTAAAATCTACTCATACGCTAAATGGTACTTTTTAGTCCCATATTTGTTTTGAATATAATTTATCCATCTCCTTGTTGTACATTGTTTCTTAAAAGTTGCTAAAATTATACCTGTTCTACTTCACTGCCTTGTTGAGAAACAGCCCTTCATTTTTGTAAATCTATCTCTAAGCTAGGAGTTCTCAAAATTTGAAGACTTAAGTCTCTCTAAGTATTACATGGATTTGTGAGCTCCATCTCATGAATAAAACACATGAATTCACCGGAATTAGGGTAGGGCATGAAATAAATATAATATTTCCTAAAGCTTCCATCATACTTTGATTTAATTTTACTTTTAACAGTCACAATAAATTAGCTATCTTTAGCTTTTTCTCTTACTAGTTTGATTAGCTGTTTAAAATGATCACAATAATCTGTATTCTAAGCAGTTTAGGTAGAATGAGTTGAAGATTCTTTCCCATAATGGACTCCTAAAAGAAACTCCATGTTTTAATCTCACCAAATCCGTAGATCTCAGAGGAATATGATCTGGGACTATGAGAAGAATCTATGCTTGATTTTATCTGGCTTGAAAAAAGTTCTACAACATTTGTCACATCAATCAGGTTTATGATTCAGTTGAAAAGAGTCCAAACATGATCAGACTTACATGATTGCTTCTGATCACAACCTATAGAAATATTTCTAAATTGAAGACATTGCCTTTGTCCATTCAGAATCAGTTAATATGTTTTTGTATTGAGAGATATTTAGAGATGTTCTGCTCTTAGAGTTTCAGACTGGGAAACTTTCCACCACAGAAAAAAACGTGCTTCTATGAAGACCATTAGAAATCTCAACTTGTACTTCTGGCTTTCCCAAATATGAATCAAGTGCTTTAATTTACACTATGTATATTTTGTCTTAAATTTACTGTTGTACAGATTTGTATTCTTTCTCAAACGTAAAAAATAGTGAAAAGACAAAAGATAGAAAGATCTTATTGATGCACTGAAGTTAACTGAGGCTTCTTTAGCTACATGGTTCTACTCTAGGCAGAACTACTTGACCATACATATATCCTCTACATGTATCCTGGGGCATATGGCCTTGGCATGACTATAGTTCTGCTGGTGTGAATTAGCATAGATGGGGAATAAAAGGTGAAAATAGCTCAGTTTTATCCTTGAAAAATAGCTCTACCATCACAAAAATTGATGGGCTGACTTGGCTTCTTGCCAGGGGTGGTGTGGGAAGATTCTGAGACAGACGTCCCATTGGTCCAGCTTGTTAGATGGTTGTTAAGAACTAGAATTCTGGGGTGACATCCACCTGCTCAGTTGCTGCCAGTCTAGATAAAAATTAGAAAGAAAAGGAGAAGAGAGAAAAAGTCTATGGCATGGAGCGAACAAAGTGGCTGGAGAGAAAAGTGGAGAGAAAAGTTAAGTGTGCAGAGCAATTGTCAGTTTCTGGTCAAGAAGGGAGAAGAAAAGTCCAGGGAGGTTGAGAAGACCATAAGGGTTAGAGTTCCACCCAAGACCCTAGAAGGGAAGGAGGAGATAAGTGGTCAGTGGCAAAGCCCTGATCTCTGGAGGGCAGAGCTCTGAGAGTTCTTCCTCCAGTGGAGAAGCAGAAGCAGTGGGTGTTTAGCTAAACAGATCCAGAAGAAAGTCAAATTGTGTTGAGCACACTGCAGTAAATTCAGCCCATTCCTCTCCCCCCTCCCTCTCTCTCTCTCTCTCTCTCTCTCCCTCCCTCCCTCCCCCCCTCTCTCTCTTTAGCCCAGAGGGAATTGGAGTGAAAGGAGAAGGAAAACATAACAGCTAGTAGGACAGTTGAAGGGAGATATAGTTGTCAATTGCTTCACTGTAAACAAGTAAACAGAGTAAACAAGCAAAAAAAAACAGCTGTTTTTTCCCTGTGTCCATTACCACCAGTGTAGATCAAAATATACCTACAGTTCAAAAAGAAATCCATCATACCGTGATACATTGAGCCAACAATGTACAGGAAACCATGTGCTATGTATCACTCATGACAGAAGAAGTTGTGCGCCTGATTCTGACCAAGTCGTGTGTATGAACTTTGCTTTCTTTGAGAAGAGAAAGAATTATGTTATGTTCAAAGTTTATTAGAACAAGCTCTAGTGTGACAGGGATATATCACAAAACATCACCCTTTCCAACTTGATGGTGGAGAATGGATGGGATCCTATGACTCTTCAAAGTGAGAGAAAATCACATTTCGAGAGGTAAGCAGTTTTTAGACTTGACCCATTAGAACACTCTCTTGAAGAATCTTCATTTAGTGATAAATTAATTGTTCTTGAAAGAAGTAGCAATACCATATGTCCCAGTATGAAAAAAATAAAATCTCTGATACTAGAAATAAGAAGATTCTTGTTTTTCAATGTTGACAGAAAATTTACAGTCACAATAAACCATGATTACATTTTCAAAATCTGTAAAATATATGTTAACACATTTATTGTTATATATTGCAGCATTTATTATATGTATTTGTGTACATTGTATCTGTTTTGGGGAGGACTATCGGGTTACTATCTCTCATTCTAATCAATTACAGTATATACATTTGTTGCAGTTTATAGAAGTTGACCATAGCAGAAGTAGCCAAAATTAAAGTCTCCATGAAAGTTATGACATAACAAAAATGACATTTGAACATTTTGTAGTGATTGACAATGCAAAGAGGATTTCTTATTTTTTCTTTGAATAAATATGTTGTTCTCCTCATCCCTTTACAGAACAAATCTTTTCAGTCTAATACAGAAAAAACATGTGGAAAAAAACTAAATCTACTAATGGGCTGAGTGGGAAAAGAGTAGTGATTCACATTATATTTTTTTCATTTAATTGATAAAATCAGATTATTTACTTCACCCAGCATGAATGGGCTTCACTGTTGTATCTATAAAAACAGGACTTAACTAAATAGTTCAGTGTTAATGTACCTGTAAGTTTTTAAATGTTTCTTTCAATCCTTCCACTTCTCTTTCTTTTGATTCCACAGCAAGCAGGTGTTTTCCCTTCAAAGAAACATTTCTTATGTCATACACTTCTTGAATTACTCTTCTAAAATATTTCTGTCATTATGGATAAATAATAATAGACTGAATGTATATGTGCACATTGATTTTGTGACTACACACATAATTGAGAAAGGCTAGCTCCCAAGGAATTCAATATGGGATAACTAATTAAATATGCAAAAGAACATCATAATGTAAAGTCTGTAACTTACATACTACACAAATATGTAAAGACACAATTTGAATTGTGATGTCACATGTGCCATTTTTCTATCATTGTAGCCCACTATAGATGCCTATGTTTCTTTGTGTTACTGAATGGGATTTCCTGTTGTGCTGATTTAAAGGCTAGAAATTCCAAGGATGCTGAGAATGATACTCACTGAAAAATATATCTCGCTCTCTATTCTTTTTTTTTTATTGAAAAGTTTTAAAATACAGTTTTCCTTTAAAAAACCCCCGTTCCCCCTCCCTCCTCCCCCCTACCTCCCCCCCTCACCCTCTCCCTCCCCCCCCTCCCTCCCCCCCTCCCCCCCTCCCCCCCGACTTCCCAGAGCTAAATACAAGGTATATATATATAAAAAAGCAATCATAAACAACCATATACTAAAAACTATAAATTCTAAAATCCATCACTCTCTAGCTTATATAGGATAAAACAAGCCTTAGCAATATGAAATATATATAAAAAACTAAAATAGAAAAAGAAAAAAAAAACGAAAGAAGACTTATTCGAATGCTACATAAAACTTCTTAACCCTATACTTGTTCTGGATAAAGTCAATCCATTTTCTCCATTCCATAATATAGCGTTCTTGCGAATGATCTTTCAAATAGGCCGAAATCTTCGCCATCTCTGCCAGGTCGGAAACCTTTAAAGTCCACTCTTCTATAGTCGGCAGTTCCTCTTTTTTCCAGTACTGACCTATCAAAAGTCTTGCTGCCGTAATTAAATTCAACATCAACTTAGTGTCCACAACTGTAGCACCTGTAATTATTCCCAACAAAAAAAGTTGCGGACAAAACTTTATCCTCTGTTTAAAAATCTTCTGCATATTCCACCAGACTTTTATCCAAAAAGCCTTGACCTTTTTACAAGTCCACCATATGTGAAAATATGTTGCGTCTTCATCACCGTACCTCCAACATTTAGGCTGATAATTCGGATACATACTTGCAAGCTTTTTAGGATCTAAATGCCATCTATAAAACATTTTGTAAAAGTTCTCTCTTAAATTTTGAGCTTGAGTAAATTTTACATTCCTCACCCAAATCTTTTCCCACATGTCCATTGTAATAACTTCCGGAATGTTTTGGGCCCATTTTATCATACAATCCTTAACAAGCTCTGTTTCTGAGTCAATTTCTATCAATGCAAGATATATCCGTTTGATATGTGCTGGTCCCTGATTTCTAATTTGCTTTATCAAATTTTCATCAATCATTGCAAATCCATTTTTCTGGTCTTCTTTCCACCTGGCCCGTAACTGAATATATTGAAACCAAGTTTGAACAACCTTCTCTTCTCGCAAGAGGCTATATGATTTCAAACACCAAACATTCCTTTCCAAGCTTAAAATTTCCTTGTAGGTAGTCACATCATGTTTGAAACCAGCATGTATATTTTCTATTGCGTGTTTTGGAGTTGCCCACAATGGTATCTTGCTGCTTAACTTATGTCTATACTTCTTCCAAACTCTCAGCAATGCCTGCCTTAAAATATGCATCCTAAACACAGTATCTACCTTCTTATCATACAACAAATATGCATGCCAGCCAAACAACAAATCATGGCCCTCAAGATTTAATAACCTCGGTTGCGTCAAATTAATCCAATCGCTTATTCCTACTAATGCAGCAGCTTCATAATATAATTTGAAATTAGGCAATTTAAGGCCACCTCTCTCACGAGTATCCTGCATAATCTTAAGTTTAACTCGTGGCTTTTTCCCTGCCCAAACAAATTTATTGATACCACTCTGCCATTCCTCCAAATTAGAATCTTTCTTAAGAATCGGTATCATTTGAAATAAAAATAAAAATTTGGGCAGGACATTCATTTTCACTGCTGCAATCCGTCCCAACAAAGACAATTGCAATTTTTCCCAACTCTCCAATTCTTTTTGAATTTTCCCCCATAATTTTTCATAATTATTTTTATATAGCTTTGTATTGGAGGGCGACAAAATCACCCCCAAATATTTAACCCTTTTAACAATCTCAAATCCAGTTAATCCTTCTAAGAGGGCCTTCTGTGAAACTGTCATATTTCTAGCCAAAATTTTAGTTTTCTGTGTATTTACTTTAAATCCAGAAACCTTCCCATATTGTGTTATTATCTCCATCAGGTCCACAACAGAGTTCTCTGGCTGGGTCACTGTAACAACCAGATCATCTGCAAATGCTCTCAATCTATAGTCCTGATCTCCAACTTGTATCCCCTTAATTTTTTGCAAATTCCGAATCTTAACCAATAATATCTCTAATGTTAACACAAATAACAAGGGCGATAGCGGGCACCCTTGCCTTGTGTCCTTCTCAATATTACATGCTGCTGTCAAGCTATTGTTAACTATAATTCGGGCAGTTTGTTTTTGATATAATGCCCTAATCGGTTGTAAAATTTTTTCCCCAAAATCCATTTTGTCTAAAACTTTCAACAAAAATTGCCAATTCAATTGATCAAAGGCCTTTTCAGCATCTAAAAAGATTAGCGCTGCAGAGATCTGGTTGTGCCTTTCCAAAAACTCTAACACATCAACTATATGTCTCACATTGTTTTTCATTTGCCTACCACTAATAAACCCCGTTTGATCCCCATGAATCACCTGTTGCAGAACCCTCATCAATCTATTAGCCAAAACCTTAGCAAATATCTTATAATCTGTATTTAAAAGCGATATCGGTCTGTAGTTTTTAACTTGAGTAGCATCCTGGTCTTCCTTCGGGATCAAAGAAATAAAAGCTGTTCTCCAAGACGGTGGCACCTTTCCCCCCCTCTGGATTGTCTGGAACAGTTCCTTTAACGGTTTTATCATCTCTAATTGTAAATTTTTATAATAGGCCGCAGTCAAGCCATCCGTGCCTGGTGCTTTATCCATCTTCAGTTCCTTAATTGCTGTAAAAATTTCTTCTTCTGTAATCAGTTGGTTAATCCCCTCTTTTTGTACTTGCGTAAGAACCGGGATGCTAGCATTCTCCAAGTATATATCAATATCTTTTGCATTAATTTCCTCTTTGGTATATAATTTCGAATAAAAATCCACAAAAGCATCCTTAATAAGATTCTGTTGAAACACAACCCTTCCTTTATACTCAATCTTATCTATATTAGAGGCCCTTTGTTTTTTCCTCAGTCTATAAGCTAACCATCTGCCTGGTTTATTAGCGTTGCAAAAAGTATTATGCCTAGCAAACCGCAGATTGGTCGCCACTTGATCAGCCATTAATTTATCAAATTGTCCTCTTAGCAGTCTAATAGCCTCCTTAGTCTTCACATCCTCTGTGTTCAAAATCAAAGCCTTTTCTTTTTCCTTTATTTCATTCTCCAGTTCTTTCCTTCTAGTTTCCACTGCACGTCTATGTCTATTATTCATATATATCAACACCCCTCTCATATAGGCCTTGCTAGCATCCCAAACCATATCCATAGAGGTACCCTTATTCATATTAATCTCAAAGAAATCCTTCATCCGCTGTTTGCATTCTTCCACATTTCTCTGATTTCTAAACAAATTCTCATTTACGCGCCACGAGCGCCTATCTCTTTTCTCCTTATCAATCTCCAACCAAACTGGACTGTGGTCAGAGATAGTTCTTGCACAAATCTTCACCTTTTTAGTTCTCAAAAAAAAATCATGTCAACAAAATAAAATCAATCCTCGAAAAAGATTGGTGTCTGTCAGAATAAAAAGTATAATCCTTCTCCCGCAAGTGTCTCTCACGCCAAATATCTCGCAATTCCAGGTCCTCCTTCATTTCAAAAAAAGATTTAGGCAATCTAGCATGACTTGGAATGCGCTTAAAAGCTCCAGCCTTATCCAACTGCACATCCAAAACACCATTCCAATCCCCCATAAAAATAAAAGATTTATAATCCAACTGGGTAAGCTTTGTGTGAAGTAAGCTAAAAAAGTCAGCTTGTTGTTGGTTAGGTGCGTATAATCCAACTAAAAGCGTCTTTTTACCTTCTAACAACAGCTCAATCATAACATATCTTCCATTCTTATCTGCTTCAATTAAGTCTGCTGTTAAAGCACTTTTAACATAAACAACCACTCCATTTTTCTTATTCTCTGCAGAAGCAACAAATTGCGTACCCAGTCTCGAGTTCAGTAAATGCTTTTGATCCAAAACTCTAATATGCGTTTGTTGCAGACATATAACATCTATCTTAAATTGTTTTAAATATTGAAAAACTTTCTTCCTCTTCTGCGGTGAATTTAGTCCATTAACATTCCAGGTTAGAAATTTAGTTGCCATGCATATCCTCCAAAAGCTCTTGGACCACAGCTTTGATAGGACTAACTTCTTTAGGCTGTGCTCCTCCCACAGCTTGGCTATAAGTATGTTGTGAAGAATCTGAAGACTTTTGCTGATCTTGTTCTTTTATTTTCTTTGCTCGTTTTAAAGCAGCACGCGTTACTCTTTGCTCTCTAGGATCATCCAAAGAAATTGTAGCTTGATCTCCTCCAGCACCATCTTCCTCTGTTTCATCCTCTTGATATTCTCCTTCTCCAGATCCCTTTACAGCTTCCAGAAGTGTTAATGGGGTTGCTTTTAAGACATTATTGTAGAAATCACGCGCTTGCTTCACAGTAATCAGCCGATACCTTTTACCTTCATGCATCACCATCAGCCCCTCTGGAATCTCCCATCTGAACCTTATATCTCTTTGCTTAAGCTCATGCACGAGAAATGTATAATCCTTCCTTGCCCTTAGTATCCTTGGAGGAATTTCTTTTAAAACCAAGACTTCTTGTTCAGCAATCACAACTTTAGCATCATAGGCAGCTTGTATAACTTGATCTCTAATTTCTCTTTTTGCAAAATAAACCACCACATCTCTAGGCAACTTTCTCTGTCTGGCAATCCATGAATTCACCCGAAACACTTTATCCATAGCTGCTCTTATTTCAGATGCTAGCTGGTTCAATACCACTTCGAGAGCCTCAGAGATCAGTTGCTTTAAATCTTCTTTAATATTCTCTTTTAAACCTCTAATTCTGACAGCAAACTGCATCTGGTAAAATTGGGCAAGGCTTAACTCCCTTTCCATTTTGTCTCTTGCATTTTCATTCTCCCGTGCTTTTACTTCTAATATAGCATTCCTTTGAGCCAAATCATCCATTTTTTCATCTAATTCTTCCACACATTCCGCCACTTTATGCACTGAAGACAAAATGTCTACCTTCATCACGCTGAACTTCTGTTCCATCCTCTCTTCCATTCTCTCCTCCAATTTCTCCAATTTCTCCTCCATCTGTGCAAATTTATCAGCAATTGATTGATTAATTGATTCCAAAAGTACCTGGGCATGTTTATCCAGAGCATCTCGCAAATCCTTCGATGTCAGCGCTTCAGGAGGGTGCAACGCCTGTAATGATGATTGTTGCACCGGCGAGGATCCACCACTCCGAAGAGTTTTAGAGGGAGGTTTCGCCGCCATCTTTTAGTCCTCAATTATGACGCACTTTCACTTAAAGTTTAAAAAAGTCCAACAAGCTCGAGAGTATAGTAAAATAATCCTCTTCACCTTTTCCTCTTGTACCGCTCTGCCTGCTCCTTTAAACCATAGTCCTTTCTTCAGGCAGGGATGGTTCGCAGACGCCTGGCTCTGCTCCAAGAAGTTCGGAGCAGAGACGCCGGCCAGCTGGGAGCAACCCAGGCTTCGGGGGAGTTCAATCCTGCAGCCGCCCAAGCTCCAAGCTCAGGCGGCCCCGGAGAACTCTACCCCTACCTGGGGCCTCACCCCCTCCTCTTCTCCCGAGGAGGGGGCTTCAATTTCGCCCGAACAGCTGATCGGCGCTGTTTCGGGCGAAAAAACAAACAGCTGAGCCGCGGGCAGCCCGGGAAGGCTGTCTTCGGCGCCGCGCCGCCACCAGAAGTCCCTATTCTTTTATTTGAAATTGTTATAAAATACTTCACAGATTCTGTCTTAATATGTAAGGAAATTATTTCCCCAATTTTATTTTATTTTTTGTTTTGCAAAATCTGATATTTTTACTTTTCATATATGGCACTTTAAGTTTAAATAGCACAATATGCAGTCAGCTTCTGAATTACATTCATACGTTCTACTATTTTACAGTAACTTGCCAATTGCAAAACTCAGCTTCAACACTTCTATAAAGTAATTACATATACACTTCATTAATCCAAATATTGCATAATTATTTCTTTCAACCAGATTTTGATTGAAATCTAGAATGGCTTATTTATTAATATCAATTTACTTATTTAGCTTCCCATCTCACCGATCAATTTTTATTGTATGTATCATGCTATGTTAAAAGATCCATTTGCAGTTTACAATGTAGATTTTTTAAAAAAAGATCCTAGACCATAAATAACACAAAATCATTTTTAAAAAGATTATAATGGTAATCCAGATTCATTGAAGCATTTGATGTACCCTTAGGAATATAGTTGATGTTTCCTTCCAAAAGCATACATATTAACATTTGGGAAGCTATGTTGAAAGACCATCAACTTATAAATTATTATACAAATTGCTATTAGAATGTAAGAAATGAGCCTGGGCCAGTATTTTCCATACAAAGCCCTTAAATACTCAACCACTAACTGAACATCCATTAATTGAACAAGTAAATTATATAAGTGTTCATATTACCTTTTCTTCTTCCATAGCAATCACTTTTGCTTGAAACTTGTGTCAAGAAGAAAAATAAACAGTATGTTGAAACAATATTAAACAATTTAGCCAAACCAGCCAAATCATTTTTATTTAGTTAATAATAAAATATTACACTGTAAGCTTCCAGAAAAATGCATTAATTTGCACTGCAAAGAAACTTGCTTTCCCAAATGGGAGTAGACACCTCATTGAAAACTCTGCAAGAAAAAACTCCTCAATAACTGCATCAGATATGAATAAATGTTGTTATTTCAAAATTGCTATCTGTGGAAGAATACAAAACTTTACTACTTGTACAAAATTATATATGTCTATTAATTACATTTATATCCTACTTTTTTGCAACAGGAGCTCAGAGGAGTATACATAACATTTTCTCCTCCTATGTGGGCTTCTATGGCTGAGGGTAAATTAGGATCCCGGTCTCCACACAAGTCTAACAGTTTAACCACTACTTCAGCTGGTTCTCAAGGAATGGAATAGAGAGACAGGAAATAGTTTTGCATCTAATAAAACAAGCTTCCAATTACAATTAATGATTTTATCAGATTATTATCAGATTATTATTATCAGATTATTTATTATTATTATTATTATTATTATTATTATTATTATTATTATTATTATTATTATTATCAACAGGTGCTAAAGCAATAAATTATAGGACTATTCCAATATTCAGTTCTTTCTGTTTAATCCTTTTCCTTAGCAGGAATGTTAAAACAATGTTTTGTAAATCTATAAGATCTTATTTAGAAAATTGTAGATTTTAAGTGGTTCTGCCTTTGCTACCATATCTACGCTTCTCCCCAGTTGTATTTTCTATGACATTGGTGCCATTTGATTATAAAACTGAAAAGTCTGATTTTATTAACTAGAAGTTAACAACTTCATTTTTTTTCAACTTCCTACAGGAAGAAAAAAAAAGCAATTTCCCCTTTCAAATGTAAAGATTCTGTCTTGAAATTTTGAAGATTTTAAACTAAATCTTTATTACAATAATAGACTAGCATAATTTCTAAATTATTAATATCCACATACTTTATTTTAATTTCATGACAGTTAAATTGTATATCATAAATCATTTTTAAGAATCTCCTAAAATTATAAATACTGCTTTTTCCAGGGGAGTTAAAAACTTACTAAACCTCATTAACTGATTGGACACCACCACGTCCACATTCAGATCCACCAAATCATGTTATAATTGTTTGTTGATATCTAGTGAGAGGGAGACAATAGGACATGTAAATATTTGGTTTGTTAGCTAGAGATTTGGATTTAGCCCCTATCTTCATTACTAAAAGCCAACATAGGTTTGCCAAAAACAGATCATGCCAGACAAATCTTATTGCATTCTTTGACCAAATGCAAAATTAATGGACAAGAGCAATGCTGTCGATATAATTTACTTGGACTTCAGCAAGGCATTTGATAAAGTAGATCACAACCTACTACTTGATAAGATAGAAAAATGTGGGTTAGACAGCATCACCACCAGAAGAATTTGTAGATGGCTGAACAGCTGTACTCAGTGCGTGGTCCTCGGTGGAACTGCATCTTCATGGAGGGAAGTGTATAGTGGGGTGCCCCAGGGCTCTGTTATGGGCCCAGTGCTCTTCAACATCTTCATCAACAATTTGGGCAAGGGGATATATGGGAACTCATTAAATTTGCAGACGACACCAAGGAAACAAATAGGGCAGCATAGAAAAGTAAGTGCCCTCCTAACCATACCAAAGCACTCCGAGTTTCTTGATGATGTCCATCTTCCTGTATCAGTTAATGGTGACCTAACCCTAACCCTAAGTGGAATTTTCCTCCAATGGGATTTTCCCATGTTTTTTTACCAGGAGGCATAGATAGGGCAGCCTAGAAAAGTAAGTGCCCACCAAACCAAACCCAAGAACTCTGAGTTTGTTGGCAATGTCCATTTTGCTCTATGAGTTCATGGTGACCTAACCCTAACCCTAAGTGGAATTTTCCTCCAATGGGATTTTCCCATGTATTTTACCAGGAAACATAGTAGGGCAACCTAGAAAAGTAAGTGCCCTCCTAACCATACCCAAGCACTCTGAGTTTGTTGGCGATGTCCATTTTGCTCTATGAGTTCATGGTGACCTAATCTTAACCCTAAAAGTGGAATTTTCCTGCAATGGGATTTTCCCATGTATTTTACCAGGAAACATAGACAGGGTAGCCTAGAAAAGTAAGTGCTGTCCTAACCATACCAAAGCACTCTGAGTTTCTTGATGATGTCCATCTTCCTGTATCAGTTAATGGTGACCTAACCCTAACCTTAATTGTAATTTTCCTCCAAAGTGATTTTCCCATGTATTTTACCAGGAAACATAGGTAGGGCAACCAAGAAAAGGAAGTGCCCTCCTAACCATACACAAGCACTCCAGGTTTTTTGGCAATGTCCATTTTGCTCTATGAGTTCATAGTGACCTAACCCTAACCCTAAGGGGAATGTTCCTCCAATGCGATTTTCCCATGTATTTTACCAGGAAACATAGATAGGGCAGCCTAAAATAGTAAGTGCCCTCCTAACCATAAACAAACACTCCGGATTTGTTGGCAATGTCCATTTTGCTCTATGAGTTAATGATGACCTAACCCAAACCCTAAGTGGAATTTTTCTGCAATGGGATTTTCCCATGTATTTTACCAGGAAACATAGGTAGGGCAACCTAGAAAAGTAAGTGTCCTCCTAACCATACCGAAGCACTTCAAGTTTGTTGGCAATTTCCATTTTGCTCAATCAGTTCATGGTGACCTAACCCTAACCCTAAGTGGAATTTTCCTGCAATGTGATTTTCCCATGTATTTTACCAAGAAGCATTGATAGAGCAGCCTAGAAAAGTAAGTGCCCAGCAAACCAAAACCAAGCACTCCAAGTTTGTTAGTGATGTCCATTTTGCTCTATGAGTTCATGGTGACCTAACCCTAACCCTAAGTGGAATTTTCCTCCAGTGGGATTTTCCCATGTATTTTACCAAGAAACATAGATAGGTGTTCTGTCCCCTCCCATTGAGTAGCCGTAAAGAGGCTCAAAAGCCCAGCAGAAGCCAAACGCAGGCTGAACACACAGAAGCTGGTCCCCTCACAGCCAATTCTTTCCCAGTGTTTATCACACAGCACCTCTGTAATTACCGGGCAATGCTCCAAGGTCTTGGCAGTCGGCCAGCAGCTCCAAAGCCCGGATGCAGGCAGACACGTTACAAATCTCAAAACACCAACAAATTGTTCACCACACCTTTCCTGCGCAGCCACACCCCTTTTATACTCTGTAGGGTGTGGCCCTACGTCTCCCGGCCACACCTCTTGGGGTGTTGCAATAGTTGCTGCTGCTGTTGACGACGTATCCTAAGTCTTTCTCTTGCATCCAATAGGAGCTCCTCCTCGCTGCTGCCGGCCTTTGCTTGCTGTTCTGTTTCCTCCTCTGTTTGGCTGGGGTCCATAGGCACATCAGCCACAGTCAGTTCTTGCTGACTCACCAGGGGAGTCGGCCCCTCCGGCACATTGCTCGTGTCAGCTTCCTCCTCCTCCACATCCTCCTCTGAGTCAGCATGTGAAGATAAAGCACCCTCCGGGGCCGGGGTCACAACAATAGGGCAGCCTAGAAACGTAAGTGGCCTCCTAACCATACCCAAGCCCCTAACCCTGACCCTAAGTCCATGGTGGTGAACCTAGGCATCGCGTGCCACAGGTGGGCATGCGCGCCTTTGCTCCAGTTCTAGGCCTTCAGCTTGCTTTTATAAAACCTTTTCGCTTTAGGCCTCCACTGCCGTATACAAAAAAAAATGTTCAATCAATCAATTTCAACTTCTCACGGGAGAAAAAAAGATCTCACAAAGTTGGAATTATTTGATTGAACTTTTTAGTCTCACCCAGTCTGCCGTTACCACTGCAACCACACCCACCCAGTGGGCATTCCCTCCTTGCACCCGATGACACATAGGTGAGTTTTGAGTCGCAGTTTGGGCACTCGGTCTCTAAAATGTTTGCCCTGATTGTTGTAGACTGTTCTGATGCTAATGTGTGAGATCTCCAATCTATGTGTATACGTAACTTTTATTTTAATACATTACTGTAATGCTAAACAATAAAATAAAAATTACAGTAATGTTTTCAAAAATATTGAGAGAAAGTTTTAAAGTCATGGCACATTGAATCTGCTCAGTATGTTCAGCAGTGTACTTCTGAATGAATAGAAGCTTTCTCCAAAACATGACTCCTGAAATCCTCAGAGGCTTACTATGACCCATTTACTCAGTGCTTTGCTAATGTAATCTCTTGGCCAACTATTACAGGATTGCATTATCTTCTTATGTTGTTATAGACAATTGTAATCTGACAACAGGGACGCGGTGGCTCAGTGGGTTAGGACGCTGAGCTTGTCGATCAGAAGGTCGGCAGTTTGGCGGGTCGAATCCCGAGTGCCACGTAACAGAGTGAGCGCCTGATACTTGTCCCAGCTTCTGCCAACCTAGCAGTTCGAAAGCACGTAAAAATGCAAGTAGAAAAATAGGGACCACTACGGTGGGAAGGTAACAGCGTTCCGTGCGCCTTTGGCGTCTAGTCATGCCGGCCACATGACCACGGAGACGTCCTCGGACAAGCGCTGGCTCTTTGGCTTTGAAACGGAGATGAGCACCGGCCCCTAGAGTCGGAAACGACTAGCACGCATGTGCGGGGGAACCTTTACCTTTACCTAATCTGACAACATTAACAAACTGCTTGGAGGAGTGAGCCTTGTTGCTTGCTCTTTAGACCATTGTTCATCCTAGCTTTTGCAACAGGTTAGAATTTGATTGGGTCTCTATATCTTTGAGATCTCTCCTTTATAGTGAAAGTCCTCACAAGTCTAAAGGTGGCAGTGATGAAGCATCATTTGAAGAAGACAAATTTTGTCACACAAGTCTGGATGATTACTATTTAGTCTCAAACCTACGTTCCTTGGACAAGGTGTTAGAATCTGAGATAGCCTTTTAATTCCAAGTAATATTGGATAGTCTTAACTATTTAGATACACTCTGATCACAATTTAAACTTGATTATAAGATGGATATGATCCTGATTGACCCGATGTATGATTTATATTGGGGAACAAATGGGAGAAGGGTATGCTGTAAGCTCTTCTGGATCTCTTAGTAACTTTTGATATTACTGAGCATGAAATCAACTGCAAGATTCTTCAACCTTCTAATCTGAGTCCAGCACAGGAAGCAATATATCCTTCCTAATGGAATGGTCTTAAGTATTGATACTAGGAGCATCTGTTTTACCACATTGCCATTAACCTATGGAACTCCATTCCCTACACTTTTCAACATATTTATTCATTTGTAAAATTTATTGGCCATTCATCTTACCTTATATACATAAAGTTGATTTGGGCTGAAATAGTATTAATATAAAATACCGGTATAACTCTTGATTTGTTACTGAATGGTTTCTTTGCTATGGATGAGAGTATACAAGCTGACATTTAATTTATAGAAAACAAGCTACTCCAGACAGAAGCTGACATTTGATCTTGCAAATACTAGCTTTTTGCTTTCTTTCCAACAGTTCAATATAACTCATTCCCAGTAAAGTGTGGATTGTAGCCAAAATCTTGTGAATTCATATGGCAATATTACTTTCCACATAAGGCTAAAATTAATCTGTTCAGAAGTATAATAATTATTGTTGAGGAAAAAGTATCTTACTTGTTTTTTTAAAGTTGTAATGGCTTCTGCATGCTGCTGCTTTAATGCTTCTTTCTCATGCTGAACAGCTTCCTATTTGTTGACAATAAATTAAAATCTGATATATGAAGCTGACCTTTAAGTGCATTTTTAAAAGTTTCATCAATTATGATATTTATTTATTTATTCAGAGAATTTAAACGGCTGCCCGCTCACTTTTGGTGATTCTATGCAGCTTACAAAAAATAAAAAAAATCCAATATAAAAAGAGTAAAAACATTAACCTATCACTATCACCATATCACTAATACATTAATATTTAATTTTCATACAATTTAATCTTAGTTGATAATGATTCAAAAAAAGACAAAAAATAATGGCTTAAGTATGTCGTACAAGATAAAAAAAATCACAATTACTTTCTAATCAAGGTGTAAAGAGATAGGTTTATTTGTGTGACAAAACAGGCATGTATTTTCTATAAATGAAAGGGAAGCAACAGTATAATACGATAATCTTCCAATAAGTATGAAACAATTTATATTTTTTCTTTTCAGTTCCTATATAAGTTTTGTTTTGCAAAAGTAATTAGATTATTAAAAGTAGTAGCAATCTTGATTCTTGGACTATATTCAGAATTTTCTGAATTAGATGAAAGTTAAAAAAAAAGCCATTTGAATAGTTTCTTCAGGTTTAGGTTTGCCAGATTCTAAAAGTAAAGTTTTAAACACATGTAACAGCTTTAGGATTCAATTGATTATGATATCCACTAAATTTAACCCTAACATTGAGTCTTTAGGGGAAGTATATTAAAAGATTCAGATATCAGTTTTCCTTTATTCTTAAACTTCAGTGATAATACCAAAAATTATCACAAAGTCACTAACCTTCTGCCATACAAGGTCCTGTTTTTCTGCAACATGTCTGCTAATTTGTTCCTCATAAAGATTTTCCGAATCCTAATTTCAAAATAAAAACAAAATCAATGTTGTAATATACTCCTGATAAGCTTTATTAAAATATTTTTAAAGGATTAATAACATGATTGAATTTGGTTTAACAATTTACACTGAAAATTATTTCTTTATGTAAATGCATTTTCTTATTCTATCATCCTAAAAATCATGAAAGTTATATTTATGCAAATGAGAATATATTTCAGACCATGGTGAAATTTTTTGATTAAAACAGTCTATGGCTGGGTTTGACATCTTCCGCTCAACATAACATCTGCAAACGAACTTATGGAAACTTGTTCACCTAATCTTTGTAGGACATGAAATGGAGGGAGATTACTAGTCCATGAAGTTCTTTTTTTAGACCCTGCATGCATTTTCACAGCATTTCTTTATTCAGGACAATCTTAGGAGGACAAAGGGGATAATATATATGAAAAGTATACATCAAGCCCTTCCCACAGCAAGACAAAAGGTGTAGTTCATATGATATTTATATAGTCAGCCTCTTCCATAGTCTGAAAGCAAACTT
This sequence comes from Vipera ursinii, assembly GCF_947247035.1. NCBI lineage: Eukaryota > Metazoa > Chordata > Lepidosauria > Squamata > Viperidae > Vipera > Vipera ursinii. The sequence goes on from NC_139512.1 coordinate 94,142,968, forward strand.
TTGTTTTCCTTCTGTCACATCTTCACTGGTGGAGGGCAACTTTATTTTTAATTCACTGTAGGTCTTTGAAATAACATCCTTGCAAAAGTTAACCCTCAATATTACAAATAAGTGAACTTTTTAAAGAAAAGTCCATGGGTTTTCAATATCTATTCATCTTCAGCTTCCTATTTGCTATGCCCATAGATGAGCTCTTAAATAAGACTGCTTCTCGTGGATCTGATAAATCTACCCACATGTTATGTATTAGGCTTAAAGAGCACCTTTAAGCAGTTACTGAACAGATAGTACCAGGTGGCGCTGAACCGAAACTGTTGTGGCCGGTGTCAGTTTTCGGCGGGAAACTGAGGTTCAAACTGATTGGTTGGTAGCGTACCTGGCCAGGTATATAAAGGGTACAGGTACCCCTATTCCCCCAGTACAGTTACTCCTGCGAATAAAGAGTGCTATGCTGTACTCATCTGCCTGGCGTCCTTCCTGCGATCCAGAACCCACTACACAATACACAAGTCCTGAAATGTTCACATATTTTATCAACTGACAAGCATTCCCACCAATGCTTCAGTAAGAACACAGGAAGCTGGCCTGGCATTGTCTCTTTAAAAAAGTCTTTCTTTTGTAATATAATTGTATTCAAAATGTTTAAAGAAAGAGTCTTTCCCAGATCTAGTTTTTATGTGCCATAACAAAAATGCAGGAATCTGCATTGTGGTTACTAGTCTAATAATTCATATACTATCTGACAGGTGGCAAGTACTGTTGTGTTTTCTTCAAATATTTAAAATGACCCAAAGCACCCCTGAGAGTTTCGTGTACTATATACACACACAAAACTCACAGAGGTGCATTGGGACATTTTAAATATTTGGAAACTGCAGGAGTAGTCTGATACTTTGCATGTATGTCAGTCTCCTGATGAACAGAAGATGGAAGGTAGAAAACCTTTGTCAATTTCTCCCACAATTCCATTGGGGGAACTAATGAACCATCAAACCAACATTTCACTTAAAGGACTTGAAACTCAAGTCTAGATGACAGGTGGAATGAAGCCAAACCATATAAAAAACCCAAAGCAAAACAAAGAAGTGGTGCAGTGGTTTAAATTACCGTATTTTCTGGCGTATAAGACGACTGGGCGTATAAGACGACTGGGCGTATAAGATGACCCCCCAACTTTTGAGATGATTTTCAAGATTTTTCGTCTTATACGCCGGAAAATCAGCGAGCCCGGGAAGGCATGCCCTCCCCTCTCACTGTGGAGGAAGCAGGGCAGGCTGGCGTCTGGCGGGAGCCGGCAGGGCAGTCCTGCGCACACACGCGCTCCCCTGGCTGTTAAGGAGCACTCCTTAGCAGCCGGAGAGTGCGCGCGTGTGCAGGACTGCCCTGCTGGCTCCCGCCCGACGCTCTTCCCTCTTGAGGCAGTATCGCTCCCCGGCTCCTAAGGAGTCCTTGGGGATGCTGCCTCAAGAGGGAAGAGTGTCGGGCGGGAGCCGGCAGGGCAGTCCTGCACACGCACGCACTCCCCGGCTGCTAAGGAGTGCTCCTTAACGGTCGGGGAGCACGCGCGTGCGCAGGACTGCCCTGCCGGCTCCCGCCATACGCCAGCCTGCCCTGCTTCCTCCACAGTGAGAGGGGAAGGCGTGCCTTCCCGGGCTCGCTGATTTTCCGGCGTATAAAACGACTGGGCATATAAGACGACCCCCCAACTTTTGAGATGATTTTCATGGGTTAAAAAGTCGTCTTATACGCCGGAAAATACGGTACTGTACATTGCATCTCAGTGAATAATAAACACTGTTTAATCTCAACCAGAACACCAACACTGTTAATTCATAAAAATACAAAACATCCAAAGCTTCTTCCAAGCTGGCCTATGGATTCCAGAAATTCCACACAATTTCTTGCATGATGTTGTCCTTATCTACAGGTGTTTTGACCTTTCTCTATAGCTTAAGCTAAACATTTTTTCTGGAATTTAAATATGCATCAGGCATTAGAAGCTATAAATTATTACAAGATGATCTTTTGCACAGCACCATAAATCACCACAGTAAAATTAAATGTATATCATTAAACTGTTAATAATCAGATATTTGAATAGAAATTGACAGTCATCATTTTTTTGCAATTATCTATATATTTGGATTAAACTTGTTTCAGTAAAGGAAATTGGAATCTTGGAGCTTTAAAACAGGAAATGAAAGGGAAGTAATATTGTCTTATCTGAGAGAAAAAAATCAGTAATTACATAAAAGGTATCTCAAAAAGCTAAATTAAAAAAACACTAATCTTGAAGTAAAAATGAAAGGCTTCTTTAAAATCACCAGTATTATTTGTTTGCCTGCTTGCTTGTTTTTATTGTAAATACAACACTTTGAATTTCTTTTGCCTTGAAACAAACAGTTCTGTTGCTCTTTAACAAGAAAAATTTCTTCTATCTAGGAGAAAAATGTATATCATTTTAAGATGATAACAAGCAGTATAAAATCTTTACAAGTGTTGCTGTTTTATTAGCTGCCTTAGGACTACAAGGATTTAAGTGTTTTTTTTACAAAAACAGCACCATAACAATAAAAGAGGAGTCATTTGATGGTTTATTTACTCTCTATAACCTTTAGAAAGTGTCAAGCCTTTTGTAAAATGCTTGCTTCAGGCTGTAGTTTTACAAGAAAAGCAGTGTATTGTCCAAACCCCCTGATTTTTTGACCCTGAACAGATTTAGGAATACTGTACAGCTGGCTCATATCCAAGTAGCCTAAACTAGGTACTTTTACTATCTTTTTCAAAATCATAATCCACCTCCTACAAAATTGCTATATCTATTTCTTTTTGTTACCCAACTGAACAGTTTCAAGACTTATAGATTCATAGCCTGTTTAAGGTACCCTACATAAAATAGTTCCTCAAGTAACACTTGTCCAAATTTAGTGAAAATTTCAAAGTTTAACACCCACTATAGTATGTCTTAAGAGAAGAAAAGTAGGTTCCTTCTTTGGCCCATGTATACCAACCAGTACAGGGTGAAAAAGAAAGAAAATATTAAACAATCAATGTGGTCAGTGATTAACATAGTTAGTGAATCTCATTTTCTACACGTTACTTATATTATATTTGATGTTTTATTGGTATCGTAGCAAATAATAAGTGCTTTTGCTCTGAGAAATGCTAAAGGGGAACAGTGTCACTACAATAAGGAGAAAGAAATATTTGGGCTAGCTCATGATTTTTGTGTACTTTTGCAGTACCCTGGGCAGTAAATCCTAAAGTTGTAACACTTCTGGTAATACTTTACTAGGGGCCTACCAGTCTTCCTGTCCTACCTGATTTTCTTAAAAGATTATTTTAATTACAGCAAGAATGGCAAGACAACATGCCACAATGCAAAGCATGAACCTCATGCGCAATGACTATGTCCAACAATACCTTTCAGCCCCGCATAAACCGAAGCTTAGAAAATGAAAGGATGGGCATCTTCAAATTAGGGGGGTCTATCTACTCAGTCAGTTGCCATTTGGAGTACATTGTCTCTCTGACATTCTAAACCAGGGGTGTCAAACTCAATTTCATTGGGGGCCGGATCAGCATTGTGGTTGCCCTCAGGGTATGGCCTGGATGGGCGTGGCCTACTGGGTGGGCATGGCTAGAGTGCGTGTGGCCTACTGGGTAGGCATGGCCAGCTCTACATTGTTCGCATCAAGGGTGCCTATGGGGGCCTGGGCAGGAGTGGGACAAATCTGAGGGTCTCTGGCAGAAGGAGGGTCTCTGGGCCAGGGCCAAGGCAGTGGGGGCCGTTCCCTCACTGTTTCTAGGATGGCTTCACGGGCCGCATGAAACCACTTTGCGGGCCGGATCTGGCCCCTGGGCCTTGTGTTTGACATGTCTGTTCTAAACTGAGCCTGCTAACTTCTTGAGCATTACCTTGGTGTCATTAACTTTAAGAATATCATACACTTCTAGGAAAGTGTAATAAACATTACTATAATTCACAAATGAAGACAAATATACATGTCCCAGGATAAAGTTGCAAGAAAATCTGGGTCAGTCACCAGAACTAGAGGTTTACAAGCTTTCAGACTCATGCTTGAGCCCATCCTCAGGGAACTTCTCTCTACCAAACTGTGTGCTTTGTGTAGTATTTATGTGGTGCCTGATTGGGTGTGGCTGCTTATTGGTTGTTTGGGTGTTGATGGCCAGCTATTAAGTCATTAGCTATTGTTTCCTTGTGCTACCAAGCTCCTAAGTACTTGATAAACTGGTGGAAAATCAGCAGTCATGTTGACTGACAAAGGGCCCATTTCCTAGGCTTCAATTATATCCCTGGCTATCTTTGAACCTGCTCGGACAACAATCTTAGTAGCTGTGCAATTGAGTGTGTCCTTGTTCATTGCAATGTGATGCTACCAATGAGCTTGGATCTCCTCATCTGACCGTTTGCTTCTGTTCTTGCAATCTGGTGATTAGCTTCCTCCCCCATCTGTCCTACATAGTCACAGAGGCAATGCATGTAGGGAATCAAGTAGATTACCTTATGGAAGCAGTAGAACGCCGCTTCTGAGATCTACAATTGGGCATTGCATGCCACCCAGAGGCTACCATACAAGGACAAATAATGCATTGCAAAGATTGCAAAGATTGGAGGTGGGAGATACTTCTAATATAATCTACTGAATAGATTTCATGGATATCTGAAAATCATGAAAGCTTAGGCTCTTCAATTTGATTAATTTAATTTAATTTGATAATTTGGAAGCATTGGAGAGAATTATTATTTCTTATTAACTCATAATTAGGAAGTGGCTTAATCTCATGACAAATTAATCACAAATCTACAAACTACTTAAACTTCATGGGCAACTCACTAGAAATAATTTATCTTTGGATGTTGACCAGAAGAAGACTTTGTTAAATTATAAGGACCAATGGATTCAGCAAATCTCCTTGTTGGCTGATTTTAAAATTAAGATAATAGTACATAAACAGAGCAAGAGGCAATTCCTCTCAGAAATCTACCCCTTTTATTGTTACATTTCTGAGGTCTACTACTATAGATCATCTTTTCAACTTTTATGACAAGTTGTTGAATTAAATTAGCATGGGTATTATGATTTATCAAGATATTATTTTACAGCACTTGATTTTGTGCTTAGCAATTCTCTCTCTGTCTCTGTCTCTGTCTCTCTCTCTCTCTCTCTCTCTCTTGAAATCAAAACATTTTTTTTATTTTATTTTTTATTTTTATTACATTTATATCCCGCCCTTCTCCGAAGACTCAGGGCACTGTAGAATGCTTGAAAGGTCTATGGTTATCTGGTGAATAACAGTTCCCCTGTCCTTCTTTCCTTCCTTCCTTCTTTCCTCCCTCCCTTCTTTATCTCTTTATTTCTTTCTTTTTCTTTCTTTCTTCCTCTCTTTTCTTTCTTTCTCTCTTTTTCTTTCTTTCTTTCTCTTTCTTTCTCTTTTTCTCTTTCTTTCTCTTCCTTCCTTCCTTCCTTCCATTACTTCCTTCCTTTCTAGCTACTTGCCTCTATCTCTATCCCTAGGGTCAAAGGAGGTAAGTGAGGCTTAGCAGTAACTTAAATAAAGCTGGAGATCAAACATGGAAGGAGTTTCTATTCTTTTCCTATTTTCTTTGTACCATTAGCCCAGTTAAGATGGATGCTTCCTTTTTTGTTTTACTTTTTGTATTTAGTTTTATTTCTTTCAACTTAAATTATATTCACCATTTAAATATTTTCTTTTTATGGATTTGATATTCCATAAGATTATTATAACACATAATGGTTCTCTAATTGGGAAACTGACCTTCAGAAATACTTTTCCTACATCGAGGCCTGGTAATTAAAATGGTCAGTTGAAATGTAAATGGAGTTCAATCAAAAAGAAAAAAAGAAAAATTTGCAACAAGTTCAAAAAAATTACAAGAAGACATATTTCTGTGCAAGAAATATATTCTACCCTGTTTTCAAGGCCTAGGAGCTGGATTGGATATTGAATATCAATTTGTAATTGAGAATAATTATTAAATGATGTTAACGATGACTACCTATAATTCAAACAATATTAGATGGCATCCAAAAGGGTTTCATCATTAGAAATATACAGTACATTTTCACTGAAAAGCCCTATGTAATATTAGTCTACAGATACAGAATGTTTTGTATGTTAAAATGGTAACATTTACATATGTGCACAGGAAATGAATCATCTGCAGTTCATTTCTGTTTTTTTTATATAGAACATTTAAAAATCAGCAATGTGGTAAAAGAAATGCAGATTGATGTAGTGGAGCTTCACTGTGACATCAATTTGAAGCAAAAGTGCATAAATGTCATAATTCTAGGTTTCTACCAGTTTCTTTCCTGAGATAGATTCTGTAAGTTATTCAGTAGCTCTACAAGAATATTAGCAATTTTTGAAGACCAGTATATATGTCAACAGTTTTTCTCATCTATGAAAATTAACAAATCCTTGTTGAGGTCAAGGCTGACTGATGAACAACAGCAAGTAAATTGGTTTCAACTCAAGACATTAAACTAAATAATAGTTTAATGAAAGACTGCCAGATAAGAAGCCAGAATCATAGTGAAAAAGTAATTATCCTTTTTTAATATAGTAATTAATTAAAGATTATAATTTCAAGATTATAATTAATTAAGAATAGAAGATACAGAAAAGAAATGAGAAAAAGAGAAAAAGAGAAAGAGAAAAGAAAGAGAAAATAAGAATATAGTAAAAAGAAACATGTAAAGAAAAATTACTTCTCCCTTTATCCCAATAAGTAATTTTAGTAACTTATCACCTCTAAAGTAAAATAAATCTTTTCTTCTCATATCCCATCTCTTATCTATAAACAATTCTATAAGACCTTATAATTTATGTCCCAATGTCTGCAAAAGTCAACTAATGATTATCAGAGATAACAACATATCTATTTTAATATTGATCAAGTAAAACAAATTTATATTCTCTCCTTTTACTTCTAACAATCTTGATGTTTAGTCCCTTCTAATAATGCCCTATAGGGACGCGGTGGCTCAGTGGGTTAGGACGCTGAGCTTGTCGATCAGAAGGTCGGCAGTTTGGTGGGTCGAATCCCGAGTGCCGCGTAACAGAGTGAGCGCCTGTTACTCGTCCCAGCTTCTGCCAACCTAGCAGTTCGAAAGCACATAAAAATGCAAGTAGAAAAATAGGGACCACTACGGTGGGAAGGTAACAGCGTTCCGTGCGCCTTTGGCGTCTAGTCATGCCAGCCACATGACCACAGAGTCGTCCTCGGATAAGCGCTGGCTCTTCGGCTTTGAAACGGAGATGAGCACCGGCCCCTAGAGTTGGAAACGACTAGCACGCATGTGCGGGGGAACCTTTACCTTTACCTTAATAATGCCCTAGATTTTAATTTCTTTTTTCTTTCTTTTTTTTCTTTATCCCTTTTCACAAAATTCTTCAAAGCTTTAATTTACCAAAGCTCTTTGGTAAATCCAATGTAGGAAAATTATTCAGATCACACTCTTGGTTTATTATTTGCATATCCTTGTAATTAATAAGACATCAATCAGTTACTTTTGTATGTCTAGTATAAGAACATTTGCCATGTCATTCTTGTAGCCTACTTTGTAAATCCGCTTTTGAATCAGTCTAAATCATGTCCGATAATACTTGTTCATCTTCTGTAGCATCTTTTAAATCGGTCTATCTATAAAGGCAGACATTCTTGAAAGTAACTTCTGGACCCATTGTTCAAAAATATCCTTCAATATGTCCAATGTTGAAATATTTTGCTTCATTTTTAGTAAGTCAAATTTGAGCATCTCTCTTCTTTAATTGTAATGTTTAGTTCCTACTAACTCCCTCTAGGTACAATTTTTAAAGTCTTACAGCAGGGTGTCAAACTCGCAACGTCGTGTGACATGTCACGGTGTTTCGTGACTTTTTTGCCATTGCCGGTAATGAGGTGGGCAAGCTTTCACTATGATGCATCCGGCCTGTGGGCCAGCAGTTTGACACCCCTGTCTTAACAGTATCTTATTTTTTTAAAGAGTTTAGAACAAAAGCATTTTAAATTAGGAAGGAGTCTTATAATTCATTCAAAAATATTATTTCAAATTTATCTGGACCCTGCTTGTAACCTTCTAAATTTAAAGGTTTCATCACCTTTTTCCTGTATATTCCAGGGGGGAAAAAATCAATTAATCAATTTTAAGTCCTGCTTAAAGTGAAATATATTCAAGCAAAAACAAATAAGTTGCCATTTGAACAACCATGACCTGGATGACCGAAAAACATCTATGTTCTTCTTAATCAGGCATGGTATAGTTACTACAATAGGAATTTTAACTTTAAATTGTTATAAGTGCCACATGAAAGCTAGTTATATTATCTGATACAATTTTAGCTGAATAAATTTACATTTAACAGCATACATTAGTACTGTTTATTTTCTTTATTATTGACTCATTGCAAATTTTTGTTTCTATATATGAAAAATCTGTAGTGTAGTAGCCTTCTGGCTATGGAAGGGACAACTTGCCACAACCAACTCGCTGCAGCCAACTCGCTATGGCCAACTTGCTGTGGAACAACTCACCACAGCTAACTCACCATGGGATAACTATTAGTGTAATTCTTGTCCTACGGTGAATTGTCCTGTGGTGAATTATCCGTGGCAAGTTGAGCATGGCAAGTTGGCTATGGCAAGTTAGCTGTGGCAAATTGTCATAGACCCTCCTGGCTGATAAACTACTTCTCATGTGGCACTTGCAACAACTTAAGCTTGAAACTCCTATTGTAGTACTATATACCATGTCTGAATATGAAGAACATAGAAGACAACTGGAAACACCTTTCTGCCAGTGACAACTTTGGTTTGGGTTTCAATAGTTTGAGATGGTTAGGAATGGAGTTATTTTAGCTTGTTTTAATAAATCTTATTTCATCTTCTTGATTTTACTGCATCAACACTTGAAAATAATTCAAAAATTAAACATAAATAATCAGTGCACCTACCCTTCTCATACGCAGTTCTTCTACTGCCTCCAGAAATGTTGTTTTGAAATCTAGTAACTGAATAGAAAGCAATGCTTCTGAGGAGTTTTGCAAGGAATATGCTGCTATTTCTTTATCTAAATCTTCATCCATTTAACCTATGGAATCTAAAAAGAAGTTTTTAATTACTTAATGTAATATTGATATTATTAGGGACAATGTTTGACCAAGTACCCCACTCCTGGATTAGTTGGTGCAGAAAGATTAAAGGCAGAGAAAAAGGGAAGCTCTTGCTTTCCCTTGATTTCAAACTGTGAATGACGTTAGCTAATGTGCCCAGGTTTATGCCTGTAATTCATATCAAAGAGTGCATTTGTCTTTGAATGCTGAGGCTTCTCATATAAAAGTGGCCAGAGCCAGGAAAAAAAGCATATATTCGAGTGAAATATATGTGAAACAAAAGTGGAAACAGATCCAGCATGAGCCCAAAAGCTTGGAATAATAAACCATTAGTCCTGGTGATCGACTCAAGATTGGATTCTGCATACACAAAACAGTTCAACCTTCATCAGCATAGATGTCAAATTAATGAGACTTCAAGCACATATATTTAGAAGTTGTTTTCATGTCTCAGATTTTAACAGAACAGAATATTTAACAGAATAACAGAGTTGGAAGGGACTTTGGAGGTCTTCTAGTCCAACTCCTTTCTCAAGCAGGAGACCCTATACCATTTCAGACAAATCTCCTCTTAACAACCTCCAGTGATGGAGCACCCACAACTTCTGAAGGCAAGTCATTCCACTAATTAATTGTTCTGTCAGACAATTTCTCCTTATTTCTAGGTTGGTTCTCTCTTGTTTTCATCCATTGCTTCTCGTTCTGTCTCCATATATAAACAACACTAAGCCAGTACTCCTTCCAATGGCATACACTAAAACTGAGAGTTAATGCCCTCTGCTCCTTTCACTGTTTTACATTTATTATGTTTGTGGGGTTCTTAGGTAAAGAAAAAAGCCGACCCTCCCCAAAGCAGCCATGCAATTTGTCTAAAACAAAGCCTCTTCTTAGAATAATCAGAAAGGTATGGGGGAATGGTGACAAGATGTGTAGCATCTTTGATTTATAAAAATGGAGAGGAAGATCCAGGAAATAGGGAAACTATCCCACAACTTCAGAGGAAACAGGGAAAAATGAATTTCTTGTTGAAGCTCTGTGTGGAATTTAGCACCAACCTTGCATGTAGAAAGATCCATAATCAAATCAATCATGACAGAGCCTTGGTGGAGCAGTGGGCTAATGCCTCCTTAAGTAACACCAGCTGCCTGCAATTAGTGCAGGTTCGCATCCCACCAGGCTCAAGGTTAACTCAGCCTTCCATCCTTCCGAGGTAGGTAAAATGAGGAGCCAGATTGTTGGGGGCAATAAGCCGACTTTGTAATAATGCCACTTGGGGTGTGTGTGAAAGCCCTAATAAGCAGGCATATACATAGAATGAAGGCTACTGCTAAGCTTGTAAGCCGCCCTGAGTCTTCGGAGAAGGGCGGGATATAAATGGAATTAAAATAAATAAAATAAAAATAAAATGATTTTATGTGCTAATCTGCCTGAAATGTTGACCAGTTATAGAAGGTACCTTACCAGCTATTAAAAATTGTACAATAGCCATAGTATGTAGGTATAAATATGAAATACAAGAGGTAAGTATAAAATTACATGTCAAAGAAGTTTATTTTAAATCATTGGTACTTTTATATGTAAGAAAGACTTAAAATTGAAATATTTTAAGAATTTGCTGATAATGCTGATAATCCTGTGTGAGATACTTCCTTTCAGTAAATCACTTCTTCCACCTAAATTTTTCCACTCATTAACATATTGAATGAAGCTTTTATTTTGTGTCCTACTGAAGTCTGATGAATATAGAGCAGTGTTTGTAGCTTGATCAGTTGATCTCCCTTAGGAAGTCACACCATTTCTCTATGGTGGCATTCTATCCCATTGAATTGTTTTTGTTTGTTTGTAGAAGACTTTTGGGTTATGGGAAACTGATCTTGGTACTGAATTCTAGAGCATTACTATAGGAATATTTTTTTAATATAATGTATCTGTGGATCAGTATTAATCTGGTTTTTCCTTCAGGTCTGCATTTTTCTACAGTGTAGTCAATATTATTATTGCATTTGTCTAGATACTGAATTCACACATCATGCTCAACCAAATATATGAGTAAAGGACAATTGATGGGTTCACACAATATGCTAAACCATACTTTATAAACTGCAGGAACTGCATTCATGCAATGCATTAAGCCAAACACAAACAAGTCAAATTATAGTTCAATGGTATTGCAAACATAGCTACTATTAGCTGCCTCTGATATTTCAGTGAAAACCGGGCAAATATTTTTAAAACAAATTAATTGCTCAGGAAACAAAATTTAGCATAAAAAGTAACTATATTTTAGATTAAATAACCTAACTTTATTCGGAAATCAAATAATCATTTACCTTCCTTGAGCTGATAGTCTATTATATACCTGATGTATAAAGTTATTTCAATAATGTAATCTCAATGTTCTGCAATAAAAATGTATGTTTGTATATGTACAAACAAAGTAGCAATTCACAATATTGTTCATCTGATTTTAATCAAATATTATGACCAAAATGCTTTGTACCTATGTAGTAAAATGTTATAGCTTTTAGTAAGTTAACCAATAATAGAAATATCACTAATCAGATGTATTCTAAACTTTCCAAAGCAATGGAATAATGCCTTCTGAAAGCAAAACAGTTAAAAGAGAGTCACCTAAAAGCAAAGTAGGTGGCAAACAAGTCTAATAAATAAATACAAGCTAAAATTGATTGGTGTGAAATTTGCCACATTCAGTGTCCTTTGATCATATTAAATAAATGATTTGTTTTATTATGTTTGTAATAAAGAATGCTTTTCTGAAAGTTATCTGAATTGGTAACATTATTTTATATAAAAATATAGCAAAAGGGAGAGTTATGAATGAAAACATTTTAATATAGCTGTAAAAATATATAATTTTTAAAAGGAAAATGTCTGTTATAGTTTTAGACAATCATTTTCTTGTCACAATATTTCATTTTACATGAATATAGCAAAAGAAAAAAAGGAATACAAACCCTGCACTGAAATATCCATTGAATGTACTCTTTTATTACTGATTTTCAGTTTAGCCAATAGTTCATGGTAAAAGTTTTCTTTTTACAATGAAAATGCATTCTAAAAATATGTTTTACCACACCCATAAGTACTGCGTTTGTTTTCATGTATTTGAACCACACTTATTAAAAATTACATATTAAATAATCTGCACTAGAAAGTAAAGCAGTAAGTCTGATAGGGGTCAAGGTAATAACACAGGATGGACAAATTATACTGTCATTTCACTTAAATTATTTAAGTTATTTAATTTGACCTGTAGATAGACTCTTGTCATCTCATCATGCCTGACTTTTAAGTGGGAGGTCTTCACTTGTGATGATCCTTTAATGGAAGCAAAGCTTTCTCCATTTAACCCATGGTATTATCAATCATGTACAGGGATAAATGAGCCAGTAAGATTTTTCCAGTATCACAAATGACACGGTGACCTGAGGCCAACATCTTTATTTGCTTCTCCAGTGATTCACTTCAGCAGATATTAACCAATTTTATAATCCATGAAAGGCAAAATTAAAGGACACCATCCATAAAACAGAATAATTCCTATCAGCAACAAAGTGATGTCTGTATTATCTTATAAATTATATAGCCATATAGTGTGGAAATGTAATGAAGTAAAGATGGTAATAATCAAATGCCTAGGGCAAACGCTAATATGCATTTAATCACACAGCATGAAGCCATTTGTCACTACAGTTGAATGCATGTGTACATAAAATACATGAGTCACGTCCTTATTGTTATACTATAACAGCATCAATTTCACACTATCCTTTTTACTACTATAACAACTAAAAGGATTTGATATTATTTTTAAAAACCAAACTGTACACAATAGGTGTCAGCACTTTAAGTTAAAGTGCAAGTTTTCATATACTTCTATTTAAAACAACAAACATGCTGTGACATTTAAGCCACTCACCAATAACTTAACTTATATTTTCTGAATATAAGTTGTGGCATCTTGGTACAACTTGAATAAAATATTACATGTTTAATATTTTTAATGAATATTTATTTGCTTTTCATGAATAACTGCTCATGTCTATAGATTTAAATTGCCAAAGAAAATATGTATCGATTTTATTAAGTAGGCAAATTGTAATCTCATGCACAATTTTGATTTTTTTTAAATCCTAACATTTTCAATATGACTGATGCAGCCTATGGGGAGGATTGCCATCTTATTTTTTAAAATCAAGATGGGAGAAATCTCTAGAGAAACTAAATGAATATAGCAATAGCAACGACACTTAGAATTATATACCACTTCCTAGTGCTTTACAGCTTTCTCTAAGCAATTTACCCAGTCAGCATATTGCCTCCCCAACGATCTGGGTCCTCATTTTACCGACCTCGGGAGGATGGAAGGCTGAGTCAACCTTGAACTTGGTGAGATTCGAACTACCGAACTGCTGGCAATCGGCAGTCAGCAGAACTAGCCTACAATACTGCATTCTAACCACTGCACCACCACAGCTCATAGGTTTATATAACAATGTATAACAATGTAATATTGTTGTATAACACTAATGATAATATTCAGTACAATATATATTATTTACTCTCTTTCAAATATATTGTTTAGACCAGCGCAGACTATGGTGAAATTAAACAAGCATCAGTTTTACTTCTGATACCTCTGCAAGTTTTTAGAAATGCTGTAAGCTCCTGCCTTCTAGGCAACAACCATCATCTTCCTCAACATAAAATGACCCATCTTTTCCTTCACTATGTTTGTTCTTTGTAGCCAAGGAAAATGAACATTCCATAAGGAAGTTCCAAATCTACATGGAAGAATGGAATCAAGCTACTAATGTACATTCCCTTTAAAAGCAAAACAGGAACAAGGAGATTGCACAAAGCATAAGTTCCTACCTATATTAAACATTTGGCCTTTTCGGCACGAGTGATTTAAATAACTGTATTTAAACTGTATTAAACAACTGTTTTTGTGTATTTATTGAAGCATTGTTATTATGGCATTGACGCTACATCAGAGGTCTCCAACCTTTCCAGGGGGGAAAGAGGGGATGGTTCTGCATGAGCGGTGGGCAAGTGCACACGCGCAGCTCCATTTGCTCAAGCAGCGGGTACATGCACACGCCGTTCACACAATTGGAGCTGCGTGACACACACTCGCCCGCTACTTCTGTGGCCCGGTACTGGGTCGTGGCACAGGAGTTAGGGACTCCTGCTCTACATTCTATCATTTTTAAAGGCATTTTAAATGGTTCTTCTATGTTGTCTTGAATCATTGGCAAATTAGGCTACCCTGAGAATTGAATTATAGTAATAGTAACAATATTTAAAAAAATGCCTGCCTCATGATCCCAAAGAAACACTGCAAAATTATTTTCACAGCATTTCTCTAGAGTAGGACTTTACCCAAAGTTGCAAAATTCTACAGTAGGATATAACCCACAAACTAAGGTTAGGGTTATCTCAAAGAAACTGGTTATCCACAACACTGTGTACATTTATCTCAACATCATAGCTGAACAAACTCTGCAGAAAACATTACTTATACTGACATATCACTTTCACCTATATAAAAACTAGTTTTCCTCTAATCTCAGTCACATATTTTACTTGAAACAAGGCAGAAGAACCCTAAAATGATAGTAAAATAAATATATAATTTTCTCTTTTTACTGTGCCTTTATATTTAATATTTGTGTAATGTCATACAATGCCTTGCAATGTTTGTATTTTACAAATATTGTGATTCTACTTTTTTTGCTATAGTCTCTAACAAAGTAGAATTAAAATATTTAATTGAATCAAACACTGGTTTTTCAATGAACTTTCTTCAATGGAATAATTGAAGTACTACTTTTTTTCTCCTTTAAAAATATGTAACCATCTTTTTCTCCTCTTATCACAGGGGTCAAGAATCTTTGGTTCTCCAGATGCTGCTAAATTCCAAATTCCATTAGTCCCAACATAATTCATGGTCAGGGATTATAGGTATTGGAGTCCAGTAACATAAGCAGCACCATAACCTTCTTATTTGTTTTCTACCTTACTGTTGCCTAGAAAATTATGTAAAACGTTTACAATCTGTTTTGGAAGTAATTTGGCACAAAAATACCATACATATACAGTATTATTACAAGATTATTTGTAGAACATGCATGTAGAATAAGTACTGTGCTTAATTTCCTCCTTATTTAAAGACCAGAGAATATTTGTGAGGCATATGCTATATACCCTTTGAATATATTCTAGGTACTAGGTTTTTGAAAATGAAACCAGCCAAATTTATTCTTAAACATTTTTTATTTCAAATAACCAGTTCATTAAATTAAATATCATTTCACTGTGTGTTTAGACATAAAGGACAGCACACATTACCTACTGCTGTTAACTGTTTAATGTTTGATGTTGACAGGTATCAAATAGAATTTCCAACACATTTCATAGCAGTTTTCATGCTTTTTTAAATACTGTTCACTGAACATCTTCAGGAAAGTCACATCAAAATTATGGATCAAGATGATAATTTAAACTGGAAGTTCACACTAGAACTAATTTATCTTCTAATGAATTTAAATGCTAAAGACTATGTCTATTTTTTAAAAAAATATATCAGATGCTAGTTACATAATGGCTAAGTTTAGATATCATTAAAGATGGCTTTGTATACATCTGAATTGGAGTGTGAACAAAAACAACACAGTATATCTATAGGATAATAAAACTTAAGATATACAGTACAAAAATACTAACATGGTTATAATGATAACAATACAGTAAAATTTATACAACTGTATAAATTATTTTTCCATTTTAGGGATAATTTTATGAGTTCTTCAAAATTATCTTCCTTTGATTTTGCCTGGGTTAACTGTAATTATATGTAGGTCTGGCCTAGCCTCTACATGGAATTAACTCAAAGGTTAGAGTTAATTACAATTATATGCCAAATGCCATGAAAAGAAAAGGTAGAGAAAATAATTTATATGAAATATGTAAGATAACAGGACAAGAGTTACATACAAGATGGACAGGCTATTTCTGAAATACCAATGTAATTCATTCTAATGCATTCCATGTAAATAAAAGGCTTTTAAAGCACTGCTGCAGTATTTTTAACAAGTAAAATACATTTTCTGAAACTGTTAAAAGCCACAAGGCCAATGTAGAAACCATTACGCTTTTAATTTTGGGGTAAGCATAGTGGATTTGGTGTTGCAATATTTATTCTGAAAAATACATCACATTTTGCAAATGTTTCTTTAAAATCTTTTGGATTTCACCTTCTTGCTGCTTCACTGGCATAGTTTTGCCCCAGATTACTTTGCTTTTCTCTTCCTAGACTAGCTACACTTTGACCCCACAATTAGGCACTAGAGCTGGGCAAAGCGTTTGAAAGAAGTACTTTATACAATATGCTATTGCAATAAAATGCTTCTCTTCAAATTGCTCACGTGGTTTCTTTGAAAACTCCTCCTGTCTATCTCCATGCCTGTGCATGCAGAAGCATGTGCCAGCAGAGTCTGCTTTTCAGGGTGACTTTTATGCTCTGAATAAAGATGACTCACTATGATGAGATGACTTGTTGTTGTTAGTTGCGAAGTCGTGTCCGACCCATCGCGACCCTATGGACAATGTTCCTCCAGGCCTTCCTGTCCTCTACCAATGATGAGATGACTAGCAAAGCACAATTATACATAATCTGTCACATAAAGTTTATACTATGAATAAATTAAAACAATTCATAAAATGTTTTCACGAGAAATGGCATATTATTATTAAAAATGTTAAAAAAATAGTAAAAGTTCCAATCTAGCTAGAAAAAATGTATTATGTTCCTTCCTATATTACAACCAAATCCAAAAATTGTACTATTCTTTATACCAATCAATTAATTCAACTGAGTCCAAATTAAGAGAGAATAAAGAGTCTTTCGGAACTCATTCAGCTGTACAAATTATACCAGAAAAGAAAATCAAATTAAGAATCTACCTGTATAATAAAGATATAGGTTAAAAGCATGAGAAGTTTTCTTTGTGTAGTAATTATGTGCTAACTTCAATAATATATGAAAATCCATATAACCAGGGCTTTTTTTCTCATAGAACGCTCAGAATGGAGTTCCGGCACCTTTTTTGGATGGAAACTTGTAGAGTAGGCAAGGTGGGTTGAATGACATGTGTGAGTTCCGGCACCTTTTTCTTTTACAAAAAAGCACTGCATATAACCCAAATATATCTGAAATGTTTGCTATTCCTTAATTTGTTATAAAAGGAAATCAACCCTGAATGTTCTTTAGAAGGACAGATACTGAAGCTGAAGCTCAAATACTTTGGCCACCAAATGAAAACAAAGGACTCACTGGAAAAGACTCTGATGTTGGGAAAGACTGAAGGCAAAATTAGAAGGGATTATGAGATGGTTAGAAAGTGTCATCAATGCGGTGGGCATGGATTTGAGCAGACCTGAGGAGACAATGGAGGACAGGAGGGCCTGTCATACTGTGGTCCATGGGCTCATGAGGAGTCAGACATGACTTAGTGACTGAACAACAAATTTTATTATACAAATTGTGTAAACATGGCAGCTTGCATGAACAAACAAACTCTTTCCATTCTTCTTACACAACATATCAGAACTTCTCTTGTCCCATTTCACTGCAGGAAATTTCTCCAACTATAAATTATTAATGATGATGAAATTAATCAGAATTCTTATTTAATCAACTCTGGTACACAACATAATTTCTCATCACAGATCATAAAACAATTATGGTTGACTTTATGTTAGTTAACACTGCAGGTGTAAAATAATATTTACCACATTTATCTCAGAAGAGCAAATTTCAGAGTCCAGGAAGCTAGAAGTAAAGTAGGAAGGCTATAATCTCTTATCAAGTTCCTGATTGCTTCTTTGAGATTAAGAAGGAGATGGTGCTGGGACTTCTGGTTTTGGTCACGGGCTTGCGGATTCTCCATACCCCCACGGCTAATTTCGTCCTGCCTGGGGACCCTAAATGGGTCTAAGTCACCCCAGAGAGGTGACAAAGAAAGAAGGGTGCTCCAGCGATTCTTGAATAGTGGCGGCCGTTCCGTTCAACTTGGGGAAAGCCTTCTAACCTGACAGGAGAAAGGCTGGCCTTATTGCATCAACCAGCCCAAGCTACTTGTAACCAAAGTCCAGAAGCAATAACCAGCAAAACTGTGAACAGCGTGCTTGAAACTGGGTGAGGAATTTGATCTTCTCTTTTTCTATTTTACATTTAATTTCCTGGAAAAGATCCCCAAGAAGCAAAATACCTCCGAAAGGGAAGGAGGGGGATTTTCACTCCACCCTTATGCTAACGGAAGCAGCAAATTAATCTTTCTATGGAGGATCAAAATATATGGAAGTGAAATAAATATAAAACCTAAAACTTAAAACTTAACTCTGGATAAATATAAAATTGTTTTAATGGTTAAGACTCTCATTTCAAAGATAATTATTCATTTTGGAAATTGGAAAAACAAATACTTGCTGACACCTAGTGTCAGATGAAGACTATGACAGCTACTGTATGACTTTAATATAAGACTTGGCAAAATCTGGGAAAAGCTAATCTATGTCTGTGACCTTCAAAGCTTTAACAACAAAGAACAGCTGGGGAAAAAAGACAATAATCTGGGCTGTAAACAAAGAGAGAATTATAAATTTTAGGAAAAAATCTTTTTTGAACTATTTGGTTTACAAATATCTATCTAATTAGAACTCTAAAGCTATTTACAGAGAAAAGAAAGGAAGAGGAAAACTCAAATTCTTGGCTATCATGGATCAGAGACATGTAGAAAGAACATATCAAGAAAACATAAATACGTCACAGGAGGAGATATATAGTATACTGCAACTAATTCAAACAACAATGATTTTAAACCACAAAGAAATCCAAAACAACTTTGAAAATATAAATCAATATGTTTCCAAGTTAACTCTAGAACAAAAAAATTCCCAGAAAACAACAGAGAAGGAGTAGATAAAACAGATAAGTGGACATAGAATTGAGAATAGAGACTTAAAGATGGAACTTAACAAGGAAACATGATTTATTTCTAGTGGGAAAAAATTCACAAGAATTGGAAAAAACAACTTATTCCTTAAGACTACAAAATAAATCTGAGGACAAGAAAACAGACCGTATGAAATGGACTGTAGAGATGTCAGGAACATTGGAGAGAAAGGAAATGATAAGAGAAGCAGAGAGAAAGAAAAAGATTTTCAACAAACAAGGAAAGACAGAAGTCCCGTACAAAGACACTTCTCCTGATTTACTTTTTATATCTACAACATTTACGAACATATGGAAAAACTTTTTGATTCAGCAAAATACATTGATTAAGAAAGACACTGGGCAAAAGAAAAAGACTAGAGTGGAAACTAAGAAAATAGATGATGGGACTTATCAGAGAGAATACTTAATACTTAAAAAAGAAACATTTGTTTTAATACGGTTAAAGAAATAGAAAAGGTTTGGAATATATATGTCACTCTAAGAGGGATGAATTCTCTAAGTATAATATAGTGTGCTTTTTTCCCTTTTTTTGTTCTCTTTCTTGATATGAGTAATATAAAAAAGTTGAAATGACTTAGATAAAGGAAATGTTTTAGATATTTAAATGTGATTGAATTTAAGAAAATTATAATGGATAAAAAATGTTTTGAATAAGAGTTAAAGGACTAGATGACTAGATGCATTAAATGGAATGTTTAAAGCTTAAACATATTTTTAATCAGTGCTTTTTTTGTACAAAAAAAAGTTGCCGGAACTCACACGTCATACAACCCGCCTTGCCTACCCTACAAGGTTCCATCCAAAAAAGCTGCCGGAACTCCGTTCTGGGTGTTCTATGACAAAAAAAGCCCTGTTTTTAATTATGGTTAAAAAGAATAAGAAATTTAGGAAATAAATACATATTAGTTTAGGAGAGATACATATTTAAAGTATTATGTTATTTTTTATGCTTCTTTACTTTTGCTTTCCTTTCTTTTTTTTTCTACTGTTTTAATTTTTTAAGAAATGTAAAAGTGTGAGATGGTTTATATAGAAAAACAGAGTTGAATTCTTAAATGTAATTAATTTTTGAGAAAATCTTAACCAGTAAGAATATCTAGAATTTGGTGGGAGAAACAAATTAAAATAAGGACTGTAATAGGATCTATGATAAGACAACCAGAATGACTGGATAGAAAAGAAATATTATATTGATGTGATTATTATTTTTAGGACTATTGGGAAAAAATTATATATTTAACTGTTATCTATCAAAACAATAAGAATTGTATTAACTCAATGTTTGCAAAAGAGGATATTTTGGAAAAAGAGGAAATCAACTAAAACTATTATGTGGATCATGGATTATAGAAATCAATTGTTAATGATTGTTTTACAAATGTAACCCGGACAACACACGGTTCACCAATTATTAAGTGATTTATGTTTTTTTAAAAATCAATAAAATGTATTACCCCCAAAAAAGAAGAAGATGCTGCTGCTTTTGTACTGGCCCTGTTTTATATATTGTTAGTTAACCTCACTGGCTACTGTGTAACTCACAACCAAAGAAAAATTCCACATTGTAATACTGAATATATAAACTTACCCAAAGTTAAAAATAAAATTGAACAATATTAAAATGACAATATAGAAAGAGTTACATTTTATGTTAAAATAATATTAATAATTATTGCATGTTAAATTAAAATGAAAATATTAGCATCTGCAGAACAGAAACAAGGTCACAATTAAATGTTTCCTCCTGAACACAGGTTGTTGAATAAAGATGGAACACTTAACACAAGTATTCAGTGTAAACCTGTAAATATTTATATTCTTATAGTGCTGAGTCTCTTGTTTGGCAAATAGATGAGGAACTGGATATGAGGCATCCCTTTTGTTTCCTCTGATTATAAAATAATCAGTAGCATTAAAAATGCTAAACTTTTGTTGATTGAATAGAGATAAAAGAAGGCTCCATAAATAGCAGAATGTCAACAGAAATATGTGATTAAGCTTACCTATAGGTAGGTTTCGTAGATGCGTGGCAAAAGGAGGACATGTCCTCTTTTTCTCCTCATATCCTCTATTCAACAAGCATAGTCTTAAAATGAAATACTGTCTGGCTTTTTGAATATCTTGTTTTTTATTTTTGATTATTTGCATGACAGTAGTCATTTAAATTTTTAGGCAGGGTGACCTTGTAAATTGTCTGTTTCTTTCTTTCTTTCCCTTATCAGTCAACAGATTCTACTGTTTAGATTTATGTCATTTAATTTATTTCCTGATTCCGGTAATCATCTTTAATCTAGCCCCTTTAAATCTGTAGCTCACATGACTCATCACATTTTTCTGTGGTGAAATTTGGAACATGCACCATAGCTAATTCTATATTATCAGTTAACATTTTGAAAATAAAAATTTGTTGGTAAAATATTGCAATTTAAAAACTACTTTCTCTTGTCAGAAAAAGTAATTTCATATACATGTAGGCCTGATTACATTTTTGCAGGGTACCGTATTTGTTGTAATTCTTTTCACAGATATCAAGAAAATTAAACAGTCTGTCTCTTTCTGTCAGGCAAAATAGCCACCCCTACTTTCCTATCTCATTCAAAAACAATAAAATTTTCTTTTTATGAATTCATAAAAAGTCAGGGAAGAAGTTAGCTTCTGTGGTCTTGGGCATGGCATCCTTTTCATGACTTAATAGAAACCAAATCCCAGCTTTAAGTTATCCACTGCTACTCTCGGTATGTTTTAATTGTTCTGATTATAAAATAACTTTACATTCTTGGCTTATAACCAGAAAGTCATTTTTTTCATAAACTAGCTTAGGTACTTTTCTCATTTAGCTGAGCATGTTAGTTTATAAACTAAACAAACATGCCATAAATCACCATTTTCCCTTCTAATGAAAATACCAGATATGACATGATAAAAACTTAAAGATAGCAGTAAACTATCCTGAAAATAAAATTATCAGAAAAATGATTTCTAACTTTATAAAAGACTATTGGAAGAATCCAACTGAAAAGTGTCAAAGCTTATTAAGATCAGCACTCCTTTTCCCAGAAAAATCAGAAAAAAATTAGTAATGCATGCAACTTGTTAATACCATTCACAGGAATCATTTTTTTTTGAAAATGCAGCTTCATACAGGTACCAACAATTTGGGAGACACAATTTCTATTTTCTTTACTCACAACAATATAAGTTTTTGAAGAAAACATTAAATTGCAGTTCTCTACCTAGAATATTAAACATTATGCTGTCATCCAGTGGTCATTATAATGAACTACACAATTTCTTTGTTTTTACACTTAGTAGTACAGTACTGTTCAGGAATATCAATTATGTAAATTAAACACAGATAAATTACAAATTCAGAAAATGTCTAATTTGATACTGTTTAAAGTCCCACAAAACTTTTTACTACTATACAAAGATTAAACAACTACTTATCTGAAAAAATGAAAGATATTTAAGTGAAAGAGTGCTGTATTATAAAATACAAGCAATTAAAGATATCGTACTAAAATATTAGTTTTCAAATGTATACATTGAAGCAACTAGCTAGGGAACCAACAAAAAAAAGAATGAATATGAGATTTGACCTTGACAAGATGGAGACATTGTGGATTGGATCTCAAAATTTATAAATTAGCATTTTTGTTGTTTTTAAATAGATTGCACATGGCATAAACAATTCTCTCTCTCTCTCTCTCTCTCTCTCTCACACACACACACACACACACACAGTATGAATCTGCATACTCATCAAGCTATTCCTATTCAAGGTAATTAGTGATATGCATTGTAGAAAACAAGAGTAAGAAATAGCAAACCAGAGACCCAGAAGAAATAAGATAGGGAGAAAGAAATACATATAAAACTGCTATGCTCTATAGTTGCAGTTAACTGAATATATTGTATTGCTTAAAAAAAACTGAGAAAACTTAGATCTGCCAGGATGGGTATGCTAAGTATCACCTGGTGGGGCCTTGGAAGCATGCCTTCATCATGGTGTTTGCCGCCCTTGTGGAACATTCTTCCCCCAGCAATATGATTGGCAATGACCTATCAGCCTATAGGAAAATGGTAAAGTCTTGGCCAGAATAGTGTTAGAGCTAGCACAAGGTGATTGTGGATCAGTGTGAGTTTTATTGGGGCCCACAGTGCAATTTATAGTTTTAAAAGGCCGTTTGATTGTATTATAAGTTTCTTCTAGATGATGGGTTGCTATGTAAGTTTGTTTAATAAGAATCACTGGTACGCTTAAGATAAGGGTCAATATCAGGCACCCATGGTCAGCACAATAGAAATCACAGATTAAAATTATAATAAATTCAATACATGTTACTAAGAATTTATTCTAATTTGGATATCCCACAACAATGCAGTATATATCCTTTTATCTCTTTATTTTAGAAGAGTACAAAATGTAGGCAAAATACCAGGATCTATAACAATAACATTGTAAATAACATGTAAACAATCCTTAAAATAAAATAATTAATAAACAGCAAAAGAAAGTAGAAAAAAGGGGAGAATTCTACAACAAAGAAACTCTACCGTATATATTATAGATTTTCACTGGTTTATTAAAAACACCATAAAATACTATAGAATACTGTAATCAGAAACAAAATATTATTGTAATACATCATAAAATCTATACCAAAAAAGAGTATATTGCTATATCCTTAATTAGAAGATACTATATTTTCCAGAACTGCAGTGTACAATTGAAGTCCAATTTTGTACAAGAATCTTTTTCTAAGCAAGGGTGTGTAATCTAAGCTCAAAAGAGAACATTTCCTACCTGCCACCAACTAGACAATATATGCAATGCGCTGACAGCACTATGAGATTTATAGCCATTCCTATTTGCTACCACTGTCTAACAATAGTATTTAGTATGGGTGTAATCTAAACTCTCCAAATCCTTAATAGGCTATTTGGCAAAGGATTCATAGGTATAACTTGGTTAGATTAGTTATCTTGTTACATAAGAAAAAAATTAAAAATCTACAAACAGATTTGCTCACAGCAGCACACCAGTCAAAGTTTATATATATATATATATATATATATATATATATATATATATATATATATATATATATATATATATATATATATATATATATTGTGTGTGTGTGTGTGTGTGTATAAATTGTATGTATGTGTATATACAGCATACAGGTTTATGCTCCAGGATTTAAATTCTATACTTTTTGATCCATTTAGTATAGCCTAGCACATAGAAATTGTAGAAATAAGAAATTGCTTAGTGCATATTTTTCTAATGCACATGCTTATCATTATGACTTTATCAGGTATGCAAGAATGAATGGCTTGACATCTACTTTGTAAGCAATAATCTGTTTGTAATTTGAGTTTCTTTATTCCTGGACAGTAAATATTCCTTGCATTTGGGAAGGGGGAGTTCTTTCAGCTTGGGAGTGTTGTTAACATATTTTATGTGTGATTGACCATGCTCTGTAGACCCTTAAACTATTGGAGAGGCTGAGTATTGGGTTTGTGGTCTTGACCGAGTGGAGAAAGGAACCAGGAACCCCGTTGAACCTTTCTGTAAAAGTTGAAAAAGAGAGAGGTTTGGGGCTCATGAGTGGAAGCTTGTTTTCTCAGTATGGGTCAGAGCAGAATCTTAGAAGCCTTAGCTGGCCCAAGAGAAAAGAACATTCTTCCCTAACAGATATGATGGACATCTTTTTCTTTAGTTCACCTCTACCAAGAACCGATTCTATGTTATCCAGAATTTAGGTAGTTGTAAGTGAGCGAATTACAAGAGCAGAAAGGAAAATCTCATTTGTATTTGAATCATTCTCTTGTCTGCAAAAGCTGTCTTGCATTGGGAAGAGCTGCATGGCAGAGACGCCTAGATTTGAAAACACAGATGTAGAAGGGAGGGATACCATCAGTCAAAAGAATAAATGCTCCTTGCATTCACCCACTAATTATATTCTTGAGAGAAAAAAATAAACAGTGAATCCACAATTCTCCATGGTTAGCAAGATTGATAGGCCTCAGACCTCCTGCAGGCTATAATGAACTGATATAAAATGGGGAGACAAGATGAGAAATTAAGTTCTTGTCTGGTCCCATTAACTAGAATAGTATATTTCTCTTTCATTCACATTCACACACAGTTAATCCTTAGTGCAAAACCTTGAAGGCCTAACATTTTTATTTCCTGCTGCTGCCTCCTGACTGGCAGTACTCTGAATTGTGTATTCATGAAAGTGTGAGTCAAATTTAATTCATCGCTTAGCTAGGATTTCCAGCCCCCCACCGTCAGAGTTAATTTAATTAAATCAAGATAAATATATTTCTTTCACACAAAAAACTGATTTAAGCAGGACAAGATTAATTTATCAGCTGAACCCAAATGGTAACAAGCAGGGTTTAAACAGGATGAAAACTTGTGCATTCTTATTTTTACAAATTTTGAAAGGAAAAGTGGGCTAATGAAGAAAAATTAGATGTCTCTTACACAGCATGCTGTTTTCCTGGTGATCTCTCCTGAGGTAATGGATCTTCTGAGAAGGATGGAAAGAGATTTAGACCAAGAACACATGGATAGAATTTTGGCGGGAAAAAGAAAAAGAATAGTAGTAAAGGAAATCTTAAAATTGGGAAAACAAGAAAGGAAAAACAAGAAAGGAAAAACAAGAAAGGAAAAGGAACACTGTGTTTATAAAAGAAGCCCAATCAGCAATCTTTTCTGTAGTTTTCCATTTTGATAGAGTAAGAATGTAATGTTTCCTCCTTGTGTGCCTATGGATATAAAGCATAGGAGAGAAAAATGGACTAGACTGGGGGGAGGGGTAGCCCAAACTGCTGATCTTTGAAGCTGGAATGGGGCTGCTCAGTCCATGAGCAGCTTTGCAGCAGGGATGGAAGCCTTTCAGAGACACAATATTGCAGAACTTAAATGGAAAATTCTATTTCAAATGACTCATATTTGCCTGCCATATAGTTATTAAGAGCATACAGTTTTAACAAGCAGAAGACCGCATCCATTCAATTGTATTTTACAGTGTTTTATTAAAAAAATGTGCATTGATCATTCAGAGTTTTTTTTTTTTTTACTTGGGAAGCAATGCAAAAGTGGAGATAAAAGTGGTGGGATGTAACTTTTCCCCCGCCCTTATTGCATCTGCCAATAGTCACCCAGCAGCCGTGTTTTGGGTGACTTGGTCCCTCCTTGGAGGGAGTAACACGGAAGTTCATCTAAAGCATTGCTGTGAGGAATATGCTGTGCATCTGGCAGATAAAAATTGCTCGTATTTGCTCTGTGTTAAACTCCAGCCTTATAGCAGAGTCAATGAAGGTGGTTGTAAGGTAATTTGGGAACAGTTTGGCCCATGGAACCTGAAGAAGTGATAGGATCCCCTCAGCTGCTAGTTCAGCCACTTTGTGTTTTAGATTGTGTCCTTGCTAAGCTAATTAAGTCTGTGTAGGAGAGGACATATGAGTGGATCCGGGAAGTAGTTAACTCCTCCTTGAAAGAAGGAGTCCTTTGAATGATGATGTGGATGTCTTATCCCAATGTCTACAGGCTGTTGGTGACCAGATGGGGATCCAACTCAACTCTAGCAAGACAGAATAGATTAGGTATTTGAGCCCTTTGAAGTCAAGATTTTTCCATCTTTATAGATTGGATGTGGTTGCACTACCCAGACAGAGCTAATGTGCAATCTGGGAGTCCTCCTAGATTCATGACTCCTACTCAAAGATCAGGTGGCAGCCTTGGTTAGAAGAGCCTTTGCACACCTTTTGGATGACATACCAGTTACACCCATTCTTGGACTGGGAGGCCCCACTCACAGTAATTCATGCCCTTGTAACTTCTTGTTTAGACTACTGTAACACGGTCTACATGGGGCTGCCCCTGAAGGGCATTCGGAAACTTCAACTGGAGCAGAATGCAGGTAGTAAAAGGTGCCAAATATATGGCAAACAACTTTTAGAAACAAAAAACTAACAACTTTTTCCTCCTCTGCTGCAAATGTTGAGATTTTCCAAGCTTGCTGATCTCTCTCTGCTAAGTGAATGCATTTGGTGATATAAACAAGACATTCACTTATGAACTCCAAAAAAATACAATAATTAAGATGATTATTATGATAACTTATTAGTGAAATTCTTCAGTTTCATAAGAAATTTCAAGCATCCTATGCATAATTGCTTTTTAACACAAACATGTAAGGCGCCTTCGAAACTGTGCTTTCTTTGATCCTTGGAGTAGCAAGTCTTCTATTATCTGTTAAGAAATCAAAGTATTTTCAGATATATACCATTCTGAATTATTCCCAGATATATAAAAATGGCATATATTTTAGAACAAGAAAAGAAAATGACTGCTTTATTTCTTCATTAAAATGTGGGAGTAAAACTAATTTTCTATTGTGGTTTTTAAATTAATGAAAATAATTCTTCACTGATATAGGAATGGCTAGTCAAAATAATTTTCTAAAATATTTTTCAGTTTTAAGGTTATGATTCTATATATTTACCTAGAATAAGCCCTATACAAATATTAATTAGGAAAGGCATTGGAATGCAGATAAAACTTTAGGATTTTCTTAAAGGCCTATAGTTAGATGGGTGGTGCTTTGACAGATTTCAAGTAGAAAAAGGCTTCTCTTTCACACTTTTCAAAGGCAAATAAATTAGAAGAACCTCTGCTGCAAAATTTAAATTGTTTGGTCAGAAAAACATTGGCTTCCATCTGTTTAAGACACCAAGGACCAAATCAATTCTCAGTTGTTCAGTTTGGTTTCTAAATACGCAATCTGTAAACAATATACTGTAGCTGCAACAGCATATGTGTCATACAATCCAACCATCTGACTCTTCCATCTGATTCTTAGGTTATCCACATTGCTGGATTTCCTCATTATCAAAACAAGTCAGCAACTATTTTCAGAGGGCAGAAACAGATGAAATCATTCTGTACTCACCCCCTTCCCCTCCCATTGCAAATGCAATGTCTGAGCATGGTTTCCTTTTGCAGGTTTAAAGTACTTTTTTTCCTTCTCTGTGTTGCTTTAAGCAATCCTGTCCATTTTGACTGATGCACTTTTCTGGATTAGCCCCAGAGAAGGAATCACCCTCAACTGAGTCAATAGTTGCAATGATCTCTAATGTCTTTTAGAGCTACCTCCCTTACATCAGTGACATTCCAGAGTCCACCAACAGCTACTCTGACAACTCAAGTTAAGTGAAGCATATAAACCAACAAATCCATGCAAAGCTTTTTGAGTGACCCATAAACCCAAAGAAGCAAAACAAGAATAGTATATAAAATAGATTACAAAAACTGAGAACCTATTACAAGCAGGTTGAAGATTAGCAAAAACCCAAAAATATTAATGGGCAGCCCAAAGACACCACTTGTATAAAATTCTAATACCCTAGGAGGGCCTTCACACACCTTCATGTTATGTGCCATTGCACCCCTTCCTACACTGAAAGGCTCTTGTAGTGGTATGCAGAAAGGACATTGGGAGATAGGGTGAAGATATGCTGCCTAGGGCAGGCATGTCAAACTGCTGGCCCATAGGCCGGATGCATCACGCTGAAACCGCATCCACCCCATTACTGGCAATGGGGGGAAAGTCCCGATACGTCGCGCAACATCACGTGATGTCTCAGGTTTGACATGCTTGGCCTAGGGAATGCTCAGATACAGTAAGAGTCAGCACAGTTTGCAGCTGGATAGTGGGCAGGACAAGAGGCTCAGAAGTGACCCTAATTTCTTGGGCTGTAAAGGAGATGACAAGAGAATTGTACTTTAGACTTTCAAAATTCTGTTAATGTAGCTTTACCACAGAGTAAAATTAACTTATCTGGTTATGTTTCCTCTCTGATCTATCTGGTAAGACTGACAGCTCTGCTCATGGTCACTAATGTCCTGTTCACTTCCTGGGTCAACTGCTGTAATGTGCTCTAAATGAGGCTGTCCTTGAGCATCTAGAAACTTCAGTCGGTACAAAATGTGGCAACGTAGGCAATTATGTGCACTCCTAGAATAGCACATATTATGACTGCTCCATGAGTTCCATTGGTTGCCAGTTTGCTTACATATCTAAATCAAGGTGCTCATTTTGACTTTTAAAGCCCTTTGTGTCACGGGATCAGGTCTGACAGACCATCTTTTTCTGATCATGTCTGCCCATCCCATCAGTTCTGACAGGAGAGATATGTTGCGAGTCCTGTCTATTAAGAAGTTACATCTGGCAGGAACCAGGAGACAGGCCTTTTCTGCTATGGAGTCCTCCCTGGGGGCCATTATTTCTCCAGAGGTGAGATTAGCTGCATCCTTGATAAAATGGCTGTATCAAACATCCTTGGCAATCTCAGAAAAATGGAGAACTGGTGAGATGGCTACAGTGTAACACCAAAACTGCTTTTGAGAGTCACAATTGTAAGATGGGCAGTTATAAAAATGTGATGAATATAAATATATAAATAGAATATTACATACTCAATCCAATATCATTGGCAATCTTTGCATTGGCAGCCTTTGCATTGTATTGAAACATGACATTACTAAGGTTGGTTTGGGATCAGCGATTATTGTTAGGTACCGATTCTGGAGCAACAGTAGGAAAAGCATGCAAATATTGTATCTGTAGAATGCAAAATCATGGTGCTTCCCCTTTTCAATGTAAATCATAAGGCCAGTTATGTCTCTCCTGGTTATATGCTAAATGTTGCTGCTGTTTGATCATTTTATTATTATTTTTTGTGACTTTGAGTCAGTATTGACTCCTGGAGAATCTTAGATAAGCCCTTGAAGTCTTCTTGGCAAGATTTCAAAAGTGGTTTGCCATACACCACTTCCTAGGGCTGAGACAGAGTAACTTGCCCAAGGTTACCTAACTGGATTTGTGGCTCAGGCAGAGTTGGAACTCATGGTCTCCCAGTTGCTAGCCTGGTACATTAATCAAGACACCAAACTGACTCTCCTTATAATCTACTGTATATCATCAAACTATAGCAGCAAGATGGGACTATATAGAGACACATGCTGCTGGTATATTTTATTTTATGATTTTTTTTAAAAAAATCTTTCATTTACTCATATACAATTCTCTGAGTATTTAGAGTATTTGAATCTGCTTTATAAGCATAATTTAAAAAATGAAGAGTATACAGAAAGATATCTTGTGAATCATTAATGGGATGCTTAGTGAATTACACTACTTTGCTGCAAACTGAATCCAGTTCAAACAATCACAACTGCTTTAAAATTTCACTAGAGGGCATTACAATTCCAATCAGCTGCTCAGTGCACATAAGTATAAAAAAAAATACATAGAAAAGGAGGCTGGTAAGATGGACCCAGTGATCACAATGCCTTTGTTTGCTCATAACACAGCCATCTGGAGTAGGTCAAAACAGAGCAACCTTGAATTTTGGAATCTTTGCTTTTTTATATAAGCAAAGCTATGCAAAAAAAAACCTGAGGCAGTAGGAAGAAGAATGTCCCACAGTAACAATATCCTAGCCCAGTTCAATCTATAGTGGAAGGCAGTGCAAAAAAGTGCCACACCTCCCAAAATATAATCCTAAAAACTGTTTCAGAGTACTGGGTGGGCGGGATTGGTTCATATTGTAAAATAAGCATAATCCATTTGATTCAGTTAGTCTAGAAGCATTCTGTAATTCAGCAAAGTTGCACAAAAGACAATTGGTATAAATGTCATCTTTTGTGTGTACACTCACTCTTACATCACAAATAAATTAAACAACATTGTGGATTAAATTTTCAGTAGGTGAAAGGACACAATGCATATCATACCTGCTCAGATTATCAAAGCTAATGTAAATAATTCAATATGCGACCACAGCATTTCAAGTTTTTGGACTAATATCAATTGTGCAGGAAAGAAGTTTATTGGTGGCCTCTTCAACTGGACTAGTAAATAATTCCAGAAGCTTTGGCGACGTCAAGAAAATGTAACAGCTTAGTTCATAGTTTTCATAAAACACATTCATCCTAAATGTGCTAAGCACATTGGTTTGTGCTTAAATTGTAAGCTGCCCTGAGTCTTCGGAGAAGGGCGGGATATAAATGGGATTAAAATAAAAAAAAATAAAAGTCGAATTGCCATAGCAACACTACTGGTCAAATTAAGATAAAAGCGAATTAAAAATAAAACCCTAGTTTATTTCAGACGGTAGCAAGGAAGGCTTTGCCATTGTACAAGCAACTTCTTGATCGAGTCTTAAACTTATTTGCAATGACAGTCTTATCAAATTGCAACGCCAGGCCACCTGCATCCAACTTTCCCGGGTCCTCGGATTCCGACGAACGTGGGTTGAAGGCCTTAGGCAACAAGGACAGCCAAAACGCCTCGTTTCCCAGGAGACCGTTCTGAACACCTTAAGGTCCAACCAAGCACACTGACTTAGGTACGAGCTGATTTCAACGTTTAAACATGCGCTCTCTTCCGCAGCGGAGTGCTCTTTCCAACCCTCCGGAGCCCGCCCGCAATTCAAGTGGGCGGTTACAAAGGCAGCAGCCCTGAGATTATATGATGTCAGCCCCTCTCAGCCGTCCAGGCAGCTCTGGAAAGCGGGCTTAGGGAGAGAAGATGCCTTCCCGGGGCGGACGAGAACTTCTTCTAACATTTGAGCACTGAACGCAACAGGTAAGGGAGCGCGAAGGCCGCAGAAGGTGGCCGTGGCCACTCGGGGGAGGGAAGATGGAACAAAAAGAAAATCCTTGAGCCTCCCACTTCCTCTTGGGATTTCCTCGAGTGACGAAATAAAGCAGGGGTCTTCAAACTTGGCCCTTTTATGACTTGTGGACTTCAACTCCCAGAATTCCTCAGCCAGCTTTGCTGGCTGAGGAATTCTGGGAGTTGAAGTCCACAAGTCATAAAAGGGCCAAGTTTGAAGACCCCTGAAATAAAGTCTCTCCAGCGAAAGATCTTTTCTGGGATTTTTGCTGTGCCGTCGAAATTCCTTGCTCTGTTTCTAAATCGTGTCGGGCAGCGCGGCTTGAGCAGAAAGACATTTTGTTGTTGTTGTTGTTGTTGTTGTTGTTCTCTTGCCTGAGGTACTTGCTTACTTTTTTCCTTTGCCCTGCTTGTTCGAAAATGTATACCGTAGGCTACCCCGTCCGAATCGGTTTCTTAACGAGTAAGAATTACGATTTGGCCGAAAACGAGATTAGCTTGAGAAAGAGACCTAAGAAGTTGTTTAGTGGGCGTAGCTAACTAAAATCTCGGCTTCCTTCTCGCAAAGTTGCTCTGCTACGTTCAACTTTCGGTGAACCCACCAGCCAGCCTCGCAGAAGGCTTGTTATAATCGCGGCTAGTCCAAGAGAGCTCGGGAAGCACTTTGTATTTTGAAAGCTAGAGGCTGCATTACTGCTTGAACGAGGGGAAATCAATGAATCCATCGACAGGACATAGTTCTTGGCTACGTTTCAATTTGTTTCGTGGATTCTGGTTAATATCTTCCGTAAAGTGCTGATTAACTATAATACAGGTATGCCCTTTCATCCCTGTTGTTCAGTATCTCTTGCTTTGAGAGTGGGATTTTGTGAGCCAGGCAACTTTGCGGAGCAAAATTCTGTGGGAAGGAAATGTGGTAGCAGAAGAGTGTACAAATGCTTGGCATACGTAAAGCTGTCTTCAGTAGTTATATTCCTCTTTCCTTCTGATTCTTGGGTAATTTCTGGGAACAGTCCAATACCATTTATATTATGAAACCGCAATGGTTGTACAGGTTAGGCTAGTTTGTGAGAGTTCTGTAACCTCTTTCTAATGCAGCGTTCATTGTACCTGACTTGTGCTAACTTGTTTCCGATATTCTTACAGCCAGATTAATCCTTTCTAAAGTCTGCAGTGACTAATCTATTCATATTTTCTTGACAGGCATCAGGCTATGTTATTTTACATTTTGCTCTTTCAGCTGCTTAGAAATTCGTCTGCATTTCCTCACTGCTCAATACAAACCAGAGAATCAAAGGGTGCAATAGAAGAAGGTAACTTATTTCTATTAATCATTGTACTTTTGTATTAAAATTGTTCCTAATACAAAGGACAAAATCAAAGAAGTGTAAAATTATAATTGTATACTGTAGCCTAATCTAAATGCTGTTGTTCAAAATGTTTCAGTCGGAAGGTAGTCCAACTTAAGGGAATGAAACCAGAGATTAATTGTTTTGGATTTAAACCAGTTTTTAAAAGATAATTTCTTTTTAACTACAGTAGCATGTTTTGTTAAACATTGCAATATGTTACAACCAGTTCTATGAATATAAGATCTACCCTTCCAGGAAACATCATTTTTCCGTAATGAAAGTACAATTCACCAACATCATTACTAATCTATTAATCTAGCCAAACATTTACCAGATTTCTTCATCAGGTATGTCTGCAGCTTCTAGAACCCTAGCTAGTTCTGAAATTCCTATATTCTTTCAAACTCGGTTTGACTGATTATATATGAAACATTTCTGTGAGGTTTTCCTTTCTTCTTTCTGTTATCACTTTAAATATACAGGTAATCCTTGACTTAAAACAGTTCCATTCAGTGACTGGTCAAAATTACAATGGCACTGAAAAAAGTGACATGATTTTTTTTTCACACTTATGACCATTGCAGCATCCCCAGGGTCACATGATCAAAATTCAGACTCTTGGTAACTGACTCATAGTTATGATGGCTGCAGTGTCCCAAGATCATGTGATCACTTTTTTTGACCTGACAAGCAAAGTTAATAGGGAAGCCAGTCTCAATCCTGCCAAGACTGAGTGGCTGTGCGTACCGGCATCTCGGGTTAACCAGTCCATTCCACCTTTAATGATGGGGGGTGAGGTGTTACCCCCCGTTGATAGGGCTCGCAACTTGGGTGTCCTCCTGGATTCGTGGCTCAGTTTTGAAGATCATATAGGAGCCGTGACCAGGGGGGCCTTTGCCCAGGTTCACCTGGTGCGCCAGTTGCGGCCCTATCTGGACCGAGATGCCCTATGCACAGTTACTCATGCGCTCGTGACCTCCTGGTTGGACTACTGCAATGCTCTCTACATGGGGATGCCCTTCAGGACCACTCAGAGGCTTCAGCTGGTGCAGAATGCAGCCGCGCGAGTTGTGATGGGGGTTTCTCGATACTCCCACCTCTGCTCCGCGAGCTGAATTGGCTTCCGGTTGCCCTCCGGGTGAGATTCAAGGTGCTGGTGATGACCTATAAAGCCCTAAACGGCTTGGGTCCGGGATATCTGAGGGAACACCTGCTATCGGCATCAAGCTCCCTTTGTCCTGTGCGCTCCCACAGGGAGGGCCTTCTCAGGGTGCCGCCGGCGGGTAACACCCAGGGGGAGGGCCTTCTCTGTGGGTGCGCCTGCCCTTTGGAACCAGCTGCCCGTAGAGCTCAGGACTGCCCCTGACCTTCGTTCATTCCGCCGGGACCTGAAGACCTGGCTCTTTGAGCTTTCCGGCCAGGACTGAGAATTTTAATTTTAATTTTATTTTAATTGGGTTTTAATTGGAGTTTAACAGGGGTTTTATACTTTATTCAAGGACTAAATTTAATTATTTTAATTGTTCTTAACTCTTGTAATTTGTATTGTTATTTTAAATACCTTGTGAACCGCCCTGAGTGCTACAGGAGAAGGGCGGTATATAAGTCCAATAAACATAAACATATTCACTTAACAACCATGTTACTAAATAACTGCAATGATTCACTTAACAACTGTGCCAAGAACTCATAAAATGAGCAAATTTCACTTAACTGTCTCACTTAGCAACAAATTTTTGGCTCCACTGTGGTTATAAGTCAAGGACTACCTGTATTAATGTTCAGTAGTAGAATTTCAAGGGGTATTATTTCTCTCCTTGAATGAATTTTTTTTTAAAAAAGTAAACATGTAAAATTTGATGTTTGTCCAAATTATGAATCAAGATCTTTTTCCGGCAAACTGTAGAAATTGCTTGCCATTGCCTTTTTTTCCAGGATTTTATTTTACTTCCAGGCAGTACAGTTTTGGGATTTCTGGTCTCCCATTCAAATACTAGAGAATCAGTTTGGTGAAGAAGTTACAGACACCAGAGTAGAAAACGGGACTGCAATTTTTTTAGTCCTGCCTTAGGCATGAAAGCCAGCTGGGTAAATTTGGGTCAGTCCTTCTCTTGGTCCTAGGAAAATGGAAAATCACTTCTGGAAAAATATTGCCAAGTAAATGCCAGGTCTTCTCCTGCCAGCCACCAGAAGTCAAGGCTGATTCAAAAGCACAAAGCAAATATACCAAATCTAAGGACTAGCCAGGTGTAACCCCATTGCCTTTCTGAGATCAAGCCAAATTGTTCAGCTAGATGATAGAAATTTGCCAGACTGTTCACTGTCGCCTAAACTTTTTTTAAAGTTGCCTTGCAGACTCTAGTCTCACCAAATTTACTAGCTCTTAGCATATACCCTCTTTGGGTAAATTCAGGTTCTTTTTTAATAAATCCCTGCTGGTTATCTTCTATAATATTTTTGTAGTAAGTAACTTAGGTAAGGATGAACAATGATGCAGTCTGAAAGATCTATATTGCTGCATGCTAATGTATCACAGATGTCGAAAGAACATGGGTATATTTTGTAGAATTAGACGTTGGTGAGATTTGCCTCTTCCCCCTTGGAAAAAAGTAATTGCTTCAATTGTTTTGTTGGCTGGGGGATTAAGGGAAAAGTGAGTGATACCATTACAGGAAAGGGGGTGATTCCATTTGTCAAGTTAGAGCACAGGTGTAGTGTGTTGCGATGTATCGCGACTCTTTTTGCATTGCCAGCAATGGAGTGGGCATGGCTTCGATATGATGAAACTGGCCTGCAGGCTGGCAGTTTGACACCCCTGAGTTAGAGCATAAGGTGACTTTCTTGCCCCTTAAACTCTCAGGTAAGCCAACCAACTGTTGTATGATGGTAAAGGTAAGAAACATAGAAACTCAGGCCTCTAATTACAGGAGGCACAATCCACACTTGTCTTCAATTTTTACTCCTAATTGACTTTCCAAAGTGAAAAATGTAAAAGTAATGATAGGTTTTAATAACAAGATAAGATTAAACTACAAGGCATTCTAAGGAACAGGCATATCCATAATATCTGTATGTTTTCAATTATAACTCCAATATTCTCTGACTTTTGGCCAAGTTGACCTTTAGCAGTTGTAAACTAGCAGATCTCTAGGACCTAGGATACCATGCCTGTGTACTGCGGTCTAAATGATCTTACAAAACTGTATTCCTCAATTATGGGAAATAGGCACATTTTCTTAAATATCAGAAAATATCTATGTGCAGCTATTAAGATATCTGCCGCCCATTACAGTAGCATAGGCTTTCCTGTGTAAAATTTC
Source organism: Vipera ursinii (assembly GCF_947247035.1). Lineage (NCBI taxonomy): Eukaryota > Metazoa > Chordata > Lepidosauria > Squamata > Viperidae > Vipera > Vipera ursinii. The sequence goes on from NC_139512.1 coordinate 94,179,548, forward strand.
CCTTCGATGCTATGAAATAGAGAATCAGAACAATTAGCTTTTTGCCTTAATAGTAACAAATTAATGAATGTGTATTTTTTTCTTGGGAATTCCATTTGTGTATGTTAAAATGTAAGAAAAAGTCAATAAAGGCAACAAGAATAAAATAATGCTGCCAAACAAAGTTTGTCCCATCATTTGTATTTTATAGAAAAATGGAGATAACTTTTAAAAGAGACAAACAATTCTGGGCTTATCAGATCTTCCATTTCTGTTGTTTTGATCATAAAGTTATGTCCTGCATTTTTTGAAATTGCAGGTATGTTTTATTTAAAAAAAATTATTTTTCTGGTATTGTCATGCCTTATAACATATAAGTCAGGGCTTTTCAACCTTTTCACCCATTGTACCACATTTAGCATATGGCAACATCCGAGGGCCACCAGTCACCTAGCAAGGTGTCAAATACTTGATGAGGGAAAAAAAATGAAAAAAGTGATGAAGTACAGGTAGTTCTCAACTTACAACAGTTCGCTTAGTGACTGAAGTTACAATGGCACTGAAAAAAGTGCCCCCCAAGCCACAGCCGAGCAACACACCTGCCTGCTCGCCCAGTGGCACTCTTCCTCTTCTCTGAGGTTTTCACTGTTGTGAGCATTTCTGTTGAGGATTGGCAGCGGGGGTGGGGTGGGGGGTGTTTGGTTTTTATTTCCCCCGTCTGCTAGGTGGTTGCAGCAGGTTTTGGTCACTTCACATGACCCTGGGACATATGAATCAGTTGCCAAGCATCTGAATGTAAATCACAAGACCCTGGAGATGCTGCAACATTCCAGCTGATAGGTGCTTCTGGGCTCAGCAGAAGCGCCGAGATCAGCACCAAGCTCCAGCTGGAGCCTGGCACTGATCCTGGTGCTTCCGCTGAGCCCTGACAGCCCTGCAGCTCCAGCCATCTCTCGCTCAGGCTTATGCGGTGCTGCCAACGGTTCAGCTCATTCCCCTCCCCCGCTACCACTTTTCTAGGATGGTCGCATCCCACCAGCCAGGTGCCAATGTATCACAGGTGGTACCCATACCACTGGTTGAAAAGCCCTGATTTAAGTAAAAGATACTTTAATTCAAATGACAAGCTAAAAAGTGGCTTCTGGCATGCAGGCTGACATCTGGCATCTTTCTCACGCTGCCGTGGATGCAGGAATGTAGAAGAAACATGTACAATATAAACCACAAGGACCACACAGTTATCTGGTGTGATTTGCAAAACATCGTAGATTAAAAAAATATAACATGATTTAAAAACAGATTCATTGAATATTATATTTTTTTCAATGTAGCAGTAATTAAAGAATGAGCATACACAGACTTATATAATAATTAAGTGGGGAGGAGTTTTAAACATGTAAACAAATCCTTGGCATTCTAAGGTATTAACATTATTTTAATTATATTATAGTATTCGTCCTTGCAGAGAAAGCTAATTTATTCATTGGACGGCATCTTCTATACAACCGATTTGACTTTGAACTAATAACTCCAGGAGATCTTGAAAGAGAATGTTATGAAGAGCAATGCAATTTTGAGGAAGCAAGGGAAATTTTTGGAGATTCAAGAAAGACGGTAATTATTTAAGTTACGAATGCTATTGAACATTTGACATGTGCATGACTTTCAATTGATAACAAGACAACAGCATACTCTGCATAGGAGTATTTCCTATATCCCCTTATAATGAAGCTTTCTAAGTTAGCCCTGGTCATCTTTTTCTTCAGTTGTTTGAACTGTCATGCAGGGATGGAAATTCACTTCTGGCAATAAGATTTAATAATTGTCATGATCCAACTATTTCAATTTAAAAGTTTCTAAAATAACCCACAATAATTTATTTAAAATATGAAGTCATCTCTCTCCAATCTTTCTCTTTCCCAGTATCAAAGACAATTGAAATTTCAAATTAAAAAATGTCTACCAATGCAATATAAGTCGTTCTAAAGAAATTACTGGGTTATTGATACATTTAATGTCTAGGTTGAACATTTGAAAGCAAGTACAATTAAAAGTTGATTTGGAAAAATCTGTCTACTTTATATATATATATATAAAGATATATGTTTTCTGAGGTTTTCGCGGGTGCCTGTATGTGGATCCTTGGTTTTTCGGGTTTTTCCCCGCGTAGAACTAGAGGTGTAGGCGCAACGTTTCGACGGAATCCCATCCGTCATCATCAGGCTTTAGCTTCCTTCTTCTGGGAGAAGCATGTGGCTGTTTGTTCCTCTTTTTATATATATCTTAGCCAAACGTGGTCAGGCTCATGTGCTCATCTAAGCATTTTTGTTTTTGTTTTCTTAGATGTCTTTTTGGAATGAATATACTCTTAGGGGTCCTGGCTCAAAAACAGGTAAGACAAAAACAACATAGTGATGTATCATTTTTTTCACATATAGTATCCTTGTTTATTCTTCTGTCTGTGATGAATTACAGCTATTCTTTCAGTGGATATGGCAGACAATAGATCCAAGCTGTAATCAGTGTATTCATCTTCAATAAGCAATGTGTGGTGGTTCTTCTGATGGACACAGCAGAAGGAATTGTTGACATTATGATATCAGCAAAAATGATTACATACATTTATACTAGAAAAGGGTATTCCCAGTATTACAACTTGATATTTTCTCTTTTAGATGCTATATTTTATACCGTAATATGGAATCTCCTCCCCAAATCTTTCCTAAGCTACTGGGGCAAATTGGAAGGGTATTAATATAAAACCTTTTGGTTGACCCCTTGCAAGAATTTCTTAATAGAAAATACTTAAAATAGTCTGCCACTGGTCAGGCTGAATTTCCTGACATGTCCTAATCTATCCAGTTGGGAGTTTTTAGGTATTCTTCAAAGGAGAATTCTCCTCAACTGGAGCAAAGAAGGAATATTTTGTGTTTACTGAGTTAAGGTATATTATGGGACGCAGGCCTATTGCTGCAAGAGTAGCAAGTCAAGGGATAAGAAGCCACTATTTTTTCTCCTCCACTTTCCTTTCTCCTGCCTGCCTTCAATTGCTACAGCTTGGGGAGCGGGGCAAACCTGGTACCCAAGAATTTTCATAATGGAAAAGCTAAGCAGAGAGATTTGCTTGGGACTCAGAGAGTTCTACTTACACCCCACAGAAAGTATCTTCGGGTCTTCCTGCCTAAAGGCCAGAAAATTATCATATAAAGTCAACAAAGTTTACTAAAAATGGAAGCATAGAGGAAAAATAAGGCAACCAACTCTCTCTCTCTCTCTCTCTCTCTCTCTCTCTCTCTCTCTCTCTCTCTCTCTCACACACACACACACACACACACACACACACACACACACACACACACAAACATGTAAAAGCCCAGCAAAACTAATCGCATTACCTCCTTGAATATGTTGTTGGGTTTTAGCAAGTTTTGAGAGTTTCTTGTACAGAGAAAAGTCTGCTTCTCCTTCTTGTGCATTTCTGTGCAGCCTTTATTTTGTCCTTCCTCCATCTTATAGAATGTAGAAACAATTGAAAGCCTCTTTGAGCAAAACAGTGGTCTCCCCAGTCATGGAGACTGCTTCACCTCTGACTGTTACTTGTCACCTAATTCTTTAGCATTTAAGAGATATAATTGTACTTCAAAGATGCATAATGGGTATACTGCTTTTATAAATCTAGGAAATAACTTTAAGGAATTTATTCCTTACATTTATTGGCATACTGTGATCACATTTCCTGGCAAAACTGGATTAAAGTGTGATTTAGGGTAGATCAGGAAACAATGAGAGGGTCGACTACACTTAACCGCCTTTCCTTTATGTGCAGGTGGCAAAGCAGCAGAGAAGATTGACGTTATAGGACTTTTGACTGGACTGATTGCAATTGGAGTACTATTGATAATACTTGGATTGCTTATTTATTACCTGTGCCAAAAAAAATGCAAACCAAGATTACCAGGGTAAGAAAATAAATATTATAGTTACCAATATCATTTTCAGTGTTAATACCAACATTAAACATATTCTATCGGGACATATTTTGTATTTGTTTACATTTGCCAGTTATATCCTGCATAGATTTATGCTACATGTAGCATAAATTGGTGAGGTGACAGAGCTTTGAAGAACAAATATAGTCTCAATATTCAAAAAGGTGAAGATGACTGACCCAGGAAATTACAGCTAATTTAATGTCTCTAATGGTCAATCTATAATAGATAAGATTGTCAACAAGCCATGATGCCAAGAATGCTACTGTTCTCTGGAATAAGCATGAATTTGTCAAGAACAAATTAGATTCACCTCAGGGATTTTTTTTAATGACAAAGTGACTAGTTTGACAGATGAAAGGAATGCTGTAGTAGTAGTATATTGTATTGTTAATATATTGGATGGATAAATATGGTTTAGACAGTAATAGGATCTGAAACATTTGCAACTATCTGAATAGGTACACCCAGAGAGTGCTCATAAATGGTTGTGTGTGTTCCTAGAGGGAAACTTTGATAATCTGGTGCTGTATTTGTGGCCCAATGCTTTTCACATCTTTATAAATGACTTGGAATATATAGAGATCAAATGTATGCATATTAAATTTGTAGATGACACTGGATGATGGGAAATTGACTAACACTATAGACCAGGGGTGTCAAACTCCCAGCCCACGGGCCGGACGCGTCATCCGGAAGCCACGCCCCCCATTGCCAGCAATGACAAAACTGTCCTGATACATTGCGCAACATCACATGACGTCGCAAGTTTGACATGTCTGCTATAGACAAAAGCACAATTCAAAACAATCTCAACAGGTGCAAAGAAAATTTGACAGAAAGATATTCAAATGTAAGGTCATGTGTTTGAACAGATAAAGCATTAGAAGATTGACTTGGCAGATAAGATTCCAATAAAGGAGAATGTTTGTAGTTCAGGGTTGAAATGAGGGGTCCTTGGTGCTTTTTGAGTTTGTTGTTTTCTTCTAGACATTTCATTATCCAAGGATTGGTGTTTGCTCTCAATTTATATTCTAGTGGATTGCCCTGTCAATGTTGGTGGTCTTAGAGATTCTTTGGTTGGGCTGTTTGCTCTTGGCTTGTTTGGCAGTTCCTTGATTGGGGTATTGTTTACATGATAGTCTGATGTTAATCTTGGGTTCATCTGTGCTTATCTGAGTGCTGGTCAGCAAGTGTTTTTGTTCCCTTTTTGGCTTGTTGATTGTCTCTTTTGCATAGTTTATAGATATTGTTTACGTCTATGTATCTACTGATGGCTAATTCATTAAAGTACCAGGCTTCTAGAAATTCCCTAGCATTTTTGGACTTGGCTTGGTTTAGGATGGTCAGTTTCCCAATTGAAACTATGGTTAAATCTGTCCATATGTTATAAATTAAAGAGCTTTCATCATGTCTTCTGACTGCGTTGGTGTTCATGGATGCATTCTGCCAGTCTTCTGTTTATCCTACATAATTGCTGTTGTACTCATTGCATTGTATGTTGTAGATGACTCCTGTTTTTTTCTTCTGGGGCTGGGTCTTTTGGTTTACTTAAGATGTTTTGAAGGGTTTTAGTTGGCTTGTGTGCCACACTGATTCTATGTGGTTGTAGTAGTTTGTTGGTGGTTTTCAAGATGTTCTTGATGTATAGCAGTGTTAATTGAATTTCAATCAATTGAAAGGATTATGGATTACATAAACCTCTATCTAACCATATACTTTCAATTTGATGGACAAACTCACCAACAAAGTAAAGGTAGACCTACAGGATCACTGCTTTTAGGACTTATAGCAGAGGTTGTTATGCAATATCTTGAAGCCATAGCAGTTCCACAAATACAAGCCAAAATAGGAATCAGATTTGTAGATGATACCTTCACCACGATAACCATGAACATCCACAATACCATCAACATCTTCAAAAGAATCCAGTTTGCCAGAGAAAAAGAAAACCACAACTCACTTGTGAATTGAACATCCTTCTTGAACATCCTTCTTGAACATCCTGATCAGCAGAGACCACAATGGCAAACTAAAAACGTGTACAAAAAAAACACCCACACCAACCAAATGTTGTACTACCAAAGCAACAACCCAACCTCTGATAAAACAAGCTGCATAAGAACTAAAGGAAACAGAGCATCTATGCAACATATTCCAACAAAATAGATATCCACACAACTTCATCAAAAGTTCCTGACCACTCAACCCAGTACAGCACAGCTAACACAAGCCCTAACAGAATAACACTGCCATACATCAGATAATCTCAGGAACCACCAACAGTCTACTACAACCACATGGAATCAGTATGGCACACAAGCCAACAAAAGCCCTTCAAAACATCTTAAGTAAACCAAAAGATCCAGCATCCCTAGGAGTCATCTACAACATATAGTGTAATGACTGCAACAGCCACTATGTATGACATACAGGCAGAAGACCAGCAGAATGCATCCAGTAACACCAACTAGCTGACAGAATACATGAGGAAAACTGTTTAATTTCACAACACATGGACAAGCTTAACCATAGTTTTAATTTGGAAACAATGACCATCCTAGACGAAGCCATGTTCAAAAGCACTAGGGAATTTCTAGCAACCTGGCACTCTGACAAATCAGCCATCAATAGACACATAGACATAAATAATATCCATATACTATGCAAAGGAGACAATCAACAAGCCAAAAAGGGTACAAAAAGACTAAAACACTTCCCCACCAGCAATCAGCAATCAGCAGTCAGATGAGCATAGATTAACTCCAAGGTTAATATCAGACTAACAATCAAATAAACAATTCCCCAATCAAGGAACTGCCAAACAAGTCAACAGTAAACAACCTAACCAAAGAACCTCTAAAACCACCTCCACCAACACTGACAGGGCAAACCACTAGAATATAAACTGAGAGTAAACCCTCACTTCTTACTAGCATTGATGATGTTACCTACTTTGAGTAATGAAATTTCTGCAAGTAAACAATGAAATTCAGAGCACCAAGGACCCTCACAAATAAGATTTGAGGATTTAAAAGAACTTGCAGTCCACTAATAATTAGGAATTGAAGGATAAAATGAATATGGATAATAGTAAACAGGAATTTAGAAAGTGACATTATGCCGAGTCCAAATGTTGGTTTATGTAATTCAGTAGCAACTCTACAATTTTCCAGGATTTCATTTTGGATTATTTTCAGCCCTAGCTAGATGCGGCATTGCGACAGGTCTTGAATCTGTGACTTTTTTCTTATGCATTTGGCTAATAGGTTTTGGCTAATAGACTGATGAGGGTTCTGCAACAGGTGATTCATGGGGACCAAACGGGGTTTCTTAGTGGTAGGCAAATGAAAAATAATGTGAGGCATATAGTTGATGTGTTAGAGTTTTTGGAAAGGAACAACCAGATCTCTGCGGCGCTAATTTTTTTAGATGCTGAAAAAGCCTTTGATCAATTGAATTGGCAATTTTTGTTGAAAGTTTTAGACAAAATGGATTTTGGGGAAAAATTTTTGCAACCGATTAGGGCATTATATCAAAAACAAACTGCCCGAATTATAGTTAATAATAGCTTGACAGAAGCATGTAATATTGAGAAGGGCACAAGGCAAGGGTGTCCGTTATCGCCCTTGTTATTTGTGTTAACATTAGAGATATTATTGGTTAAAATACGGAATTCGGAAAAAATTAAGGGGATACAAATTAGAGATCAGGATTATAGATTGAGAGCATTCGCAGATGATCTGGTTGTTACAGTGACCCAGCCGGAGAACTCTGTTGTGGACCTGATGGAGATAATAATACAATATGGGAAGGTTTCTGGATTTAAAGTTAATACACAAAAAACTAAAATTCTGGCCAAAAATATGACAGTTTCGCAAAAGGCTCTCTTAGAAGGATTAACTGGATTTGAGATTGTTAAAAGGGTTAAATATTTGGGGGTGTTTTTGTCGCCCTCTAATACAAAGTTATATAAAAATAATTATGAAAAACTATGGGGGAAAATACAAAAAGAATTGGAGAATTGGGAAAAATTGCAATTGTCTTTGTTGGGACGGATTGCAGCAGTGAAAATGAATGTCCTGCCTAAATTCTTATTTTTATTTCAAATGATACCGATTCTTAAGAAAGATTCTAATTTGGAGGAATGGCAGCGAGGTATCAATAAATTTGTGTGGGCAGGGAAAAAGCCACGAGTTAAACTTAAGATTATGCAGGATACTCGTGAGAGAGGTGGGCTTAAAGTGCCCAATCTTAAATTATATTATGAAGCTGCTGCATTAGTTGGAATAAGTGATTGGATTAATTTGACACAAGAGAGATTATTAAATCTTGAGGGCCACGACTTGTTGTTTGGCTGGCATGCATATTTGTTGTATGATAAGAAGGTAGACAATGTGTTTAGAGTGCATATTTTAAGACAGGCATTGTTGAGAGTTTGGAAGAAGTACAGACATAAGTTAGATTGCAAGATACCACTGTGGGCAATTCCAAAACACGCAATAGAAAATATACATGCTGGTTTCAAACATGATGTGACTACGTATAAGGAGATCCTAAGTTTGGAAAGAAATGTCTGGTGTTTAAAATCATATAGCCTCTTGCGAGAAGAGAAAGTTGTTCAAAACTGGTTTCAATATACTCAGTTACGGGCCAGGTGGAAAGAAGATCAGAAAAATGGTTTCACAATGACTGATGAAAATTTGATAAAGCAAATTAGAAACCAGGGACCAGCACATATTAAACGGATATATCTTGCGTTGATAGAGATTGACTCAGAAACAGAACTTGTTAAGGATTGTATGATAAAATGGGCCCAAAATATCCAGGAAGTTATTACAATGGACACGTGGGAAAAGATTTGGGTGAGGAACGTAAAATTTACACAAGCTCAAAATCTAAGAGAGAATTTTTACAAAATGTTTTATAGATGGCATTTAGATCCCCAAAAGCTTGCAAGTATGTATCCGAATTATCAGCCTAAATGTTGGAGGTGCGGTGATGAAGACGCAACATATTTTCACATATGGTGGACTTGTAAAAAGGTTAAGGCCTTTTGGATAAAAGTCTGGTGGAATATGCAAAAGATTTTTAAACAGAGGATAAAGTTTTGTCCGCAATTTTTTTTGTTGGGAATAATTACAGATGCTACAGTTGTGGACATTAAGTTGATGTTGAATTTAATTACGGCAGCGAGACTTTTGATAGGCCAATACTGGAAGAAAGAGGAACTGCCGACCATAGAAGAGTGGACTTTAAAGGTTTCCGACCTGGCTGAGATGGCGAAGATTTCGGCCTATTTGAAAGATCACTCGCAAGAACGCTATATTATGGAATGGAGAAAATGGATTGAGTTTATCCAGAACAAGTATAGGGTTAAGAAGTTTTATGTAGCATTTGAATAAGTCTTCTTTCTTTTTTTCTTTTTCTATTTTAGTTTCTTTATATATATTTAATATTACTAAGGTTTGTTTTATCCTATATAAGCTAGAGAGTGATGGATTTTAGAGTTTATAGTTGTTAGTATATGGTTGTTTATGATTGTTTTTTTATATATATACCTTGTATTTAGCTCTGGGAAGTCGGGGGGGAGGGGGGGAGGGGGGAGAGGTAGGGGGGGAGGGAGAAGGGAGGGGGAGGGGGGGTTTAAAGAAAAACTGTGTGTTAAAACTTTTCAATAAAAAAAAAGATGAGCATAGATTAACTCCAAGGTTAATATCAGACTAACAATCAAATAAACAATTCCCCAATCAAGGAACTGCCAAACAAGTCAACAGTAAACAACCTAACCAAAGAACCTCTAAAACCACCTCCACCAACACTGACAGGGCAAACCACTAGAATATAAACTGAGAGTAAACCCTCACTTCTTACTAGCATTGATGATGTTACCTACTTTGAGTAATGAAATTTCTGCAAGTAAACAATGAAATTCAGAGCACCAAGGACCCTCACAAATAAGATTTGAGGATTTAAAAGAACTTGCAGTCCACTAATAATTAGGAATTGAAGGATAAAATGAATATGGATAATAGTAAACAGGAATTTAGAAAGTGACATTATGCTGAGTCCAAATGTTGGTTTATGTAATTCAGTAGCAACTCTACAATTTTCCAGGATTTCATTTTGGATTATTTTCAGCCCTAGCTAGATGCGGCATTGCGACAGGTCTTGAATCTGTGACTTTTTTCTTATGCAGTGCATAAAATCTCTCTGAGTCATAATTCCTTCCAGAAATTTCCTAACAGATTAAATAAATTGAAATTATGTGATAAGTTTCATAGATTAAATAACATATTAAAACTTCTATATTTGTACAGATGTTTCCTTGGATATTGCAATATGAGTAGTGAAAATTAACAATTCATATTTTCTGGAAGTTAAGGGTGTTCCAAACCTGAAAATAAAAAAGTATATCTTTTTTTATAACACATGCATTACAATGTACATCTTGTTAAATCAGTTGTCTTCCTAGAGGAGTGAAAAAGCTTATCTTTAGTACCATCAGTTTGTAAAGCATACTAGTATAGGATTGTTCCCTGAATGTTGACAATTTTAGAATGTACTGTTCTTTAAACAAATTGTATTTATGGTTAGTTAGTTGCTGAGGTCATCCTTTAATATGTTCTTCAGTAAGAAAACATTGTGGGTGAGAGCTTTATTCCTTGCAAATAGTTTTTACTTGATAGCCTATGAAGGTATGAAGCAACTTCTTAAAAATTGGATGACTGGATATTGAGCAAAAACATAGCACGACTGTTCACCAGTAATATTTTCATTAAAAAGGAATGTTTGAACATTGTTGTTGTTGTTGTTGTTACTTGAGAAGTCGTGTCCGACCCATCGCGACCCTATGGACAATGTTCCTCCAGGCCTTCCTGTCCTCTACTATCTTCTGGAGTCCATCTAGGCTCACGCGTACTGCTTCAGTGACTCCATCCAGCCACCTCATTCTCTGTCGTCCCCTTCTTCTATTGCCCTCAACCTTTCCCAGCATTAAGCTCTTCTCCAGTGAGTCCTTCCTTCTCATTAGGTGGCCAAAGTATTTGAGTTTTAGCTTCAGGATCTGGCCTTCTAAAGAGCAGTCAGGGTTGATCTCCTCTAGGACTGACCGGTTTGATCGCCTTGCAGTCCAAGGAACTCGCAGGAGTCTTCTCCAGCACCATAGCTCAAAGGCTTCCATTCTTTGGCGCTCAGCCTTTCTTATGGTCCAGCTTTCACTGCCATACATTGCAACTGGGAAGACCATAGCCTTGACTATACGCACTTTTGTTGACAGGGTGATGTCTCTGCTTTTTAGTGTGCTGTCTAGATTTGCCATGGCTTTCCTCCCAAGGAGCAAGCGTCTTTTAATTTCTTGGCTACAGTCCCCATCTGCAGTGATCTTGGAGCCCAGGAAAATAAAATCTGTCACTACCTCCATTTCTTCCCCATCTATTTGCCAGGAATTGAGAGGGCCAGATGCCATGATCTTGGTTTTCTTAATGTTTAGTTTCAACCCAAGTTTTGCACTCTCCTTCTTCACCCGCAACAAGAGGCTCTTTAGTTCTTCTTCACTTTCTGCCATTAGAGTGGTATCATCTGCATATCTTAGGTTGTTGATGTTTCTTCCGGCAATCTTAATTCCAACTTTTGATTCATCTAGCCCTGCCTTTCTCATGATGTGCTCTGCATATAAGTGAAATAGGCAAGGCGACAGTATACAGCCTTGCCGGACTCCTTTCCCAATTTTGAACCAATCAGTGGTTCCGTGTCCAGTTCTCACTGTTGCTTCTTGGCCCGCATATAGATTTCTCAAGAGACAAATAAGATGGTCTGGTATGCCCATCTCTTTAAGGACTTGCCAGAGTTTGTTATGATCCACACAATCAAAGGCTTTAGCATAGTCAATGAAGCAGAAGTAGATGTTTTTCTGGAACTCTCTAGCTTTCTCCATGATCCAGCGTATGTTAGCAATTTGATCTCTAGTTCCTCTGCCTCTTCGAAATCCTGCCTGTACTTCTGGTAGTTCTCGATCCACATACTGCTGGAGTCTAGCTTGTAGGATTTTAAGCATAACTTTACTAGCATGAGAAATGAGTGCAATGGTGCGATAGTTTGAACATTCTTTGGCACTGCCTTTCTTTGGAATTGGAATGTAAACTGATCTTTTCCAATCCTGTGGCCACTGTTGAGTTTTCCAAATTTGCTGGCAAATTGAGTGTAGCACTTTTACTGCGTCTTTTAAGATTTTGAATAGCTCAGCTGGAATACTGTCACCTCCACTAGCTTTGTTGTTGCTCAGCTTTTCTAAGGCCCACTTCACTTCACATTAGGATGTCTGGCTCGAGGTCAGTGACCACCTCATTGTGATTATCAGGGATGTTAAGCTCATTCTTGTATAGTTCTTCTGTGTAATTTTGCCACCTCTTCTTAATCTCTTCTGCCTCTGTTAGGTCCCTGCCATTTTGGTCCTTTATCATGCCCATTTTTGCATGAAACGTTCCTTTCATCTCTCCAATTTTCTTGAAAAGATCTCTGGTCCTCCCTATTCTATTGTTTTCTTCTATTTCTTTGCATTGTTCATTGTTCATTTAAGAAGGCTTGAACATTATTTGTTTGTAATTAATCCTTTGAATCAATTTCAGCAAGCTCTAAACATCATGGCAGGTAATATCAACAAAACTCTTTTCAGCTTCTGTGGAATATTATCTTTTCAAATGGTTACAAGGTAAAGAAGAGACATATCTCACACCATTGTGCCAAACAGTGAATTCATAGTAGTAACTTCACCAGCCTTCAGTAGTCTTTACTAATCAAAGACCTTAACCCTTTACATAAAAGTAGTATTTCACTTCGCCCTTTAGAAAATCATCACTAGTGATGTCAGAAATTTACTTCTTTTATAATTGTCATTTGGCTTCTTTAAATAGCAAATACTATTTCTGTCTCCAAATAATATGAGATGTTGTGGTCTGCAAACAATGACAATATGATAACTCATTGCCCACATCTATTAGGCTGTGCCATTTGAAATGCGTACTTTAAAAATGTTTTTATGTTTCTGTATAACTATTTTGTTTTCATGCTGATCCTATCTGTTCATTATTGCACAGAACAAATAAGTACATCAATGATAATATATGTAAGGATATATTAATCATCTTGGGCATTTTGTTTAATTCTTTTTTAACTTTTGTATTTTTGTACTTTTATATGTTTGCCCTGTTCACCGCCCTGAGTCCTTCGGGAGAAGGGCGGTATACAAATAAAATTATTATTATTATTATTATTATTATTATTATTATTATTATTATTATTATTATTATTATTATTATTATTATTATTATTATATTTGCCTCACATGCAAATAGAAATAGAGTGTAACTATTTCATTGGCTGTGTTTTGTCCTAAATTCCAGCTGGTTTTGTTATTTCCCCTAGAAAGATTTGCATTCTTGTAATAAGATGTCATTTCTTATGAACTTTATAAGAGTTTAAAATGTCATGTGAAAAGTTAGTGAAGTTAATGTTTAATTCAACTTAATCTCTACTTTCAGCTAATATTAGACTAATACATAAATGTATAAAATACAATGAGTTGCCTATTAGCATTATTTTATTTTCAAATGCAATGTCTTTTTACCATTAATCCAAGAATATGTGATTATATATAATTATCCTGTATTACCTGCAAACTCTGTTTTATTTCTCAATCAGTTTCTGGAATAACATTTTACCAATTATCAGATTTGTTATTCTCAACTCCCACATGTAAGCTACTTTATAAGTCAGTGCATTGTAACCATACCAGAATACCCAGAAAGGAGAAATAATCAGTGAAAGCAGATAGTTTTTGTTGATCAAAGGAAAACAAAAATGATATGAAATAAACCTGAAATAGAAATATTTGAAAGCTTCTGAAAATTGCTTAGACCAGGGCTTTTCAACTAATGGTATGGGTACCACCTGTGGTACATTGGCACCTGGCAGGTGGTACACAACCATCCTAGAAAAGTGGTAGCAGGGGAAGGGAATGAGCTGAACCGATGGCAGCACTGCACAAGCCTGAGCGAGATATAGTGGGAGCTGCAGGGCTGTCAGGCTCAGTGGAAGTGCCAGGATCAGTACCAGGCTCCAGCTGGAGCTCGGCGCTGATCCCAGCATGTCTGCTGAGCCCAGAAGAAGTGCCGATCAGCTGGAATGTTGCAGCATCTCGAGGGTCTTGTGATTTACATTCAGATGCTTGGCAAATGATTCATATTTATGACGGTCACGGTGTCCCAGGGTCATGTGAAGTGACCAAAACCTGCAACCACCCAGCAGATGGGGGGGGGAAATAAAAAACAAACACACCCCCACCCCACCCCCACTGTCAATCCTCAACAGAAATGCTCACAACAATGAAAACCTCGGACAGGAGGAAGACCGCCGCCGGGTGGGCAGGCAAGTGTCCTGCTTGGCTGTGGCTTGCGGGGCACTTTTTTCAGTCCCATTGTAACTTTGAACAGTCACTAAGCGGACTGTTGTAAGTCGAGGACTACCTGTACTTCATCACTTTTTTCGTGGTTTTTTTTTTTGGTCATCATGTTTTTGACACCTTGCCAGGTGACTGGTGGTACTCAGATGTTGCCATATCCTAAAAGTGGTACAATGGGTGAAAAGGTTGAAAAGCCCTGGTTTAGATATTAGAGCAGTATAGTATGTAGTTACAAGAAGTAGCCTGCATAGTAATGGTGGTGCTCTTAAAGTAGCTTTGTGAATCTGTTTTCAAGCCAACTATGTTCAAGTTGTCCAGGTTTAAAAATGTTACTAAGCGACTTTGGACCAGTCATTTTCAACTTAACCTACTTCAGAGGAATTATTCTGGGATTAAAATGAAGGCAATCCCCATTTTTGGATGCTTAAGCTCTGGCAGAAATAAACCACAGACTTTGAGAATTAGGTTGCATTAATCTGGAAAATAAATCATATTGTTTTTAATTTTTTTATTTTCATTTAATGGTAATTATTCCTCCAAATACAGTAATTAGAAAGAGACATCTTTTAAAAATAAAATTCAATAAAAAAAATTCCAGTGCCCTTAATTCAATATAAAATTGTTTCAAGAAACTTTACAATTCAAATGCCCAGAAAAGTTAACTTTTATCCTAAAATCCTATTGCCATTAAAATCTCTGATGGGTTTATAAATAATTTATGGAACTTAACAGTTTAACAGCAGAAATGGCCTTGACTTTGAGATTAATGTCTATTTACTTCTGTATCTCACTTTCCAGAAGCCTCTTGGAAATCTTATCTCTTAAAAGCAGTGCTTTTTTGTAAAAGAAAAAGGTGCTGGAACTCACACGTCATACAACCCGCCTTGCCTACCCTACAAGGTTCCATCCAAAAAAGGTGCCAGAACTCCGTTCTGAGCGTTCTATGAGAAAAAAAGCCCTGCTTAAAAGTGCACAGAAAACAAACATGAATATTAATGTTAGAATGAAACATGAAACATTATGTTGTGAAATTTTAACATAAATGTTTGGATTTAAAGTTCATAGTATCCATGATCAAACTAGAATTATAATTTTGGCTTAACTGAAAATGAGCCACTCTGATCTGGCTTCTGCAGCTACTTGGCAAGGCTAACATATATGGTGATATCATCCATTCTTTGTTTAGTATTACACATCAATCAGGAATTTGGGCTTGCTCTTCTTGGAATAAGTAAACTCATAAGCATTTTTCCCCTTGGTTTCTGCTCTGATGTTGTATTCAGAGGTTACTGTTGTTGCAATTTAACAAATTACAGATGTTTCTTTCCATCAGAAAATGTTAAGGGAAGTAGAGGGTTGCCTGATCCAAAACTTTTTTTTCCAGAGTATTAATTCACTACAAGGTATATATGACCCTTATTTCATAGGAAGGACACTTCATCACTCTCAAAAAATTATTTATGAAACTGTATGACTTTCACATTATCATTCCATGGTGTATCACATGATCTAAAGAATGTACAAAGGGAATATTGGGAAGCTGGACTTTCTCAAATACAGAACTATCTTTTCCAGTGTGACCCCTTTTAGATGTATTGGGATTAATATTCTCAAAATTCCCACCCTGGAAGATGTTAATTAATAAGGTTGTATTTGGCGGGTCGAATCCCGAGTGCCGCGTAGCAGAGTGAGCGCCTGTTACTCGTCCCAGCTTCTGCCAACCTAGCAGTTCGAAAGCACGTAAAAATGCAAGTAGAAAAATAGGGACCACTACGGTGGGAAGGTAACAGCGTTCCGTGCGCCTTTGGCGTCTAGTCATGCCGGCCACATGACCACGGAGACGTCCTCGGACAAGCGCTGGCTCTTCGGCTTTGAAACGGAGATGAGCACCGGCCCCTAGAGTCGGAAACGACTAGCACGTGTGTGCGGGGGAACCTTTACCTTTACCTTTAAACTAAGGAAGCTGAAAATATTGTTAGCTGTTTCAATTGATTTATCAGCCTGACCTTTGATTGTTTTTATTCATCAAAGTTTTTTTTTAATTCTAGGCACAGAAGCTGCAGGAGGCATAATTGTTCCATCATCTTCCAAAGGCAAGAAGAGTTTGCTTTAAATCCTGTTCCTCCTTGTAGTACAGGACAGATAGGATTGCCAACTTATGATCAAGCAATGGCATTAAGAGAAAACTATGATTCTCCACCCCCACCATATCCTGGACATTCACGAAAGTTCAAAGTGTTCAAAAAGTCTCTCTCACTTCCAGGTCCTTAATGAACAAAGATGACCTATGTTGTGACTGTTGAGAATTAGTCTTAATAAAAGATGTGCAACTGAAATGCTATAGTACAGCATTCTAGACAGTGAAAAGACTCTCTGAAGATGCCTATGATGGACTAAATGGCGTCAGGTAACAAGGAACCCATTTCTCCAATGTTCTGATAATTAAGGAGGAAAGACTTTTTATATTTTCATTTATATGTGAAAACCTATACTGAACTTGGCTCCTGTGCATTTTGAGCCATTGAGTAAACTGATGTGCAGTTTTTCCTGTTTCTTATAACAGAAAAGTTTTATTTCCTATTCTAAAAATTGCACTAGTTTTCTATTTTAGAGGAAAAAGTATTTTTCTTTTGAATTTTCTCCTTTGATAAAAATGTGTTTGTTAGTTTTTGATTCCTGGTGATCGCTTGATCTAGTCCCTACAGTTGTTGGTAATAAAGTTGGCAGAAGTGCTTTGCCATTGCTGCCTTTCTAGGGCTAAGAGAAAGTGACTGGCCCTATTTCACCTTTGTGCCTATGGCAGGATTAGAACTTAAGTCTCCTAGTTTCTGCCTGATGCCTTAATCACTACACCAAACTGGCTCTCCTGTGATAAAAATGCTAACATATTAAAATTTCAATTATCTAATTGAATATTTGATCTATTTCTTATACTAGGAAGAATATATCCATGTGTTATCAATAAGTTTTTTATAAATAAAATAACTATTTGTACCTAGTTCCACTTTCTCTGTTAATGCCAATTAAATAATGAATCTGAAAGAAAATGTCTGATATCTGAAAAACTGCCTTGCTTTATGAAGCCAAAGATCAGTTTAGATGTTAAACCGACTTTCATAAGAAGCTCACAAACAAGACATGATGTAAGAGCTACTCTTTCATTACTTATTTGAAGGGCAATATGGCTGCAAGGTGGGGTTGGGTCACAGCAAACAAAAGTGCATCTGGATTTTCAGATGGCTTAAGTTTTTAAAAAACAAAAGACACTTATTTCAAGGCACTATTAGTTGCTATATAGTCAGCAACCAGATTTTTTTCCCATGGCAATCTGTTCCTAACCTGGTTCTTCAAGTTTTTCAAAGATGACTGTGACTACCATTTTTGCTTCTCAGCTAAGAATGACAGAAAAGTCTTAGGAATTCTGAAGGCTGTGAAATGCTTGGCACTGCAGCTTACCAATCTTTGTTCTGAAAGAAAATGTTACATAACAAAGCTCTGAGCCACTGAAATGTTAAACCAATGTCTCTGCCATATTGACTTATACAAGGTTGCTAGACTTGCCATAGGGGCCATTTCTGCAGACCATTCTACTACAACTTGAATCCTTTGTTTTCCTCCTTTGTGAAAACAATTAAACACAAGATTGTTTCATCTATTTCCTCTGCACAATTCAAAGTGGCAATATTGTATCTCAAAGTCTGTATCTTCCTTTTCAAGGAATAAAACTTCAAATTCAAACTTCCATATTTGAAAGTAGGTCCTTACATGCCAGCATAAGTACCACAAACTTCCCTCAGCTGTTAATCTCAAACGGCATTGAACTTCATTTCCTACCATCATCTCGGCAACCAGCACAAAAGCTGAAAAAGTCAGAAGTACAGGTACTTCTCTGCTGAAAAGATACATCTTATTTTTACAGCGTTCATTTTTACATTATTTTGTTATTGCTTCCTATAATTCTCAAAAATATCAAAAAAGTGTGTAACTGTCAGGACCGTCAAGCACAGAAGCATGCAGTGATTCAGCAGACAGGGACAGGATTCTCCTAACTTAAAAATTGGAAATATTTAAAACACAATTTCTGAAGTTCCATTGTTCAGATATTTTACCTCACACACATTGTGAATTAGTAAATATGTGTGTGTGTGTGTGTGTGTGTGTGTGTGTGCGCGTGTGCGTGTAAAGAAACATTTCCACACCTTTCTTTTGAACCTTCAGACACGTTTTCCCACTACCTTGCCATCAACCTTAGATTTTCCATCCTGTACAGGTATACTTAATCAAGAGACGCTAAGAATTCTAGTGTACAAGCAATTTTACGACACAGCGTTACATGTAAAGCACGCATAAATGGGAAGAGAAGAAATGCTGACAAGCAACGCGGTTACGAAGCCACTTCATGCGTTATTTGATTAGCCTTTTGTAGAAGAACATTTCATAAGCAAAGGCGTAAAGCTACTACACAACCGTCTGCAAATCCCAGCAAAGCTTTTCATGTATAGGCGTTGTAGAGATGGAAACAACACTCCCCCCCCCGCCCTCCCCAGCGCTTCGTTTCGCCACCGCGGGAACAAAGTGAGCCGGAGCACAGCCTTCGCGCTCCCGCTCGGCGTCCTTCTCCTTGCTGCAGGCGCCTTCTTCTTTCTCCCGCTACGGCTGCAACTCCAGCTCCCCGGCCGCAGCAGAAAGAAAGAGCAGCGGCCACGGGCGCCGTTTCTCGTGTCCCGAAGCCGCTCGGTTCCCAGTCAGTTGCAGCAGGGTGGGAGGGGCAGCCCGGGAAAGCCCACAGCCCGACATGGCTCTTCGGCAAAGCGGCTCGCAGCCCTCGCTGCCAACTTGGCCGCGCCGCGCCGCAGCTCTCCGGGTTCTAAGCCGCTCTCCCGCCTCTCGCAGCGGAAATTGAGGGGAGGACCGGGCGGAGGGGGGGGGGAGGCGGCCGCCGCAGCTGCCCTCCTCCTGCGAGCGGGAAGGGGGAGTCGTCCCACTCTACTCGGTCCCTGCAGCCGTCCCCCCCCCTCCCCGCCCCGGCTGGCCGCTCCTTGCGCGCCAGGCCCCGAGCGCAGCCCGGCGTCCCCTCCTTTCCCACTCGGATGATGGACAGGAACTACCCACCAGCCCCCAGCTACCCTGATCCGTTGGGTTCGGCCGCCGCTGCCGCCTCTTCGCAACCCGCCACCGTCTGGGCCTATGAACGGGGCGTCAGCAGCCTCAAGCCCAGGTAAGGAGGGTCTGTTCCTCGCCAGCCTGGGGAGGGGGGGGGGGCTGCGTCAGGAAAGGCCGGGGATTGAGACGAGGCCTGCCGTCCCTCGCGCGCCCGCGGGACCTGCTCGCGGCTCCTTCGCCGCCGCCGCCTCCTCCTCCTCCTCCCAGGCTGGGCGGCTTCCCTGCTCCGTGGCGTGGCGTGGGACGCCGAAGAGAAGTCTCCCGGCGAGGAGAGGACGGAGGCGCGTCTCCGGGGCTGGGCCCGTCCGTAGGGGAGGCAGTAGGGCCCTCGAGATCCCCATTGCTCGGAGCTGAAGCGGGGATTTTAGAGGGGCGTAGCGAGATAAGGGAGTTTTTAGGGACAATGAAAGCGGGAGGCGTTGCGAGGTGCAAATAAGAGGAGGGACGCAGGGGAATTCGTGGCTGCCATGTAACCCCGAGCCTCGCTTTCCTCTCTTCCCCACCGTAACACACACACACACACACACACACACACACACACACACACACACGCTGTTTCGGTCGGGAAAAGCGTGTAGTTTCCCCCCCCCCACACACACACCCGAGAGAAGAGTTCAGCATGACAGAACCCCCCCCCTTTCCCCCTCCTTCCGTTTCCAGGGTGCCCTCGTCGCTGCAAATGCGGAGGGGATAAGCAGGGGAAAGCTCTTGGCCTCCTCCTCTTGCTTCCAAGGTGCGTGTGCTGGGCAGGCCGTTCAGGTTCAGGAGTTCATGTTTACTTCCTGCGTTGCCTAGGGAAGGCATTTTTGAGGTCTCTGGGAAAAACAGGGAAACCTACTCGCCGCCCCCCCCCCCCATTGTATTAATACAGTGTAGTAATGGAGAGCGGTCCCTTAAAGAAAGTCCTTAAAGGAAGGTGTGGGTCAGTTGGATTAACTGAAGATTTTAGAGCAGCGTTTCCCAACCTTAGGAACTTGAAGATGCGTGGACTTCAACTCCCAGAATTCCCCAGCCAGCTATGCTGGCTGGGGAATTCTGGGAGTTGAAGTCCACGCATCTTCAAGTTCCTAAGGTTGGGAAACACTGTTTTAGAGCATACCAGACAAGAGTAAATGTGCCTTCACTTTTGAAAATAGAATAGCCAGGCTGTAAGGTAGGAACTGCAGATTCTGGGTGATCTCTTCTGAAACCACCCCAATACCTTTTTTTTTTTATCATTTTCCGGTTTGTACTTTTCCCTCTTTTTTACAGGTAGAGGTTCCGAAGCCTGTTTGCCCTGTGCTTTAAAACTTGATTCATGCTGAAACTTGCTTAAGAATATTCAGCTCCCAGGGCTAGGACACTTAACACAAAGAATACTTGATGGGATACTTTCCAAGGATATTTTATCAGATAGAATAAGCAATTGGCTTTCTCACCTTGCAAGACGTGAAGTAAAGATTTAAAAACTAATTATGAGATGAATTTTAATATAGACGTAGTGATATTTAATGAAGAATCTGTGTTGCTTCCTAAGAGATGTTACACATGTTTACCAGTGATTTGTATGGAATTTGACATTTATTTTGGCTCTAATATGTGTGCAGTATGTGTAAAATAACAACAAAAATACAATAAATCTTTAAGCCTGTAGGTCAGCAAATATTAAATGAGCTTTGGTTTCTTCAGTAGTCCTTATCCTTTGATGGCTTGTGTGCTCTATATATTCCTGTTCTGCAGCTATGTCATTTCTGAGAACTTGTTTTGTAGTTTAACTTAACAAAACGTAGCAAAATATAAATAGACCAAAGCAAAAAAAAACACATTTCACTGAGGGACTAGACCAGGGGTAGGCAACCTCGGCTCTTTTATGACTCGTGGACTTCAACTCCCAGAATTCCTCAGTCAGCATAGCTGACTGAGGAATTCTGGGAGTTGAAGTCCACGAGTCATAAAAGAGCCGAGGTTGCCTACCCCTGGACTAGACAGTTGTGCAGGTAGTGCAGTGGGTTAAGACACCAGAGTAGAAACTAACTAAACTAGACATGTCAAACACAAGGCCCGGGAGCCGGATCCGGCCCGCGAAGTGTTTCATGTGGCCCGCAAAGCCATCCTGGAAACAGTGAGGGAACGGCCCCCACTGCCTTGGCCCTGGCCCAGAGACCCTCCTTCTGCCAGAGACCCTCAGATCTGTCCCACTCCTGCCCAGGCCCCCATAGGCACCCTTGATGCGAACGATGCCCACCCAGTAGGCCATACCCACCTGGCCCCTTGAGGGCAATCGCAATGCTGATGCGGCCCTCAATGAAATTGAGTTTGACACCCCTGAACTAAACTGTTAGTTTAGGCAAGAAAGCCAGCTGGGTAACTTTGGGCCAGTTACTTTCTCTCAGACCAACCTACCTCACAGGGTTGTTGTACAGAAAATAGGAGGAAGGAGGGCATTGTGTATTTATTTATTTTTGGGACTTATATGCCGCCCTATCTCCCGAAGGACTCAGGGCAGCTAACCACAATAAAAGACAATAAAGTAATAAAGGCAGGATTAAAAAAATAATATGAGGAAGCACAAAAGGGCTCACCTGCGAGGTGAGAGGGTGGAGCAGAAAGCTGCCTGAAGCAGTGAGGGAAATATTTTGAAAACCAGGGAATTGATTACTTATGTTGATTATACAGTATCTGTTCATTTCTCCTGGGGACGAATGAATAGGTTCCTGACTAAAGAGACAAGATATTTGATTCTAATGTGAAGATTGGTGGGAAAGATGACTCTGAATATCTGGAAGAAATCTCACTAATCAGCTTCTCTCAATCCTGGATTTTATTAACTTTTCATTGTATAGTTTTATTGCAGTAAGCAAATTATAGTTAGCGCTTTCAATATCTCACAATATATTATTTGGGTTACTCAAGAAAATAGTTTGTGTATATTGGTTATTGGCTCATATTTGGGACCACTCAAGCCTCAATTGTTGCTTTGAAGCCTGCCTTGCTTTGCCCACAGCCTACCCTCAGAAACTCTATAAAACCAAACTAATTTAATTCTAATTCATTCCATATGCATATAATGATTTCAGAAAGTCCCTTAATTGAACACGTAGAAGTATCATGCACAAACTTGAAGCAGCCTTCATTATTTTGAGACAATAGCTCTTCTATGCTGGTTAATGAGTTTAGAAAGTCACCTACAAGAGAAGGCCGTGTAATAACTTCTTTCAAGTTTCCCACCTGATAACAGAGGGGGAGCAGGACTG
Source organism: Vipera ursinii (assembly GCF_947247035.1). Classification (NCBI taxonomy): domain Eukaryota; kingdom Metazoa; phylum Chordata; class Lepidosauria; order Squamata; family Viperidae; genus Vipera; species Vipera ursinii. The sequence continues at coordinate 94,202,371 of NC_139512.1, forward strand.
TGACAGCAAATAAAGCAAATAAGGACTTAATGATTTGCATTTAGGTACAACATATATGTAGCCAGAATGCCATACAAACTAAAGGACATCATTTTTCTACATCGCCTTTCCCTTGACAAATCAGTGTTGGAATAACATTTATTTCTACATACCTTGAAGATTCTCCCATATATCAGATAATCTCTATTGCTGATTGTCCTGTTTTGCTTCCAAACCAATAACCCATTTTACAATTGAACAAGAAAAAAACAAGAAAAAAATGGAGAAGAATAGTCCAATCCGCTTGTATACAAAATTATAGCACTTTCTTTGTATAAGGTGGGATGAGGATGGAAGTTTTGTTCTTTATCCCCCAATAAACTTGTGATGATGAGAATAGTAGGCTTAGAGCTGATTATCTCCATACATTAACAATTTGTTGCTATCAAGAGGATTGTATAGAATGTAACATAGTCTCTAGCTATTATGTTTTAGCAGATTTAGGTCAGTTTCCTGTAGTTTCTGTTTTCCAAATACCGGTATGTCTCAACTTCAGCTTATTCTAAAAATGTGTATATCTCATTTACAATCTGTTGTAGAATTAAATCAGAGTGAATGACATACCATTCTCCTTACGTTTTTGCCAGCTCTTATCAGTCTTAGCCAGTTGTGATACATTCTGGCTTCACACACCGTGTTAAATCAAAACCAAACCACATTGTGACTGATTAAAAAATAGTCTTAAGGCAATTTGTGGAACTAGCAACCATCTACCCATTTTAGTTCTTTTCCACACATTCTTCCCTTAGGATGAAAATATTGCTGCCTATAGAAGACAATGATTTAGTCAACTGTGATAGGGCACCAACAAATAGACCTCGCAAAGTTCTCCAGAAAGTAAGATGGATGGCTTTATTATTTTAGACCTTCTGTGGTCCTATCTTTTTACTAGTTGTGATTCAGAAAATTCCTAAGTTTTGTAGGAAATTATATTTTGTTTTTTCAATGATCCAGATTGCCTTTCGTTTGACAGTTGACCCCCTGAGGCCATTCCTGGAAGAAACAAATTGTTTCAGTGAATTAGTAAGAATGTTTAGCTAGTTACTCAAGCCCTTTTAAGTAAGCTACTCCATGTGCTCAGCCCCATGTTCCTTTTTTATTTTTCTATCTCGCACTCCACATTGCATGACTTGAAGAAGGGGTCAGGCTTAAGTCTCACTAAGCTGTTTTGTATTTTAAGAGGGGAAGAGACTTAGAATTCTTTTTAACAACAGTCTATTAAGTTCCCTAAGCAGGCTGTTATTTCTTGTTTCTTCCTCTTCCTTTAGCTCAGACATGTCAAACACAAGGCCTGGGGCCCGGATCCGGCCCACGAAGTGGTTTCATGTGGCCCGCGAAGCTATCCTGGAAACAGTGAGGGAACAGCCCCCACTGCCTGGCCCTGGCCCAGAGACCCTTCTTCTGCCAGAGACCCTCAGATCTGTCCCACTCCTGCCCAGGCCCCCATAGGCACCCTTGATGCGAACGATGTAGAGCTGGCCACGCCCACCCAGTAGGCCATACGCACTCTAGCCACGCCCACCCAGTAGGCCATGCCCACGTAGGCCACACCCACCCGGCCCCTTGAGGGCAACCGCAATGCTGATGCGGCCCTCAATGAAATTGAGTTTGACACCCCTGCTTTAGCTCCATCCAGCAACTTGGTTTCCTGTTTGAGATGAATGATGTTGTGGAATTATTTGGTTGCTAGTCTTCTTAAGCGTTAATGATTGGATTTAGATACCATGCTGTAGATCAGGCATGTCAAACTGCCGGCCCATGGGCTGGATGCATCACGCCGAAACCGTGTCCACCCCATTGCCGGCAGTGAGAAAAAAGTCGCGATACATCACACGACGTCACGAATTTGACATGCATGAAGGAACATATACTGGGCATATAACATATACTGTAGTAGCAATCAGAATAACAGTACAAGTAGTCCTCAACTTACAATCACAATTGAGTTCAAAATTTAAGTTGCTAAGCAAGAGAGTTAAGTGAGTTTTGTCCCATTTTATGACCTTTCTTGCCATACTTATTAAGTGAATCATTTCAGTTGTTAAATTAGTAATACGGTTGTTAAGTGAATCTGGCTTCCCCATTGATTTGCTTGCCAGAAAATCACAAAAGATGATTTCATGATCCCAGGACACTGCAACTGTCATAAATATGAGCCAGTTGCCAAGTATCTGAATTTTGATCATCTGACCATAGGGGTGCTGCAACGGTCATAAATGTGAAAAATGATCATAAGTCGCTTTTTTCAATGCTGTTATAACTTCAAACAGGTCACTAAACAAATTATTACAAGTTGAGGACTATCTGTAGCCAAGTTCACACTATTTGCTGAGCCCAAACTGCAATACCTATATATTATATATTGTACGCAATATGAATTGGTGCTATGTAGAAACCTAGCCATTTTACCTTGCTTGGATCCACACAACATGCTAAATCCATCTGTGACTTAGTTTGGAGGTTTGTTTTTGGACAGTGTAGGTTTGTTTTGGGGCAATAAACTCAATTTCTGTGTTTATAAACTATGATATATGGTTCAGCAAATATGCTGATATATTATTCAGCAAACCATAGTTTATTGTCCCTCATAGTTCAGGGGTGACACCAGTCTTTATCATTTTATTGACTGAAATATCTGCTTTTGGATTTAAAAAAACTTTTAACTTGAGTGACAAATATGAATGTAGAATTATAGTCAGATTAAAGAAGTTATTTGTTAACCCAGAGAGCAATTTATCCAAGCTCGGTGTGTGTATGTATGTGTGTAATTATATATAGTTTTTCCATTTCATCATTGTGTTATTGTAGAATTCACTAGGTGCTTATGATTTTTCTTTCCATCTTTAATATGGTATTTCTCCATTGGCTGATACCATTTGAGAACTTAGAAGACAAGGTGGAGATAAGCTTTTCAACCAGATGGTTCTTTCAATATATACTTGCCAAACATCAATCACTATTAGCTCAGTTACTGTAGTGCTATGTAGTTAAAGACTGTAAGATAAGCAAATGTTTATTTTTATGTCACTCATTCCTCTTATGTCCTGCAGTTAGATTCCTATGAAGAAAATTTGTAGTGGCAGTCGTTTACAGATATGCATAGCATAATTTTAAACTCCAGGATTTAAAAAAACCTGAATCTTTTTAAAGTTAGTAAAAAAAAATCTGGTAAATAATGTTTGAAATTCATTTTTAAAATTTCTTTGTGAAATTGTCAGAATGAACCAAACCAGATTCCACTACAAGTATTTTTGAATTATGAACAAGCACATGAAAGTTCAGTTCTCACAACAATTATTATAAAAAAGCATAATCGGATTGTCTAAATTTAAAAGAGGCTGAAGTTGTTGAAAAAGTAAACATGAGAAAGGAACATGTGTAAACTGTGGATATTGGCAGTAGCTTATGATTCTGGTTACTTAGATATATGAATATTTGAACTTGGCCATTATGATTTGTTAATACAATTTAAGATTTAGTATAATGTGTGTGAACAAGAACACCATAATTTGTTCAACAAGCATTAAGACAAGCCATGTACAAGCAGAATAGCAATCCAGCCAGTTTTTCTATTGGACAACATACAACCAATTAGTAGCCTCATTGTTAGATTAATTTTTCAAACTGTCCGGTTCCTTGATTTTTGCTAACTATATTTTGTGCCCTATTAAATCACTTCCATCTTGCATCTTGCTTGTTCTTTCACTGACCAAAATTAGTAAAATGTAGCCTGACCTATTGCTTGTTTTACATTAATGGCATCATGGAAAAATGTGAATACTGTATTAAATATATAATTACATACAATAAAACCAATGCATTTATTATTACAAAAGTTAAAATGATAAAATAAGCAGGACCATGGGAAGTATGACAAAATGTAGTGACACAAAAGCATACATTCAATCAAAAGTGCACCAAGCTGGATAGGGAGGAAATTCCATAATCCAGATAGTAATGTCAAGAATACCATCATTTGGGCTGACACATGATTATTGTTTTAGAAAGTTACATTCTTAATTATGTTCTTAATTCCCATGGAGCTAGTAACTGAGTTATGCAGTGTTTGATGTTTATTTGTAATTTATCTGAAAACTATAGGTGCAGAATGCTGTAATTTGTTTACAGTAAATTACCCCCTTTAGCAACCTAGCTGCAATATTTTGCACTAACTACACTTGATCCGCTTAAAAAAGAGTTCTCCGAACAGTACTATACAAAATCCAAATTTGATAGTATCTTTTATAATTTTATGGATAGGTGATACAGTTGTTAAATGAGATTTTTTTCCATTTTATAACCTTTCTTGCCATAGTTGTTAAGTGAATCACTGCAGTTGTTAAGTTAGTAAAACAATTGTTAAGTTGAATCTGGCTTCTCCATTCGCATTGCTTGTCAGAAGGTCACAAAAGGTACATGTGACACTGCGAGTGTTTCATGGGGGGATCACTTGACCCGAAATGGGACACTGCAACTGTCATAAATACATGCCAGTTGGCAAGTGTCCAAATTTTGATTTTGGGACGGGATGGTGCAACTGTCTTAAGTGTGAAAAAAAGTTACTTTTTTCCCCGTGCTGTTGTAACTTTAAACAAACGCTTGTAAATTGAGGGCTACCTGTAAAAATGATTAACTCGGGAGAAAATGAGTAGATAAAAATTTGGTAGAATTTTGAGAAGTTAGGGAGAATTAGAAGAAAATGTTATGACTTGCAGCATTATACCCAACAGAAAAAAATGGTAATGAAATAAATATATAAGAAATGTGTTGTTAATTAGTGAGTATAGTATCGTGTTTTCCTGAAAATAAGACCCGGTGTTATTTTTTTTAACCTCCAAAGGAGGCATCAGGTCTTATTCTCGCGGGGGGGGTCTTTTCCACTCACCTCGCGATGGCGGCACTGACAGCCCTGCCCAGCCAGCCCACTTCTTCTGTGGCCAAAGGAGCAGCATCATTCTGCAGCTGAGAATGGAGCTCCGGCCTGCATTTCACAGTCAGAGGCCTTCCAGGAAGGCCTTTCAGTCCATAGCTTGGTTCTCGGCTGCAGACGCCTTCTGGAAAGGCCTCTGACTGTGAAATGCAGGCCGGGGGACGCTGCAGAAAAAGTGAGCCGTTGGGGAGAGGCAGGTGTCGATTCATGGGAATCCTGGTAAGTGGGTGTGGGGCAGCTCCTCCACCCCCGGCCTAGCTTAATTTTTAGGTGTGCGCCTTGCCCCAAAACTAGGGTTTATTTTTGAGGTAGGACTTATATTAGGCCCACCCCAAAAAATCAAGCTAGGGCTTATTTTCGGGGCAGGTCTTATTTTGGGGGGAACACAGTATATAAGATCTCCGCAGATTTCTATAGTAGTTCTCAATATATAAAACAGATCTTAATTCAGCCCTATGGAATAGGATAAGATGACAGGTGATGAAAGGCTACAAGATAGCAGTGCTTTGTGAACTTTGCAAGTCAGAATTCCTAATGTAGAAGAATGAAGACAAAAATATGATAGAATTTTATGGTCTATTCTATGACATAATTCTTCCTAGTTTCTTATAGTTTTATAACGTATAAGAGTTTATTAGGAACAACATAAATAATACCTCCTCCTACTGAGCAAAACCTGACATTTGACCAGCTAAAAAGCTACTTTGGATAATGCAGTACATTGATTGTGCGTTTTTTTAAAAGGATATTTTTCCTCTTAATTTGAACAGCTTACCCAAACTCATAATATAAGGTATATTTTGAACTCCTGATCTCCCTTCCACCCCCCCCCCCCGAATTACTGTGTTTTCTAAGAATTGCTGATGAAGAAACTGCTGTGGTTTTTAGCCTGTATATATTTTCACCAGTTAATTGGTCCAATTAATAATTATGAAAAAAGTTTGAAGGATAAATCTTATAATTATTGACATGTAATCCTATATTTATTTATTTGGAAATAATTCTAATAAGTTCAAACCATAATGGCAAGGTTCACACAGCAAAGGAAGCCAACATTAACTAAATTACATTTAGTTTAGTATTTTCCATTCCACAAAAATGTGTTTGGGTTGCTTCCTTAAATTCTCATTACATAAAAAAAATGTTCATCCCTGTGAGAGCTGATATTATTGTAGTATTGCATGACTTATTGCATGACTTAAACAGTGAGAGTATTTGGCTAACTTAACAGTTAGTGTGGTTTATGTAAATTAGTCTTTATGTCGAGAAACATTAAAGCCCTCTCTAGTTAGTTCATCCTGTGAGAAGACTGCTTGTGAAAAATAGTACAGTGAAAAAGAGAGGACATCCCCAAGTTACAGATTAGATTAAAAAATGGCTTTTGAGAGTGAGAAGTGCATGGCAGTCATACTGAATTTTATCTTGCTACAGACCCTGTGGCTCAATCAGTGGCATTGCAGACAATCTCGTGATCTTAACAAATAGTTCGTAGAAAATTAACAGTGAAATTTTGTATCAACAAGCATTGTTCAGATTCTTCTTTCCTAGATTCAACTTTCTTTATATTTTGCTTTGATTCTGTCAAAACTAAGAGATTCGAAACATCTAATTATGAATGAAACATTTCATGCTTTTTCTGAAATTTTACTTTACTGATTTCTGATGTTGTCTTAATGTTTTTCATTCTGGACGCAAGTTAATTTGTTCATTTTCAGTTTCTATTACATATTGTATTTCTTTGCTGTTTTTTGCAATCTGTCATTGATTTAGTGGTAGTGTCTTTGATATGGGTTGAAACACCAGTGAGTATTATTAAATTCTACAGTAATTATTTGATTTTTGATTCACAGTGTTTTGGTTTATGTGTTTTGGACATTCCGATGCTTTGTTTTGTTTTGTTTTTTTAAAAAAATGTTCCTTGAAATCTGCCCTACATCTTGCCTCAAAACAAAAACACCACCAGTATGTTAAAGCCATCAGCTTTCAGTTGATCTAATTAATTAAGCACAGAAGATTAAAACAATCAGATGGTAATAGATATATTTTGCTCAGTTGTTTAAGCATTTATATGTTTTGTCGAGAAAAGGTATTGAATTGATATAGTAGTTGCCCACCTTAGTGTAAAATTTTTCTTCATCATTTTTCATAACTTACGGATTTATAAAATATGATTCCTACAGAGCTTCCTCCTTGTGCTGGTAGAGGTATATAGAGGTAACTAGATAAATTTATTGTGTGCAATTAAGCTGCTGATTTGGTCCTTCAGGAATGTATTGCAAAAGTTAATAAAAATTAAATCATTAAAAATACGGAATTTTTGTGTGGTCAGTTCAGTCTTCAGATAGATGCCTCTAAAGGCTATTTTTTCCCTCTGGTCTCATTTCTGCAAAATAATAAATCATCATAGCCAGCAAATTACTGATTCAATTACTATATAAATATTTAGAATATGTCTGATACTGATTTTTTCTTTTGTTTGATTGTTGATTGAAATGAAGATACAAAGCATATGACTAATTCAGAAAAATATGTTCCAAAATTATATTGATTTTACTTAGCTGCAATAAGGATTATCTTCATTATTCTTGTTCAGACTATTATTACATAACTTCCCAAATACCTATCTCGCTGCAGTATTAAGAGGATATACATTTTTTTTATTCTTTGGGGATTTCTCTAATCTATTTAGTCATTTAATTCATAGCAAAATACATTTGTGGTATTTATTTTATGTTAGAAATTCTCAGCATATTTTTATAATTTTTTTTTGTGTGTGTATGTGTTTTCCACCTTGATATATTTTTAAAAATAATAAATGCGGGATAAAAAAAATCTAATATAGCTGCATATACCTGTGAAGACACATACATATATTAGAAGTAATTCATAACAAGTCAAAAATATGAACAGGGTGTTGATCTTGTTCCCTGTTTCGCGTATATAAAATGAACTACTATTCCAAGATTGCAAACTAGGTTGCCTCCATTCAGTTTCTCTGGCTTTAATTTTTGTTTTCTCACTGAAGAATGTTTCAGTTGCCTCCATTTTGTTCTATAATTTTCAGTCCTTTTCTTTAGTCCATTACAATCTTTTTGAATTTCCTTTTTCTCTTCTAGATTATTAGCTGTTCTGCTCATTGTGTGTCATCTGATAAGCATGCATCTAAAATATTAATAGCAAAGTTGAAGAATGCTGACTGTTGTGACCCCAGTTGATACTTTATTTGAGTTTGATCAGGAATGTTTGAATTGGTCCAATGTTTGCTGAAATCAACATATTTTGTGATTATAACATTCACACAAACTGCCAAGTAAATTGCTGTTTAAAATGCGTTAAGAGAGATCATAATCTGATAATACCTGTTCTTGAACAATTATGGCATTTTTGATAGTTGAACTATTTTAAGGTTTTACATCTTTCAATATATCATTGTCAGAGTGACAGGTTTGTATTTCCCTTGTTCCTCTTTTTTTTCTCATTTGACGATAGGGATATTTGCTCCCAGGGATTCTCAGAAATAATACATTTGGTTACTTTGTACTTCTGGAATGCAGTTCATTTGATCCAGAAATTCTAAATTCATTCAAAGTAAATAAACATTTCAAACAATCTTGGATTTGTATCCTGCTGCTTTATTCTGATTTCACAGCTGCTAAGTGAAATATTTAGCCATCTTCTCAGAAAAATCTGAGCTAAAATATGGTTAGTACTAGGTTTTCTTTGTACCCAAGCAGTTGGTATAGTGATTTTTCCCCCTCTTCCTTTTATTTTGAGCATATCCAAAATCTTGTTTGTTTTTCTTAGCATTCATTATCAAGCTCAATTCATTCTGAGCATATTTTAAACTACGTGTATGTGTGTTTGCGTGCGCTTGCTGATTTAACCCTCTCTCCATCTCCTAAATCAATATCTATATATTTCCTTTTCACTTATTTACTTTCTTTTTTTATTGAGTACAAAAATGTGTGTGCTGAAATAGTATATCTAAGCCAACATTTAATGAAAACTTAAATTACATGGACACACTGATCTGTAATTTTAGATTTGCATGCCTCAAGAAGTAACTTTTTGTTTAGTTTATATAGTTGCACAAACAAAATACGAAATAAGTAATGATGATTGTGTGTCAGCTAATATAACCTAACTTAAATTGTAAGTTCCTGGTTTAATCGTATATACCGTACATGCAAGACTATTGTCAGAGAAAATGTTGATTTAATATAATTTTGATATAAAACTACTGCAGTAGAGATGTATACTAGTATGTCAACCAATGACAGTATTTAACAAAATTTGGGGCATTGGTATTTTGCCATAACTGAAGAGAATACCTCTGTGCCATGGGACTTAATAATACGGTCAAATGCAAAGGATAATGCCTATGTTACGACAGCCCATTTTCTTTCATAGGACTGTCATGCTTCTGCTGCATTAATAACCAAAAAAACACATTTAATATGGAAATTATAGTTTAGAATAGAATAGAGCTGGAAGGTACCTTGGAGGTCTTCTAGTCCAACCCCCTGCTCAAGCAGGAGAACCTATATCGTCTCAGACAGGTGGATGTCCAGTCTCCTCTTATTCTCCTTAGTTCCAGGTTGCTTCTCTCTTTGGTCACTTTCCAACCTTTGCTTCTTGTCCTTCCATCTGGTGCTTTGGTTTGAATGATATTTACTTTTACATTTTTTCTTAATTAGGATTGTTCCTAAGTGTGTGGAATATTGTTTTTTTATATTTGCAACTAAATTTTATTTTGTTAATTGTTTGGACAACTAAGGATCACTTTTGGGATTTGAAACAAGTGTTCTATTTGGGAAACCATACAGCCATCTAGTGACCATGACATTTGAAATAATTCTTTCAAAACTAACTGTATACATGATAAGGTAAAAATGGGACCAGCTTGCTGTTGTTTCATGTATATAAGCTTCCTAAGAGGAATTTCTTTTATATGGTTGCAGTTATTTCATTTTTGTGATTGATTTATCATAGAAGGTTGTGTCCCTAAAAAGAGAAATTGTCTTCATAACATACGCTGAAATAATTTACACACACACACACACACACACACACACACACAGAGAGAGAGAGAGAGAGAGAGAGAGAGAGAGAGAGAGAGAGAGAGAGAGGTAAATGGCTCATCACATGCAGAATTAACAGTTTTATTCCCTGTGATAAATGCTCCTTTGCCCAGGTTTCCATCCAAAGTTCGGTATATCTTGACAAACCTTGGAGAAAGCATAGAATATTTCACAGTTGCATTGAACATTGGAGGCTCTTGACATAGTCTTCTCATGAAAGGGTTTGAATCTGCTTCTGAGATACTTTGAAAACCTACAAGGATCAGAAGCATCTCCCTGCCTTTCTTCTGCTTAGAGATCTAAAGACCAATTGGGGTTTGCTCTGTATTTTGCTTCTAGAGTCTTGAGTATCTTTCAAATTTGAAGTATTACCAAGAAAAATCCTTCCTTCTGTTTAAAAGCCATGGGTCCTTTGACTTGCATTTTGCAGAGCTAGCAATGCTTTCTGAAATTGCCTTGTGAAGTCAGAAGTGTATTTCTGGTTTCAAGAGAAGGAGATTTGCTTATAAATGTCTTATAGATCCTGTATGCATAATTTTAGAAATTGAAGTTTATTTTATTTATATATATATAATACACATACACATACACATACATACATACATACATACGGGAACACTATTGAAACTGGGTAGACATAAATTTAGCAATGCAAGGAGCAGAATGGTAAATAATATCTGAAAAATCACTCTGAAATATAGAAGGACAATCATTTTCTATTTTAGATGTGTTAACTAAATTACATTACTTGTGTATTTGGGTAAAAGAATCCTACGTTACAATATTCTGTACACGTGAGGATCAGTCACTGCTCAACATTAAAGTTTAAACTTCTAATATTAATCTCTCTTACTGTGTTTTGGTTAATGGTCATATTTTCATCTATATTTGTTCTAATTGCCTTTTGAAGTTTAAACTATGGAGGAGGACATTCATCACACTCAGAAGCGGATCTTCTTAGACAAACATATACGGCTTCTCAGCAGCTTCCTGTGTACACTACCACACCCCATCCTTCTGGTAATAATAATTTATGAAATAGATGCCTTTCTTTTAAAATAGTTTAGAGATGACAAATAATAGAATACATTTCAAGAAAATGATTGAGATATATGTTGATATACCTGTTATACCTGTTAAAAAGTTTTGGAGGAAGAAATTTCTGTGACCGCATTTTCTTTCCTGGAGCTCTAAGCATGAGACTTAGAGGACAGCGGAATTGGTGAAAATTGCCCATTCCTTCTCTCCCTTCATCCTTCAGTTAATAGTGCACTAAATACAACATAAATCAAGGTTTCTGTAGATAGTTTGTAATATTATTGTATATTTATTCTGTTTATTACTTTCAGCAATTTTTATGGTTAATTAAGTAAACTGTCAGAATATTGTAATAGAACTTTTTGGCCATTACCAAAACTCAACTAGAACGTTGTGATTGAACTTTTTGATTAGACATTTAAGTGCTGAGGTACATCTAGGATAAAGCTCATATGAGATATACTTTTTCTTATAGGTCTTCCTGGAATTTTTGATAATACTACACACAGTGGCAATAGCAACACTAAAGAAACATCAGTTATGAATTTTCTCTCTGCAATCGAATCTCGCAATACTCAGACTGTTTCTTCGGGAACAACTCTTTTACCACAATTTAGGACTCCCACGTGGCAGCCAGGTGACATTTTCCTAATATTTTGGTAATCGTACCAATATATTTCTGTGCAAAAATTATTAAAAGAGTATGACATTGGATTAGATCTAGAGCCCTTTGTCTCTGAATAGGAAGCTTTTACTATCCAGGGAAAACTTTTACTTCACTGGATTAGGGATCATTGTTTATATCTATTTTTTCAGCCTTATTATCTTCATAGAACTATGATCTATATAGACTTGGAGGATCATTCTAGAGCACAGGTCTGCAACCCGCGGCTCCGGAGCCACATGCGGCTCTTTCAGCCGTTTCCTGCGGCTCCCAGTCCTCTGCCATGTGCAGTCCAAAAAAAAAAAGTGGGACTAAAAAAGTTCAACCAATCAATTCAAATATGCAGGGTAGGTGCATATCTCGCCTTGGCTCCACTCTTCAGTCAAACCCTGTTCTGTGCATGCGCGCATGTACGCGCATGTGCACACATTTTGTGCGGCTCCCAGTTTTTCCTTTTGTGAGGGAACCGGTTCCGAGTGGCTCTTTCACTGTTTCAGGTTGCTGACCCCTGTTCTAGAGAGAAGATAGCTAACTGCTACCATGGAGAAAATTTGTGATTCTGATAGTGGAAACAAATGAAGAAATTGCAAAACTGACAATGCTGTGGGAATATATTTAGCATAATTCTACTTGTGAATACTGATGTTAACATAATGTGAAGCAAAAAAGATAGTTTTCAACGGGATGGGAAAGATTCATATCTCTTATAAAATAACCTTTAATAGCTGAAACTGTCAAGATAGAAACCAGTGCAATTAAGGCTGCTGTGAATCGTAATGTCAACAATGATCAGATGCCTTCTTGGCTCCAGATTGGGAAAAGAATGATCAAAAGTCCATTGATCACGAGGGTGGGAAGAAAAGGTTTAAGGATTAAACATTGTGACAAATAAACACATAAGGCTTGATTTCTGTGTTCTGTAGTAGGAAAGTTTTATTTATTATTTATTTGTCAAATTTATATGGCCCATTTCTCACGAACTGATTCTAGGCAGTGTATAATAAAACTAGCAGTTAAGGCATTCTATAAAACCAGTTAAAACAATGAGCCTAAATAAAAGCAAGCTTCCTATTACCAGGAGATTCCCAGGCTTACTGATAAAGTGTTAAGGCTTTTCCAGGAGGTCACAAAAGTTTGGGAGGGATGATGTTTCAGAGGGTGGATGCCATGGCAGAAAAGGCTTGTCTCCTAGGATCCATCAGCTGGAACTCCCTCATAGATGAGGCCTCCAATATGCAATTTCTCCCGGACCTGATGGGACATATAGGTGTAATTGGGGAAAGGCAGTTCCTCAGATAACCTGCCACTGCAGGGCTTTAAAGGGCAAATCCAACACCTTGATGTTGACCTGGAATCAGACTGGTAACCAGTACAGCTCATGGAGCAGAGGTATAATGTTGAGTCCTTCCAGGAGCATACATAACTGCCTGTGTCACCTCATTTTGGACCAGCTCAGGTTCTGGATACTCTTTAAGGGCAGCCCTCATATAGGGTGAGTTACATCGGGAGATGACCGGGTCATGAGTATATATGATTTTCTTATGTTTGCAGTGAAGCAACTTACCTAGCATTGCCAGGTTTCTGAAACTATTGTTGTTACCCTGTTTCTGAAGGTGGTGGGGTTAGGATTTTTGAAGTCAGTTGAGTTTCTGGACTGTAAAAATTTTTAATCACGGTTGGTCTAATACAGCCCTCTGGGTTCCTATGTTAAATATAAAAAGAGGACAAAATGTTTCGCCCTCTCTCTGCCAGTCTTAGCATGGAATAAAATAATTGAAAAGACTGTTTCGGTACTGCCTGCTAAATCTCACGTAAACTCAGAATCTAGAGAGAACTTAGCACCAAGTCTTTGAGTGCATTTCAAATACTTAAATTCCAAGACTAAATGAAATGGTTAGGTACCAGTTTTATATTTCCTTTTTTCATTAATGACTGATTACATCTCATTTTGTGTTTTTTTTTAAAGCAGGCATGCATTCATCAACTGAGCTTTTTGCTACTGGAACCCTGCCAACTTCTGGAACCTTTCCATCAACCTCAGTTTATCAACATCCCAATGCTTTTAGCAGTAGAAACTTTGTTACTACTCCTTCTTTAACACTTCAGGATACAACTTTTAGTGCAACCTCAAATGGGCTTCTAACTGCTCATGACCCTTTATTGCAGATCAAGACATCCCAAGGCACAGTCCCCCCAGGACTCACTTTTGAACGTCTGGGCAGTTATGTATTAAGTACCAGCATACCACCACAGTCTTCAACATACCGTTCTGCTCAAGAGTCTGCACCTCATCTTCTACAGCCACAGTTCAGCCTATTGCCTTCATCACTTGGTGGAGGAGCTCAGCAGACTCCACAGGTGTATAACTCAGCTCTGTTTACTGGTTCTACTGCCTCCATTGAAAGAGCACTGCAGCGTGAATGTAGTGTAATTAAACACCATCAGCGGCCTTCAAACACACAGTCTGTTCAGGCAGAACTGACTGGTTCACAGCATTCCTTACAGAACTATTTACCAAGTGCAGATGAAACTGATTATCAGGATGCATCCCGCCAATCATCTTGTAGCCCAGCTGGCGATGCTACTCAGGTGAGCAGTAGTGGTCCACAGCAGAAATCCTCTCAGGTTTCAGTGGAACATGCTCAGTCATACGCATCAGCAGTCCCGTCACCAGGTTTCCCATCTGTTTCCACTACAAAGGCAAAACAGTGTTCTACAAAGCAACTGCCAAGGTCAACAAAGACACCTAAACCACAAAGTGTAGCTCCTTCTGTACAGACACAAAGCTATTCCAAAATTGCACAGAACCAGAACTCTGTAATAGCTAGTCAAGCACAAATCTATTCTACAGCACAGCTCCCAAGTCTCCTGTCAGTAAGTCAGTCACAAAATTATATTTCAACACAGTCACAGAATGTGCCACCTGTTAGTCACGCACAAGCATTCTCAGCCATCAAGATTGAGAAATTACCATCATTATACAAAACACTTTCTTTTACTGGACAATCAGAAGCTGTTACTTCTGAAAGCCAGGCACTACCATACACGTCTGATCAACAGGTATTAACCTCAGTTTCAAATACCTTCTCTGGGCAAACAAGGGATCTTTCTTCAAGCAGCCAGTCTGAAAATTATTCTTCTAGTCATTCTCAGGGTATGTCAACAGTTAGCCAACCACAGATTAGCTATTCATCTCAGTCACAGGTCTTGTCAGTTGTTAGTCCTTCAGAAACATTTTCTTCTCATATTCAAAACCTATCAGCTACAAGCCCTCCCCAGAACTATATTTCATTGCACTCTCAGGTACAAGAGTCACCCTCTCCACAATCTCAAAAATTTTTGCCAGTTGTACAGTCAACTCCTTTTGAAGTAACACCTAATTCACCAGCATTGCAGAGCAACAGATCTTCCTCAGATTCAAAGTCATACATTAAAAGGAAATCTGATCCTAATTTGTATCAAACATCTAAACAAGACGATCAGTTTCCAATACATAATTTTCAGGCACTGCAACAGCAATCATCTCTTGATTCCTCTCCTCAGAGACTTACTGATGGTGAGATTAGTGCTCAGGATACAACTTACAAAGTTTCCAAAGCAGATAATCGCTACTCTCAAAGTGTAATCAGAAGTAACTCTCGCCTTGAAGATCAAATTGTTGGGCTTACTTTTCAAGGGTCAAAAAAAGATGAAACAATGGTTAACCCTGTAACACAAATCAGCCATATTACCAATACAGTGAATCATGATATTAAAAAAGCAAGCAATTTACTGTCAACAGCACAAGTAAATGCAGACAGTAAAGAACTTGGCCAGCAAGAGTCTCTTATGCACAAGGTACATGAAGTTAAAGTCTCAGAGCAACAGATTCATGTTGTTAGTTCACCAACTCAGCTTCATACTCAGGCCATACGGCACAGCCATCAGCTATGCCTACCTACTTCGCAGGTACTTCTAGAATCCCCCTGTGATTTACAAATGCTTCAGCAGTCAATATTGCAATCTGGTTTAGGATACACAAAAAGTGTTCCACAAGTACAGCACATTATGAATTCTCAGCAGTATCTACAAGTGGATGGTCATATGATTCAAGGTAATGGGAGGCATTCTCAGGACCAGCTTCACTCGCAACACTCTGAAGTTTTGAAAGTTAACCTTTCTGAACCATCAAAGCCATTACAACATCATTTGACATCCAAAGATAATTTTGAACAACCAAATCATGAATCTAAGAATCAATTTGTTCCCCTTAGTTCGGTATGTTTTCCAGAATCTGTACTTCTCAATGATGAAAGGAATATATTGTCTAATGTAGATGATATCTTGGCAGCCACAGCTGCAGCTTGTGGAGTAATACCATCTGAATTTGCAAAATCAACAACCAATGACGATGAAATTCAGTCAGTTGAAAATGGAGATAGCCCTAAATCTCAGTTTCATACAATAGATGTCAGACACATGACTCCTAGCTTTAACTCATCACCTGCAATTTCTGGAAAGCCACTTAGTGTGAATAATATTTCTTTAAATGGAGGTCATGTTACCCTAAATTTAACAGCAGTGTCGGCAGAACAAACAAAAGATAGGAACCTTGACCAACGACACATTGAGATTTCTGATCAAGGTATTCCTGCTAGAATTACAACAATTGAGACTGAAAGAAGGCAAGAACAGGTTTCTAGTCGAGTTAAGCAACACTCCAGCACCAGGAATGAATCTGAAGCTAAAAATAATGTTCATATGGATGGAACATTAAACATTAAAGATACAGACTTTATTTCAAGTAGTAGGACTCTAAATGAAGAGATTGCAGTGTCACAAACCGATTATAGCATGGCAAGTAACAATGCTGACATTCCACTGCAACAAATATCTATGCAGCATCCAAGAAATGAAAACGGTAATACTGAAGACAAGAGCCAACTTTTACCAGAAGAGGACCCTCAAAAGCAAAAAGACAGAGGACAGAATCAAATTAAAAATGTCAGTGAAGTTGTTGATAAAAATCAGAAGCAACTGAAACGAAGCGGGCAGTGCAAACGTCAAAATTCAAGAGGCATTGATGCCAGCTTTCCTTACTCTCCGGTTCCTGATAACTGTCATGAAACTTACCAACATCAAGAAAAAATGAGGCAGAAAATTAAAGAGGTGGAAGAAAAGCAGCCAGAAGTTAGAAAAGGATTTATTGCATCTTTTTTAGATTTCTTGAAATCTGGACCCAGACAGCAGTTTTCAGCACCTGCGATCCGTGTTCCTAATCGTGTAAAAAGACCTGTCACCCCACTTATTAGAGCACCTTGTCAGTTGCCAATCTCAAAAGCTCAGACAGCAACAGCTGCTTTGTCTTTTGATGGCTCTGCTGAAAATTTAGTTAAGATCAATTATGAAGAACCTAAGATAAAGTCAGAAGCCCGGCCTTTTTTTTCTTTTGATAAAGATAATGTGGGGAACAACAAAGATGACCAAAAGAGTATATATTCTTCATTATCATCATCGGATACAAAGACAAATTCAGGTAAAGTTTACTGTGCTTGTGATGAGATATATAATTTTAATTTAAATGTAGCTTTAAATAAAGATATAATTAAACCAGTCCAATAATCAATAAATTCTTTTTTCTTTGTTACATAAATGTTTTAAGAGTAATTTAGTTTTCAAGTTTATTAGGAGTGCTTTTAAATGTTTAATCAAAATAGTTAACAAAGTCATGTTATATAGAATTTGCATTAAAATAACGTTTTTATAAACTACCAAAATTGCTTGTTTAAATTGAAATCTCAATAATCTACCCAAATGAGCATTTTTAAAAAAACACCTCTACAAATTATTTTAGATTTGCCTATAACATAGATAATATATGCTTTTATATGGACAGTGATTAATATTTATATGTTACTTATATGTAAGGGTGTAAGTCTATACATATGTTGTATATAGGATGTTTAAATGTGTATGTATGCGTACACTTTGAGAGCAAGCAACTAAATTTCATTTTTAATATGTGCCATGGTGCCCACAGTAAAAAATGACAATAAAGGTTATGTATCTAACTATCAATATGGGGTTTGTTTGTTTTTTCATCTAAATTTCTTCAGCACATAATTTTTCTATGACAAGATCAGATACATACCTTGCTTTTATTTGAAAGGCAAGATAAATTTTAATCTTTCTTTTTCTTGTGCCCTCTACTGATTTTTTTTAACTGAAAGTAGATCTATGAAAAAAGGGACACGGTGGGTTAGGATGCTGAGCTTGTCGATCAGAAAATCGGCAGTTTGGCGGGTCGAATCCTGAGTGCCGCATAACAGAGTGAGCGCCTGTTACTCGTCCCAGCTTCTGCCAACCTAGCAGTTCGAAAGCACATAAAAATGCAAGTAGAAAAATAGGGACCACTACGGTGGGAAGGTAACAGCGTTCCGTGCGCCTTTGGCGTCTAGTCATGCCGGCCACATGACCATGGAGACGTCCTCGGACAAGCGCTGGCCCTTCAGCTTTGAAACGGAGATGAGCACCGGCCCGTAGAGTTGGAAACGACTAGCACACATGTGCGGGGGAACCTTTACCTTTACCTTTAGATCTATGAAATATTACAGAATTCCAAGAATTTGAGACATCTGCCAAATTTATTTATTAAATTTTTATGCCACATATCTCCCCTACAAAGTGATTCTGGGTGGCTATCAGTCAATCAGAGCAGCTAATATTTTGCACTCAGTGGTAATTTGTAAACTAAATTATTTGTGTTATAAATATGAAAATGAATTCAAATTCTTTAAATGCTTGTTTTTTATGCTTTAGAAATTGACAAAACAGTTTCTCAAGCCATCACTAACACTGCCATAAAGAAGGAAGGTTCCCAAATGACTGTTACGATGACAGATTCTCAGGTGAAAACCTGTATAGCACAATTTGAAATGGAGAGTGTTGTTACAGACCAGTTAGCAAAACCGCAAGCATTGGTTGCAGTAGAAGGATATACTGAGGATGACCATGGAGACAGTGAAGGCGAAGGCATATACAGAGAGCGCGATGAATTTGTAGTGAAGATTGAAGATATAGAACCACTAAAGGTAAACCATCTATTTTAATCTGAATAACCTGTCTTTTGTTTTTTTAAATCTTACTTGTTGTTAAAATGCCATAAAAAATTTCCATCAGAATTTGAAAGAAATTACCGTAAATGAAAATTGTGCTAATTATTTTCATGATTTGTGGAATAATGAACTAGAGTGTCCTGTTCTTGCAGATCTCTGGCAGATAGGTTTAAAATTAAATATATCTTTTTTTTACTCTTAAACATTATAACACTTCAGGGAATATTTAAATTTGGTTTGCCTTCTTATGCAATTCAAGAGTTGGCATGTTAGGTTAGATCAGTTTGAGCATGTGTTAAAAAGTTGGATTTAGTCTGAAATTCACAGAATTTGTCAGTATAGCTTTAATATAGTTACTGCTTGGCAAAGCTATGTATTCTCTTTCTGGATATCCCAAATTCTTGAAACTGAGATGTCAGCAGTTATGGTACATATTCTTAAGGTATCTAAAAGAATTATGCATTTGAAGAATAAATCTACACCTCATCTGCAGCAGTAGATTGCCAGCATGTGTTTTTAGTCAATGTTTGAGTTAGTTCTTTGGGTTGAATTGCTTTGTATCACTACTGCATTCCCAATACAAAGGAAAAAACCTTGGAAGGCCCAAAACAACTTCAGAATGCAGAGCAATAGGTAGCGGAAAGATATAACTAACTTTGTATAAACTAAGTTAAATATAAATTAATATGCAAAGGAACAAGGAGGATCAGGACTGCCTGATTTGAAATTATATTTTATATCTTCCACTTAATCTGGGTGAAAGTATAGGTTTTGCTGAGAAATAAAGAGAATTTTCAAATCAGAAGGGCACAATCTGAGGTTTGGATTGTATGTTTCTTTTGATGACACAGTAAAGTTAAAAGTTAATGTAGATTTTAAGAATCGTTAGTAGCCTGTTGAGAATATGGAACAAATATAAACCCTGACTCTGGCCAAAAATGCCTTTTAAGACTCTCAGCTCAAGAACATTTTACAGGAAACTAAATAGTAGATAAAGAAAAAATATTGATCTTCTTCACATTTGTTACAACAAGAACATGGAGGTTATAGGACGAAATCAAAACAGCAATTAAGTGCAGAGGGATTTATTTTCAATAGTTTCCATATGCAAAATTAAGAAAGATTTAAGGTGGTCAACAGGGCATTTGGAATTGAGCAATAGAAGATAGAATTTCAAGTTGAACTATGTAGAAATAATGAACAGGTAATCGCTAAAATATATAAACTTTATGAAATTTGAAATGGAAGAAGTTCAAGTGGAAGACTGTCTGATAAAATGCACTAAGAACTTTGGACACACTATACTGATGGGTTAGTGGGGTAATCTGTGGTTACAAGGTTTGAAATGTACACTGTGTTATAATTTAAAACAGCATTTTTATAAAATGATGAACCATGGATAAATGCCTCCAGAAAAAAATTGTCTAGAATGTATACAAGTAGTTCAATTTTATATTGAGAATGTAGACAACATGAAAGGTCATTTTATCATGCTTTATAAAAAAAAACCAGAAAACTTTGGTTTCATATACATATAAAAGTACAAAGAATTTTAAAGATAAACATTCAGCTGAAACCAGAGCTTTTCTCGTTACAGTTAATGGACAGTCAATTTAAAAAAGACCCATGGAAGATTATTTTTATATACAGGTGAAACTCGAAAAATTAGAATATCGTGCAAAAGTTCATTTATTTCAGTAATGCAATTTAAAAGGGGAAACTAATATATGAGAAAGACTCATTACATGCAAAGCAAGATAGTTCAAGCCGTGATTTGTCATAATTGTGATGATTATGGCGTACAGCTCATGAAAACCCCAAATCCACAATCTCAGAAAATTAGAATATTGTGAAAAGGTGCAATATTTTATGCTCAAAGTGTCCCACTCTAATCAGCTAATTAAGCCATAACACCTGCAAAGGGTTCCTGAGCCTTTAAATGGTCTCTCAGTCTGGTTCAGTAAGAATCACAATCATGGGGAAGACTGCTGACCTGACAGTTGTGCAGAAAATCATCATTGGTATCAAAGCACATTAATAGAAAGTTATGTGGAAGAGAAAAGTGTGGAAGAAAAAGGTGCACAAGCAGCAGGGATGACTGCAGCCTGGAGAGGATTGTCAGGAAAAGGCCATTCAAAAGTGTTGGGGACTTTCACAAGGAGTGGACTGAGGCTGGAGTCAGTGCATCAAGAGCCACCACACACAGACGGATCCTGGACATGGGCTTCAAATGTCGTATTCCTCTTGTCAAGCCGCTCCTGAACAACAAACAGCGTCAGAAGCATCTTACCTGGGCTAAAGAAAAAACAGACCTGGTCTGTTGCTCAGTGGTCCAAAGTCCTCTTTTCTGATGAGAGCAACTTTTGCATCTCATTTGGAAACCAAGGACCCAGAGGCTGGAGGAAGAATGGAGAGGCACACACTGCAAGATGCATGAAGTCCAGTGTGAAGTTTCCACAGTCTGTGTTGATTTGGGGAGCCATGTCATCTCCTGGTGTTGGTCCACTGTGCTTCATTAAGTCCAGGGTCAACGCAGCCATTTACCAGGAGATTTTGGAGCACTTCATGCTTCCTTCTGCAGACGAGCTTTATGGGGATGCTGACTTCATTTTCCAGCAGGACTTGGCACCTGCCCACACTGCCAAAAGCACCAAAACCTGGTTCAATGACCGTGGGATTACTGTGCTTGATTGGCCAGCAAACTCGCCTGACCTGAACCCCATAGAGAATCTATGGGGCATTGCCAAGAGAAAGATGAGAGACATGAGACCGAACAATGCAGAAGAGCTGAAGGCCGCTATTGAAGCATCCTGGTTTTTCATAACACCTCAGCAGTGCCACAGGCTGATAGCTTCCATGCCACGCCGCGTTGAGGCAGTAATTGCTGCAAAAGGGGCCCAAACCAAGTACTGAGTACATATGCATGCTTATACTTTTCAGAGGTCTGATATTGTTCTATGTACACTCCTTGTTTTATTGATTGCATGTAATATTCTAATTTTCTGAGATTGTGGATTTGGGGTTTTCATGAGCTGTACGCCATAATCATCACAATTATGACAAATCACAGCTTGAACTATCTTGCTTTGCATGTAATGAGTCTATCTCCTATATTAGTTTCCCCTTTTAAGTTGCATTACTGAAATAAATGAACTTTTGCACGATATTCTAATTTTTCGAGTTTCACCTTTATAATTTACTGTTGTAAGAATATTGTACATAAGAAAATGGGAAAACTGAGATACCCACAACAGAAGATTGGTTTTAATCTTGTCAAAAAAAAATTAATAGTGATACTCAATAGTATTGATTATAACAGCACTGATCCAACACAAATAAATACTAATATCTAATATTCCCAAATTCTCTCTAATGTAGCCAAATTTTGCTTCTGTTGGAAAACTCACAAGACAGGAAGTGATTCATAGCTATGAAGCTACCCTGTTTCATAAGAGGAATGCCACCACTGACATAAAGCACTTTCAAAAGATCAGATTAATAGTTTGCATTATTTAATTGAGCATAGTAGGGTGACTGAATATTTTAAATCTCCATCTGCATTTTTGCTATCTGCTCTAAAACAATAAAAAAGAATATTACAGATAAGGTGTAAAGCTGGGCTTACATATAAGGAAAGCTGAAGATAAAATTCAGCTCTTTTTAATTATGACATTGCATGTCAAAAGATGCTATGAAATGTGGTAAATGATTATTTAAAATATTCTAAGATTAGCTTTATGGGAACATAATTAATTGTTGCAATGTGTAAAAAAGCAAATATTAACAGAATTGGTGCTTTTCATTTTGGTCTCTGTAGGCTGCCTTAAAAAGAGGAGTGGAGCCTCCAGCCATCTGGAAAGTTCAAAAGGCTTTGCTCCAAAAGTTTGTACCTGAAGTACGAGATGGACAAAGAGAATTTGCAGCTACTAATAGCGTAAGTATAATCATTCAGCTTTAACCATATTAACTGGTGAGAGGGTTATACTGTATGTAATGGCGGTATAGTGGTTAAAGTGCTGGCCTGGAAATCAAGAAACAATGAATTCTAGTCCTGTCTTAGGGCAGCCTTGAGCAGTCTCCCCCCCCCCTCTCTCTCTCTCTCTCTCTCTCTCTCTCTCTCTCCCTCTCCCTCCTCTCTCTCTCTCTCTCTCTCTCTCTCTCTCTCTCTCTCTCTCTCTCTCTCTCTCTCTCTCCCCAATCCACAGGGTTGTTGTTGTGGAGAAAATAGGAAGAGGAAGGTGTATTACCGTAGGTATGTGTATCACCTTGAGTTACTTATAAAGTAATAATAAAGATAGATTTTTTTAAAAGAACCTAATAAATAAATAAAAGATGCTCTTTTCTAATCTTGTAAAATAGTACTAAGCAATCAAGCCAGAAACCATGAAACCATGAGTTCTAGTCCCACTTTAGGCATAAAGCCAGTTGAGTGACTTTTGGCCAGTCACACACTGTCAGTCCTAGGAAGGAACAATGGCAAACCACTTCTGGGGAGAAAAAAATCTTGCCAGGAAAACTGCAGGGACTTCTCATATAGAGTCTGAGAATCAGACATGATTGAACAGGAAAAAAAATCAAGATCTATTATGGTATAATTTTTAATGCTTGTTTTATGATCTGCCTAGAGTTAGATACTTGAGATGGGTAGCTATATAAGTGGAATGAAGTAATGAATTAAATTGTTTTCATTATAATGGGATATGATTAATTGAAAATAGAAACATTGTCTTAAAGCAGGGGTCCCCAACCCCAGTCTGTGGACCAGTACCGGGCTGCAGCATGCCAGCAACCGGTTCGCACAAACAAGCAAAGCTCCATCTGCAAGATGCAGGCAGCACACAAAGCCACGCACCCTCCAGTCTGTGGAAAAACCTCTCCATGGAACTGGTCCCTGGTGCCCCAAAAGTTGGGGACCTCTGTCTAAAAGAATTAACAACAAAACTACTGCAGAAGTTACCACCAAGAAGTACTTTTTAACA
The DNA here is from genome assembly GCF_947247035.1 of Vipera ursinii. Taxonomy (NCBI): domain Eukaryota; kingdom Metazoa; phylum Chordata; class Lepidosauria; order Squamata; family Viperidae; genus Vipera; species Vipera ursinii. The sequence continues at coordinate 94,226,196 of NC_139512.1, forward strand.
TGATAAAAGCAAGAAATCTTAACTACACTGGGCAATAATCATTCAGTTTGTGAAGGACTTCAGATGGTGCTTCAAAGGGCACTTTGTGCCCCCATATTTTAAAAATCAAATGGCTGAATTGCTGCCATTTTCCCTCCAGTTGTTCCATTAGCCAGAAGAGGCTTGTGTGCAGGAGTTACCCAAGTGCAAAAGTCTTTTCTGGTGCTTCCAACAGAAGCTTCTTCTAGCTAAAGAAACTCTCAGCAAAGTGTTTAAGAAGTCTCAAAGTATTTCTTGTTAACTTGATGAGCATGCAAGCTACTTGACACACAGCTAATCATTGATAAAATTTAAATTAACCTGGGGTTATATCCCAGATTCATCCACTTTTTCTGTTTTCTTAAATTTCTTACAAGATTATAAACCACTTACAAAGTAAGCATAATAATGTCTCTTTTTCCTTTTAGTATCTTGGGTACTTTGGAGATGCAAAATTGAAGTATAAACGAGTATATGTGAAGTTCATAGAAAATGCAAACAAAAAAGAGTATGTCAGAGTATGTTCCAAGAAGCCAAAAAATTCGCTTGTACAGTCTGCAAGGTATTTTATTTTAATCCATTTTCTTGGATCCTTCATGTGTCTTTTAATTGTATTTAATGGGGAGGGGTTATTACTACTTTTAAATTTTTAAAGGGACATTTTCATAGATATTATTTTGAAATTTGAAGTGAAGTGGGCCTTAGAAAAACTGAGCAACAACAAAGCTAGGGGAGATGACAGTATTCCAGCTGAGCTATTCAAAATCTTAAAAGACGCAGTAAAAGTGCTACACTCAATTTGCCAGCAAATTTGGAAAACTCAACAGTGGCCACAGGACTGGAAAAGATCAGTTTACATTCCAATTCCAAAGAAAGGCAGTGCCAAAGAATGTTCAAACTATCGCACCATTGCACTCATTTCACATGCTAGTAAAGTTATGCTTAAAATCCTACAAGCTAGACTCCAGCAGTATGTGGATCAAGAACTACCAGAAGTACAGGCAGGATTTTGAAGAGGCAGAGGAACTAGAGATCAAATTGCTAACATACGCTGGATCATGGAGAAAGCTAGAGAGTTCCAGAAAAACATCTACTTTTGCTTCATTGACTATGCTAAAGCCTTTGATTGTGTGGATCACAACAAACTGTGGCAAGTTCTTAAAGAGATGGGAGTACCAGACCATCTTATTTGTCTCTTGAGAAACCTATATTTGGGCCAAGAAGCAACAGTGAGAACTGGACACAGAACCACTGATTGGTTCAAAATTGGGAAAGGAGTCCGGCAAGGCTATATACTGTCGCCCTGCCTATTTAACTTATATGCAGAGCACATCATGAGAAAGGCAGGGCTAGATGAATCAAAAATTGGAATTAAGATTGCTGGAAGAAATATCAACAACGTAAGATATGCAGATGATACCACTCTAATGGCAGAAAGTGAAGAGGAACTAAAGAGCCTCGTGTTGCAGGTGAAGAAGGACAGTGCAAAAGTTGGGTTGAAACTTAACATTAAGAAAACCAAGATCATGGCATCTGGCCCTCTCAATTCCTGGCAAATAGATGGGGAAGAAATGGAGGTAGTGACAGATTTTATTTTCCTGGGCTCCAAGATCACCGCAGATGGGGACTGCAGCCAAGAAATTAAAAGACGCTTGCTCCTGGGGAGGAAAGTCATGGCAAATCTAGACAGCACACTAAAAAGCAGAGACATCACCCTGTCAACAAAAGTGCATATAGTCAAGCTATAGTCTTCCCAGTTGCAATGTATAGCAGTGAAAGTTGGACCATAAGAAAGGCTGAGCGCCAAAGAATTGAGGCCTTTGAACTATGGTGCTGGAGAAGACTCCTGCGAGTCCCTTGGACTGCAAGGTGATCAAACCAGTCAGTCCTAGAGGAGATCAACCCCGACTGCTCTTTAGAAGGCCAGATCCTGAAGTTGAAACTCAAATACTTTGGCCACCTAATGAGAAGGAAGGACTCACTGGAGAAGAGCCTAATGCTGGGAAAGATTGAGGGCAAGAGAAGAAGGGGACGACAGAGAATGAGGTGGCTGGATGGAGTCACTGAAGCAGTAGGCGTGAGCTTAAATGGACTCCAGAAGATGGTAGAGGACAGGAAGGTCTGGAGGAACGTTGTCCATAGGGTCGCAATGGGTCGGACACGACTTCGCAGCTAACAACAACAACAAATTTTGAAATTTTACCTCTAAGATAGTTGTTGGTATTTTATGCTCTAGAATAGTTTCAGAAAGAAACCTATCTTCATTTAGATTATGAAGAGCTGTAATAAGCTGTAAATCTGAAAGGAGCTTGAAATTTTCACTTAATCAGTTTTGTACTGTGTGTAAGTTTCAGGAATCAAAGTTTAATCAAATGTGAAAGTAAAAGTTTTTACTCCATTTGCTTACAAAGGATAGAGAAGGTGAACGTACAATCCTCAAACTTAACTTATGGGTTAAACATTTTTTTCCCAACCTGCTTCTCAGAGATATTGAAACTACATTCTCAGCAGCTATTGGCTATACTTTTAAAAAACCTTCTGGGAGCTATAGTCCCAACAAGTTTGTGAACGGTATTTTTTAAGAGAATCATCATTTTGATCAAATCAATTCTATACTGTCCTTTAATTGATATCATTTTCAGGCAAAACAATATTTTTACGGATTTCTTCCTGTTCTCTTTTAAACAGTTTTGTTTACTCTAAGCTAAAGACTTTCCTTGCTAAGAGTATGTTTTAATCTATTTATGTGTAGAGATACTCTTTAATTAATAGAGGCATGAAGATTTAAGGCTTATATCTAACATTGTCTAGACCCTGTAATTAGATGTTTAAACAATTATCTTAAATGTAGAAATGAGTGAAGTGTGGAAATCTATAAGAAGAAAACGAACTCAAGAAGAAAGCTAATTACCGTATTTTTCGGACCATAAGACACACCTGACCATAAGACGCACCCAGTTTTTAGAGCAGGAAAACAAGAAAAAAATATTCTGAACCAAATAGTATCAGTATACTAAAACAGGGCTTTTCAACCTTTTCATCCATTGTACCACTTTTAGGACAAGGCAATGTCCGAGTACCACCAGTCGCCCAGCAAGGTGTCAAAAACTTGACACCCCCCCCAAAAAAGGGGGAAAATGATAAAGTACAGGTAGTCCTCGACTTACAACGATTTATTTAGTGATTGTTCAAAGTTACGATGGCACTGAAAAAAGGGACTTATGACCATTTTTCACACTTATGACCATTGCAGCATCCCCAGGGTCATGTGATTTATATTCGGATGCTTGGCAATCGATTCATATTTATGATGGTCACATTGTTCCAGGGTCATGTGATCGCCTTTTGCAACCTTCTGACAAGCAAAGTTAGTGGGGAAACCAGATTCACTTAACAATCATGTTTCTAATTTAATTTCTCTCTCTCCTTCTCTTTCTCTCCCTCTCTCCCTCTCCCTCTTTCTTTCTCCCTTTTTCTCCCTCTCCTTCTTTTTCTATTTTTCTCTTTCCCTTTATTTCTCCCTCTTTCCCTCTATTTCCCTCCCTTTCTTTCTCCTTCTTTCTCTCTCCCTCTTTCTCTCCCTCTCTATTTTTCTCTTTCCCTCTATTTCTCCCTCTCTCTCTTTCTTTCTCTCCCTCTCTTTCCCTCTCCCTTTCTCTCTCCCCCTCTATTTCTCTCCCTTTCTTTCTCCTTCTCTCTCTCTCCCTCTTTCTCTCCCTCCCTATTTCTTTTTCCTTCTCTCTCTCCCTATCTCTCTCTCTCTCTCTCTCTCTCTTTCTCTCTCTCTCTCTCTTTCTCTTTCTCCCTCCCTCTCCCATTGTCCCTTCCTTCCTTTCTCCTTCCTTCCTTCTCTCCCACTTTGTCCTTCCCTCTCTGTGTTAGAGCAGTACCCATGGACGCGGCCCTGCAACCCGGCTTTCTCTTGCAGAAAGCAAGCTGAAATGGAGCGAGGGAGATTGCCAGGAACACGATCTCACGTGGTTTCAGTTTCCCTTGCTACAAGAGAAAGCAGGCTGAAACAGAGCGAGGGAGATTGCAGCAGTGCGAGATCGCGTTCCTGGCAATCTCCCTCATTCCGTTTCAGCCTGCTTTCTCTTGTAGCAAGGGAAGCTGAAACCAAGCAAGGGAGATTGCAGGAGTGCGAGATCGGCGTTTCTCAGCACGTGCCGATTTGTGCTCCTGGCAATCTCCCTTGCTTTCCACTTGCGGAGGTTGGGGCTGGCCATACGGATCACCTTCGGACCATAAGACGCACCCCCCTCAATTTTGGGGGGAAAAAGTGCGTCTTATGGTCCGAAAAATACGGTAGCTAAGTTGTATCAATTTGATTTGTAAACACTGTTTGTAACCGTTTCTTTGAATTATTCCAACTTGTAGAATTGCTCACTGTAAACCAAGCATGAGCATCCCTAAAGTTCCTGATCCCCCAGTGCCAAAAACTGTTACAACAAAAGTTACTTCAATGAAACTCAAGGCAAAACAGCCAAAGGCAAAGGCTGAACCACCACCCAAAAAACGCAAAACATGGAAAGAAGAATTGCCCTCTACTCCTCAGCTGCAGAGTGATGAGGAAGGTAAGCGTCCCTATAACAGAAGAAATTATGAAGATCTGTATAATTTCCATTGTTGTATTCTCACATGTATTAGTCACATTGTATAAGGAGGCGCATTTTGAATATTCTATTTTAATTTTACACATTAATTTAATATGAAGAACCCCAACTTATATCTGGCATTTATGCTTTTTTTCTACATATAGAAGTGGGAGTAGGGGGTTCCCTAGCATGTTCCCAGTGTCAGTAGCTCCAGCATTTCTAGTTATTTGCTTGTTGATCCCAATGACTGCAAAAATATGGAGCTGCCCACTCTCCATTGCAGGACAGTGGTTCTTTTCAATATTTAGTAAATATTGACTATTGAATATCTCTGCACAGAAAACCATTGAAACAGTCATGCAAATTCCTAATTTGTGTTTCAGAAACATATCCCAAACAGCAGTGTCTACTATTAAGATTAGTTAAACATAAATCATTGGTCTCAAAAGACATTAGTGTGGGTAATAGTTAGGTTTGATCAGTATTAACAGCATAGCTTTTAGTTATTGGATAAATGCTGGTCTAAATTCCCAAACAAAGTAAATGCTTTTTTATAAAGGAGGAAAATGTTGTAGTAGGACAACTTTTTTATATAGTAGAAAATGTAATAGTAGCATAAAAATAAATGAAAAATCATACAGTAATTTAAAATTAACTCATTAGTTTCTGTGTTTGGCTCATGCTGAAATTAACTTTCTGATGTATTTATTTAAAAAATTTGAATGCTGTCTGATAAGCCATGTATTTCCAGACTGAGTGTAACGTTAAAATGTCTTCAGTATAATTTAAAATATAATAAAATGTGTGAGATAAAATAGAATTAATAAAATACATAACCAGTGGCCATAAGGGTATCCACATGAAATATAAAATATCAGTGTGAATATAAGTATCATAGCTCAGTCATAATTAGAATAAGAATGAACTCTCCTGCAGAGTCACTAAAGCAATAATCAGACTAATGAAAAAATTACAACACGATTAAGCAATATATTTATATATTTGATATTCCAGACACTGAACCACCAGCACCTATTGTTTCTCGCTTTTTAAATACCAGAGCTATGAAGGAAACATTCAGGAATTATATGGAACTGCTTGTCAGCATTGCCTTGGATCCAGATACTATGCTGGCGTTGGAGAAGAGCAATGGTATGGTTTATTAAATCTCTTGTTTGTTTGTTTTTAATTGTTTACCAAATTTTGTCTCTTGTTCGGAAACTTCAGTAGGTCTAAGGGAAAATAATTATTTAAGGAGTCTGTGTTGATATTGAACCATCATTTCAGTTCTCGGTACAAAGACCTGCATAAATCTAAAAATTCTTAGTCAAGTTAATCCAAATCAGAAATGTCTTCAAAGAAAAAGAAAAACAAGAAAGTCCAGTTGCCTTGTGAAAAAGCATCTTTGGGTTAATACAAATCAGTTCCTGTTACTCTTAACACAAATTAAACTTTGCAGGCCTATGTACTTTCATTCAAAGTCATGAGCAAAATGCATGCCAAAAGTCAGGAAACTAGGGTTTTAATAGAACTATTCAGCAGATGAGAATAGGAAAAATATATGTAGTATATTAAAATTTCTGATAAGCTAATAAAATGAAGTCATTAGAACTTCTTTGTTCTATATTGAGCTCTTTCTTGAAAATATTGTTGGGCAGTGGCAATGCTGGACCATATATCTGCTGATGCAGTATGTGAAAAAATACTTGGCTTGTTGAGTATTCTAGATTCATTATGGTTTCATAGACAAATGGTTGCTGTTGTTAAGATTTTCTTCATAGTGCTTGTTTGGGTATTCCTTTAAAGCAGGGGTGGGCAATTAATTTTACTAAGGGGTCACATGAGAAATAGGGACTGTTGTGGAGGGCCAAAACAAAACGGCTGTGAAGAAACACAAGCAAGCATGCACTCACATACCTAAATTGAAAAAAATATGAGTAGCAATCACCTTCAAAATAAAAGCGATGTGGTTATATTGCAGGCACGGTATACACTTATTTACATTTGATTTCTAATTTCTGATTGCTCCTCACATGGGCTGGATAGCGATAGCCAAAGGACCTGGTGGCCATAAAATGCCCAGCTCTGTTTTAAAGTTTATGAAAGTAAATGTTAGGGATTTAGGGCAGAGTTCATTATTCATAAAGTACCTAGAAAATAATCTATCAGGAAGGTTTTGCTTTCATTTTCTGTGTTAATCATTTACATTTGAGGTCTCAAGAGAATTTTGGTCAAACTAGCTGGTAACTCAGTTATTTTCTAATGAAGCTGCAGCAGTTGTCAGAACCTAGCCAACCTTGGTTCATATCAGAATTAAGCCTGGGTAGTACTTCATTCAGGCCATCTGAAAGTATCAGGACTGGGAGCTTCAGGTGAAGCTGAAACAACTTATCCGAAGAGGACCACTTCCATATTGTTGCTAATAATATCTCTATATGGTCACCAAGGAATAGGTTCAACTTAAGGAAGGTGGCATCTTTTATTGTGTTTATAATATTTCTTGTCCTGTACCAAGTTGTTACTAATGGTTTGGCATGGTATACATTATTAAACACTAATAAAATAAAAGTCTCTTAAGATGAATTTATCTCTGGTGACTATATGAGCATGCCAGTACAAGTATCTGTTGGAAATCTATTTGCTTGACTTCTGGCCCAGACAGCATCAGGCAGTCTGCAATTGATGCAATATATCTTTACTGTTGCAGTAAAAATAATTTTGTAAAAAATCAATTCACACTGTCTGTATATTGAATTAAAATGATGACTCTGTTTTATGATATCCCATTGAAATCCTGTCCACAAATATCAAACATAACATTTTAAAAATATTCTATGCTGAAATATGTATTTGGGACCTAACATGATTGTTCGCTAATGTAGTGTTTAAATAGATGAGCATTTATTAATTATTCTAACTTATTTGAATAATCATAGAGCCATGAAACATAACACATTCAGTAAAAGGCATCTATTGTGTCTCCTTTTTTAGATGAGCTGCTTTTGCCTCATATGAGAAAAATTGATGGCATGCTGAATGACAATAGAAAAAGGCTGCTTTCCAAATTACATATAGAGCGATCATTCAAGGTACTGAAAATTATATTTTATTCATAGTTTGCTACTCTTTCATTAGTTTTTATAGAAATTGAAAATTAGTGGGGCAAAGCAGATAAGCCCTTTTATAAATTTCAGTTCTTTATTTTTTTCTGATCTTTTCTTTGTTCTATATTTTCAGGTTTCTGTTTATATATATTTTAATATATTTATCAAAATATAAAATAGAGAAATACGAAGAAAAATGAAAATAGCAATAGCCCTTAGACTTATATACTGGTTCATATTGTTTTCAGCCCTCTCTAAGCGGGTTACAGAGTCAGCCTATTGCCCCCCTATAATCTAGGACCTCATTTTACTGACCTTGGAAAGATTGAAGGCTGAGTCAGCCTTGAGCCAATCAGGATCGAACTGCTGGCAGTCGGCAGAGTTAGCCTTTTTATTCTAACAACTGTGCCACCACAGCTCTTAGTAATGAAAAAATAAGGGAAGAAAGGGGTAAGAGAGAAAAGGGTAGAGTAAAGGGAAAAAGAAAGGCACTGAGGTCCGACTCCTTTTGGTGCAGTAGAATAAGGTAGTAAGATAAAACCTCAACTTTTTACTTTGATAATGTATACTAGCCATTTCTGCAACAACAAACCTGTCTAATTAGCAAAATCCAAAACTAAAAGTTTCATTTATTCTATATTTCTGATTTGCTACTCCCTTTGAAAAAGTCTCTTTTTTTCAAATGAACACAACATTTTTATAGGTCAGTAAGTAGAATATAAATCTATAATGGCATTTGAAACAGAGTTGCTTCCAGAAAATTTTCAGGAACTGGCTAACAGCATTTTTACTTTGCTTTTATGCTGTATTTATAATGGACAGTTGAGTCCATAAGAGAGATTAACCTTCTCTTCCATAAATCTTCACCTTTGGCCTTTGGATCTTCGCTTTTGGCCCTGCCTCTTGCTTTGGAGTAGTGGTTTGATAGTTTCTGCTGCCACCTACTATTTTTCAAGTGGCATCTCATATAACAACCATCCTGTAACATGGGTGTGTTAGAGTTTTTATAACCAGTGCTTCATGATAATTAAAAATGCAAAAAAATTAAATAATGTCATTAGGGCAATCACTTGGCCACGAAACATTGAAGTGCATGAGTAACTTATTCAGTTCTACTTTCCTTTTGGGGAGATATCAGAAGGGAAAATATCAAACTTTATTTAAACATTTAGAAAGAAAAAATTCCAGAGCTGACTGGATGATAATGAGCTGTTTCAGAAAATAATTTCAAAAGAAAATACAGACCACAAGATGGCACTGCTCTGTTTACAAATAGAGTAATTCAGCCAGTATCTCAAAAGAGAAGCTAGGGAAAAAAATCCAATTTCTATTATAAATTACAAGAACAGTAGGAAGACAGTACAGATAGTCCTCAACTTATGACCACAATTGAGTCCAAAATTTGCTAAGCGAGACTGTTAAGTGAATTTTGCCCCATTCTATGACCTTTCCTGCCACAGTTGTTAAATGAATCACTGCAACTGTTAAGTTAGTAACACGGTTGTTAAGTGAATCTAGCTTCCCCCTTTGACTTTGCTTGCCAGAAGGTCGTAAAAGGTGATCACATGATCCCAGGACACTGCAATCATCATAAATACAAGTCGGTTGCCAAGTGTCTGAATTTTGATCATGTGACCCTGGGGATGCTGCAACGGTCATAAGTGTGAAAAGCAGTTATACGTCACTTTTTTCAGTGCCATTGTAACTTTGAATGGTCACTAAATAAACTGTTGTAAATCAAGGACTACCTGTATTATTTCTTCTTGCATAGTCTGCAATATTAATACAACACCTGAGATTACACACACTTCTGAACTAATTCAAGAAAATAAAAGAATAAGATTTGATTGACAAGCACCACACAGAAAAAAAAAGAAAGGGGAAAAAACAGGTTCCTGGATAGACTGGTATTTTATAAGTAGTCTTTGACTCACAACAGTTTGTTTAGCAACTATTTGAAGTTACAACAGCACTGAAAAAGGTGACTTGTGACTGTTTTTCACATGCCCATTGCAACATCCCCATGGCCATGTGGTCAAAATTCAGCTACTTGGCAACTGACTCATATTTATGACGGTTGTAGTGCCCCGGGGTCATATGAACACCTTTTGTGACCTTCTGACAAGCAAAGTCAATAGGGAAAACCAGACTCACTTAACAACTGTGTTACTAAATCAACAACTGCAGTGATTCACTTAACAACTGTGGCAGGAAAGGTCGTAAAATAGGGCAAAATTCACTTAACAAATGTCTCACTTAGCAAAATAAATTTTGGGCTCAATTGTGGTCATATGTCAAGAACTCCCTGTAATTCTGCTGAAATAAGAAGTTTCAAAATAATGTATTCTCTGCTTCATTTTCTCGGATTTCTTCTTCTACTTTCAGTAGAGATATTGAGCTATCAGTGAACCCCTACTTTTCTTCAGTCCCTCTGTGCCATACCTGCTGCAGATGTCTCCTCAGGCTTTGCTCATTGATTTTAAAATGGCTCCAAAATCTCTTCAGTAGATGGAAAGATTGGGGTAATCCAACTCTAGGTGTGGATTTTGTTTAAGCCTGCCTGGCATGTAGACTGGCCAGTTGTGAAAGTCATACTGTTTGCAGCCTGCATATTCACAACAGATTTTTTTTTTAAAAAAAGGATCCTAGTTTAAATTCTTATCGCATTAATAAGGCATACTTTATCATTCTGTTCAATCGCTAATCTCCAGCTTTTATAACTTCTTTTTAAGGCTGCTTTGGAATGTTTTCCTGAACTGACAGTAATGACTCGGGATTCTAAAACAAAAATGGGAGCGAATGCAGTTTCTAGAATCAAGATGAATGGGAAAGCTTATAATAAGAAAACACTGAAAATTTCTAAAGCAGCCACAAAATTAGCACAGGTACGTTCATGTAGTATTTGTATCTGCTTTATTTCTGAAGGAACGTTGATCTCAAACTTTCCTCGATTACCTTGAGTGCATCTTTAAGCAGTAAAAAAACTAAATTACAAGGCAGCAATTTAAAAAAAACACCTTGAATTCAGATTAGGTGAAAATGAAACCACCCTGGAGGACATACAGTATATGGCAGACATGTCAAACACAAGGCCTGGGGCCCGGATCCGGCCCACGAAGTGGTTTCATGTGGCCCGCGAAGCCATCCTGGAAACAGTGAGGGAACGGCCCCCACTGCCAGAGACCCTTAGGTCTGTCCCACTCCTGCCCAGGCCCCCATAGGCACCCTTGATGCGAATGATGTAGAGCTGGCCACACCCACCCAGTAGGCCATACACACTCTGGCCACGCCCACCCAGTAGGCCACACCCACCCTGGCCATACCCACCCGGCCCCCTGAGGGCAACCACAATGCTGATGCGGCCCTCCATGAAATTGAGTTTGACACCCCTGGTATATGGGGTCCCCCTAACTCGCTCAGACTGAAGAAACTACTTGTATAAACAGTGAACCATTTCAAACCAACAAGAAAAAGACTCAACTTTCAGGTACCTGGGAGGATGGCCAGTATACCTAATAAGTAAACATGAATAGAATACCTCTGTAAAGGTCCTTCCTTACAAGTTATAAAAACACCTTAGACTATTACATCTACATTTTTTTTCCTATCTCCGTGACTGCCTTTACGTGGACACTTTCAGCTTCTTTGTATTTACAACTGTAAAGACTCCTGCCACCATAATTTTCACTTGAAAATGGTAAATGTGTCAGATGTCAGTTGATGCAATAAGCAACCATGCTGCACCTTTTAATCTCTTGTGTTAAATCCAGAGTGGATAGTGCATCAGGCTAGAAATGGGAAAACTATCAGTTCTAGTCCCATCTTAGTCACGAAAGCAGCTGGGTGACTTTGGGCCAGTTACTCACTCTCTCTCCTAGGAAAGAGGCAGTAGTAAACCATTTCTGAAATCTTTCCAAGAAAGCTGCAGGGACCTGTTCAGGAATCAAAACAAACTCCAAGGTATTCCCCCCCACACACAGCAAAATTGCTCTATAAATCGTAGGAGAACTTTCTTTAACAAACATGTATTTGGTAAGAAGGATCAATTTCATATCTGAAACTTTAAACTGATGTTCAGTTGCTAAATTGTGTCCAACTCTTCACAACCCCATATAGACCATAGCACGCCAGACCCCACATCCTGCACCCTCTGTTGGAGTTTGCCCAAATTCATGTTAAGTACACTATCACAAAATGATGGCTTCTGGTTTAACAAGAATACATAGAATTCTGTGCATAAAATCCCATAAAGTGCATAAAGACAACCACTCCAGTCATAGAAGAACAAAGCAAATAATTGCAAAAGGAACCAGATTTTTATTATAGCATTACATTATACCTGGTTATATACAGAAAGAAGGGACGCGGTGGCTCAGTGGGTTAGGACGCTGAGCCTGTCGATCAGGTCAGCAGTTTGGCGGGTCGAATCCCGAGTGCCGCATAACAGAGTGAGCGCCTGTTACTCGTCCCAGCTTCTGCCAACCTAGCAGTTCGAAAGCACGTCAAAATGCAAGTAGAAAAGTAGGGACCACCACAGTGGGAAGGTAACAGCGTTCCATGCGCCTTTGGCGTCCAGTCATGCCGGCCACATGACCACGGAGACGTCCTCGGACAAGCGCTGGCTCTTCAGCTTTGAAACGGAGATGAGCACCGGCCCCTAGAGTTGGAAACAACTAGCGCGTATGTGTGGGGGGACCTTTACCTTACTATATACAGAAAAACATTTTCCTATAATTTAATACATCTGTTACTTTCTTCAAATGAAAAATAAACATGGAAATCAAGAAACATGTATTTTATTATTGATACTAGATTTTTATCCCACCTTCAAAGAAAAAAAATAGTGAACTCAATGCAGGTGCTTAATACTTCTTCCTCATCCTATTTTTCCCTTTTCCTGTGAGATCGTTTGAACTGAAAGAGTGTGTCTAGCCCAGGCATGTCAAACTGCTGGCCCGTGGGCTGGGTGCATCACGCCAAAACCACGCCCACCCTATTGCTGGTAATGGGGGAAAAGTCCCAATATGTCACGTGACATCACGTGATGTCGCAAGTTTGACATGCCTGGTCTAGCCCAAGGTCACTCAGCTGGCCTTCATTGCTAAGGGAGGCCTAGAACTTACTCTCCTATTTCTAGACTAGGAAGTCAACCATTATACCAAAACAATCATTAAACTGGCTGTTTTGTAGCTATAATATTAGAAAACAAAAATCTGGTTAATGGAGAGAAATGGTTTATTTACCCTTAAAAATAGCATTCTGAAAATCAGAGAAAAAAAATCAGGAGTCAAAATTACTAGTATACAAGTAGTAAAGTAAGGGTACTGTTACTTCTCTTAGAATCCAAGGCACGTGGGCAGATTGTTCTCTCTTTCATATCATTAGAAGTGACAGTTCTCTGATTTCTTATCTTCCTTCCTTCCCACATAATAAATATTATTTATTTATTTGATTTGTATACCGCCCTTCTCCCCAAGGACTCAGGGCGGTGAACAGGGACATAAATATCAAAATGCACAAATACAGAAATTGAAAACAAATTAAACCCTAGTGCCCAAATGCAGAAGATAAATTACATTAAAACAATAATTAAAACAAAAAACCCGTCAGACCAGACCAGATTGCTCAAAGAGATAGGTTTTTAGGTCGCGTTGGAAAGAGCGAAGGTCAGGAGCCATCCGGAGCTCAACCGGTAAATGGTTCCACAGGTTATATATGCATAAAATAAACTTCATTCTGTTTTTATGTATGATTTTATGCATAGCCAGTGGTGGGATTCAGCCGGTATGCACCACTTTGGCAGAACCAATAGCTAATTTTTTGTTGCCCAGGCCCAGAATGGACTTCTGGAAGTGGCATCCACACAGAGAACTGGTTGTTCACATATTTGAATCCCACCACTGTGCATAGCTATGAGTAAATTTTTATATCTTCAAATAATTATTAGTATCAAGAAACTTAGTTACTGATGTGGTTAATAAATATTTCTTTCTGCAGGAATTTACTGTAGATCCAGAAAAAATACCTTTGTGCTCTTTGTATCATTCACTCCATCATTACAAATATCACATGTTTCTCAGATGTAAAGTAGAGGTGAGTCTTTCTCTAGTTTGTTATTATTCATTGTATTCATTAGTGCAGTAGAATCTAAATACATCAGAGTCAATTAAAAATCAGGTGACAATAGACTATTTTTAGAAGATACTGAACAGTTTTGTATTTACTGAATCAAGTTTTACAGATTGCAAAAAGAGAGCTAGTTTGGTGTAGTAGTTAAGACATCAGGCTAGAAATCATGAAACTCTTTGAGTTCTAGTCCCACCTTAGGTACAAAGGACTGGGTACCTTGGGTCAATCACTATCTCTCAGCCCTGGAAAGGGGGCAAAGTCAAACCATTTCCGACATTGCCCAAGAAAACTGCTAGGACAAGTCCAAGCAGTTGCCAGGAATCAAATACTGATTCGAAGACACACACACGATTGTAAAAGTGTTGTATGTCACGGGAACATGAGATATATAATATTTATTAAACCTGAATGATTGCAGATCTCTGGGGCCAAGTGGATTAAATCTTAGAAAACTGAAACACATTACTGATGATCCTGTTGATTCCTATGTGTTCACTATCTTGAACAATTCTGGATAATGTGTAAACCTGAACTGGAACTGAAATTTAGCAGAAAAGAAAAGAGTTTGTTTTTTAATATCTATTGACACTTCAGGGTTAATGAGAGTTGTGATCTAACAAGGTCCATTACCGTACCAAGTGTTGTAAGCTCATTAGAACATCAGGAAGCATACTTAGGAGATTATTGAATAACTCTGAACTTCATTTATATACTAAGGTTACCTCTGTCACTATAGTAAGTGCAATATACTCACAGACACTGGGAGAATGCATGCATATATCGTTAAAGTATTAGACTTCAGAGTACTAGGAGAAATAATAGAAAGCTAACTATGTGACATTTAATTTGTTCTCTCAATAGATTTCTTCCGTTCAAAAAAAGAATGCAGATCTAGGTCAAGAGGAAATAGTACAGCAGTGCATGAAAAATATAAAATGGATAGAAGATCTCTTTGAGAAGTTTGGTGAACTTTTGAATCACGTTCAGCAGAAATGTTCCTAACAAATACTGATCCAAATGTGACTTTTTTTTTCCTCCTATTCTACTCATCAAAATAAAAGAATAGGCTGATAGGCTGGTCATGCCAAGCTTTATTCTAGGTCAAAAGAAATCATGGTATTCTGGGTTCCTTGGATTCTAATAAGAAATATATATATATGCTGCCAAGCAAACGGAACTACAAACAAACCTTCATTTTTAACTTGGAGAATATTTTTTCCTATTTTGTAAACACTTGTTTTGAAATAACTTAGGTTTATTTTTGACAAATGATCAAAGCATGTACTTAAATATATATTTTGGCTATGATTAAAATAACTTTTTAAATATCATGCCATTTTTTTTTTACTCTGAACACTAGGAAGAGTCACAGTGGTGGTAACTGTGACAGATCAAGTAGAGTCTCGAACATTTTGCAGAGAAATCTAATAGGACAAGAATGACTGTATGAATAGTTTCCATCCACATTCAAGAATACCATTCTCCTTTATGAACTCCAATTACTGATATTATGTTCAGGAAATTCAACATGGATTTGGTGCAATCCTATGACTGCTTTTTTGTGACAGATTATATTATAATAAAAACAATTAATTATTTTCCCTGAGTCTTGAAGAAAGACATATTTTTCCTTTACATTTGTGTCCTTTATTTTTCCCTTTTGGAAAGAAATCAATTGTACATTTTATCCCACAAATAGTTGTATTTTTCAGAGGAAAAAGTATTGTGGCTTAAAATCGTTTCATGTACCCTTGTAATACATTTCCAATTGTTTTCTTGTTCATTTTATATATTAATTTCATATTGTAAACTATGTATCTTGAGATTATCTTTGTTTATACAGGTTTGCTTCAGTGTTAACCATGAATGAGACATATTAGACTTCATAAGTTTGCTTTATGTATGGTTATATTGACAGATTGCAGC
Source organism: Vipera ursinii (assembly GCF_947247035.1). Taxonomy (NCBI): domain Eukaryota; kingdom Metazoa; phylum Chordata; class Lepidosauria; order Squamata; family Viperidae; genus Vipera; species Vipera ursinii. Next base: position 94,241,968 of record NC_139512.1, read on the forward strand.
TTATTTTCTGATAAATGAAAGATGATTTTTGTCTTAAATTGCTTGATTAATAGAACATTTCAATAAACAGCTACTACATTGGTCCTCAGTAAAGTGAGAGTTAGCAATTGACCAGGCTATGTGCAGTGTTGAAAACAATTGATTTTTTTTATTTTTGTTATTTAGAATTGGTAATGGCAGAACTGTTTGTTTCTTGGTGCCTTTTCAGAGTCTCAGGCATCTTTTCTAAATGACTTTCTCTGATTAATTATTTTTCAGTTAGAATCAGTAGTCCCACTTAAGTTACAAATGGGCTATACTTGCATCAGGTTTTTTTTAATTTGCTAACAGAATGCCTTACCTCAGCCATTGATTCAATATGTGCAGGACTTGTTATTTAGATTTTGTGAAATTGAAGATCCTGTACATCCATCAAAAATACATTAAAACAATTCATTTCTCCTGTCATTGCCACCTAGTGCCTTAATTTCAGCCAAGAAAACAGATTTCCTCATTCACTAGCCAATCAGGATATTATTATATGTAGCATGATGTATTTTTTTTAGTTATACATGTGTTCATGCACCTTAGATATGTAAAATACAATGAAGGGCTGTGTTCATGAGCAATTAAACTAGGATTTCAAAATATCAAAAGACAGCATTTTATCTTAATGTATATGTTATGTTGGACAACCTGTGTATTTTCCAAATATGTTTTAATGTTATTGGAAGTAGTACTTCTCATTTCATTCCTCTGATGGGTATCAGTCAAAATACTGATAGAAATTGGTAATTGGACTTAAATTGAAAAAGTCAAGTTGTGATACTATGGCTATGAAACTTGAGTTAACGCCTTCTGCTAAGATATGGTTTGTTTTAGCTATGATTTTGTTCCATAAGTGATAGTAGCTGTGTTTACACAGAAATACCCCACAAACCATGGTTTAAATGTTAGATTCTAGATCCAATTAAGCTGAAACAAAGAAAATTATATTATGGCCTAGCACAATGTGTTAATTCAGTCCAAAAATATTTCCATTGATCCTATGGAAAAGTTAAAGATACGTAATTATATATTATTGACTGAATGATTTCTTACTTAAGAACAATTTGTGAAATGCATCTGGTTACAAGCAATAAACCGGTACTGCTTGAAAGTGGGAACTTAGCATATGCACATTTACTGGAAATAGATATACTTCATTCTTACCTTAAAATCCAATCTTATATTCATCTGGATACACGCCACATTTATTTAAAGGACTTTTTTTATTAAATCAGTAGGACAGCAGTATAAGAATACTGTTCTGTATTTTAAAAATAGAACCTTTTTTTGCTATAGATGCAATAGCCTACTTATTTGGGATGGGTATTTAAAGAAGACATAGTTTCCATATTAATTTCTAAAATGCCAGAAAAAATTCAATTGAATGTTTATAAATGTAATCCAAAAATAGCTCTTCTACCACCAATTTAAAACATATCTTGAAAAAGGCCTATGAATAGAAGATGTAGATGGAGTATGACTGGTTCATCAATTATAACCTATTCTAAATTAGCAATTAACACAAGGGACTTAGTTGATAAAACTTTAAAAATGTGATTTTTAAAAATATTTCAAAGGCCTATCATTTCAACTTCTCACCATCAATTCTTAAACCAACCTTGAAATTTGTATCCAATGAAATAAAAAGGCTTTCAAGTTCTAATCTCACAGTGCAGTCTTACAACAGTCTCTTCAACTTCATTAAAACAAATAGAACTTACTACTAGTTAATCTATACATAACTATACTGCTGTGTCAGTTTTTTGTTTTAATCTTAGGTGGCAACTGTCAAAAGATGGGGAAGAACTCAGGATTATGGAAGTAAATATACAAGTTTTGGTGTTTTAATAAATAAAGATTCCTTCATCAATTTAAATGAACCCAGTGTTTCACACAGAGACCATACAATATTTGAAGAGATTGTTATAAATTAATTTATGCAAATTATTTATGAGGTCTGTTGGGTTTTATCATGGAAAAGAAAATGCATTTTGAAAGACACTTACTGCCCTGGGTTTTAGGAATATTTTAGGAATAAATTTGTGGTGAGGACCAAAAAATGTTTTAGGTACTATCACTCGCAGTCACTGAACTTTTTGTTGAAAATCATAGTAAATTTAATGGGAACTCCAGTATTCACTAAAATATATAAAAACCTGTCAGACACCACAGTGTTTGTTTTTTGGTGGTATTCAAAAAGTGCAACAATTTAGGATATCAGCAAACGAAAGGGCAAATATGTAGCAACAATTTTATTTTCATTCAATTATTCAAATTTAATTTTTGCAAGGTCATTTTATTTTTATCACATCTACATTTGAAGCATATTACTTAGAAACTTAACGCTTAAGTACAGTCCTTACTCTGAAAAAAAGTTCAACATTCCTTCTTTAGAAAAATATCAGCACAGTCACAAAAGTAAAGTATCTAATAGGGCCTCACTTAAACATTGAAATCACTGGGGTTTGATTCCAAGTTAAGCTTTTTAAACACAGTTTTTCTGTTTAAGCTGAGGATCTAATAATTTTAGGTATTGTGCAAGCTCAAAATAGTTAATTTTCTCAAAAGTACATAATACCCTAATTTCACAGCTTGTTAAACTGTAACATTTCAATTTGCCCTCCAAAATAATTTAGCATATGGTTGCAATGAGAGAAAACAAATTAACTGATGTTCTGTATAAAAACTATTACATCATTTTCTTGACATTTCAGCAATCACTGTTTTATGTTCTGAATTCTGAAAATGTGAATTACCTGATGTTTTTGAATCCAGATATTGCTTGTTTTAACAGAAAAACAACTGGGTTGTACAGCCTGCTCCAGCAAAACACAGTATAATTTTCTTTTTTCTTTAATAATATATGGTTAAAAGGAAACTCAAACTGTCTTCCAAAAAATGGTTGTCATAGAGAAAATATTTTTAAATATTTAAATTTGTACTACTATTTAAAGTAATTTAAAAAATGAACAAGCCAAAACTGTTAGGAAACTGAAAATCAGTTTATAGACATTTATGATTTTGTTGATGACAGTGTTTCATGTCATATTCTTACATACTTTTTTGTGTATTATTATACAGTGCACATATTTCTTTATTTCTTCCTATTTAAGTTAATGCTCACAAAATGCATGGTAATGCCTATCATCTATCTACTACAAACATGTAGGCTAGGATTAAAGGATATTTTCTAGCCAGTTTTCACATGGTCCACAATAATGTACAGACTTGTGACTTTTTCATAATTTTTGTATTTTGATTTGATGTTACTAAATTCATTAAAGTGAATACAGTTTTTCAAAATACTGGGTACTCTTGTTGGTTAATGTGGAATAATTGTAATGTCTGAGATAAATATGTTCTATTCATTAGGAAAACTCTTGTATTTTGTTAATATGATGGACCAGTTATTATTAATTTACAGGACTTACATGGTGACCTATCTCATACAGTGGCTCTAGACAGCTCACCAATAATCCATGAACAACCCATAATTAAGAACATACCTTTCCCCCAGTGACAGAACAAATAATCTCACAACTAAACTAAACTGGTGCGCCAGTTGCGGCCCTATCTAAGCCGGGATGATCTATGCACGGTCACTCACGCGCTCGTGACCTCTCGACTAGACTACTGCAACGCTCTCTACATGGGGCTGCCCTTGAGGACCACCCGGAGGCTCCAACTGGTACAGAATGCAGCCGCGAGAGTTGTGTTGGGAGTCTCCCGATACTCCCATGTTACACCTCTGCTCCGTGAGCTGCATTGGTTGCCAGTTGTCTTCCGGGTGAGATTCAAGGTACTAGTAATGGTGTTCAAAGCCCTACATGGCAGGGGTCCGGAGTACCTTAGGGAACACCTGCTGCCGGCATCAACTTCCCTCCGCCCTGTGCATTCCCACAGAGAGGGCTTCCTCAGAGTGCCACCGGTCAGAGAATGTCGATTGGTGGCCCCCAGGGGGAGATCCTTCTCTGTGGGCACCCCGGAGCTATGGAATCAGCTACCGGTTGAGCTCCGGATGGCGCCCGATCTTCGCTCCTTTCGCCGCGAGCTAAAAACATACTTTTTTGAACAAGCTGGCCTGGCCTGATGGGGGACTGGGGGGGTTGTTATTATTATTTTATTGGGGTTTTAAGATGTATTAATTGTTTTTAGTATATGGGCATGTATTTAATTATTTTTTAACTTTTGTAATCCTGTATTTTTATTCTTGCCCTGTTCACCGCCCTGAGTCCTTCGGGAGAAGGGCGGTATAGAAATATTATTAAATTAAATTAAATTAAAATTAAATTAAACTATCTTAGCCCAATGCTCAAGGGAAGAGCCAGATATTCACCACCCTCTAGAAGGCAAAAAGGGGAGAGCTCCCTCTGATCTCCAGTGGGAAGCTACTTCAAAGGACTAGGGCAGGGGTAGACAACCTTGGCTCTTTTATGACTCGTGGACTTCAACTCCCAGAATTCATCAGCCAGCATGGCTGGCTGAGGAATTCTGGGATTTGAAGTCCACGAGTCATAAAAGCGCCAAGGTTGCCTACCCCCGGACTAGGGTGGCCACTGAGAAGGGACATTTTAAGGTCGTATTAGATGACAATATTTAAGCAAGGGGAGTGCACACACTATCCTAGTAAGATGGGCAGATATCCTCAGGGACAGATATTCCCACAAGCCTGCCTTTGTCATGTAGCATCTTGAATTGCACACAGCAGCTAGAAACCAGTTCAGCTCGCGCAGCAATGGTGTTGCTCAGATGAACCACAGGATGCCCAACTGTTGCTGCATTCTGCACCAGTTGCAGCTTACAGGTGGTCTTCCAGGGCAGCCCTGTGTAGAGCTCATTGCAGTAATCCAAGTGGGAGGTGACTAAACCCAGATGACTGAGCAAGGCGTTCCACTCCAGGAATGGGCAAAATTGGTGGATTTCTGCAAAGACCTCCCTTGACCATGGCTGCCACCTCCTCTTCCAGCAGGACCAGTGAGTCCAAGAGGACCCCCAAATTGTGCACCAGATCTGTACAGAACAGCATTTCCCTATCTAGAGTCAGCCAATGTTCCTGACCCAGGAGGGTTTAAAAAAAAACAACCATTGCATTTGCTAGGGTTGAGTTTCTCCCCATTCAGGTCCTTATAGCCTGCAGGCACTGAGCCAGCATCTGAATGGCATCACTTGCCTGGTGTGCAGCAGAGTTGTATAATTGGGTATTATCAGCATACTGATACCGAACGTTATGCTGGTGGATGACCTCTCCCAATGGCTACAGTATATATAGATGTTAAGTATGAGGAGAGGGAGCCTTGAGGCAACCCATATAATAGGGGCCTAGGCCTGGACTTCTCCACTGGCACCATCCCTTACTGCTAATGACCACAGAGAAAGGAGAGGAATCTTCAGGATGCTTTAATTTTGAGTGAAGCTACTGTTCATATGATGAAATAAAATGCAGCAGACAAACCATTAAAACTCAGACCATTTATGAAATGCTTGTAATAAAGTCAGTGTTATTTCAGCAAGGTTGAAGCAGTAGGATCCAAACAGTAGTAGCATTTCTTTATTGAAAAGTTGTTTTAAGCCTTTATCACTGATTGTTAAACATAGACAGTTATATATAATGTAAGGGATGCATACAAAGTATTCAAACACACGGCAAACTTGTTTGACCTTGATTATATGTGCCATCAAGTTGGTGTCAACTCTTAGCAACCACATTGATTTCTTCCATGACAATCTGTCAGGTCTCTGACTAGGGCATCCATGGCCACTGTAACTGAGTCTATCCACCTTACTATTGGTTGTCCTTCCATCTTTCCCAACATTAGCACCTTCTCTGGAGAATTAGGTCTTCACATAATAATCTAAAGTAGGATAAGTGGACCCCAATCTTTTGTGTCTGTGAGTTGAATTGTTTGATGATCCATTTGTTTTCTTATTTCCTGGCCACAGAATTCTCAATTTTCTCTAACAACAAAATTCAAAATCCTCAATATTCTTCTGCTTCTTCAATATTCAGCCTTTGCTTCTGTCAAAAGGATTACTATAGCTTGCATATTTTGATCTTTATAGGTATAGACACATCATAGTATCTGAATATGTTTTACAGGCCTTCATGGATGCCCTACCAAGTCTAGCCTCCAACATATTTCTTGATGTTTGATCCTTTGTGGTTGATGGTTGATCATAAAAGACAGAAACCATATATTACTTTAATATCTTTTAGAATAAAGGGAAAAAACAGTCCAACCTACCAAAACCAGTGACATAAAAAACAGAATAGAAACACAAGTTAAGATAGGCAAAAAAATGGTAAGTGAGCACCTGTCCAGCCTAGACGAGTTCAAATCACCAGGACCAGATGGATTACACCCCAAGGTTCTCAAGGAACTGGTAGACGCGATCTCAGAACCACTGAACTATATTTTTCAAAGATCCTGGAGCACTGGGGAACTACCAGAGGACTGGAAGAGAGCTGATGTAGTTCCCATCTTCAAAAAAGGGAAAAAAATAGATCCAGGAAACTACAGACCTATCAACCTGACCTCAATATCTGGGAAGATTCTGGAAAAGATAATCAAACAACAAATCAGCGAACACCTTGATGCAAACAAAGTCATCACTAAAAGTCAACATGGGTTTGTCAAAAACTGATCATGCCAGACAAATCTTATTACATTTTTTGACCAAGTGACAAAATTAGTGGACCAGAGGAATGCTGTAGATATAATTTACTTGGACTTCAGTAAGGCATTTGATAAAGTAGATCACAACCTACTACTTGATAAGATAGAAAAATGTGGGTTAGATAGCATCACCACCAGATGGATTCGTAGCTGGCTGACAGGCCGTACTCAGCGTGTGGAACTGCATCTACATGGAAGGAAGTGTGTAGTGGGGTGCCCCAGGGCTCTGTTCTGGGCCCAGTGCTCTTCAATATCTTCATTAACGATTTGGATGAGGGGATAGATGGGAAACTCATCAAATTTGCAGATGACACCAAGCTGGCAGGAATAGCCAATACTCCAGAAGATAGGCTTAAGATACAGGAGGATCTGGACAGACTCGAATACTGGGCACTATCTAACAAAATGAAATTCAATGGTGAAAAAAGTAAGGTTCTACATTTAGGCAGGAAAAATCAAATGCACAGGTATAGTATAGGTGGTACCTTGCTCAATAGTAGTAACTGTGAGAGGGATCTCGGAGTCCTAGTAGACAATCACTTCAATATGAGCCAGCAGTGTGCTGCAGCTGCCAAAAAAGCCAACACAGTACTAGGCTGCATTAACAGAGGGATAGAATCAAAATCAAGTGAAGTACTAATACCACTTTACAATGCTTTGGTAAGGCCACACCTGGAATACCGCATCCAGTTTTGGTCACCACGATGTAAAAAAGATGTTGAGACTCTAGAAAGGGTACAGAGAAGAGCAACAAAGATGATTAGGGGGCTGGAGGCTAAAACATATAGGGAACGGTTGCTGGAATTGGGTATGTGTAGTTTAATGAAGAGAAGGGTGAGGGGTGACATGATAGAAGTGTTCCAATATCTCAGGGGCTACCACAAAGAAGAGGGAGTCAAGCTATTCTCCAAAGCACCTGAAAGCAGGACAAGAAGCAATGGATGAAAACTAGTCAAGGAGAGAAGCAACCTAGAACTAAGGAGAAACTTCCTGACAGTTAGAACAATTAACCAGTGGAACAACCTGCCTCCAGAGGTGGTGAATGCTCCAACACTGGAGTTTTTTTTTTAAAGAAGAGAATTACCGGTATTCTATATCTGGTTGTCACACCTGTCCTCTTTGGTTTGGTCTTTGTATTTAATTTTAGTCACTTTTTTCACTTTTTTCCTTGACTTTTCTTACTAGATATTGCAATCTTTCGCATTTTTACTACTAGAATAGTATTATCAGGATAGTACAGGCTACTGATGTTCCTTCCTCCAATTTTAAAACCATACTCATCTTCTTCCAGTCCAGCTTCTCTTAATATATACTGTATTCACTATGTACCTTGAATAAATAAGGCAAGAGTATACAGCCTTATATCACTTCTTTGTCAAACTGAAGCTAATCTGCATCATCATGCTCTGTCCATAATGTGGACAATGAGATGTTTTCAGATTACCATTTTCCTACAACTTGACATGATCAACACAATCAAAGGTTTTCAGTAGTCAATGAAGCACATGCTGATTTCTTTTTGGTATTCTTTGGCTTTCTCAATTATCCATCATACATCAGTAGTAATCTCTAATGATTCTCAGCCTTTTCTAAAGTCAGTTTGAATATCTCATATCTATTTTTCCATGTAAGGCTCTAATCTGTGTTGGATTATTTTAAGCATTAATTTGATAGCATGTGAAATTAAGGATATAGCATGAAATTTGTACATTCTGTTAAATCTCAGGTTTTTTTGGTATTGGAATATAGACTGATCTCTTCCAATCTGTTGGCCATTGTGTCCTCCTGATTTACTGCCATAGTTTAGGTAGAACATTGACTGATTCTTTTTCTGTTTCTTACCATATTTCAGTGGGTATTCTATCAATTGTAAGGGTATTCTGGGGTACTGATCTAACTTTATTATCCTCCAGTATTAGAAGTTCTTCTAAAAAGGGAATATTTTCTAACATATCTTGGATGTTAACACCTCTACCATACAGTATTTTGATATACTCCTTCCATCTTTGATCTCTTTGAAATCAATCAATATCCGTCCATTGGTGTTCTTTACCATACCAATTCCTCCTGAGTTCAGATATCTTTTGAAAGATTTTACTTATGTGCAGTGCTTTTTTTGTAAAAGAAAAAGGTGCCAGAACTCACACATGTCATACAACCCACCTTGCCTATCCTACAAGGTTCCATCCAAAAAAGGTGCTGGAACTCCGTTCTGAGCGTTCTATGAGAAAAAAAGCCCTGCTTATGTGTTTCCATCTTCAATGTCTTTGCAGATGTTGTTGCGGTACTGTTTTTGTCTTCTAATAGCTCTCTGAAACTCTTCATTAAATTTCTTTCTGAAATTTCTATCTTTCTTGGTTTTGACTTCTCTTTTCTTCTCTTCTCAGCAATTTCCATGGTTAGTTCTGACATCTACTTTGCTTTCCTTCCTTTCTTTATTTTGGGAAGTCTCTTTTCACAATCATCCTTAACCTCTTTGTTCATTCCACAGTTCCTGTGGTTCTTTATCAAAGAGTTACAGATCTCAGAGTGATTCCTGATGTACTCCTTGAAAATGGTGGATATATTCTCAAGTTCATATCATGGAAACTGGTTGGCTTTCTTCTTTACGTTAACTTGGAACTTGTACAAGATCAGATTTGTTCCACACTCAGCACCTAGCCATGTCTTTCATACTATAATTGAGCACTTCCTTTTAGCAATAATATAGACAGTTTGATTTGTATGCACTCCTTCTAGTGACATCCATGTGAAAAGACATCAATGAAGACATGTTATGCCAGAGATTGGTAAATTAATCTCCTGCTTCTTTTGATTTTTTTTTAGACCATACAATCCAATTACATTTTCTTCTTTCATGTTTCCAATGTTGACATTCCAATCTCCAATCACAACCAGCACATCTTACTGGCATGTTCTGTCAATTTCAAACTGGACTCGATCATATAGTCACCGCTCGATGATGGACAGCACAAGAATAGAATAGAATAGAATAGAATAGAATAGAATAGAATAGAATAGAATAGAATAGAATAGAATAGAATAGAATAGAAGCTGGAAGGGACTTTGGAGGCCATCTAGTCCAGCCCCCTGCTCAAGCAGGACAACCTATACCACCTCAGACAAGTGACTGTCTATACTCTTTTTAAAAATCTCCAGTGATGGAGCATCCATGATTTCTGGGGACAAGCTGTTCTACTGGTTAATTGTCATCACTGTCAGGAAGCTTCTCCTTAATTCCAGATTGCTTCTCTCTTTGGTCAGTTTCCAACCATTGCTTCTTGTCCTGCCCTTTGCTGCTTTGGTGAATAACATGACCCCCCTCTTCTTTGTGGCAGCCCCTCAAATACTGAAACACTGCTATCATGTCTCCCTATTTCTTCTTTTCTTTAGACTAGCCAAACCCAAGTCCTGCAGCCATTCTTTGTATGTTTTAGTCTCCAGGCCTTTAATCATCTTAGTTGCTCTTCTCTGATTTTTTTTTCCAGACTCTCAACATCTTTATTGTGATATGGTGACCAAAATTGGCTGCAGTATTCTAGGTGTGGTCTTACTAGGGTTTTATAAAGTGATACTAATAATAATAATAATAATAATAATAATATTTGCATTTGTATACCGCCCTTTCCCTGAGGACTCAGGGCGGTTCACAGGGAATTAAAATCGAAACATACAAAAGTTAAAACCAATTAAAAAAGCATTAAATTCACCCTGTAGATTAAAACCCCAGTTAAAATTTTCTCCTCAGCCTGGGCCCGAGAGCTCAAAGAGCCAGGTCTTCAGGCCCCGGCGGAATGATCGGAGGTCGGGAGCAGTCCTCAGCTCTACCGGCAGCTGGTTCCAGAGGGCAGGCGCTCCCACTGAGAAGGCCCTACCCTGGGTGTCACCCGCCGGCAATCTCTCACCGGCGGAACCCTGAGCAGACCCTCCCTGTGGGAGCGCACTGGGCGAAGGGCGTTTGATGCCGGCAGCAGGTGTTCCCTCAAATAACCCGGACCCAGGCCATGTAGGGCTTTATAGGTGATAACCAGCACCTTGAATTTCACCCGGAGGGCAACCGGAAGCCAATGCAGCTCGCGGAGTAGAGGTGTTACATGGGAGTATCGGGAAACCCCCATTACAACTCGCGCGGCCGCATTCTGCACCAGTTGAAGCCTCCGAGTGGCCTTCAAGGGCAGCCCCATGTAGAGAGCGTTGCAGTAGTCCAAACGGGAGGTCACAAGCGCATGAGTGACCGTGCGTAGGGCGTCTCGGTCCAGATAGGGATGCAACTGGCGCACCAGGCGAACCTGTGCAAAAGCCCCCCTGGTCACGGCTCCTATGTGATCTTCAAAATTGAGCCGTGAATCCAGGAGGACGCCCAAGTTGCGAGCCCTATCAACGGGGGGTAACACCTCACCCCCCATCGTTAGAGGTGGAATAACTTGGTTAACCCGAGACGCCGATATGCACAGCCACTCAGTCTTGGCGGGATTGAGACGAAGCCTGTTTCTCCCCATCCAGACCTGAACCGCCTCCAGGCACCGGGACATCACGGAGAGGGCATCACTGGGTTGGTTCGGGGTGGAAAGAAAAAGTTGGGTATCATCAGCGTACTGGTGATACCCCACCCCAAAACCACGAATGATCTCGCCCAGCGGCTTCATGTAGATGTTGAACAGGAGGGGCGAGAGAACCGACCCCTGCGGGACTCCACAAATGAGAGACCTCGGGGCGGATCTCTGCCCTCCTGTCAACACCGACTGCGAGCGGCCCCGGAGGTAGGAGGAGAATCACCGTAAAACGGTGCCTCCCACTCCCAGCCCCCTGAGATGCCGCAGCAGGATACCATGGTCGATGGTATCGAAAGCCGCTGAGAGATCTAATAGGACCAGGACAGAGGAGCAACCCCTGTCCCTAGCCCTCCAGAGATCATTCACCAGCGCGACCAATGCCGTCTCCGTGCTGTGTCCAGGCCTGAAGCCCGATTGGTACGGGTCCAGATAATCAGTTTCCTCCAGGAACAGAGGGAGCTGATGCGCCACCACACTCTCAACAACCTTCGCCAGGAAGCGAAGGTTGGAGACTGGACGATAGTTGTTTAAAACAGCCGGGTCCAAAGCAGGCTTCTTGAGGAGGGGTCTCACCACCGCCTCCTTCAAGGCGGCAGGGAAGACACCCTCCTTCAAAGAAGCAGTTATTACTGCATGGAACCAGCCTCGTGTTCCCTCCCGAGCCGCATAAGCTAGCCAGGAGGGGCACGGATCCAACAAACAGGTGGTGGAGCTCAGTCTCCCCATGATCCTGTCCACATCATCAGGGGAAACAGGGTCGAACTCAGTCCAGATAACGTGCTCAAGACCGCCTGATTCCTCCACATCAGACTCTGCCCAGTCAGAGTCCAAGCCGGTCCGGATCCGAGCGATTTTGTCCGTCAGATGATGACTAAACTCCTCGGCTCGTCCCTGCAAGGGATCCTCCCTCACCTCCTGGTTAAGGAGGGAGCGAGTCACCCTAAACAGGGCGGCCGGGCGATTATCTGCGGACGCGACAAGGGCGGCAAAGTAGTTAGACTTCGCCGTCCTTATCGCCGCAAGATAAGACCTTATGAAGGTTCTTAACTGCAATCGGTTGGATTCGGATCGGCTGGATCTCCAACCGCTCTCTAGACCTCGTCTCCGACGCTTCATCTCCCGGAGCTCCACAGAAAACCATGGAGCCCAACGGGATCTGCGCCGAGTCAGAGGTCGCATGGGTACAACACAGTCGAGTGCCCTGGTGGCAGCCGTTTCCCAGGCCTCCACCAGAGCATCGACTGGGCTGTGGGTAAGGGTGATAGGTATCGGCCCAAGCGCCCTCTGGAACCGGTCCGGGTCCATTAGGCGCCTGGGGCGGAACCACCTGGTCGGTTCCGCCGCCCAGCGGCGGGGGATGGCATGACGGAAAACCAGCCTCAGGAGGTGATGATCTGACCATGACAGAGGGGTGATGGACGGAGAACCCCCTCCCAGATCATCCAACCATTGTCCAGACAGGAACACCAGGTCGAGAGTATGATCCCCCTCGTGAGTAGGGCCCTCAATAACCTGGGTCAGGTCCATGGCTGTCATGGAAGCCATGAACTCCCGAGCTAACTCCGACGACCCCCCCAGTGATGGCAGGTTGAAGTCACCCAGGACTATAAGCCTGGGGAACTCCACCGCCAACCCTGAGAGGGTGTCGAGCAGCTCAGGCAGGGCTGTTGCCACACAGCTGGGAGCCAGGTATGTGAGCAACAAGCCCAACTGAACCCGAGGACCACATCTCAAGAGGAGGGATTCACTCCCGGCCATCTGGACAATGGTGGCCTCCCGAGGACACAAAGTCTCCCGAATAACCACTGCCACCCCACCACCCCTGCCCTGAGCCCGTGGCTGGTGCAGCACCCGGAAACCTGGTGGGCATAACTCGGTGAGAGGCACCCCTCCCTCCGAACCCAACCAAGTTTCCGTGATGCACGCTAGATCCGCACATTCCTCCTCGATCAAATCACGGATGAGGGGAGCTTTGTTAACTACGGATCTAACGTTAAAATAGACCAACCTGAGCTCAGGGGCCTGATCACCCTCATCCCCGGGTAGGAGGGTGCTAACCGGAGGGTCGGAGCGCGCCACCGCTCGGAGATAGCGGGGGCGCGATCCCAGATGTTGATATGGCCCTCCGCGCAAACACCTGCTGCCATACCCTATCGCCGTGGGGATTCGATGCCCCACCCCCACATTCCCAGCGCCAGCAGCCACCTCCCCCGACCCCGTCCCGTCGGGACCTCTAACAGGTCCAGACTGAGTGCCGGTTACGAATTCCTTCCCCACCCTCCCCATCCTCCCCCTCCCTAACCTCTTAAAATAACCGGCTAAGAATGTTATCAGGGGCCTCTTAGCGCGTCTTAACTCGAGGCCCCTGTCCAAGCCCAACCACCTCTCGGAGTCCCAAAGCTTGGACCCGTCATTAAGGGGAGTATGGAAACAGGCGACAGGTCGCGCCCATGAGGCAGGAACCGCCCTAAGGGCATACAAGTCCGCTTCGGAATAACGATAAATCATATTGCGCTCGAATAGTCTCTCAGGGCCGATGTTGCAAATATATCCAGAGGATTGCTCGTTGATGGTACATAGATGGAGAAAGAAAAAGTCCAGTGGGCGTATCTCTCAATCTGCCGAGCCATCTCAGCTCTCACCTGAGATGGAAATCCAAAAGACAACCTCAGCCGTCCTCTCACTCCGGCTGAGGCATCTGACTGGAGCAGAGAGAGAAAAAGGGGATCCTGAGCCAGGCCCACCCCAACTGGTCTCTCACACCAGTGAGGTGGACGCTGACCAGTCCAAAACCGTCCTCCCACCACGGTTCGGTCCCGTCCACATTAGACTATCAATAGGGAGATCTTAATTCCCATCAGGTACGGAGCCAGTCATAACGCCTGCCTGGCAACAAAAAAGTAAAAGACAGGGAGGCCAAGCCTCTGTTGATCCTCACACCGCCAATCAGCGCCGTCAGTCAATGCCCGTCCGCCAGTCCAAACCATCTCCAACGGAGGAAAGAGGTAGTCCCAGCAGCTATATTGAATCAAAAAGTTCGCTAGCATGTCCGCCGAGGCCGATGACCAGGCCCACAGTCTGCAACCACCATCCGGGAGGAGAAGGAGGCTCCGCACCGCTGAAAACGGTGCCAGCCAGCCGATGGTAGTAGAAGAATCTCCGTCCGGTGGGATCATCGCCGCTGCCCCTCCCACAACAGAGGGTATCCACGGCGAGCAAGCAGAGGAAGGAAGACAGGCAAAGCGTCCCGGGCTTCCCGGCGCTGTAATAGTGCTCGGCGCCATAACGGAGCTCAGCAGGTCGGCAGGAAATTCTCAGCGCTGCTCGTTCGAATCAGCAGGCCGCTGGTTGGGGGGGGCTCGGCGTCACGAAAAGCAGTGCCCAGCAGCTGTTCCAACAATCCCCAGTCCCCAAAGCTGCCTCAGCCCGCGAGCAGATGAAAACAGAGCAGACGTCCCGAGCTTCACGACGTGGCAGCGCTCAGCGCCATGATGAGGCTCAGCAAGTCGACAGACAGTTCTCGGCACCGCTCGCTAGAATCCACAAACCGCTATTTCGGAGGGGGGGGCTCAGCGCCACAGGGAGCAGCGCTTAGCAGCTGTTTTAAAAAACCCCGAGTCCCGGAGTAGCCACAGCCAACAGCAGCACGAAGTCGCCTCGGCCAGCAGCAGATGAAAAAGCAGGGCTGACATCTCGGCTCGGCCAGCAGCAGATGAAAAAGCAGGGCTGACATCTCGGCTCGCGTGATCTTGATTCTATGCCTCTGTTTATACAACCCAGGATTGTATTAGCTTTTTTGGCTTCTGCTGCACACTGCTAACTCATGGTTAAGTGATCGTGCACTAGGACTCCAAGATCCCTCTCACAGTCACTTTTTTTAAGCCAGGTCTTGCCCAATCTGTATTTGTACCTTTGATTTTTCCTGCCTAATGTAAAGCTTTGCTTTTCTCCACACTGAAACTCATTTTGTTGGATAGGGCCCATTATTCATGTTTGTCAAGTTCTTTTTGGATCCTGAGTTTGTTTTCTGGCTACTCCTGCCAGTTTGGTGTCATATGCAAATTTGATGAGTTCCCCTTCAATTCCCTCATCTAAGTCATTGATGAAAATATTGAAGTGTACTGGGCCCACTGCTTCTCTCTATATGGATGTAGTGCCGTTGAGGACTACTCATTGAGTACAGTTTGCCAGCTAGCTACAGATCCATCTGGTGGTGATGTTGTCTATTTCACCTTTTTCTAGCTAACCAAGGAGTAGGTTGTGGTTTACTTTATCAAATGCCTTACTGAAGTGTAAGTATACTACGTCCACAGTATTTTGCTGGTCTATTAGTTTAGTCACTTGGTCAAAGAATGAAATAAGATTGGTTTGGCATGATCTGTTTTTAACAAACCTGTGCTGGCTGCTGGTTATAAGTTTGTTTGCTTCTAATTGTTCGCAGATCTGTTTTTTTATTATCTTTTCTAGGATCTTCCCATGTATTGATGTTAAGCTGATTAGTCTGTACTTTCATGGGTCCGGTTTTTCCCCTTTCTTGAAGATGGGAACCACATCAGCCCTTTTCTAATCCTCAGGTACTTCCCCGATACTCCAGGATTTTTTAAAGATGTGGTGCAATGGTTCTGAGATAACATCTGCCAGCTCCTTCAGAACTCTGGGATGTAATCTGTCAGGCCCTGGTGATTTATATTCATCAAGGTCGGATAGGTGTTCTCTTACCATCTTCTTGCTTATTTTAATTTTTGTTTCTATTTTATCTTTTGCAGTGGGTTTTTTGGTATGTTGGGCTATAGTTTCTCTTTGTGTCAAGACTGATGCAAAGTATGAGTTAAGCAGCACTGCTTTCTCCCTGTTGCCTGTTATTTCCTTGCTATTTTCTCTCTTTAGCGGACCTACAGTTACCTTGATTTTTTTTCTTGTTGTTAATATGTTGGAAGAATTTTTTTTTTATTATCCATGATTTCTGTTGCAAGTTTTTGTTCGTTCTGAACCTTTGCTTTCCTGACTTCATCTTTGCATGTTCTGGCTGTCTGCTGATAATCGGCATAATAGTTAAATAAATAAATAAAATTCATCAACCGCCTTCTGCATCAGCGGTTGGAGCATAGTTGAATGATTATCATACTAAAAGGTTATTTTGAAAAGATTGATTTTAAAGGGCACACTATCCCTATTTCAATGATGCTATCAGTATCCAATGCTTAGTTTTGGATGCAGAATGTAATAAACATTGTAATCTCATTTCTGTATACATTTGAGCAGTGTGGTGGCCTACTGGTAAAGATGCTCACCCACTAGGAAGGTTGAGAGTTAAATCTTAGATAGTGGCAAAAATTTCCCTTCTAGGGTGCAAAGAAAAAAATATCTGCTGCAAACTCCACATGGTGTCAGAAAGGACATCTGGCCAATAAACGCTCAGCTCCATCCAGTCACCCTGACTCTACCCTGAATTAAGGGATAGAGAGTTGTAAAAAGGGAGTTTTAAGCGGACCCTGCCATATTGTGGGAATAACGCTAGGAAGGAGAAAAATATATAAAACCACATCTATGTTTAATACATTGTTGGAATGTATCTATTATATAAATGTATTACATTTTAAAATTTACCACAAATAAGGAATTTGGATAGAATTTGACTTCATCATTGTACTTTACAGAGAGATACATAGATAAAAATTATCTTATAAATTTGTACACATCCTGAGTATTTTCCAAATAGCCACGTTGATGCATTTATTTGCTCCCATTTCTCATTCTTGCTATTTCCAAAAATCTGGATCTCCCAAACTGTTAATAACATAAAATTTAGTTTCCTACAGCTTGGGTCCCACTGAATTTAATGAAGTTTCCTCTCTAGAGGCCTGGTGAGGACTACAACCTTAATATTTTCATATTTTGATACTCCTCCCTCCCAACTTCCTTCTTTTCTCTGCCTTAGGCTAACTTAATGCTACAAATAGGATGCACACTTCCTGGATCAAACAGGTTTACTTATTAAAAAGTCTCAAAAGACAGGAAGCACTGTATCTGATTTTTAAAAGAGAAAATATACCCACTAACTCATACACATCAATGTGAAAAAAAATGCAATAGGATAAAGTTAATTCTATTTTGGCACCAAACTTTTATGCATTTACCCTTAGAGTAATCACCAATTCTAGATTCATTCATGCATAGAATAAAATCATTGGAATCAATAATCATTAGTCATGAGTAACATGAGTTCCATTAATGGGAGCTTCTTCTGATAAATTATGCCAAGATTTGTGCATCTGTTTCGCATCTAATGAAATAAAACAAGGAGTGCAGTGTTTACACATATGCTGTTCTCTTTGTGATGACTTAGTGCTTCACATTCTGATACAGTGAATAATTTTGTTGCTGGGTCATTTTGTAATTTGTTCCTGCATGAGCCAAGTACCATGTACGATAAATACTGCTGCTATATACCAACAAATTTAATATGAGAATCCTGAATGTAAGAATTATATCTGTACTACACGAAGTGTAAACTTTTTTTCAGCAGCTCCTGGAAAATAAAATACAGCTTTATTGACCTGCACTTTCTGCTGAATTCCAGTTCTCAACGTTATTTGCAGATAGGTGCAGACTGCGCTGAGCAGCTTTATCTCAAGTATTATACCCCCAATCTCCAGCAGCTACATCCATTGTGGCCAACGGTGAGGGTCACTGGCTGTTAATAAGTCTTACTTCCGATATCTAATTACACATGTAAAAAAGTTACATTTTTAGTCACACTTACCTATGCTGGAACCCAAGTAAAATAGTCGGATCCTATCACTCCTTGTAGATTATTATTACTCATACAACCTGATCACCACGCTCGCTTTTCTATCTAGGATTTTAGAAGAGCACTGGCAGAGCGGGGAGGGGGGTATTTCTACTGCACGGAAAGCCCCCACCCACCCACGCACCCAACACTCCAACCACGTAAATTTACACACATTGCGAAGAACTTCCCGAAGTTCTTCTTAAATAGCCGGATATGAACAGTAATCATCTTTTTTTCTGTTACATTCAATCCCTTCGGCGGAACGACGAACGCCATTATTCTACGATCACAAAATAATAAAAAGAAAAACCACCCGAGGTTATCAGGCTTTTAACAGCAGGGAATAAAGGACCCGCTCTTTCCAACCTCAGCTTCTAAAACTGGGAGGAAGACGTTCAACTCTTCTCCGCTGGCCTCTAATTTAGAATAGAAGCGTATTCCCAAACGCCGCCCAGTCGGACCGAGGTGGACCAATAGCGATGCCCCGCACATATAAGGGACCGCCCACTTACCCCGGCAAAGAGACCACTAGGAGGCAGCGCTCGTTGGTTATCGGTGGCCGAGCCGCGTTTGCCGAAGGACGCTGCGCTGATGGCTACGGTGAAAGAGAAGGCGGCAGCTTTGAATCTCTGCGCTGTGTATAGCCCCGCCAACAGACCCCCAGGTAACGCTGGATTCCCGGGGTATATTCCAAAGGGAGGGAGGGAGGGAGGGCAGGGGAGCAAAGCCTTCGGGTTTTTTTTCTTTTTTTATGGAGAAGGGGAAGTGTCAGGAAGAGGAGAAAGGAAAGGAAAGGAAACTCGACCGGTCGGGACGGATTCTTTAAAGCTAAGTTACCTGGTGGTGCTTCAGGGAAGGAAGAATTCCCTTGTTTTGCTCCCGCGCTTCGTGGCAACTAAAGGACGGGAGAAAACTTCCCGTCGGAGTTGGGCGCTACTAGTGCGCTTCTCTGCCCTTGCTGCTCTGAAGAGATGGGTTTCACACACACACACCCCCTACACACACACACACACACACATATACACACCGTCCCGGTGGTATGGCTCCCTGCCCTCGCCCCCCCCCACACGCGCCCTTGGGGCTCTCGCACCCGAACTAGTCGTGGACAAGGACCCGCTTGTTGGTTGCCCTGGTGCCCTTCCTTGCGCACTTGTCAGACGGGGAGAAAGGGCTGGCCGGCCCTCTTGTCTACTCCGGGTGGCTTGGGGGGGTCGGGGAGGGGGGGTGATGGATTGTGGATTGTGGGAGCAAGGCTCTCCGCTTCTCCATCCTCTCCGCTGCTTTGGGCGAGGTGGTAGTACTACTAGTAGTAAGCAACACGCAGCGCTTGCCCCGGCTGGGGAGGATGTGTGCTTAGGCGGACTCCCTCTAACCTACTTCTCAACCCTGCTATCTTTGCGCAGGGTTTCCTTTTATTGCCTTGGTTTCACAGCTTCTCTCCGCCGTATCAATTGAAGGAGAAAAGGCCAATTGAAGGAGAAAAGGCCGTTTTGTTAAGCAGAGATTATCTAGTACTTACTGCCTTAAGAGAAGGGGCTCCGGGCTTGTCAGTTTCTCCCTTTCTTCGAAAAAGTTAAGAACGGTTTGCTAGGGGTGTTACTGTACTACCTCTTTATAAAAGGCATCAATAGTTGTTTGTTGAAAAGCTTCAAAAGCTCTGTCTTTGCCTTAGGACCTTTGGGGAAGTTTGAGGAGATTTAGTATTTTCTTCCCACCTTGGGGACAGCAAACTAGGAATCTCTCCTGACTGAAATGTTGCTAACCAATATCAATAAGTTATACCACGAATAACTTTTGCAACAGTGCCTCATTTCCTTCTATATTCTTTCCGATTCCCTCAGAACAGGTTTTGCAATCTGTCTTTCGAGGCTTATCTCTATGTACCCTCTTTTTGTGGCAGTCCAGGGTTAAATTTTGAGCAATTGGCAAACCAAGAGACATGCACACAAAAGCTACTTCCATTTGTTTAAACAGAATGCCTCTAGATATATAACTCTGATTGACCTGATAAGAATATTTTTGAAAGGTGCTATTTAGAGGTTTCAAGGTGAGGTTTCAAGCCTCCCCAGGGCCACTTTGACACCCTAGGCCAGGGGTAGGCAACCTCGGCTCTTTTATGACTCGTGGACTTCAACTCCCAGAATTCCTGAGTCAGCATGGAATGTGAGTCATAAAAGAGCCGAGGTTGCCTACCCCTGGCCTAGGCAAAGTCATATTCTGCTGCCCCCCCCCCATTTTGGCTCACCTTCCAATGTTGTTATAAATTGCAGAAATGCATCCTCTCATTTCTTTTTTTTCTTTCAGTTTTTTTAGCTTTATAGTCATGATTTATATCCCTGAGCTATTTTTTTCTTGGACATTTTCACCCATTTTGCATAAAAAAATTAACTCAGCATCCATTGTTGTCATATGACTTTCACTTTTTCACGTATTGTGTTTTTCAGAAGTCTTTTCAATGTGGTGACCCTGGGCCCCTGCCTGCTTGGCCTTAGTCTAGAGCCAGTCCTGCTCCTACGTCTCAATGTGTCAAATGAATAGACTATTTCTTAGACGCACTTACAGTCGTAGCCTAATTATTACAAACTGACAGTTTCTATTAACAACTGAATAGATGTGTCCACTTACACATGTCAGAGGAATTTGTTTTAATGTGGATCATAATTATAAGTTACAAATAATAATTGTAATAAACATTTTGGGGGGGAAATGTCACAATAATTTTAATTTTAAAAAAGAACCCATTGTGTTTTTTGTTTCCAAAGGTCTTAAAACAGCATTGCTATATGGCACTGAGTTATCTGTTATATCCTTATGCACTGCCTTTTATTCAATTTTCTCACAATACAACAGTCTTTTTGCATACTTTTTAACAAAAGAAACAGCAATGACAATATACACCATGTTCCCCCAAAAGTAAACCTGCCCCCGAAAGTAAGCCCCAGCTGATTTTTTGGGGGGTGGACCTAATATAGGTTCTCCCACCGAAAGTAAATCCTACTTAAGGGCCTGCACAGACGGCCTGCTGCCAATTCTGTCTGGTTTCACCGTAGACACAAGGGGGGAAACTGCCAGTGCCCCTCTGATGAGGGAAAGCCGATGGGGAAGGGGGGGATCTGACCCACTATACCGGTATACCAGTTCCTTACTGCTGCCCGGCTTGTTCTGCAGCCTCATGGCAGCAGCATTGGGCACAACACACGAGATGGCAAATGGCTGTTTTTTTGCGACGAGGCCGTTTGCCACCAGTCACGGCTGTTTGCCACCTCGCGCATCGCACCCAATGCCACTGCCATGAGGCCTGGTGAATCCTCCCCCCTTCTGACTCACATGCCATTATACCGGTTCCTTACCACCACCCGGCTTGTTCCACCGCCTCATGGCAGTGGCATTGGGCAGGAGGCAGCAAATGGCCGGTTTTGGCGCAATGTGTTTGCTGCCAGTTTGGAAACAAATGGGAAAAACCATTTTTTTCCCACCAAAGTTTTTCCAGTTTTTCCAATGGTCCAACTGCTCACTCACTACTCTCCCTCCCCAAGCCTCCAGCACTCCACCTGCTGCTTTGATTAGCCTGGCAGGCCCCACCTCGGCACCCTTCCCACCACTGCCCAGCACGACTGCCCCAGGGCTGCAGGGCCTGGCATGGAAAGGGCATGCATCCTGCCCACCCACTTCACCATCCTCCCTCCCCGAACCTCTGGCGCTCCACCTGCCACTTTGGTGGCTCTGTGGGTAGAGCTGCAAAATTCTCTTCTCTGTCAGAAAACAGAACCTGCCCCACTTGTTCCATGGCTGCTTTCAGCCAAGCTTTGTTGTGCTTGCCAATGGCTCGCCTGCCCGCTTCACCACCCTCCGCTGAGCCTCCGGCATTCCACCAGCCGCTTTGGTCAGCCTGGTGGCCCCCACCTCACCACCCTGCCCACCGCTGCCCAGCATGGGGCTGGCCTGGCACGGGAAGGGCACATGCCCCATCCTTCCCCCATCGTGCAGGCTAAGGTGCATGCCCCCGCCCAGTTTGCTTCTCAGCCATCGCCTTGTGTTTGTGAGACCCCCCCAAAAAAAATCAATCAGACTTTCTAACTTCTTGTGAGATCTCAAAAAGTTAGCAAGTCTGATTGAACTTTTTTTTTTTACCAGTAGTCCCACAAACACGTGGCGAAGGCTGAGAAGCAAGTGGAGAAATGCAATGCAGCTGAAAGGCAGGTTACTAAAAAAAAACACGCTTGTGGCAGTGAAGGTATCTGGCTGGGGGTGGGCATGGCAACCTTACCCTGCGTGGCTTCGGCAAGTGTCTGGCAGGTGGAAGGAAGCAACTGGTCCGCCACCACACTCTCGCCGCCTCATGGTTTCTCCACCCCATGCACATGCTCCACTCCACCCCCTGTACAGTCGCGGCCTACTGGTACCGGTACCGGCAAAAAGTGAGCCCTCCCCGAAAGTAAAACCTAGTGCTTACTTCAGAGCCCCAAAGAAAGTAAGACACGATCTTACTTTCGGGGAAACACGGTGCTTGTTTTTACTGAATTGTCCTAATGGTCTCAACATCTGCAGCATAGTTTCTTCTAAATGGTTATAGTTCAATAACCTATGTTGACTGGGGATTGTGGAAACTGGTATTAGCCTACTCCAAAGATGTGTCTGCATATTTTAAATCTTGCAGAATTGAGGTAGCCATAGAAATTCGTAATGGTCCCAGCCAGCATGACATGAATAAGGGATATAGAAAGCTGAATTGTAGCAACCTCTAAAGGGTGGCAGATTCCTCATTGCTGAAGCATTGGAGAATTGTCTTTTCCCTATCCAGCTATAAGGTACTCTTTTTTTTTAATTGGCCATTGTGGGCTTTGAATATAAAGTCTTTTACAACAATATCATACATTTTACAATTAAATTGGTCCACCTTCTGATGAACTTTTTCAGAGCATTATTTGCACTTTTTACTTCAATGTCATAAAGATTATCAACCAAATATAGTAATGGCGTCTAGTTGGCTAAAAGTAAATGGCATAATTCCTGAAAAAGGGGGGATATATTCAATGCCTTTGCCAGCCTGTTGCCTACTAGAAGTGTTGGACTATAACTTTGTGCTGGAATTTTTAAAAGGAGAGGAATATTACTAGAATCCAGTGCAATACTGTACAGTCGAATGAGAGTTCAAAAAAATTTAGCTGGCAGTTGCAAGTAAATCACCAGCATCTTTTTCTTTTCTTTTCTTTTTTCCCTTTTGGTAGCCTGCACAGCCTACTTGTCATTAGGAGATTTGAAGAGCCAAATTTACCGTATTTTTCCGTGTATAAGGTACTATTTCTTCCTGCAAATACCCTGTTCAAAAATCAGGTGCATCTTATACAAGTGCAGCGTCTTATACATGGACAAATAATGGTAACCACCGCAGCCCAGGGCATGCCTGTGTGGGTTGCCATGCCACCTGGTGCAGGTATCAAGCCCCTGTGGGCTTGCCATTAACGGGAGGGGGGAGGGGGCAAGATCGTCGGCCGTCCAAACTTCTGGATTTGCCACAGGGCTCTGCCAAACAGCTGATCGGTGCGGAAAAACTCACATGCCAGAGCATCTTATAAAAAGGTGCATCTTATAGACAGAAAAATACAGTAGTTTGTGACGAGTGCATCAGGTATTAATTTCATCTTTTAAAACACATAAGCCACCTCCTCAGAATGGTCCATAGCCCAGCCCACTTCTGCAGTATGGGCTTTAGTACACCAAGCAAAATCTCCTGTGTTCCAATGGCACTAAAGGAAGTTGATTTTAACTAATGCCGCCTCAAATGAGAGAGAAAAGCTTCAGAAGTAAATGAATACTTTATTTGGTAATCCCCATTTGGAAAGGGTTCTGTAAAATAAGGAGTACATTTATTACACTTTTGAGACAGAAAATGCTTCCGCTAATGTATCTTCTGTATTACTTTATAAGGTTTCAGCTTGGCGCAGAGACCATTTGGAGCCACTTATGTTTGGAGCAGCATTATCCACGCACTTCAGACCCACGTTGAAGTGAAAAAACGACGTCAGAATCTGAAATGTTATAATGACTGTTTTGTTGGCTCCGATGCAGTGGATGTTGTCTATGCCCATCTTCTCCAAAACAAATATTTTGGTGACACAGATATTAATCGGAGCAAAGTTGTACGAGTATGCCAGGCATTGATGGACTACAAGGTGTTTGAGGCTATTTCAACCAAAGTCTTTGGAAAAGACAAACAATCTGTGTTTGAGGATAGCAGTTGCAGCCTATACAGATTCTCAAATACAGGGAATCAAGTGGAGAGCCTTTGTGGAAGACAGCATGACCATTTTATACAGCAAAGGTCTGTGTGAGAATGCTCAAGATGAAATATGAAAAATTAGAAGGTTACATTTTTTTTCCTGGTTGGCTACATTTTCCTAACTTCTGTGCCCCCCTAGTGGTATGGTACTACAAATCTCATAACAAAGTGAGCATGGATATGTTAGAATTAAAAGAGCTGTTTTGTAGAACATCTAGAGCTGGGGTAGGCAACTATGGCTCCTTTACAACCTGTGGACTTCAATTCCCAGAATTCCTGGGCCAGCCACAGGTCCTAAAGGGGCCATAGCTGCCCACCCCTGATCTAGAGAATCCTAGAGGGGGGATTAATATATTGTATATATGTATAATGTATATTAATATACATTAATATAATGTATGTTAAAGAATTGCATCTTGTGTGCCTAGAAGTAACAATCTGCAGTGTTTCTAGGAAGTGTGTTTCATAGTGAAGAGGCAGCCCAAAAAAGACCATAGCTTTGGTGCCACTAATCTGACTTCAGAAAGGAGAGACACCCAGAAAAGGGTTTCCAAGGAATCTGTTTGGCTGACTATAGTGGCATTAAACATTAATAATATAACCATAAAGCTACCTGACTGAGCAAAGTAAAGATTGCAATTTGATATTAGGAAGCTAATTTGTGAGTATTGGAAGATGGTACTGGATTTGGATCTTATATCATTAAACCAAGTCCATTACAACCACTAAGTAGCTTTAGTCAAATTGCTATTTTAACTTCAGCTTTCTGTATATTGAAAATAACTACTTAAGTGAGAGACACAATGCTTAAAAGTGAGGAAGCTTGCAAGGTATTTTGCATAACATAGATGTTGGCAATAATTATAGAATCTATTAACAATTTATTCTTGGAAAATGAATTTGTTAGTGATAGGAATGACCACCATGGATAATGAACCATAAGAGAGCCAGTTTGGTCTAGTGGTTAAGATACCAGGTTTGACTTATTTGTAAAAAGAATAAAGGTGGGATACAAATAAATACATGCACATACGTAGAATTGTTTGTTTAGTAGAAGTAGCCATGTGATAATCTAATATAAGGTGGATTAATTATAAAGAGCCAGTTTGGCGTTGAAGTTAGGGAGGCCAAGAGTTCTAGTTCCGCCTTAGGCACAAATTCAGATGCCTGACTTTAGGCTAGTCAACCTTTTCTGTCAACCTGAGAAAAGAGGCAATGGCAAACCACTTCTGAAAAGCCTTGCTAAGAAAACTACAGGGACATATCTAGGCATCTCCAAGAATTGGACATGACTGAATGGAATTTAAAAAAATGCAACCATACACAAAAATGTATGTATCCATTGGAGTTATAGTACAGAGGTTTAGTGTATAGAAACAAGATCTAAATATTGTTATCAGTACTGATACTTGGAACTTCCAATCCTATTTTTTTAACTACAGACAGGAAAAAAGATTATTACTTGGTACATCTTCAGAGAGATCAGAAAGTTTGGAGGATCTCTTAGAAAACCTGAGCCTAAAACCTGTTAATTCTCCTCAAGTAAACCCATCCTCCCATTTGTCTCGTCAAGGTAAGGGGGATCGACATTGAACTATCTCAGGGAAAGCTTTTCTGTTTCTTAAATTGGAGACAAATAGAAAATTAATCTCTCTTCCATCATATCCGCTATAAAATGCAGAGCTCCAAGCAAAAGAACATGTTGTGTGGGGTATTTGCTTGAGTTCATCACAGCTGCTAATTTTCTCACAAACCTGACAACTCAGACATCTCTCCTATGATATGGCCTCACATCATGGTTCTCTTAGATAGCATGAATCTATGACACATTAGAAAAAAAACAGGCAATGCCTAAGAATAATGACAGCCTAGATCACTAGTGAACAACCTGCAGCTCTTGATATAATCTGGAAATAATTCAGAGGGTGCATAAAACAGTATGTTCATGCTAGCGATGGGAAAGGGAGTGTGATTTCTCAGGTTGTAGTCTCAGCACTGCAAGAGAACCAAAGATTTCCACTCATATTAAAGACACTCATGTCTCCTTCTCCCGCACTTGCTACTGCTTCCCCTTTTTCAGTTTTTTTTAAACGAGAGACAGAAGTTTTTGAAGGAACAAGGAATTTACTACTGTAGCCTTGTCTCCTACTTTGTGCCTGACTTGTGGCTGAGTTATCAAACCACTTAGAGACCAGAAGTACAAACAGTCCATTCTTCTCAAGCCATAGCTGGTTTAAACAAGAGATTGTAACATGGGGCAGCCATGTTCTTTCAGTCTGCTTCTTGAACAAGAACAAAATCTGATACTAACTTAGTAGCTAGTTCTATCGTTTTTTTTGTGTGTGTGTGGCTTTACAGATTGCTCCGAAAAAATGTAGAAAACCCCAAACAAGTTCTTTGTTTAGTACTTCAAGTTAAGGGTGTCATTGTTCTAGCTGGAAAAATGTTAACAAGGGTTTCTTTCTTTTATGCATCCTTATTAACATGATTTACGTGATTGGTTTTCCCATCTAGTAAAGATCTCTGGCAATTCAAACAGGAAAGAATGTAAAGCATTTTGGATACATCGAAGTCCTTACTGTTTGCTGCATAAATCTCTATTGGTTATCTTCTTATTTTATTCTGATGTATTCTTGAGGCTGACAGTAAAACTGGAGAAATAAATTATTGTAATGTTTTCTGCAGAAGAAGAGTTAGTTACCTCAAGCAAAGACTGCAATGTTGGGTTACATTTCTTGATCATTGTATGTTTGTCAACAATCTCACTATGTGGTTTGTGCCCTTCATTTTTCCTAGTCATTAATGAAGTCTGGGGAGAGCAAACTATTGCCCGTCTCCTGCAGCTAGTAGATCTTCCATTGCTTGATTCTTTACTTGAATACCACAAGATTGGATCCCGATTTCCACAAACAAAGCGGGAACCTGAACATAGCGTCACAAACAATTATCTCGACCGACAAATTCTGAAAGCTTTTGGTGATGCTCAGTAAGTATTTATATATGTAACTGTATGAATAGGAAGGCAAAAAACTGATTAATCAGCAAATTGTATTTGCCTCCTTAAATAAATAATATATTTTTTTTCGAACAGCAAAGGAATATAGAGTAGACATGGGCAACCTTTTATGATCTGAGGCCACATTTTTAATTTTGGAGCATTTCTCTGAGGGAAATGGGACTAAATGAGGGCCTTAAGAGAATTACAGTTCTCCCCTTTAGAAAATCCACCAATATGAAAAATCTACTGATTTTTGGGATGTGCTTATGAGTGATGAAAACATTAGGGTCCAGGCACCCATTTTGTCCATTAAGTCTCCCTGCCAGTTCAGAAAGCTGAACATGTTGGCCTCTCTGTCCTGCCCCCGCATATTGCAGCGGTCTTGTGGGCCATATGTGGGGTACAAGTTGCTCCTAATTTTTGGGATGGGTTCTCCCCCTCCCCTGTGTTGTAAACTCTGCCCAAATGGGCCATGCTCAGTGGCTGTTTTATCTTCCCTTAAGCAGAGGTCCTTTCATCATTGTTCCTTTGGCCCTAATATGTTCTCTTGACTTCCAGTGGGACTTATGTTATCTGCTACAGAGCCAGTACCATAGTCAATAGAACGTTGTGGGAATTTTCTTTTTCTAGGGCAGATGAATGGCTTTCAGCAGCAATTGACTGTTTGGAGTATCTCCCTGATGCGATGGTGGTTGAAGTAAGCCGCAGTTTACCTGATCGGCCTGACAAAGTGCACGTGGGGAAACTGCTGTTGTTTGACATTATTGGGAGGTATTACAGCCAAAAAAAGCAACCATTGCTAAACCAGGTGCCTGAAATCCACCTGGGAATTGCTGAGTTGCTAGGTAAGTGAGTGGATTTAACACATGTTGTAAAAACCAAAGTGCTTTGCCATGCAAATTTGTCATGCATTTTCCCTCCTCCCATTGTGCAAGATTTCCCTGTGTTGGTGAAATGGGACCATCCAGAGAAGAGCAAGTATCCATGGGGTCTCCAGGCATACTGCTTCGATTTTGAAAAGAGGGTAATGCACAAAGGTTTACATATAAAGACAGTGGAGAGTTCTACATACAGGTTGTTACTTTTTTAATAGCCTAAGATGTGATGGAAGTGAAGATGACATCCAGTTTGGTCTAGTGGGCAAGGCACCAGGCTAGAACCCAGGAGCCTATTAGGTCCAGTCTCACTTTAGGCATGAGAACTGGCTGGGCAATCTTGGGCCGTTCATTCCCTCTCAGCCCAACTTACCACACAGGGTGGTTGTTGTGGGCAAAACAGGAGCAGGAAGGAGTATTAAATATGCTTGCTACCTCAAGTTACAAATGAAAAATAAGGTGGGATAAAAGGTCAGATGTACGTTTATTATTACGTGTTTTATCCAGTTTTATTTTTTATTTATTTTATTTTATTAAATTTATATACCGCCCTTTCCCGAAGGACTCAGGGCGGTTTACAGGGCATTTAAAACAACCAGTACAAAAGTTAAAAACAAATTAAAAAAAGATTAAATCATCCCTAAAATTAAAAACCCCAGTTAAAAATTCTCAGCCTGGCCCGGAGAGCTCAAAGAGCCAGGTCTTCAGGTCCCGGCGGAATGAGCGAAGGTCGGGGGCAGTCCTAAGCTCCACGGGCAGCTGGTTCCAGAGGGCAGGCACACCCACAGAGAAGGCCCTTCCCCTGGGTGTTATCCGCCAACAGTCTTTTATCGGCGGCACCCTGAGAAGACCCTCCCTGTGGGAGCGCACTGGACGAAGGGAGCTTGATGCCGGCAGCAGGTGTTCCCTCAGATATCCCGGACCCAAGCCATTCAGGGCTTTATAGGTCATCACTATACTCAATGCATTTAGACTATACTCAATGCATTTTTATTGTCAGGCCAGTACGATTCAGTTTTTCTGAAGCTAGCCTGTTTTTGATATACTGTCTGTAAAACTAGGCAGACCTTGGTCGCCCATTGATTGCATCATTGATTGTGATGTATTGCTATGTCCTCTTGTGATGGTTCTGTTTAGTTTTGTTTTATTTGGATGTTTGATTTATGTGTGGCCTTTGGCTGCAATAAATTGATTGATTGGTGTGCGTTTAAACTCTATATATTCAGTTTCAACAAGTCAATTCTATCTTGCTTCATATCCACATATTGTTCTAAACTATGCTTCGCTTTTTTAAAGTACGTAATCTATAGTGGCCATATTACATAACACGGTAAAGGCCTAATCTATGATTTAGAAATCCCAGTGCCAGACTTTACAGCTAAGCCAAAACCAAGCAACAATGATGAATTATCACAGGGTGAAATCCACTCTATGTGAAGGCTACTGATAAGTAGTGAAAATGAACTATCTGCCAATTTTTCCAATGTGCAGCATTGCAGGATACATTCTCCTACTGATGCGGTGATATAACCCATATATCTATGGAGATTCTCAATCATCCAGGACATGGTTGTCCCAAAGGTGCTTTTTAAAAGGCAACTGGACTTTCTTCTTGTTGTTTTTTTTCTTTTGAAGACATTTCGCTTCTTATCCAAGAAGCTTCTTCAGTTAACAGTGAAAAACATCTTTGGGATGTAATCCGTAAAGCTTTACCTATATCTCTGTAGAGCCCTGTGTGACATGCAGAAGATCGGTGACATTTGTATATGTTCTGTACCAGCCTGCTACTGGCCCTGCAGAAAAGGCAGGGACAACCCCTCCACAAACGGCAAGAGGCTGGAATTACGCCTGCCAAATTTATTGCAACAAAAACAAACAAGACACGAACCAAGAAATAGAGCTTAAAGAAACATGAACCATCCGAGCGGTTGCCTTCAGCAAACCAGCCCTCCCAGACATTCCCCTTATATAGAGTTCAGGGTGTGGCTTCTCTCTGCCTCCTTCTGAGAAGCCCCATTGCCTTCCTCTGTTTACTCCTAATTGACTGCCTCCTGCGTCGGGCGTCCTTGAACAGGGCCAGCTGTGGGTCATCTTCATCCACACTGTCAGGCTCACACAGCTGGGTCTCCGTGGTGACTAAGTGGGAGGGGCCTGGCTGAGGGCTATCATCAGCAAGATCTTCAACCCCCTCAGCAAGGTCTTCAACACCCCCCTCCTCCTCTGAGTCGTCCGACCCAACTGCCGAACCCATAGGCTGACCCTGAATCACAACAGTATATACAGTACTGGGGTAATCCCCGACTTACAGCCATTCATTTAGCAATTGTTTGAAGGAACTGAAAAAAGTGACTTACAATGGATCCTCGTACTTAACAACTGTCTCGGCATCTCCACAGTTACGTCATCAAAATTTGAGCTCTTGGCAACTGGCATGTATTTGCAATGGCTGCAGGGTCCTAGGGTCACGTGATCTACATTTGTGACTTTTGCAACTGGCTTTTGACAAGCAAAATCATTGGGGAAGGAAGGATTTGCTGAATGATCATCTTAACACTACTTCATTTAACAACTGCAGTAGAATCAGGTGCAACTCACTTAACAATCACCTTGCTTAGCAACAGAAATTGCAGTTGAGGATAACTCTGTAAAAGCAGCCATCTCCAAGTCAGACGTTTGAATGCCATGAACACCACTATAGTCCTAACTAAAGCTTTCTTTATGCCTGCAGGTCATGTGTTTGCATGTAATACTTAATCATGCTTTTTATGTATGTGTGTATGAATACAATTAATTTCTAAAGCGAAGCAGACCATAGTCAATAAATGGATAGCCGATGTACTCCTTATAAGGGGAAACTTCCATAATGAACATTGGAAATCTATTTATTATTCTGCCAGTGTGTCATATTGGCAGTAGTAGTGGTGTTATTATTTATAGCTAACAAATAACTAGGATTCTAATTAAATCAAGAAGCTGTGAGTTTTGATAAAGGCACAATTTTCTGAAATATTTATGATCTTATTAAGCATATTTTAGTAAGAAATTTGAAGTAAGTTCTCGTCCAGACCATGAAAAAATTGAATATTGATCTAATCCAGCTGATCTAAATTTATATTTCACATTCTTTTATAGTTTAAAATAGGAGGGAAATGGCAAACCATGTGTATGTTCGTCAATCAGTATTTAAATTAAAATGCAGTGTAACAATTTGATTTGGTTTTCTTTCCAGTTAATGGAAAAACTGATCAGGCTTTGGAAGCCATTCAGCTCTATTTAAAATTATTGGATAGCTCTTCAAGAGAGGAATTCAGGAAACTGCTTTATTTCATGGCTGTGATAGCTCAGAATTCTGAACTTAAACTGCAAAGTGAGGCAAGTACTTTATGAGGATTCTTCATACTTTTTGGTGACATGGGAATGTGGGTAGAGAACTTGTGGATCTTCAGATATGCTAAACTACAACTCCCAACAACCAGTTTATAGCAATCAATACAGTAGTTCAGGAACATCAGGAAGATTCAGGTTCCTGAATTCTGTGTTAGACAGTGGATGTTTCCAGTGTCAATGATTAGTAGCTGAAATCAAAGATTACAGTGGTATCTCGGTACACATCGTTAATTAGTTTTGGGAGGTGCAAGGAGTACTAAAAAGGATCAGTCCCAAAGCACATGACTTACCATGTGATCCTTTGTTTCAGCCAGGAATAACTTTCTGTTTGTCCCGTTCCCTATGTCAGCGACCTTCCCAGCATGGCTAACTTCCTGTCCACCCCCTCCTTTTGTAGCGACCTTCCCAGCACAGCCAGCTTCCTGTCTGTTCTCTGCAGTCACCCTCTCTTCCTATCACAGTATGTTGAGTACTAAACAAATGTTGAGTACTGGGGCAACATTTTTCATGTCTAAATGTGTTGAATACCAAATCAGCAAGTTTTGAAGCAGTCAAGTACCGAGGTACCACTATATATAGGAAAAGATCGCAATTATGAGCTGCCCAGAGTTGTTGACAGTTGGGCAGCATCCAAATTTATTAAATGAGTAAACTTTCTATGGCAGCATCATTCCTCCTGAGAAGAGGAGCACTTAAGTGAGAAGGTGACCTCAACATGGCTTTTTACACCATGATTATGAATTTCTAATATTGCCCCGGAAAAGATCACAATAACCTGGTTGACATAGCTTAGCACTGGAAGGGAGACAATGGGAAGAATGCAATGCACATGTGCATTTGGGTTGCTCCGAAATAAATTAACCTCATTTGCATAATGTTTACAATTGCTTGTATTTGTATAACTGTGGTTGACTGTCCTTTTACAAGATGATCAATTAACTGAGACTTAAAGGGCATGCATTTGAAAACTGAGAATATATGCTATAACTATAGCTATAGGAAAAGAGATGGATCTAGCAGTACAAACTTTTAATCCTTCTGCTCTCTTCCCCCCCCCCTCGGTTTATAGATTGAAAACAGGATGGTTGTGAAAAGAATGTTCTCCAGAGCCATAATCAACAATAAATCATTATCTAAAGGAAAAACGGATCTTTTGATTTTATTTCTAGTGGATTATCAGAAAGATGTTTTAAAGGTAGGTATCCCCAAGTTATTTTCACCATACTATTATGTGTAGTCTATTCCATTCTTAATAACTTATTTTATTTTGTTCAAGATTCCAGGGACACTACATAAAATGGTCAGCGATAAGCTTCTAGCTATACAGAGAGGCACAGAATCCAGTCTGAATATTGGTAAAGTTTATTTTCATAAGCTTTAGTCATGTTAATAATAAACTTTAGCATGAGCTGCTCTGGGCATAGTCCACTATGAAAATGAAGCTGCTAAAATAAGTCAGTCTAGAAAAATCTGCTCTTTGGCGGAAAGAGTGACATTAAAAGTAAATAAATTTATCAAGATGGGTTATGCAAAATTTTACATGATGTTTTCAACCTATTCAGAAAAAGTACTGAATATCTCAGTGCTTACCATACTAAACATCCTAAACTTCACGGAAAGAGAGTTGCGATTAGTTGGGCAACCTGACCCTTTTGAGTCTAAAGTGCACCTTTATCCAAAAAATTGAAAACTCCAGGATCACTCTATGAATTGTAAATAAGGGAATACTGTGCAAACATTTAAGAAAACCATTATAAATACCTCAAATTTCTATGATATTTTTTATTAATGAATTTTATTCTTGTTCCAGGATATACTTTTTGCCAGAGACTTGATGAATGCGAGTATCATTTCAGTGCCAAAAAAACTACAAAAGAGGAACTGGTGTCTTTACTAAAAACTATTGATGAAGACTCCAGTCTCCCTGCCAAGGAACGCAAGAAATTGCTAGATAAATTCTATACTAGTAATCCAACTATCTTTTTGCAGTATTTTGGTGAGAGATATGTTCCTGATGATGGTATATAATTGTAGACCTGACTTCTAAAAATCTCTACTGTGTATCTTTATCAAAATGTTTTATATTGTACTTAAAAGTGTTATGTAAATAGGGGTGTAAATCTACCTGTAAAACTGCTATTTAAAAACAATAAAACCTATTGATTCAAATTCTAAATAGTGAGGAATCAGTATTTTCCAGGAAATACATCATGAAAAGCTGAAAGCAAGTATCTCTTGACTTCCTTTGTGAACACAAGTCCTTTGAATAGAATGCAGTTCAGAGTAAAGAAATATAATTGAATTCCTGATGTTTTTAGTTGTAGCATATGTTACAGTCACACAACATCTGGCCATGTGTTTCACTTTTCTGGCAGTCTATCCAACGTATTGTCATCTGATATATTCCAGTAGAATGCTGAAGTACAATTGGTGCCCATGGCAGAAATGGTCAGGTGAATGGTTAACTAGTACCACAACACACCAGCTCCAAATAAGCAGTCATTCCTTGTATTTGAAAGCCAAATGACTGAAACAAAAGTCATCTATAACACATTAAAACAACTACTAAAGCTTTGTAACTTTTTTTGTTTACAACCTTTAAAATGCAGATGAAAGTCTGGCATTAACACCATAAACATTTTTAAACATGATCATAAGCTATGCAGTACAGACAAATCTACAGCAAAAATCTGCCTTACTGTGGCAAACAAGCCTTTAGATTCTTTCTCTAATTAAAGAGTAGTTGTAAATCACCCTTGGTGCTACACAACTAGTTCTGCCCTTACATGGAGAAAACAATTATATCAGTGTGGGAAGTTTAATGTTGAATAAAAGGAAGTTAAGGCAAGTACAAGTAAAAGTTTCCAATATATCCTGTGAAAGTTGCTCCATTCCAGGAAACTTCTATGCTCAAATCTCTCTATATGCTGTAGAAATGTTGATTATCTCATACTATTTCATAATATAATGCCTTTAAATTACAAATACTTATTCAGTAGCAACTGACATAAAAATATTTAGCCCACTGGCCTCCTGTATTAAATCAGATTGTAATTTGGAAATACTTGTCTCTTTTTCTGAATTCTCATTAGCTTCAGTATACTACATTATGTTATCTCTGGCAGGATATAACTGTTTTGAAATAATGCTAAAAGCTGGTATTCAGCATTATAGGTTTGAAGATTGCTTTCAAATATTTTGTACGAAAGAAAAAATTTGAAACTCAGTAGAGTGGTAAAAATAAGCAATCAAGTTGTGTATTTTGTTCTTTTTCTACTTTTGGATGAGGAAATCACAGATTTATATTCTAGTTGAATCCTTTGCTTGTTTCAGTTGTGTTTTGGATATTTCTATACCATACTGAAGAGGGACGCGGTGGCTCAGTGGGTTAGGACGCTGAGCTTGTCGATCAGAAGGTCAGCAGTTTGGCGGGTCGAATCCCGAGTGCCGCATAGCAGAGTGAGCGCCTGTTACTCGTCCCAGCTTCTGCCAACCTAGCAGTTCGAAAGCACGTAAAAAATGCAAGTAGAAAAATAGGGACCACTACGGTGGGAAGGTAACAGCGTTCCGTGCGCCTTTGGCATCTACTCAGGCCGGCTACATGACCACGGAGACATCTTTGGACAAGCGCTGGCTCTTTGGCTTTGAAACGGAGATGAGCACCGGCCCCTAGAGTCGGAAACGACTAGCACACATGTGCGGGGGAACCTTTACCTTACTTACCTATACCATACTGAAAATATATGCCAATTACTCCAAAGCATCTCCTTCAGGAAGAAAATTGACAGGTTTATTTGTTCATAGTAGTGTATTAAAATGAGAGAACTACAGGCAGGTGTTGCTTGCCTAATATATGCAAACACCTGCTTCCAAAAAGAATATGAAATGTTAATAACTGCTTGAACTCGGCAGTGATCTGGATTCAAAAAGAAATATGTGATTTGTAGTATAACATCTTGCAGTTGTTGCCATAACCTTAAAACTGTATTTTCCTGGTCTCCTTCAATCTCAAGAAAAGACTGCCTTTCTAAAGAGTTGCCAGAAATGTTAAATTCCAATGGAGAAAACCTATGGGTTTTTTTTTTAATCTTCTGTGGAAGAACTGCTGGCAAGAACTGTACACTCTTAGACTCAGTCCATCCTCTGCACTTAGCAAGAATTAGGTGCAGTAATGTAGGTAACATAGTAGGCAGTGTAATTGGGCTATTGCCTTGATGGCTACATCTGAACAGTTGCAGTGGTGCTGTAGGCCTGCAGTGGCGCTCCCCATGGCTCTAATAAGGAGAAAGACTCAGTGACAAACCCCGTAAGCCAACCAAGGTCCTGATTATCACCACAATAACAAAGGAATATATTCATTGGTCACCAAGTAACAGAAAGCATTCTGTTACAAAAATAAAGGAGGGAATTAAGGGTTCTGGAACAAAAGGAAATTGTTTAGTCTAACTGTTGCTTTCTTGCTTTTTGTAATCAGCTTCTGCATCAGAAAAATTTCATGCAAGCTTGGGAAACATGTACATGGATGTGATATACTGAAGGAGGGAATACAGGAATGATCCCCTTCATGGATTACTGCCTTGTCGTGGTGAAGGGGCTTGCGTAATTCAATAAAGCTATGAGCTATGTTGTGCAGGGCCACCCAAGACGGACAGGTCATAGCAGAGTTCTGACAAAACGTGATCCATTGGAGAAGGAAATGGTAACCCACTCCAGTATCTTTGCCATGAAAACCCCATGGACAGTACCAAAAGGAAAAAAGATATGACACTGGAAGATGAGCCCCTCAGGTCGGAAAGCGTCCAATATGCTACTGGGGAAGAGCAGAGGGCTAGTACTAGTAGCGCCAGAAAGAATGAAGCAACTGGGCCAAAGCTGAAAGGACGCTCAGCTGTGGATGTGTCTGGCGGTGAAAGGAAAATCCGATGCTATAAAGATTTTTTCTCCATAGGAACTTGGAATGTAAGATCCATGAATCAAGGAAAGCTGGACATGGTCAAACAAGGGATGACAAGACTGAACATCGACATCTTAGGTATCAGCGAACTAAAATGGACAGGAATGGGTGAATTTAATTCAGATGACCATCAGGTATACTATTGCAGGCAAGAATCCCACAGAAGAAATGGAGTAGCCTTCATAGTCAATAAAAGAGCAGGAAAAGCAATACTGGGATACAGTCCTCAAAATGACAGAATGATCTCAGTTTGAATCCAAGTCAAACCATTCAATATCACAGTAGTCCAGGTCTATGCCCCAACCACCGGTGCTGAAGAAGATGAAATTGACCAGTTCTATGAAGCCCTATAGCACCTTATAGAACTAACACCAAAAAATGATGTCCTTATCATCATGGGGGATTGGAATGCTAAAGCAGGAAGCCAAAAGATAACCGGAATAACAGGAAAGTTTGGAGTACAAAATGAAGCAGGGCACATGCTTTTAGAATTTTGTCAAGAGAATATGATGGTCATAGCAAACACTTTTTTCCAACAACCCAAGAGACGGCTCTACACATGGACATCACCAGACGTTCAACACAGAAATCGGATTGACTGGGTGCTGTGCAGCCAAAGATGGAGAAGCTCTATACAGTCAGTAAAAACAAGACCAGGAGCTGACTGTGGCTCATACCATGAGCTTCTTGTTGCAAAATTTAGGCTTAAACTGAAGAAAGTAGGGAAAAGCACTAGGCCACTCAGGTATGAACTACATCATATCCCTGATGAATGTACAGTAGAGGTGACAAATAGATTTAAGGAATTAGATCTGATAGACAGAGTGCCTGAAGAACTATGGACAGAGGTTCACAACATTGTACAAGAAGTAGTAACTAAAACCATCCCAAAGAAAAAGAAATGCAAGAAAGCAAAATGGCTGTCTGAGGAAGTTTTGCAAATAGCTGAGGACAGGAGGGAAGCGAAAGGCAAGGGAGAAAAAGAAAGATACACCCAATTGAATGCAGAATTCCAGAGAATAGCTAGAAGAGATAAGAATGCCTTAAATGAACAGTGCAAAGAAATAGAAGAAAACAATAGAATAGGGAGGACTAGAGATCTCTTCAAGAAAATTGGAGAGATGAAGGGAACGTTTCATGCAAAAATGGGCATGATAAAGGACCAAAATGGCAGGGACCTAACAGAGGCAGAAGAGATTAAGAAGAGGTGGCAAAATTACACAGAAGAACTATATAAGAACGAGCTTAACATCCCAGATAAGCACGATGAGGTGGTTACTGTCCTTGAGCCAGACATCCTAGAATGTGAAGTGAAATGGGCCTTAGGAAAGCTGAGCAACAACAAAGCTAGTGGAGGTGACAGTATTCCAGCTGAGCTATTCAAAATCTTAAAAGATGATGCAGTAAAAGTGCTACACTCAATTTACCAGCAAATTTGGAAAACTCAACAGTGGCCACAGAATTGGAAAAGATCAGTTTACATTCCAATTCCAAAGAAAGGCAGTGCCAAAGAATGTTCAAACTATGGCACCATTGCACTCATTTCACATGCTAGTAAAGTTATGCTTAAAATCCTACAAGCTAGACTCCAGCAGTATGTGGATTGAGAACTACCAGAAGTACAGGCAGGATTTCAAAGAGGCAGAGGAACTAGAGATCAAATTGCCAACATACGCTGGATCATGGAGAAAGCTAGAGAGTTCCAGAAAAACATCTACTTCTGCTTCATTGACATTTGATTATGTGGATCACAACAAACTGTGGCAAGTTCTTAAAGAGATATGCAGATGATACCATTCTAATGGCAAAAAGTGAAAAGGAACTAAAGAGCCTCTTGTTGCGGGTGAAGAAGGAGAGTGCAAAAGCTGGGTTGAAACTAAATATTAAGAAAACCAAGATCATGGCATCTGGCCCTCTCAATTCCTGGCAAATAGATGGGGAAGAAATGGAGGTAGTGACAGATTTTATTTTCCTGGGCTCCAAGATCACCGCAGATGGGGACTGCAGCCAAGAAATTAAAAGACGCTTACTCCTGGGAAGGAAAGCCATGGCAAACCTAGACAGCACACTAAAAAGCAGAGACATCACCCTGCCCACAAAAGTGCGTATAGTCAAGGCTATGGTCTTCCCAGTTGCAATGTATGGCTGTGAAAGCTGGGCCATAAGAAAGGCTGAGCGCCAAAGAATTGAGGCCTTTGAGCTATGGTGCTGGAGAAGACTCCTGCGAGTCCCCTGGATTGCAAGGCGATCAAACCAGTCAGTCCTAGAGGAGATCAACCCTGACTGCTCTTTAGAGGGCCAGATCCTGAAGTTGAAACTCAAATACTTTGGCCACCTTATGAGAAGGAAGGACTCCCTGGAGAAGAGCTTAATGCTGGGAAAGGTTGAGGGCAATAGAAGAAGGGGACGACAGAGAATGAGGTGGCTGGATGGAGTCACTGAAACAGTGTGTGAGCCTAAATGGACTCCAGAAGATGGTAGAGGACAGGAACGCCTGGAGGAACGTTGCCCATGGGGTCGCGATGGGTCGGACATGACTTCGCAACTAACAACAACAATAACAGGAATGATTGATGTCTTTCCTATGATGTAATGGATCTGATTTCTTATTTTCATTGGCTACCAAAGTTTATAAAGCACCACTACCAACTTTCTAACGCGTGCCACTTCTGGACATAACTGCCAGCGTTCCAGATTGTTGGCCACCCAGCTGCTTAATTGGATCAAATAAAGTGCGGTTCGATCAAGAAGTCTCCGCTTGGGTTATCTGATTGGATTGATATGGTATCTCAAGTTCAAGTAAGGGACTGGGACCTTACAGTACCGTAAAGTTCCTTCGCATTCTACTACATTGTGTTTGTTCGCATGGGTTTTATATTGATTCACCTCTTCTTAGCATTTACCAATAACCTGCTTCACAGGATCATTAAAAGAATCAGCAACGCCTTTACGCTTATGAAAACATCATTACTAGTACTGGGCTGGAGGGGAAAAAAAATCAGTGACTTAATTTCTACAGCAGACATGTCAAACACAAGGCGCGGGGGCCAGACCCGGCCCGCGAAGTGGTTTCATGTGGCCTGCGAAGCCATCCTGGAAACAGTGAGGGAACGGCCCCCACTGCCTTGGCCCCGGTCCAGAGACCCTCCTTATGCCAGAGACCCTCAGATCTGTCCCACTCCTGCCCAGGCCCCCATAGGCACCCTTGATGCGAAAGATGTAGAGCTGGCCACGCCCACCCAGTAGGCCACGCCTACCCTGGCCATACCCACCCGGCCCCCTGAGGGCAACCGCAATGCTGATGCGGCCCTCAATGAAATTGAGTTTGACACCCCTGGTGTAGCCCCTTTATGAAAAGCTTTCTGTACCACAGGGGTGTCAAACTCAATTTCATTGAGGGCCGCATCAGCATTGCAGTTGCCCTCAGGGGGCCTGGTGGGTATGGCCAGGGTAGGCGTGGCCTACTGGGTAGGCGTGGCTAAAGTGCGTATGGCCTACTGGGTGGGCATCGTTCGCATC
The DNA here is from genome assembly GCF_947247035.1 of Vipera ursinii. Taxonomy (NCBI): domain Eukaryota; kingdom Metazoa; phylum Chordata; class Lepidosauria; order Squamata; family Viperidae; genus Vipera; species Vipera ursinii. The sequence continues at coordinate 94,282,028 of NC_139512.1, forward strand.
AAAGGTGCCTATGGGGGCCTGGGCAGGAGTGGGACAGATCTGAGGGTCTCTGGCAGAAGGAGGGTCTCTGGGCCAGGGCCAAGGCAGTGGGGGCCGTTCCCTCACTGTTTCAAGGATGGCTTCACGGGCCACATGAAACCACACCGCGGGGCCGCATCCGGCCCGGGGCCTTGTGTTTGACATGTCTGGGCTACGCTGTCGTCCCCAGGGTTTTGGGGAGGTGGGATTGTCCTTTTGCTTGCTTCTCCCCGCCACAGGAGGACACATGCAGGGGGTGGGGACCGGGAACTGGGTGCTGAGCCCGGGTCTGCTGGAGTAGGCTCCGGGAGATAGACCCGGGCCGATCTCCTCTCGACAGCTCTGCAGAGAAAGACCTTCTCTCCTCTCCGTCTGAGAGCAACGCTGTCCGCGGACTGGCGCTTTTTTTTTTGCCGCCTCGCCATTGCCTATCAAGACTGCGCGCGCGCCTCGGCCTTGCTCTCTCTCTCTCTCTCCCCTCTGCGGGGCGCTAATATGGCAGCGCTCTGCGGCGGACCGACAGCCCCTTCCGTCCCGCTGCAGACCCCCGGTTGGCCGTGAGGAGAACCGCCAAGAAGCTCCGCGGCTGGCTTCCCGCGTGGCTGCTGTTGGTACTGCGCTGCCGGCGCCGCGCCCCGCCTCGGCTTTCCGCTCTCCTTCCCGCCTCGTTAGGGAAGCTGTTTCGCAGCGGGGGCGAAAATTTCTTTCCGCCGGCGGCGCCCGCCCAGGTAAGCAAGCAGCCGGGGCTGGGTGGAAAGAGAAGAGGCTTCGGCCTGGCGGTCCTTTCCCTTCTCCCTCTCGCTACTAAGTGGGCTATATAGGAGTAGGGGGCGTGTGGCTTTGGGAAACGGAAAGGCCTCCTGGCTCTCTGGGAGCAGCATCAGATTCGACGGCGGGCTTAGCCGGCGTTGTAAGGCCTTTCGAGGTCGCAGCTAAACGGTACCCAAAATAATAATAATAATAATAAAATCCTGTGGCTGCAGCAGAGACGGCGAGAAGAACGATTTCTTCGCCAGTCGCTGCAGCGCGGTGGTGAAGGGCTTCTTTCAGACGCCCCTGGCTCTCCTCCCCGGCTCCCAGCCTTGGCCTTGAAAGAAAAATAACTCTTAACGTTAGAGGAAAGCCCGCCGCCCGCGTCTTTACTGGAGAAGATGGGGCGTTTTATCCAGCTGCCGGGTACCGTTATGCCTGGGAGGAGTAGGAAGGAACCTGGCGTCGTTTTTTGGAGATGCTAAAGAAAGGGTAGCACGTATATTACTTGGATTTATTTTACGAAGAAAAGGGAAATACCAGGTCCCATACGGACTTATTTATTTTTTATTTTAATTCCATTTATATCCCGCCCTTCTCCGAAGACTCAGGGTGGCTTACAATTTAAAGCACAAATCAATGTGCTTAGCAATAGCCTTCATTCTGTGTATATGCCTGTTTATTAGGGCTTTCGCCCCCCCCCCAAAGCGACATTATTACAAAGTCAGCTTAATTGCCCCCAACAATCTGGGTCCTCATTTTACCTACCTCGGAAGGATGGAAGGCTGACTTAGTTGAATTCGGCGGGGCCTTTTTTCTGGGATACTCAATTGAGGTCTTACTTTTTTAGCTGCTTTTGGATTAATGGTAAGGGTATGTGTATTGACAGCAGTGGAAGTTTTCCCCCTTCCTGCTCCTTTTCTACAGCTTCCCACTATTTGGCCTGAGCCAATACTCTGGAACAAAGGAGGAGGAATTTTACCTGGAATAGGTTGAGGTTGGACATCCTTGGATACAAGAGTGAAAAGATTTCAAATGCTGCTTCTTTTATCTCCAGCTCTTGTATACCTTAATTCCTGGGCTTGTGAAAGAACAAATGAGAAACAGGGTTGCCAGTGAAGTTCCTTTAAAAAAACCCCCCAAGATTTCACACACTAGCCCAGATTCTACACAAAACTCCCCAAATAACAGCAAACATAATACATCAGTTTTAAATTGAATTATTTTTACCTGTTAATTTACCCATTGCCAGCAAGGTTTTCTAAAACAACCAAGATTTCACTCAAACCCAGATTTTACACACACAAACACACACACACACACACACACACACACACACGATAATAAATACAATCAGTTTAAGTTATTTTTGCCTATTTAATACATACAATATAATGTAATGTATAGATGAACTTAAAGTTCATTAAATATTAAAATAAAAAAATCTACAAACCTAGATAGGGAGTGGAAAATCAGCATCGGCAACCCTGATGAGAAGATAGAATATTTTCATATTTTTTGTGTGACTCTGACACTGAGAAATATATGTGTTGTTCTGACTTAGATTAAGGCTTGGTGTGGGCAAGGAAGAAAGTTGGATGAAAAGGAGGCAAAGATTAAAATTTATTGAAAGTTTTTTTAAAAAATTAAAATGACAATTCAGTATGGCAATATAAACCCTACTCCTTTTTACGCATATTGCATGTGTGGCCATGTAAAGAGGTGGGGTTAAATCATGCAATTATGGCTGACATAATTATTTTTTGACCTTTCCATGAGGATAAATCTGATTTCAAATGAAAAAATAATCTGGGTTTGTATGTTGGTTACTGTAATTGCATATAAGAGTATTTATAAATGTTCTTTCAGATTTGTTTAGCATCAAACAATCTCAAGAATCAGACTTCTTTTGGGTAAGAGCCTTAAGCCAAATTTTATGGAAACATTGTTTTATAATTAGGTAAGATGATTTGGAATATGTTTCTTGGATATTTATCTTGTAAAATTTCCCAAATCAGATCTGCATAATCATTTTTGATAACAGAACAAAATAACAGAGTTGGAGTCTCTAGTCTAGTCCAACCCCCTGCTCAAGCAGAAAGCCTTATCCCAGTGATGGAGCACCCACAACTTCTGAAGGCAAGCCATTCCACTGATTAATTGTTCTAACTGACAGGAAATTTCTCCTTATTTCTAGGTTGGTTCTCTCCTTGATTAGTTTCCAGCCATTGCTTCTTGTTCATTTTAATAATTCATTTTGGTAATCAGTTTTGTGGGATGATTAGGGAAAAAAGGCAGTCATTGAGAGAAAGTGCTGGTGGCTTCTGTCTTAAATCCCTACGAATCATTATAATAAGTCTAGCATTCTCTATTTGTGAGAAACAAGGTTTGTTATATATACTTTCAGCTTCAACCTCTGCTTGTCTTTTTAAATTTTTTTTTAATTCCCTTATGTTTGTCTTACAGAACTCTTGATCCTGTTTGGTTTTGCTGGCTTGAAATTATCATCTTTTTTCCTATAAATATTCATATCTTATTACAAGTACGTTAAAGTGAAAAGTAAGCGTTTATTTATATAGCAAACAGAACCGAAGTGATATAGAAAATTGATTTCAGTAATCTGACTTTTATTCAGAAGCTGATTGTAGAAATAAAGGTCATTTTTAAGTTAAATTTTATTTTATTAATAAAAAGCTTTATTAGTTTTAATATTTTGTTGATGGTATACAGTTGACCACTATGCAGAAGATTCTATGAAATGTCATTCACATGATTTATGTCTGCTTGCTAGAGGGACGTTGCTTTCTGGATTATAAAAGACTATTTATTTTGACAAGACTAATTTATCTTTGAAACAATGAACTAAACTGGGACAAAGATTTTGAGCTAGATTATTTTTAACCTCCAATTTTTAAAACACTGCACCACACTGTATCTTAACGTTTGTATTTCAGCATATATGTGTAGTTTGTTAAAAGTCTAAAGTTACCTTCCAAGAGATTTTCTCCTATTGTCTGTTTAGAATATGGGACTTCCTTATTGTAAAAATATAAGCTCAGAAGAAAATTAGAACTAAAACATGGGTTCAGATTTGATCTTGAGATTGAACAACAAACCATTTTATACATGACATGTTGCCCATATATGTGTTGACAAAATGCATTTGTATTGATTGTTATGTGCAAATCATATACTGAAGTTCAAAAGTTTCTGCAGTTTCCTAACATGAAAAAATGGGTTCACGTATAACCTTTATTATATGAATTTAACCTTTATTCCTCTGTACTTCTGAAAGTACAGTAAATTATTACAGGAAAATCTATTTACATTCTGTCTATTTTCATTGTTTTTTTAATGTACTATGAGGTTAGATTTTTTTCTGTACCTCTGTCATGGTTAGAATGTATAAGGGATTACATTTTGCCATCTATTCCTTTTCAATTGCTGCATTGTACCAGGATCTGCAGTGAGTTGGTATGTTTGTTTTGATTATTTTCTCTTTACCTATAGCTAGCTATAGGAGACTCTAATATTGTAAACAAAACACATGTGCTAATAGTCACTCAGAGAAGGAATGTATTTTAAAACATCAGTATTTTGAAGATAGGAAGTAAAGTGCCATTTTCCAATATCAGTTTGATATGCACAAAAACCTAAATATACTTTGGATTTCATAATAGACAACTTTTAAGCTTAAAATGTTGACAACTCTTATGTGCAAATAAAAATATACATGTTCAATCATCATTATAGAGTAGAAAAAATTGACAGTCTATCCTTCCTTTGCCAGTCACTTTTGAATATAAAACAGTAAAAATAAACAGTAACTGTAAACAAGAAATCGAATAGATTGGTGTATGTTTTATTTATTTGCTATTAAATTAATATGGCTGTCCATCTCACATACGTGACTCGGGACAGCTTACAATAAAACAAGTAAACAGTGTATAGACAAATACAGTATTTCACTGGCCTGCTTGGCACTCAGTATCCATAAAGACAGCTTATCTGCTTTTCTCTGGTGGCAGAGATATAGATCTGTTTGTCTGTTGCTGGTCAGTATGTCTCTGTGTTATGTCTATAGCCATGCCAACTATTCTTTGGAGTAAAAAAAGCACAATAGGTTGGTCATATGACCATCCCTTTTCACTTAGCATCATATCTCTTGGTTTTTAATTTTTCACGCAAAGCAGGGTGCTGTTCCACTAGCCAACATGGAAATGCAGCAAGCTATGAGTTTTGTTTCATTCTGTGCTGGGCAAGAAGACGACAAAAACATTGTTCTTCACACTCTGCTCAGAAACCGGTGCCTTGCAAAAAAGATTTTTTCTCTCCATTAGCAGTCAGTACACTCAGAGAGATTGTAATTATTTATGTTTTGGACAACTAGATGAATATTTAATCAAAAGACTGAGACAAGGCCTAGCAGGATTTCCTCTTGCAGGGATGAGAGATGATATTGCGTAATATATTGTTCTAGTTTAATTGGAATCAATCTGGCCCATAGCCAATAATATATGGCATTCAGCTTTGAAGTTAATTCTCTGGTTTGTTTGATCTTCAGAACATTTACTTCATAGAATATTACTTATTTGGGCCGACAAGGTGTTCAAAATACTCAAGACATATCTTCCCTGTCTCTTCCCTCCCCGATGCAGCTGATAAAGTGAGAAAGAGCCTGTGGCCTAGAGGTTAAAACAACTGCCTAATGTGCAATCAGCCCAGGTTCGAATCTCAGAAGTGTGTGGCTGACTGATGAGAATAAATAAGTTTGAAATAGGTATATCAGTCTCCCTTTAATTCTTTGTTAGCAATCCCAAAAATTTGCACAGTATTACTTCAGTATGGCATAAGTTCATCGAGTGATGAATGTTGCTTATTTTATAACTTGGTGTCTTGGAAACTACATTTATCTTAAAATAAGGTGGTATCAGATTTAAAGTTCCCTACCCCAAAATGAAAAATAGAATAAAAAAAACTATAAACAAACACAAAGATCTTATGCAATGCTCTTCTTTCCCACTGTGTCTACCTATGGTTGTTAGTTTAATCTGAAAGTAATCCTAGGATTTTGTTGTTCACCAACAAAACACTTCATCCAACTTCTGTGTGAGTATGCTTGTTAAATGAGTACGCTCCATACATGTAATTCTTAATCTGCTGAATCAAATATATCATGCTGATTTTTTAAAATAAATTATGATTATTATATCTGCTTAGGGCGTTATTTTAATATGCTACTTTTCCCACCTTTAACAAGTAGGTGCAAATTTGTATTGAATAATGGTTTATTGTAGAATTTGACAGCAGTGATAAAATTATATGGATGTTTAATTCCATCTTTCTCAGCCACCAAAATTGAGGATGTCTCAGGATCCAAACATACCAAATGTAACTGAGGGAAAATCAGATGTGTCACAAGATAATCAACAGGACAATGTTGATGTGGACAATGCAGAGCAGTGCGTCCGAAAGAAGATTCGACAGAACACACCAAGTCCTAGTAGAAGTAGTATATCTGAGGGTAAGCAAAATTATTTCAACAGAATAATTGTCCCGCAAGTTTCCTTCTGATCTGCACATCTATGTATCTTTCTTCTGATAAATGGAACATTACCCTCACCTCAAAAAAATCTCAGAAACTGCTCACTGTTAATGTGTTTTCCAAGAAAATTACCTGTATAGGTATTGGAGCAAAGCCTCTTTTCTGCAATGGTGAGACCTTTTTCTTTACCTAATTCCTCTATAGAAGAATCTTCATTAGCCAGATTAAATGCCTTACCATTTATGTTCCAGGAAGGAAGATTCAGCAATATGCCACCACAAGGTCCCCAGGGCCCTTGCCCAAACAGGATGATCAAGATACTCTTGGACATTCTGTTGTACTGCCCACTTAATCAGCCACTGTGCTCTGAATAAATTCTGTTCCTACTAATTTCTTGCTTGGATTGGTTAGAATTAAAAAAATGCCTGCAGAAATGTATAGGGTTTGCTATCATTATTTGATTATAATTGTTATACAACAGCTTTGAGATTAATTTTGGCAGCACCTACTGGCAGATTTATCTCTGCCTTGATGGTTGATATTATTAATTTCCTGGGGAAAGTGTTTCCTTTTGTTTTTTTCTGACCACTGTGTTTGATATTTTGGTCTTGATCATAAATTAAACTAAACACATATTAAATAAATATGTACTATGTATACATTAGAACCTTCACTATGATACTGTACCTTGTCTCAATAAATGTTGAAAAACAAACTAATTAACAAGTTAATGTCAGGCTAACATAAAACTTCCCAATCTTCAGTCTTCCAGTCTGGGAGATTTTTTGAGTTAAGAACTAAATGCAGATTCTATTTTGCATTCTCATTTTTGTTTCATCCTGCACAGATGGCCCTTTATTTATCCTTGATCTCTGTTTGCCACTAACTATCTCTTACTCATAGTATGGATATGATAATGAAAATAATAATGATAATACATTGATTACATCTGGGTGAATGTGTGCAACCAACCATAATAATAATATGTTACCCAACATTTCAATTTCCTCTCCTTTGGGGCAGACCTTCATTTTTAGATGTAGCTGCTTTCACGTTATCTTTTTTGTGACCATGTTTTCTCAGAAAAGAGATGAAAAGAGATTGAGTATGGAAAATTTGAATTGAATCCTGTTAGAATTATATCAACATAATTAAAGGTTTCCTGGTATTAATAGCAATAGCACTTAGACACAGTGCTTTACAGCGGTTTACAATGTCAGTATATTTCCCCCCCCCCAACAATCTGGGTCCTCATTTTACTGTCCTCGGAAGGATGGAAGGATGAGTCAACCTTGAGCTGCTCAGGATCAAACTCCTGGCAGTGGGCAGAGTCAGCCTGCAATGCTGCATTCCAGCCACTGTGCCACCACGGCTCTTTATAAAGACTTCCTTATACTTAGCATGCTGTACTTGGATTGTATTTTCCTTCTAATACCTAAAATATTGGTCCTGATAACTACAACATCATCGGTTCTTAGGAATTGTAACACATAAACATTTCAGTATATTTAAATTGCTGGATTCAGCTGTGTTTGTTAATTAATGTCTATAATGTATTCATTAGTTTTGTATACCACCATTAGTTCCTGTATTGGGTGACTTTAGGCAAGTCACTCTTTCTCAGCCCAACTTACCTCACAGGATTGCTGTTTTAGGAAAAATAGAAGGAGAAAGGTTTGTTACTGTAGATATGTTTGCTGCCTTGAGTTATACAAAGGTGGGATATAAATAAATATGAAGTAAATATTGATAAAGCAGTGGTTGGTTGGTTGCTCATTGAGCCCATCTTTTCTCCCCATGTGGCTTCATCTTCATCATTTCACTCCCTGTCAAATCTAAAACTGTAAGGGAATTGCATTGAGAGAAGTTGACAAGAGGCTTAGAACAGGGAAAAGATCCTTATCTGGTAATATCAAGAATTGGTTTGGGGTGAAAACAAACATGAGAGAATAGGAAGGTAAAGAAAGGAATGAGAATGAAAATAAAATGGACTATAAGAACAGAAAGTATGAGTCCTGTATCAAAAAATAGATGAATCTCCCAACAGAATGAATGAAAAGTAAAAAAAAAAGGATGATATTCAAGCTGCTTATAACAGCATGAAAATAATTATTTAACTGAGTGCCATAGAAACATGGGGAATTTGGCAGGCAAGCAGACAGGCAAGTAGTTAGATAATAAGAGGTAGCTGGACAATAAAAGAATTATATTAAAAAGGTTGGAAGAAAATTTCTGAATTTATATTTGTGCTACGCATAATATTTGTGCATTATGGTTAACACATAAAAATAGTTGCAAAGAGTATTAGAAGAAACAACAAATGAGGTTGAGAAAATGAAGTGATTTGGATGTGAATAATAAACTTGTTTTAGAAGTAAGTGAAAAAGGCTAGAGATGGGGCCTTCAACAGGATGAATAAATTAAGAATAAAAGTGAAAATAATCTGAGTTGAAAGTAAAGTGAAAAAAATTAGAGATTTGAATGGGAATAATAATGGTATGCCAGAGAGTGAAAATGAAAGGAACTATAAAAGTAAGGTGTCCAAGAAAAGAAAATTATGAAAATAATTTACTGTGAGAATGATGAAAAATGGTAAGGATGCTGGCATAGCTGCTGTAACTGATAAAACTTTGAACATTGGCTGTGCTTTGTTTATGAATGGCAGTGCAGTTTTTTTTAACATGTGAAGGTTGTATCTGTGCATGATGACTAGAAGAATGCCTATATTGTTTCCTCATACAAAAGATTAATGTAAGCATTAGTAAGGTAAATATGTTTAGGAAGATTCTTGTCAAAATTCCGATTGAGCAAATGAGCAAAATTTGAGAAGCGTCAAATGGCTTTATGTCTGGCAACAATATGCAGGCCAGATCTGAAATAATTTGATCATATATAAAGAGTGAATGAAGATCAAATTGTACAACAAATATGTGAAGAAAGAGTGAGTGGGTTGAGAAGAAAAAGAAGACCAAGAACAGTTTGTATGTGGAGCTTATAACACCCTTAAAAACCAGAGTAGTGAGAAATTTAAAGAACAAAAGACAATGAATTACTGTGTAGATGTGATTAAAAGCTCGGGTGATTTGCAAAACAAATGTGTTGACTAGTATGAGTCATATTAGCATAACAAGATTGGAATAGATTATATCAGTTAATAAAAAAGAATTTTTTTACATAGTATTTCTTAGTTCTCTTCTCCACCTTGCATAAGGATTCTTTATTTTGAAAGGGAATAGCATGATGGGTATGTATGTATAATGCACGATTTCCTGAAGCATATTTCGTTGGTCCACAGCTAGCCCTCCTCAGTTTGTGTCAGTGGAGGAACTGATGGATACAGCAAAAGGTGTTACAAACATGGCCTTGGCCCATGAGATTGTTGTCAATGGAGATTTTAAGATTAAGCCAGCTGACTTGCCAGAAAACAGGTAAGAGGCCTGTTGTGGGTTGAAAAAATTCTACAGCTGGGCTGTGATTCATAATCTTAAAGAAAAAAGAAGCATGACCAAGGGCTCCAAAAGTGAAGTCACTACTGCAGTTAAGAAATAGATTTGTAACATGCTCAGACCAATGTCGTGGAAGTTTTTCAGAAAAGTTCTACACTCCATTAGACTCAGTCTTAAAGAGAGCATATTTTTTTTCTTTTATGGAAGAATACCCATGGAAACGTCAAGACCAGAAGAAAATAGATTAGGACATAATTATTCATTTTTTAAAATGCAACTGCAAAAATACAATATGAAATACACAATGTACAGTAAATGAACAACACAAGTATTGTATCAGTTAACAAAACACAATAAGAATTGGGCAAGTCATGCCAAAGTGTTGATTGCTTTGCAGAAGGAAGAATAGTTATCATGGATGTTTGAATGTAGAAAAATAAAAATCCTTAAAATCGTGTATTCCAAGTTGTGCCACTCTTTCTTTATAGGTGGTGTCTTCCAGAGTGCTGTCTCCCAAACCAGGCCAAGCATTCCATTATTTCTTTTCATAGCACATTTTATCGTTTTAGCAACTGCCAGCAAGAATGAAAAGGTCATATATTTTTTTAAAAATGGAATTCCATATAGAGACAAACATAGGATAACAGGCTTGTTTTGTACATAATACATGGAGCTTTCAAAACCTGGGTTAACGAGATCTTCAGCTTCTCTGGTAGCCATTCCCTTTCATATATATGAATGAGTGATAAAACCTGTTTCCTCTTACTGCCATCGTAATCACTGAGCCTAGCAAGAAATTATCTTGCCTTTTTCTTCCCCATTGTGATTTCCTCCTGAATACATAATCTGTCTGTTTGTTGGCAAGAGATTTGCCCATGCCTTTCTTTAATGTGTTTCTCAGTTAACTGCACATCAGAGTTGCTTTTCTTCTAAGTCCCATATGCTGATTATTTTTATATTAATGTTATGATTTAGTTTGTTTTATCTTCCATTTTGCTTACCAGTCTTGAAAAAAGAGTAAGAGAGATTGTCCACAAAGCTTTTTGGGATTGCCTGGAAACACAGTTAAAAGAAAACCCACCCTCATATGATCACGCAATTAAACTCGTAGGAGAAATTAAAGAGGTAAGATAGTATTGTCATTTGCAAAACTTTGAATGTTTCTTGTCTATCTGCAAATCTAATTATTTAAAAAATAACTGAAGTAGCAGCAGTCTATATGCAGCTTTAGTTGTAGAACTAGTGATCTCCAAAGTTTTTTAAATAGCTACCTAGTCAGCCAGGGTGGGGGGGCAGCAGCGGTGGCAGGAGGTAGTGATAAATGTGGAAAGTCCAAATTTTGTTCATGTGAGTGGGGGCATTGTGATGGACAGAAATTTGAGGATTGGTCATAAGTCCCTTTGTTCAGTGCCATTGTAACTTCAAATGGTTGCTGAACATTCAGCAAGGACAATTTATATGTGTTATCTTCCAAATGATCTCATTTACATTGTTGCTAGTACTCTTAAAAGTTCTAAAGTATTCAAAAACAAGGGAGTAGTATACATTACCAAATGAAGATGTAAAAATGGGCCTTTGTGTCCCGATTTGATTTATAAATGCAGTTTTTGGAACACTGGATTATGGTATGCTGAGTTAGATAAACTCTGGTTTGATCCATTAAAGAAAGTTTTTACTTTCTTAAAACCATGATCTATTTGTTTTCTTGCGCTTGGAAACGTGAATGGGCGATGCAAATTCTTTATTTGTTGTTTTGAAATACCTTTTGTTGCTTTGCTGTCTCCTTCCTTTATATTGCTCTAAAATGAGTTTACGAGGACTTTTTATTTTCCAATTGTCTGGTTTATGACCTGACAATACGCTAGTCTTTCTACAATGCCAATTTGGCTGTACAGTGGCTATAACCTTTTACAAAAGCCTTTGCCTTGTATATTGAAATTCTGTCCATTGCTTCTTTGTAGCTTGGTATTGGGAGAAAAAAGTGTTCCAAAAAACATAAGGCATACAGAGAGAATTGCTTAACCTTTGTTTCATTTTCTTGTTTTCATTTTTTCCCAATTAAACCATTAAAGAGGCTTTTAAAAAAACAACAGCAAAAATCTATATTCAGCTGCATCTTGAATGTAGTTGGAGAAATGTCTGATTTCAATAAATAAAACTTTGAAATCTATCATTTGATCTTATATTTTTATATGACCACTTTTCATAGTAACGTAATATTGTTGTAGGGGTTTTTATTTTTGAATGGTGATGACAGCAGTGTAATTAGTACTAGGAGCTCACAAAAAGGACATTACTTTCTTTCAGGCTCTCTTGTCTTTTTTGCTGCCTGGCCATACTCGATTAAGAAATCAGATTACTGAAGTTCTTGATCTGGAGCTGATAAAACAGGAGGCTGAGAATGGTGCCCTTGACATTTCTAAGCTGGCAAAATTCATCATTGGAATGATGGGGACGCTCTGCGCTCCAGTGAGAGATGAAGAAATTCAGAAGTTGAAAGACATTCATGAAATTGTTCCCCTCTTCAGGTGCTAGAGGGGGGAAAAAGAAAAAAAAAGGAATAAGTTTTCAGTTCAAAATGGCTTAAACAGATGCATCACTTTAATAGGCATTGAATGCTATATGGGCTACTTGAATATATTTTCTTCTTTGCTTTTTATTGGGGATGTTATGTTAGGAATGAAGAAATTTGGAATAATAAAGAAAGATTATTCTTTGGCTAAGGATAATTCTTGTATTGTTTCACAGTAACGTGTTATTGTTTCACAGTAACGTGTATTTCCAGTTCTTTAAGCCCCTTAACAGCAGATCCAAACAAAGTAAAGTTTCATTTATCAGGTTTAAGATAAAGAAATGGGGGAGTATCATGCAGAATCTTGCAAATTCGGTAAAACCCATACCTTCATTTATGAATGAATTTAATAAGTGGGCTCTTTGTGAATTGTTTGAATTTCTTTTTTCCCAGATTAGCTCAGGAGTGCAATGTTCTTCTCTATTTGTGAGTGATGTTTTGAAATATGTCTCTTTCTTTCTCAGTCTCAGTGAGTTCTCTTACTTAAAGGCTCCTCTGACTAAGTGTGGATTGCTTCCACAAAAAAAGCCCCACATGGTTGGGATGAAGCTTATTAGCTTGGGATTTTGCATCATATGCCATTTTTCTGTGTAGAAGGAATTGTTTGATGGGTAGCATTTCATCACGGCAGATCCTCTCCCCCGGCATTCAGAAGTGGTAATTGCTCTGAAGCGGGCATATGCTATCAGTAGGAACTGGGCTACAGGTATCAGAATAAATATGAATAAAATCATGCTATTTGTCTTTCTTCAGAAATCAATCTAAATTGATTCAATGGAACTTGTTCCCAAGAGAATAGATATAAGATTGCAATTTAAAGATAAGTTGTAAAATAATGAAGCTGTCTCCAATCTAATATCTCTCAGATATAATTCAAATATCATACAGTAATTTCCAGATACGAAGGCTGAAAGCAATGTATCTCTGCATTGTGGGAATTCAAGAACAAAACTTCTAGTAAGTCATTTAGAGCTTTGTAATAAAGATAATACATAAAGCATTATTCCAATGTAACCACTATTGGATAATACTTCATTATTTCTATAACATTTCTTTGAAAGAAGACTACTTCTTCATTCCCTTTTGACTTATGTGGGTAGTTAGTTTTCTTGACTGTTCAAAGTTTGCTTTATTTTTTAAAAAGTATGACTAAATCTTGAAAAGTTTAATGTCTTTTTATTTTTTGCAGAGCAATTTTCTCTGTGTTGGATTTGATGAAAATGGACATGGCTAATTTTGCTGTCAGTAGCATTAGGCCACATTTAATGCAGCAGTCAGTAGAATATGAAAGAAAGAAATTTCAGGAACTGTGTGAAAAACAGCCAAGTACGATTTTTCTTGCCCTCCTTTACTAAATGATAAAATGGAAATTATGAAGTGGATTCAGCATAAATATTCAGTTTCATTTTTAACAACTTACTTAACTGCTCAGTAATCAAAAGAATACTAAATAAAAAACTCAATAAGATATCCCCCTGATCCCTGTTTCCCCCCCCCCCCCATCCAGAATGATGCAAATCAAAACAAATTAAAAACTACTACCAAATACCTGCATGGTCAATGCTATTTTCAACATCTTTATATATCATAGTTCCAAATAAAAAATTACACCCGATTTCATGGGCTTTGCTATGTAAATCTGGCAGCTATTCCCCAAACTGGAATTTATCTCTTGCGTTGGACCATTGTAAATGTCCTGGAAGAAACAGACAATAATGGTAGCCATAATTATTCAAGTGTTTTAGTGGTGAAAATGAGTAACTAAATGGGCATAAGAAATGGTGGCACCTATCAATTTGATGATAAATTCAGTTTATGACCCCTTCCACTTGTAGACCTGATTTAAGCCCCTCCTGGTTCCTATATGGGGCTAGGTGTGTGTGATATCCTGGATTTGAGAGATTATCAATATTTTTTTTGGATTGAGGTTGTTGGTGAAGGTTCTGAAGCATATGAGTATTTAGCTGCAGAAAAATCTAGATCAAGTAGATAATTCACTTTTCCATCATGCTCCTAGGCGTGGAATAGAGGCAGCATTGATCTAATTGGTGACTTTTGGTGGGACCTTGATGGGAAAGTGCACCAATTTTGTTCCTCCTTGATGCCATTGACTTGTTATCCTCCCTGAGCATCCATGGAGGTTGGTATTGGTGCATTGTTCTTTAGTGATTTCAAGTCTAACTCAGTGGTAGTATAGGGAAAGAGACATTGGCCCACTATTGTTCCCGTGGTAGGGTACCAGAGAATTGAGATTTCCCCCTTGTGATTAACATCTGTATGACATAGCCATGAAAAGTTTCAGGTGCAAGTCTTATCGTAGAGAGTGGTGGAGTCTAGAAGAGTTTCAAAGTAGTTTAAAGTATTAGCTTTCATTTATAAAGCCCTTTGGCTTAGCACCTAGTAGTTACAGGACTGCTTACCCAATCGGGTTCAAGTTATCACCTTCCCATGTTTTGAAGATATATTTTATCGTATTTGAAAACAGTTTTTATATAACATTAAACATATTCCTTTGAGTTTAAATAAATAAAATGTAATTTACTCTTCCAACATTGTTAATGTTCTTGATTGATAAAATCTCATGAGCTTGAGGAAAGATGAAACAAAGTTAGACTTTACAATCAGTTCCCATCAATACACATTTTAATTAAATCTTCTTCTTTTCTCATTCCTTGACCATATTTATCTGTGGACTTAAAATTCAGATGATAATAAATTGGAGAAGAGCAGAAGAATCTAGGCCCTGAATCTGTTTCTGCCTTTTCCAAGCTTCTAAGAAGTTTTGAACATGGACTTGTGATAGAAGTGCTAAATTTCTTAGTATCAGGAAGGCATATTTTTCTGACAGAATAAGAGTCCAGTATTAGCTCATCCTGTACCCACTGAATTCTTTTTGAGTTACAAATAATGTACGTTGTTCCAATTAAAAAAATGATAGTCATATGTTTAACATGCCTTAAAGTACACCGATACCAAATAGTTTCCTAATTGTACCGGATTTTAAATAATGATTTATTTATAAATAATTCTTCGTAGGGTTTTAAAGCACTTCAGGACATTGAAAATGTTTGAAGCAGGGCTTCCATTTTAGGAAAATAGTCATTTTAATTATAGCTCTTCTGCCAGTGACATGCTGCCATGACTTAAACTCTGCTTTGATCTTTCACAAGAAAAAATGTTGTTTCTTTCTGGAGATGTTTGAACTCTAGTCATTGATGTGATTTGTGAGGCTTGTCTAAAATGGAAAAGCAAGGGACTTTGCTTCCAGGCTTCCCAATTAAACCTTCAAGGTGGGCTGTTTGCTCCAGGGAATAATGCCTTCTGTACTTATAAATGTGTACTCATTTATGCACAGAAGACTGTTGAAGATCAGCGGAGTAACCAGTTGGAGCACTACATTTCTGATGCACTACCTCATCAGTTGGAGCACTTCAAAGTCTTAATCTAAGTAAAGTGGCCTTTTAAAGTGTTTGAGATTTTACACGGACTGAAGAATTAACATTCTTTAATTGATGTGAATCCTTTGTAGTTTTTTTCTTAATTACATTTAAACATTTGGACTAATGAATAACCCAATACATTCTCGAAAATGTTTGTAGCTATTTAACTTGAGAAATTTACTAGAACTAGCCCATATAAATGGGTACAATCCTGATGAAAAATATGTTAGATTGCCTTATCGGTCAGGCTGTATTCAACAACCTGGGAATAGAATGGATTTTTGACTGGGTCTGTAGGAAGATGTTTAAAAAGTATAGCTTCTAGGGACAATGGATGATGTTAATATGACAACAATAATAATCTAGAATAGGTGTTCATATATTTTTGTTTTAACAAACCTAACAGCCAACCGATTAAACAAGTAAATTCTTTTAATTTGGAAGTCCAGAAAAATTAGATGGAATTTAAATTATCTTCTGACTCTCTTTTTCAAGTTCCTGTCTCATCAGAAATCAATATGGAATAATTGAGAAGTGGGCTTTCTTAGTTATTGAGCCCTGGTTAGTACCTTCCAAAGATACAAAGCCAACATTTTATTTTTAGGCTTGAAAATGTATTCTTTAAATTTAGGTCTGGTTTTTGAATACTGAACTATATGGCAATTACTTATTTTATAAACCACTCTGGACTCTGGAAAGGCAGTATACATTTATCTTAAATGAATAAATGAATTGGTGGAACAATGACTGAATGAAAAAAAATCACTCTCCTTCTCTCTCTTTAAAATAGATTCCTTAGATTTTGTGACTGAATGGCTGCAAGAAGCCATGGTTGATCTGCAGTCCAAAGTTGCCTGTGCTAATAATAATGATGCTGCAGCTGCCAGTAAAGTTCCTGCACTGAGTCCTGTTGCTGTACAAAATCATGCATATATCCAACTACTCAAGTGGAATCATCTGCAGAAACCTTTTCCAGAAGTAACTATATCTAATTTTTGAAATCTAGATAACAACTGTGTGGAATCTTAGGACAGATTTTAAATCAGCCTTGTTCTTAACCCCTCCTGTTAAGGCAATGAAGAATTTAATCCAAGAATGTTGTGTAGTGGAGCTTGTCTTTTTGTAAAGGAAAAGAAAAATCTCCATCATATTAACCTTGAAGTTTCTTTTAGTTTGTTTACATTAGGATATTGGGATCATTGAAAGCCTTTTAAATTAAATTGTATTACACTAAGAGTTGATATGTAGAATCTTAAGTATTATATATGTTAATTAATGTTAAAATTTTAGAGCTTTGTTTGGATCTTTTGCTGGTAACTGGATTGAAGAAGACGTTACATATTTGACTTGATTATTTTTAAGAGATAGCTTACTGGATGAAGAGTTTTATATTTGTTAGGTAAGAGGCAGCAAAGAGGTTATGGAATTATTTATACTTGCATTGAAGGGGGGAAATCACTTGGGAGTTCTTTTTACACTTCTTTTTCTTGCATTTTTTTTCTCTTTTCTTCTAATTTGTATCTTTTATTGCTCTAAAACAGGGGTCACCAACCATCGGGCTGTGACCCAATACTGGGCTGTGAGCCATTCAGAACCAGGTCCCTGAGTGGCAGGCAAGCATGCATGTGCATCCTCACTTGCACAAGTGTACGTGCCCACCGCTCGACGCAACTGGAGCTGCGCACACATGCTTGCCAGCCACCCGTGGGGGACCCTCCCCTCTTCCCCCCTCCGGTCCGCAAAGCCAAAAAGGTTGTGGAACTCTGTTCTAAAATCTGTAATAAAATTATTATTTTTTTTTAAAAATGAAAAATAAGGCTCCATATGTATCAAATAAATGTACATTCATGGGTACAAATAATTATTAGTCCTCATTAGAGAGCAAGCCTATGTGAAATTAAATATAGATGACATTTATACTGGATCCTTTATTTTCACAGAGAATTAATTGCCCTTTTATTATTGTGTTTCTTGGAGTTTTAAGAAAAAGGCTATACCTTCACGAAACAGTGTATCTGAGACAATGGAATAATTTAATGGCAAGAGCCTTGGTGGAGCAGTGGGCTAATGCCTCCTTAAGTAACACCAGGTGCCTGCAATTAGTGCAGGTTCGAGTCCCACCAGGCTCAAGGTTGACTCAGCCTTCCATCCTTCCGAGGTAGGTAAAATGAGGACCCAGATTGTTGGGGGCAATTAAGCTGACTTTGTAATAATGCCGCTGGGGGTGTGTGAAAGCCCTAATAAGCAGGCATATACATAGAATGAAGGCTATTGCTAAGCACATTGATTTGTGCTTAGATTGTAAGCCGCCCTGAGTCTTCGGAGAAGGGCGGGATATAAATGGGATTAAAATAAAATAAATATCATTAAGCTTACTAACTATTTGAGAAGCTGCTAATACTTGTGCAGTTCAAAGCAGCACTGACAAAGACCTCAACAATGGGACAAATGAGAATTCAGTTTTGAGCTGTCCCAAAGGTGCTTTTTCAAGAGGCAACTGGACTTCCTTTCTTTTTCCTTGAAGACGTTTTGCTTCTGATCCAAACTATTACCAAAATGACACATTGTCTTAGACATATGCATCTAACCAAATACAATGCTTACTGCATGAATCAGTTCTTGGAATATGGTCTAGATCACGGTTCGGCAACCCGCGGCTCCGGAGCCGCATGCGGCTCTTTGAGCCGTCTCCTACGGCTCCCAGTCGCCCGGTGCGCACGCACCTCTCCGGATGGGCGGAGGTGTGCACGCATCACTCTGAACGGGAGGAGGTGCGTGCGCACCACTCCAAAGGTTTGGAGAGCTGCGCGCGCACCTCTCTTGCACCTCCGCCCGAACACCCGTTTGGAGACCTGCTGGTGTTTGGGCGGAGGTGCGGTTGGGAGACCTGCTGGTGCCGGTTTAGAAAGCTGCCACGGCCCGCAGCAGCTTTCTAAACCGGCACCAGCAGGTCTCCAAACCGCTGTTCGGGCGGAGGTGCGCGCGCACCTCTCCAAAGGTTTGGAGAGCCTCGCGCGCATCTCTATCGCACCTCCGCCCGAACACCTGTTTGGAGACCTGCTGGTGTTCGGGCGGAGGTGCGGTTTGGAGACCTGCTGGTGCCGGTTTAGAAAGCTGCCGCGGCCCGCAGCAGCTTTCTAAACCGGCACCAGCAGGTCTCCAAACCGCTGTTCGGGCGGAGGTGCGCGCGCACCTCTCCAAAGGTTTGGAGAGCTGCGCGCGCAGCTCTGCCTGAACGGACAATGGCGTCGCGTTTGGAAAGCTGCCACATCCCCCGCAACCTCCAGGTGAAAATCCTCCATTTTTCCTCTCACAGCCCTCCCTTAAAA
The DNA here is from genome assembly GCF_947247035.1 of Vipera ursinii. NCBI lineage: Eukaryota > Metazoa > Chordata > Lepidosauria > Squamata > Viperidae > Vipera > Vipera ursinii. Next base: position 94,301,128 of record NC_139512.1, read on the forward strand.
ATTCCGTTCCTGGCAAGGCCCCGGGCTTTTAAAAGCCACCGGGGCCCGGCCGCTGTAGGCGAGGACCAGCTTCCTGGCTCGCTCCCTCTCTTTTCCACAGGCATTATTTGCTCGAAAGTGTTTAAGTTTATTGCTCAAATGATGTTTATAATTAGCGCTTCGGACCGGGTCCCTCTATTTTTGAGGGAGGGGAGAGGGAGGAGAAACTTATTGTAAAAAATAAAATAGAGGGAAAAGACTCCGCTGGAAGCAATTCCTGCTTTACAAAAGCCACTAGTGCCGAGAACTCCGTTCAGGCGGAGGTGCACGGGCACCTCTCCAAAGGGGAGACCCGTTGCCGTGCAGGTGCCTCCTATGTTTTTTGCGCATGCGCAAAATGTTTTGCACATGCGCATGTGTGGACGCACGCGCGCACACTTTTTGCGGCGCACACTTTTTTGTTTGTGTGATGGAACCGGTTCTGAGTGGCTCTTTTCCTTTTTCCGGTTGCTGACCCCTGGTCTACATTATATAGGTCAGAGGTTGTGGTCCCCAACTACCTAGGATTTTAAAGTTAAAACCAGAATTTATGAGTTGTATCAGTCACAGATATTGCTGTAAATAAATTAAGTTTGGATGACTCTCCAGTTCTTTTGATTGCTCTGTTTTGGTACACAGCATGTCTTGATTTATGAGAAATTGCTATCTATATTGGTTTCCATACTAATCAGCTAATTAAAAACTGGAACATTCTGTTCATTGGTATATGAACTTTGCACAAAATGATTTAACTACAGCAGATTTACAACCTCGGGGTAAGTTATGGAATCCAATATCTTTTATAATACTGTGAACCTGGCAGTGTTCAACTTTGTCATGATTTTTAATTGAAGAAACTTAATGGGACATTATAGAGAAGTGTATCTTGAATTGAGATATAATAGTAATTGATCAGAAGGAATTATACAACTTTTGATTCATTGGTCTTGTGTAATTTTACATTTTCTTTTCTGCTTACTTCTCTGAAAACTATCTAGAATAGTTTGGAAGTTAACTGTATTAAGAACTCTGAATAAACCCACTTATGTTAGGCAGTGAGATTTCTTGTTTACTGCACCTTGCCATTCTTTATATTCCAAACTTAAATCCATTTTATATGCTGAAAATATTTTTGCAGACTGTGTTAATGGACCAAAGCCGTTTCCAGGAAATGCAGCTGGAATTGGACCAGCTTATTCTGATTGGTGCTGTTCTTCTGGTCACATTCAATGCAGCAGGCACAGCTCTTTCTGATTTGCCAGCTTTTACCAACAAGCTCAAAATGGCTATCAAAGTATTGTTGACAGGGCTACACCTTCCGTGAGTACCTTGCAGATTTTGGTCACTTATGCTATGAAGCTGAATGGTATTGACATGAAGCTTAGGCCTACCTATTTGAAAGAATCCATATGTTTTCCCCAGCTTCTGTCGATAATAAAAAGCCTTACAATTTTTGGGAATGTTAATTCTCTATAAACCGCTTGGCAGATGTTTCTGAACTTAGAATAAGGAACCTGCTTAAAATCAGCTGACCTCAACCTTACCCAAATTGGTCTATTGGGCCTAAAGACTCTGTGTTCCCAGCCAGCCAACTAACCTAAAGCTGCCAATGAACTCAACATGTGCATTCTGAAAAATGCAGGTTTGGATTCCCCCCCAAATCATAATTAACTCCTAGTGCAGGGGTCAGCAACCTGAAACAGTGAAAGAGCCACTCAGAACCAGTTCCCTCATAAAAGGAAAAACTGGGAGCCGCAAAAAATGTGTGCGCATGTGCGTACATGCGCACATGCACAGAACAGGGTTTGACTGAATAGTGGAGCCAAGGCAAGATATGCACCTACCCTGCATATTTGAATTGATTGGTTGAACTTTTTTACTCCCACTTTTTTTTGGGGGGGACTGCACATGGCAGAGGACTGGGAGCCGCAGGAGACGGCTGAAAGAGCCGCATGTGGCTCCAGAGCCGCAGGATGCAGACCTGTGTCCTAGTGTGACTAGGAAATGCTACTTTCCGTCACTGTCATTTCTTTATGAATTTAATTTCCTATATTTACAAAGCACAAAAATGATGGGACAGTTTCCACTAATGCCACTTTTCTTCAGGGTTTCTTATTGGTTTTTATTTTGGGGCAAGGCTTATGATTTTGCTGACAGATAAATCAGTTTTAAATTTTCATATGAGCTATTCTACTGTAATATATGGAAGCTTTTATCATTCTTTAATTCTAACCTTTGTCTCTAGTTCCTTCAACTTGAGTGAAACTTTGGCTGTCATAAGCGAAAAGATTTGTGCTGAAGTTAACAGTTGCCTTTCCCAGCATGGCTTCACACCGTTTACACCTGAAAAATTGATTGTGCTTAAAGGACAGATCCAGGCTCTTGCTAATCCTGACAACGTTGTATGCAAACTGATAGGTATGGGCTATAGATAAAATGAGTTTTGTGCAATTTGTAATTGTCTACAAGTCATATTCATATATGAGCACATGCCATAAGTTGATGTTATTTTAAAAAGGAAATTATTTGGGATAACCTTTGTGATAGGCTATCTTTTTTATATCCATAAACAATTCATTTTAGCAAAGTGAACGAATTATATAGTGGTTTTAAAAAATTAAAGGAGTTTGCAGATATATAAAAACAAGATGTGACCCCTTATATTTTATATCTTTGGATGCATTTGGAATACAAAGATGCATTGCGATGTTTGGAGTAAAAAGACAATTATGCTGAAGGAACTTTTATTATTTATTATTGGGATAGGTTCCTTGAATCAGAAAGCAGCAGAATCCTTTATCTAACACATAAGTTTAGTTTGGCTCTAGATAAATTAACAAGATAAATTACGACTTTTTAAGTTGTCTTACCTACTCTCTTCTTTTCTCAAGATTCAAGGATCCAGTTGTTTTTACAGAATTACCTTGCTTGTGGTCATCAGAAATCGCTTCCTCCTGTGCTTGGTGGATTGGGCCCAATTCAGAGAGAGCTGGAGGAGATTGCTATCAAGTATATTCGCCTGGTTGACTACAACAAGTTGGTTTTCAGTCCTTATTATGATGCAATCCTCAGCAAAATATTGAATAAAGAGTTTCCTTAGCTGTGAAGAAAACTGAAAAATGCCGGATCCATTTGTATGCAGTCCCTCAACAGTAGGGCTCCAGTCCAGGACCAGAAGGCTGTTTTAGTCTGCTTTTACTCTTTTTTTTGTCAGAATTATAGGCTGGAAAATGGAAGCTTCCTTCAGAGACCTGTTGTTCTTTTAGGATCCCCACAATCAGTTCTGTCATGCTCTGTGCCCTTCTGTGTCACCTCTCCCTACAGAGCCCACTGCTATTCAGAGGCTTCTCTTTAAAACATCACTTGGGGCAGATACATTAATGCATTTAGGGTAAAATGCAGTATCTCAAGAATTGCTCCACGGGACTTTTCCAGAAGTCCCCAGCATGGTCCGCTTACCTCACCGCATTCCACTTGTTCCTTTCAGCCAGTAGTTTAGGAATACAGATACGTTTAGGAATCAAGTGGTTTGCTGTATTCTATCAAAGCGGAATCACACATGGGAAAAAATTGTGAACGTATGCTTGGATGTTGTTGCTGGCTCACTGTGGTTACCTTTCATCTATTGAAGAAACATTGAAACCTTTAAAGAAACAGCTTTCCTAACAAAAATTTCCAAATAGCAGTGATCAAATATCGTTATGTAAAATATACATAAAATATTTTGGCTTGGTATACAGTATACCTTTATTAGCCATAATGGCCATTGGCAACACGATTAGGGTAATTATGAAAACTATCCTGTTTGCATAATGCAAAGTAGTTTGAATATTGGTAGTTAAAGCACTTTATATGTATTCTGTGAGTCAAGGCTCTTTTGTGTTTCTGCGAGCCATGGTTTTCTATAGCATTTGTTTCTGTACCGGCAGATACTCGGTCAAAATCATATATTTTTGTAGCATATTTTCCAATTCTTTATTTCCCTATTCATAAGAATGCTATCCTGTAGACTCAAGGAAGTATTTTTCTTTTGACCGGTGAGAACTCTTGAAAAGAGTGGTTTCTCAGTTTTCTATTCGTGTAGATTTTCTTTGCAACAAATACGAACGAGACCTTGAATAAGAATTTTTCACCAGATATAAAATGGAATGAGGTTTTAACCATTAAGAAGGAAATAAAAATGATAATCTCAGAGAACAAGTAAATAATTTCCTAGTTTCTTAGTTTTCTATTAAGGTAGTATAAAATGCTACTAAAGACAAGCAAACCTTTATAGCTGAAGCATTTGAGTAAGATCGATCCACTGAATATTATTGAATATTATTTATATATAGAAAGTTTGGGATTAGAAAAGAAGACAGATTATAGTCCTAATTTATATCCTCCTTAGTAGTGAAAATATGAAACTTCTAGTTCAGTTTCTATTTTAGTTGCAAATACTGGGATTAGTGCACTCTAGATGGTTAGTAGACATAAATGGATTCTGTCTCACCTTCCCCGTTAGGCCTGCAGCACAGAATTTCATGTGCTCAGATCTGACTCTGCTCAATCCATAGGGAAGAAAGATGCTTCTATGTATTCATAGCTCTTGCTCAGTTGGATGTAAAACATTTATTGATTTATACGTTACATAAGCATATATGTTTACATGATTCTTATGTTAAGATTGTTAAGATAGTTCATTACTTATACAATTATATTCCAATAAATTTATTGAAATCTGCTTGGCTACCTTAAAAATTAATTTCAAGAATTCATAAACATGAAACAATATGGTTTTTTTGATAAAATAACTGGGTTTCCCAAGCAGAATTACAGGTGGATTGCTTTCCAGTGTTGGAAGTTTAATAAAGTAAAGTCTATTTATTTATTGTATTAATTAAGGTAAGGGACGTGGTGGCTCAGTGGGTTAGGACGCTTAGCTTGTCGATCAGATGGTCGGCAGTTTGGCGGGTCGAATCCCGAGTGCCGCGTAACAGAGTGAGCACCTGTTACTCGTCCCAGCTTGTCAACCTAGCAGTTTGAAAGCATGTAAAAATGCAAGTAGAAAAATAGGGACCACTACGGTGGGAAGGTAACAGTCTTCCGTGCACCTTTGGCGTCTAGTCATGACCACATGACCACGGAGCCGTCCTTGGATAAGCGCTGGCTCTTCGGCTTTGAAACGGAGATAAGCACCGGCCCCTAGAGTCGGAAACGACTAGCACGCATGTGCGAGGGAACCTTTACCTTTACCTATTAATTAAGGTAGCTGAACTAAAAAGTGTTATGGGTTAGAATGAAAGTTATATTCAAAAAATGGGAATAATAAAGCAGAGAAGTTTTAGTTGGAAAGATGGATGCAATATGGCGACTCTGTTAAATACAACTGAGCCTTGTCAAATAGCAAAAGCTTATAGGGTGGCAGATCTCAGATTTTTTACTTAAATAATCCTTTTAATTAGAATTACTCAGAAACAAAATATCTGCTCGTATTCTAAACTAAACAATAATTGGTCTGACATAGCTTTATTAGATTGTTTTATTGACTTTTAATAATTTCTTTATTGAATGTTGTGAGCTGCCCAGAGATGCTGGGAATTAGGTAATATATAAATTTTAATTTATTATGTCTGGTCGCACATTCAGCCAGATGTTTAGAGTGGATTTGGCATTTTTTTAATTTATTATTATTATTATTTCAATGCAACATGTTGAGTATGTATCACTGAACACTTTGTGCAGGGTTAGTTTTTTAGTTAAAGAATATTTCTGTAAATGCCTTCCTTTTGAAATTTGATGCCTCAGAATTTTAATAAGCAAAAAATAGGAATCCAAATGTTTTATGTAAACAAGTAGTCTAAAACTTAGTACTGCTAACATTAAAAGAAAGAATGGTCAGTAACTGTAAAAGCCAAACTTAATCATTTAGTCTCACCAATTCTGGAAAATTAACCCTTATGTTAAACCTTTTTTCATTAAGATCAGTTAGCTGTTATCTGATATTTAAATTTACCCATCTACCAATTTTATTGCTATAAGACAGCAATTGAAAAACCCTTATTGGTGGAAATTTAGTGTTTTATCAGAATTGTCTTGATAGTTTGTATTTATGGGAATTTTTGAATTGTTAATGTGACAAGCTTGATGTTTTTCCTCGGTGTTGCTGCTATCTATGCTGTATGTGCATCTTTAATATGAGATGGTAATTCATCCGTAATAAATTAATAATTTTTATGCTGTACGTTTGTTGTAGTTTCCAATAATTTATCCCATTTTTGTTGTTTTTATTTTCACCATTGTCAAACTTTGTTTTTTCACAAATGCTTGCTTTGGGTTTGGGTTTTGCTTCATTGTTCCCTTTAGAATTTTTATCCCCACATTAAGCTCTAAAAGAAAAACGCTGCATTAAAATAGGCAACTCTTCACAAGGTTTTCTAAAATGATTCCCACATTGTAAATGAAGTGACAAAAGAGGAACAGGAATGACCCAAGAGACCTGAAGAACTGAAATTTAATTCAGGTTTGGCAAATCCATTCGATTGTTAAGGGTATACACCTTGTGCCTGGTGCTTGAATGGATCTTGGTGCGATAACCGTTAAGATTCCTGACCTGAAGTCTATTACTCTTGCCTACAAAGCAGTGAAAGGGATGGGGGGGGAAAACCTACAGTGGGAGAAAAGTAGCTTTAAATCACATGCTGCATTAATGTCCTTAATGGCAAACAGCATTATGCATTACTGATGCTGAGGCTACAAACCACTTTTTTCTTGATTATAATCATTCTTTAATAGCTATCAAAAGGAGTGGCAATGAAACTCTTCTATTTCTAATATTTTTTTCATATTCTCACAAGTGAAACAATGTCATGTCTGCAGTAATCTGGATTTTTAAAAAGTTCACGTGCATATAAATACTTCTACGTGTGCTCTCTCAAACCATCCAAATGCAGTTCCTATCTTCCAATTTTGTTCATGGCAAATAATATAGGAAGGCCCTCAGATTCCTTCAGCATCTCTCCACAGAGACCAAAGTTTGTGTTTCTTGCATGGAACAGTGGAATCTGATGCTAAAAGTTATTCCTCTCAAAATACCAACAATGCATGCGTTATCTATCTTCTTCAGGGACCACAGTAGTTCTATTACACACAATAAAGAGTGACTTCACTTTTTATATGAAATTTGTATTCAGATTTGCAGCAGGCTTCAATTTGTAATGTAAACTGTTCTCCTGAGTGATATAAAAGTACTGAGAGGGCAAAATAGTAGGTCATAAAGAGAAATGTGATAATTAGTTCTATTGACTACAGAAATACTAAGTGATTTGCACTTCATCCAGTTAAAGGTAATAGGCAAGTGGCAAACTAAAATCTTCTCCCTTGAAGCTAGCTTATTTATATGCTGGAAAATAGGTATCTGTAGTTATTATAGTACTTAGCATTTTTATTCTGTAATTTGAAAAATACCAGAAATATTTTCTGCATCGTTATTATTTACATAACAAAAACAAAATTAATGTTAATATTTTGACTTACACAAAAGCCAGTTGCATCTCCCCTAAATTATCAATGACTACTGGCATAGCGTCAATGAAAATGGGAACTATTCAGTTCAAAAGGATCTCAAACCATTTTCTATTTCTATATTTGTACAGAATTTTATTTTTATATATTTGTATTATTAGCAGACTCATTCTAGATACTTTTGTGAATTAATTTTCATGCTTTGGACAATTACCTATTTATATTTCAATACTGTGATTAATTGCATCTTTGAATTACACCTTTCTCTTCGTCAAAGTTTATTTCATATCCCTTTGTCACACGTCAACTCTAAGGAAAACAATGTTTAGAAAAATACTGCTGAAGACAAACTTAAATATATACACTGAGTAAACACCAGCAGTACCAAACAATTTCATTTCAGTATTTACCATAGGATGATCAGTAGTTTTGAGACGCTGACAATTTTTATATCAGAACAAAATTCATGAGACGTAACTTTATGGAGATCCTTTATTTGAAAGGAACATTTTTTTCTATTTTAAACTACAAAACAGCTTCCATTCATTCTGCCATAAATTAAAATGAAGAATAAGGCAGGACAGACACTACATGAGCAAAGTGAAAACAGTTTTGTTTTTCAGAAATGTGCATTTAAAATATTTCCCCATTATAAGCTTTCCAGTTTTTAAAAATAAAACTGTCAAAATCCCCACAAGGATTCAAGTGGTATGTGAGGATACATCTGAAGATCAACCAAACACATGGCAAACATTTTGCACAGTCTGTGTTCCAATGTGTAGTTGCTGCCAGATTTGCTCATTCATCTGCCTTTTTTCTTTTCCGATGGAAAAAACGGCTGGTAAAAAAGAGGCACCACAGTAACAAAACAACCTCAGTTGCAAGATGCACGTTAGAAACTTTCAATTCTTTTTAAACATTTGATTTGTTGAAAGACAAAATATTACAAGTCCTTTATTTTCACAACTGAATTTGCAACATGCCTCATCGGATTCGCTTCTGTTGTCGTGCTCTGTAAATGTCGTGAATTGGAGGAACCACTGACCCCTTTTCCTCGTCGTCATCTGAATCTTCATTTGGTCTTTTGACAGATTTATTGAGAAGAGCATTATTTTCCAAAGGTCCATTCCCTTCCATTGAAAGGTCAGGTAAGCCTCCTGTAATAATCCGTACAGCTTCATCCACAGCTTTGTAAGAGGGAAAGAAAGAGTTCATTTTGTAGGAAAAAAAGGTTGCTCGATAGTTGTGCACATACACATGATCTATATTCAGAGATATTATAAATACATCCATCAGTAATTACTAAAAAAAGAATAGAATACTGTTAAATAGTTTTGCTCAAATGGCCACCCCTCCAAATTTAAGGATGACTTTATATAATACCATTATATAAATATCAAAAATATGCATGAAAATGATATGGTACTCACTTGCCTAATAATTACGCACACTATAGATCTGGTGTTTACCATAACCAGATCTATAGCGTGCATAATTATTAGGCAATGAGTATTTTGACCATATCATTTTCATGCATATTTTTCACTTCCAAGTTGTAGAAACTTGAACGCTTAGTGAATATAAGCATGTGTATTTGTGTAATGAGGATGTGGCCTAAGGAGAGCAACACAACACCCTGTATCAAGGTGTACGTAATTATTAGGCAGCTTCTTTGCCTCAGGCAAAATGGGCCAAAAAAGAGATTTAACTGACTGAAAAGTCACAAATTGTAGAAAGACTTTTAGAGGGATGCAGCACTCTTGAAATTGCTAAGAAATTGGGGTGTGATCACAGAACCATCAAATGTTTTGTTGCAAATAGTCAGCAGGGTCACAAGAAACCCATTGAGGAAAAAAAAGATGTACATTAACTCCCAAAGGTTTGAGAAGAATCAAACATGAAACTACCAGGAACTCATTATCCTCCAGTGCTGTCATATTCCAGAACTGCAAACTACCCGGAGTGCCCAGAAGTACAAGATGTTCACTGCTCAGAGACACAGCCAAGGTAAGGGAGGCTAAAACCCAACCACGACTGAACAAGACACATATGTTGAAATGGCAAGACAGATTTTTCAAAGGTTTTATGGACTGATGAGGGTGACTCCTCTTGATGGACCAGATGGACGGGCCTGTGGTGGATCAGTAACGGGCACAGAACTCCACTTTGACTCAGATGCCAGCAAGGTGAAGGTAGGGTACTGGTATGGGCTGGTATTATTAAATAAGGGCTAGTTGGATCTTTTCAGGTTGAGGATAGACTCAAAATCAACTCCCAAACCTACTGCCAGTTTTTAGAAGACAATTTCTTCAAGCAGTAGTACAGGAAAAAGGCTGCATCTTTCAAGAAGACCATAATTTTTAAGCAGGACAATACTCCATTGCATATATCGAAGTATTTCACTACATGGCTAGCCAGTAAAGACCTTAAAGTTGAAAGAATAATGACATGTCCCCCTTCCTCACCTGACCTAAGACCTATTGAGAACTTGTGGGCCCTTCTTAAACGAGAGATTTACGGTGAAGGAAAACAATACACCTTTCTGACTGTATGGGATGCTGTGGTTGCTGCTGCACAAAGCATTTGATTGTCAACAGATCAAGAAACTGACAAAACTCCATGAATGAAAGGCTTATGACTGTTATTGAAAAGAAGGGTGGCTATATTGGTCACTGATTTTTTTTGTTTGAAATATCAGAAATGTTTATACATTTTGAGTTGTTCTCACTTCAACAGATGCAAATAAATGAGATGGGCAAATTTTCATTTAGTTGCATAACTCTGCACACTAATAGTTGCCCAATAATTGTGCACACATATTCTCCTAAGAAAGCCAAAACCTCATTTTTACTTTCTTAAATGTTCAGGTTTCGGGTTTATTAACATTTTGGATTGACCGAGAGCAGTGTAGTTGTTCAGTAAGAAAATTAATCCTCCAAAATACAAGCTGCCTAATAATTGTGCCCATAGTATATAGTTTCCCATTTCCCAAATACAGATCTATCCAGTTTCTTAAGAACAGTCAAGTCAATCTAGCGAAGTTCCATGATATCACCAGCCTTGAACCCATTGCCTAGGAAAGCAGGTATATGAGATGAGTGGGGAACAAATACTCTGATATGGAACAGGTACAACACAGGTGATAATGTACTACCACCAGATATTTCCATAATGAGGGCCAGAGGCAAAACAACTTACTGTCTGGAAGTTTGCATCTTCTGACAATCTCCATGAGTTCATCCACTTGCACAAATGGACCCTGAGCAAGAAAAAAAGATAAGCCATTTAATAGAAATACTGTCATTAAAGCATGTCTGTTCAATAAATGCAATATTAATGAAATGAACTACTAAACTGCAAAGTCTTCAGAAGATTTCATTATATTACAACTAACCTGAAAACACACAGGAGGTGGGAGAAGTTTCATTAGAACTACAGCAGCCGGTGGAACAGGAAAGACACCACCAGGAACTGGATGTAAACCTGGAGCTAGAATATAACAACACAAAAATAACTCTTAACGGCTTTATAGCAAAACTAAAAAGCCTTGATTGGAGCTTTGTTTATTTTGGAGATGAATTGCGCAAGGCATCATATGCAATGAATAAAAATCTGAGGTCAAATGACTTAACTCATGCTGCACAGGTTGCTACACGCTCTTAAATGAATACATGTGTAAGGGTGAACTAGAAAAAACATTTTTAAAATAAGGTTTCAATCAGAACATAGCAGAGAATTTCCCTTTTTATATTGACAAAATTTAGTAATCAGCTTACGTGCTAAATGCCTTGGTTGAAATGGGATCATCTGCTGGGTATCTGGTTTTGGATATTCTGGCTTTCTGTCTACTTCATCTTTTAGCACAGGTACTATTGAAGGTGCCACTACAGGATCTGGAATTATGGTTGCTAGCTTTGCACGAGAGACATCCTGGAAAAGCGTTAATGAATTCACGTGAATTCATGTGACTAAGTAAATAATAAAAAAATCTTTAAATTATGAAAGAGTGCAATGGACATAACGTAACATCCTCTGTTAACTTACCTTATAACCAAGAGCTTTGAGTTCACTGGCAGAACAAGGGTACAGATCCATGAATTTATACCTGTCTACCAGCAAAGCTGTTTCTTTGCCCTCATATTCTTCCTTGAAAGCTGTGAACCTTCGTTTTTCAACCTTTAAAATGCTAGCCAAGTCACCAATATTGCTTTCAAAAGCTAAAAATCGAGCCCATATTTCTCTGTATAAAAAATACCAAAAAGAACAAATAACCCAATGACAATTAATTTATATGCCCAACAAGAGACAGAAACCATGCTTATTTAAGCATATTCTAACTACACTGACTAAAATAGTACCAATGTTTTTTGCAACTGTTCAATAACCAGCAGGTTTCAAGTCCAATTTATTGCAAGACTCACCAGTTTACATGTTTACTAAAAAAATAATCTTTTATGTGTTAGTGGCTTGCTGCCAATTAACTTTGTCTTTGCTTGAAAAACTACTTTAATGTTAAATTTATTGTATTCAGATACCAGCCATTTTTTCTTATAATCAAATGCCACAACAATTGCCCACTGGTTAATATTAGCTGCCTCCTTTTTCTAGAAAATGTTCATTTTAGATTCAGAAAAAAATGACAACTGCGTTCACTCTATAAGCTGCTCTTGTAAGGAAGGTCAGTCAAAAGAAATGATTTTGCACTTAAATGTTGATTCAGGTTGAATGGCAACCAGTCAGTTTATGTATAAAGAAGGGCCATGGTGGAAGACCTCTTACAAGTGAAATGGAAACAATGTGAGTTGCACGCATAGATTGTACAACAATTCACTACATTTAGGAGCAAAATGGCAGACAAAATATTTATTTGCCAAATGTAGACCAATGTAATCCACAAATGTACATTAACTCCCCTGCAGTGTTGTTTCCCAAAATAGGCTCCAAGTAGAAATCACTAGTTAAAGGGAATAGTTTTCAGTGAGTAAACACAGATGAGTTGGGGAAGAATCATTCATTTATGAATGTTTGTATTAATCAAATTTATACACCACCCATGCTACTTTACTAGTGACTTTCGCAGAAAACTCATTGCTGTAGTTTTCAGAGTAAACACAGATGAGATGGGGAAGCGTACGGATTCAAAACCAGCAGGGAGGTGGAACTATTCATTCACTCATGTATATATGTATTAGATTTATATGCTGCCGATCTGACTGTCTGAGTGACTGAGAGGATTACAGTGAACTCATTTCTGATGCATGTGAATCAAAGTGCCAAAGCATGCCAGACCAGAGCACCACAAAGCATTCAGAAAACGAATGCACACAGAGTAGCCTACGTTCCTTGCTTCTCTTAGTAGCTCTCTCCTTACTTACAAGTAAAAGAGAAGAGATCACTTGCAGAAAGGAGCTTTGGCAAGGCTTACCCCGATTTCTCTGGTGGAAGGCTCCCCGAAGTCAACACACGTTCAAACAGGACTCTTGTATTATTATCCTCTATTTAAAACAGAGTTTAAAAGAAAAATGAACACATGTAAATATTTGTCTGATTTTTAAAAACAGAAATTTTTTAAGAATTATTTTTACTGAAGTTTTAAAAAACAAGATAAAAAACTGATGCAAACTATGAAAAAGAAAAAAGTGCAGAGAAAAAAAATCTGCAAAAGGAAAAAAGACAAAGCAATGATTTCCCCCTTCAAGACAAGTAGAAACAATTTCAGTAACTTATCACCTTCTCTATCATTTCAACCTTAAATCTCCACATCCCATACCCTTTAAAAAAATTATAAGAAAATCACTACAATTCTTTGAAAAATTCCTATTTATTCCACATGTTGTTTATGGACAGAACAAGATACTAACGGCTGCCTTTCCTACATAAAAACTGAGCAAAAGAGGCTTAAGTCTGAAAAGAAGCAACACAAACTTAACTTTTGTTTTTGTTTTTAATCCCATTTATATCCGGCCCTCTCCGAAGACTCAGGGCGGCTTACAATCTACAGCACAAATCAATGTGCTTAGCAATAGCCTTCATTCTATGTATATGCCTGATTAGGGCTTTCGCCCCCCCCCCAAGCGGTATTATTACAAAGTCAGCTTAATTGCCCCCAACAATCTGGGTCCTCATTTTACCTACCTCGGAAGGATGGAAGGCTGAGTCAACCTTGAGCCTGGTGGGATGCGAACCTGCACTAATTGCAGGCAGCTGGTGTTACTTAAGGAGGCATTAGCCCACTGCTCCACCAAGGCTCACCAATCACTGCTGAGATATCTTCTGAGGTAGAGGCCAATGTTTGTTTAATATTAAATTAGTTACTATTTTATCAGATGAATGAGGCCTTTAGAGCAAAACTAATAATACGTACAACATCAATCAACACAAAAATGTAAATACTAAAATCATACTATGCGATTGAAGCCTAATATGTATTCACTTTAAGTATATTGGGCAGGATCCAATACATATGCCTTTTCTATAAAACCATTTCTCACTCTCCTTGGCCAGGACAATTCTAGAGCAGATTTGAAAGGCATTCACAAAGATCTGTTGAGGAAAGGAAGTACAGTTTCTATTTTATAATAGAAACTTTGTGGAAATATTTAATTAGAATCCATCCATAATACACTTTATTATCATTAAAGAACATATTACTCAGTTGTCCAAAACTATTTGTAAAAAGCAAAGCCTCCTTTGAGACAAGCCTGGCTCCCAGTGATTTCATGGATATGTCCATGTAGTTTTCAGTATCACATCAGAACCCAAATCTTAACGTAAGAGTTTAAAAGTCAATTTAGAATTATTGACAACAGCAGGGTACGTAGGATCAAACAGTTTATTTTTTTTATTATTAAATTTATTTTCTGCCTAGCTCACCATAGGGCTACTCTAGGATTAGAATAGCCTTTAGTTTATTTAGTCTGTGTCTTCTTTAGTCTCATCTGAACATTTCATTAGTTTATTTATTCTAGATAAATTTGTAAGTGTCATTTTTAAACTGGCTAGGAATGCTGCAAATGGCAATCAGATAACCACAGGATGCTGCAACTATTGTAAATGTGCACTGGTTGTCAAGCACTCAAATCATGATCACGTGACCACGGTGACTGGGACAGCCACCCACCAGTTTGAGGACCTTTCAGAAACCTACTCTTTCAGTGCTGATGTAACTTCAGTTATTGAATTGGATAGTCAACATGTGAGGACTCCCTGTACATTTGTCTATGAGGGGACATTTAACCCAAAATCTGTCCAGTTCATCTTTTTAGTTCTCTGTTATATTCAAGTCCTCCATCAGCGTTTACTTACACCCTCTCCAAGTCAGATTTTTCTGAGTATAATAACCCTTCCTGGAACAAATCCTGATAAAACAAGCTTTTTGAAAAAATAAACGCTAAATTTCAAAAGTCATTTTTTTATAAGAATGCCTATAAAATTATCGATTATCAAAATTAGACACTCAATTTTGGGGAAAACATTTATTTTGTTTGTACAAAAATACTTATTATTTTCACTGCATTTAGGGCGGTTATAAATGAATATTAATATTCTAGTGGAAAAAAAGACACAGTGAATTATACTCTCCAATTTAATGACTTCTTCCTGGGACTTACCATTCAAATGAGAAAGATAATCAATATATGCCAAGACATATTCTGGAATGTCTCCATATTTCTTCAAGCCTAGCTCAAAAATCTTAAAAGCCACTGACTTGTCCTGTGAATTTAAAAATGTTATTAGTCAAGTAAAAAATGAACCATCTAAAAATGATATAATAATTTCACTAACTATGAAGAATTACCTTGCTGCAATAATATTCCATCAGAGCAGCTGTAACATAGACATGGTGGCGGGTGCGGGCATCTTCTCGTGCTTTCTTAAATATCATTCGGCCTGATTTTATACCTTCTGCTCGCCTTGCAAACTTCATATATTGAATATAAACCTGAAGAATGGATAATCTTTAAGCTGCAGTGTAGTATAAAGAGACCTACGCTTTATTACGAAAGTGGCTTTGTTGCTTATTTAAACTTCTTTATATACTGCTCAAAAAATAAAGGGAACACTTAAACAACACAATGTACTGTATTTAATAGTAGGATGTCTTATTTTGTGTTCCCTTTATTTTTTTGAGTAGTATATTTTGAAATTCAAGGTAGCATATACTGTATATTTAACATGTTTTAGTTTTTAAGTATCCAAAACGTAACAACACATAATTGTCTAAACTCATATTGCTTCTCAAATTCCTTGGGGATCAAACCGAGCCTCACATAGCAAATAGCACTGATGTACAATTCACTGATCAAAAATCTTCACTAACGTATTGCTCAAGTTACTGGCCCTAGAGTTGGAATTATAAGCCACTTTGCTTTTCTCCTTCTCCAGCTGCTATCCAAATTGCCAGAAACCTTTAGGGCTGTGAATGAATTGTTTAGGTTTGCTTAGATGTGGAAAATGAAGTGGAATAAATCAATCTTCTTTTTTCATAATAGATAATATATAATCTCATAATTCTGATCAGGTTTAATAATAATGATAATTATTATTAAATTCAAGGTACTAGTAATGGTGTTCAAAGCTCTCCATGGCATGGGGCCGGAGTACCTCAGGGAACATCTGCTGCCGGCATCAAGCTCCCTGCGCCCTGTGCATTCCCACAGAGAGGGCCTCCTCAGGGTGCCACCGATCAGAGAATGTCGATTGGTGGCCCCCAGGGGGAGATCCTTCTCTGTGGGCGCTCCGGAGCTGTGGAATCAGTTACCGGTAGAGCTCCGGATGGCGCCCGATCTTCGCTCCTTTCGTCGCGATCTCAAGACGTTTTTGTTTGTACAAGCCGGCCTAGCCTGATGGGGATTGGTGGTTTTTTTTTTTTGTATTCTTAATTTTATCTTTGGGGTTTTATAATTGAATAGTAATTGTTTTAAACTTGGGCAATTATTTAATTTCTTTTTAATGTTTGTATTTTGTATTCTACTTTTGCCCTGTGAACCGCCCTGAGTCCTCAGGGAGAAGGGCGGTATAGAAATATTATTAAATTAAATTAATTAAATTAAATATGACTTACTGAAATGGATCTGATATCTATTATTAAAGCCTGGTTGGCCATGCGGAAATTCCCATCTCAAAAATGTGCCCATTTGGGTTTCAAGTGTAGCACCAGCCATGATTCAAAGGCAAGGCAGCAGAGGGGCTATTGTCACTTGAAAGATCCTAACAGCTCTCAGAGGCTTTATTGATCAATAAGGCCTCAAGTGATCAATTGGGATTGCTGCTACTGGACCAGCTCTGCTTTCTGAACTGATCAGTGTCATAACTGGATTGGCAGTAGAATTTCCCAGACTTATATTGAAGGTCTTCAACCTGCCTCCCCCTGGATATGGGGTCAGAAGGAGCTTGGAACTTCATGGTTACTATGAAGCCATAGTTGCACCTTGAATGAACAAGTCAACCACACTTCTAGATTGGGCTGTATCAATGTAAATTCTTTCTGCTTGTGGATCCCAGAAAATCTCCCTGGTTTTCAAAAAGCTTTGGAAATAAAACAGCAGCAAAAATCTCTAGAATACCTCTGAAGTAATAAATCCAGTCAGGAATGTGATTATTTTTCTTCCCTTATTGTGTCTCTAGGTGCAAATAGCCATCTAGAGCTCCTGTTCAAGGTGACCCAGTCACTCCTAGGTAGGGATGGGCCTGAGGAATATCTGCAGGATAACTACAAAGATGCCTGAGGCAGATAAGGAAACTAAAATCCATTCTGAATTGGATTCCAGTTGTGCAGGTGCTTTGAAATTGCTTGAGGCACAGTCATATATGGTTATATGAGAAAAGTTTAAGCCGGTTGGTCTCAAGGATGTGGACAAGGAATCTATGGCCTCCTGTAACTTACATCCGTGTCCCTCCTGGCTGGTTAAGGCCTCTTGGGAGACAACCTGTGTTTGGATCCAGGCAGTGGTGAAGTCATCCTTGAGGGAGGAAATGTTCTGCCGCCCTTAAAGTGGTGGTGGTCCACCCCATCCTCAAGAAACTATCCTTGGATCCAACAGCTCTGGAAGATTTTCACCCTGTCTCCAACCTTGAGAAGGTGGTAGGCTTGCAGGTCCAGAGGAACCTGGAGGAAATAGATTATCTGGACCCTTTTCTGTTGCGTTTCAGACTGGGCTACAACACTGATATACTAGCATTAATTGCACTTGCAGTTGACCTACAACAGAACTGAGATAGGCGTGATGCATCCTGACCATACCTGATTTTTCAGTAGCCCTCAATACCATCAATCTTGGTATCCTTCTGAATTAGCTTAGGGGATTGGGTATGTGGGCACAATGGTGTGTGGTTTTGTTCCTCCAAGTCAGTTCCAGTTGGCTTTG
The DNA here is from genome assembly GCF_947247035.1 of Vipera ursinii. Taxonomy (NCBI): domain Eukaryota; kingdom Metazoa; phylum Chordata; class Lepidosauria; order Squamata; family Viperidae; genus Vipera; species Vipera ursinii. The sequence continues at coordinate 94,319,016 of NC_139512.1, forward strand.
ATTGGGAGAAATATAGCCCTAGATTACTAATTTTTCAAGTTCTTTCAGAGCTCTACCCTCTCTCTGCTTCTATTTAGCATGAAACCAGTGAAGTCATCCATCGGTATGGGTTTAAGTATCATCAGTATGCTGGTGATATACAGCTTTACAATTCTACCCTTGGTCAATCAAATTATGCAAACAAGGTTCTTTCAAAATGTGTGTAGACTGGGGAGAGTGTCTGGATGGGAAAATAATTTAAGCATGACTGAATGTTTTAATGCCTCCACCCCTGCCCCTGCATCTATAGACTTCCATCTTTAATTACTGGCGAGGTTGCATTCTCCCAGACAAAATTAGTTGTCTCACAACTCAAAAAATTATGGTTGCTCTAACACTGGAGGTTTTTAAGAAGAGGTTGGACAACTATTTGTTTGAAATGGTATAGGATTTCCTGCTTGACCAGGGGGTTGAACTAGAACACCTCCAAAGTCCCTTCCAGCTCTATTATTCAATGCAGAATTTGGAGGCCCAAATTGGACTTGCAGCTTCTGCTTGAAGAGCAGAGCTGTGGGTAAAAGGGCCTTTGAACAACTCCATCTTGTGCATTAATCACACTCAATCCTGGATCTGTTCACTGTCACTCATGCCTTAGTTACCTCTCATTTCAATTGCTGACTGCAGCTGTACATGGGACTTCCCATGAAGACTATCCAAATGCTGTAATTGTTCCAGAATGCAATGGCACGAATACTTATGGGTGTACCATAATGTACCCATGTAACATCACTACTTTATGAACTACACTAGCCTTCTATTGGCTTCTGAGTACAAGTTAAGATACCAGTTTTATACCATGTTCTGGTGGTTTTATGTTTATTAATTATCTTGTTTTACTTTTTAATCTTATTTTGGCTGCTCACTTCATATTTAATGAACTGGGCAACCAGATAGATTGTTTAAATAAATAAACAAATCCTTAAACAGCTGAGAAAGTTTGTATTACTAAAACTTATTTTTGAATATGGTTCTTCACCTTGCTTTGATACCTATGTATGTATACCCCCAAGTGAAATAACAATAATAACAAATTAAACTTGGATGTTACTTGACTCTCAACAACTCTGGGCAGCTCACATCAAACAGACTATAATAAAATAAATAAAAGATAGCTAGATATTATGAAAATCTTATTTTGTTTTTTGGTAACTACCCTTTTCTGCTAGGATATTCTAGCATTCTTGATGACCCTAATGCTATTAATGCAAATGAAATTATTGTTAACAGCATTTCTACTTGCTATTCTATTTAAACACATGTTGAAAACAATGTGTAATATTTTTCATATTTCCATAATTATAAGCACAGCAACATAATTTTTATCACAATGACAAAAAAGCTGAAATAACGTATAATTGATTATATAAGCACGAAGATGGTAAAAAAAATTGCCACTGAGAGACCTAACCTAAGAGAATCAAAGTTGGACAAACTGCAATTATTTGAAAGTTGAAGTATTATAGATCAAACATACCAAAGTGGGATCAATGTCTTCAATAGCCAAGAGTCTATTATATATGCTGTGTACTTTCTCATATTTCATACGACTCTACAAAAATTTAAAAAATATTTGATTAGTTTAGGCCCAAAGTGACCAGCATAATAGTTAAAGATTACATTCTCTAACCATAGGGAGGATTTCATTAACGTTTAAGAAAATAGACTTCGTTTTGTGTTGCGGTGAGATGGGATGCAGGAAGGTAAAGCTCTGCCTTCTGCACCCAATTTCGCCCTGCTGGGGCCTTGAAAAGAGCCTAAAGTCACCCTGAAGAGGCGATGAAGGAGGGGTGCCTTGTCACTCATGGAGAGACAGCGGTCCTTCCGTTTGATCCAAGAAAGCCCTCTAAACCAGCAGGGGAAAGACCAGCCACACCTCTGTGGCCAGCCATTTGCTGCTGACAACCGAAGAACAAAAGCTTTAATTAGGTAAAGGTTCCCCCGCACAAGTGTGCTAGTCATTGCCAACTCTAGGGGACAGTGCTCATCTCCGTTTCAAAGCCAAAGAGCCAGCGCTTGTCCGAGGACGTCTCCATGGTCATGTGGCCGGCATGACTAGACCTACAAAGCCCTACATGGCATGGGTCCGGAATACCTTGGGGAGCACCTGCAGCCGGCGTCAACTTCCCTCCGCCCAGTACGCTCCCACAGAGAGGGCCTCCTCAGGGTGCCACCGGTCAAAGAATGCCGACTGGTGGCCCCCAGGGGGAGAGCGTTCTCTGTGGGTGCACCGGATCTTTGGAACCATCTTCCGGTCGAGCTCTGGATGGCGCCCGATCTCCGCTCCTTCCAGCGCGATCTTAAAACCCATCTCTTTGAACAAGCTGGCCTGGCCTGATGGGACAGGGTTGGATTTTATAAATGGATTTTAACTGTTAATCTGTATTAATTTATTATGGGCACTGTTTAATTACTTTTTAATAATTTTTATTTTTTGTATCTTGTTTTTATGTATTGCCCTGTTCACCGCCCTGAGTCCTTCGGGAGAAGGGCGGTATACAAATTAAATAAATAAATAAATAAATAAATAAATAAATAAATAAATAAATAAATAAATAAATAAATAAATGGCACACGGAATGCTGTTACCTTCCCACCGTAGTGGTCCCTATTTTTCTATTTGCATTTTTACGTGCTTTCGAACTGCTAGGTTGGCGCATATCATAAACAGCATGTTTGGGAGAATATTGATTCTTTCTTTGCTATCTTACAACTGAATTTCCTGGGAAAAGCTCCCAAGAAGCTTAAAACCTCCGGATATGAATGGAAGCAGCGTTTTAATTTTTTTATGGGGGACAGAAATACATAATACTGAAGTGAAAGTAATACAAAGCTAGTTTTGATAAATCTGGGAACTGAGATTAATTGTTAAGATTTTCTCTTTGGGAAAAAAAACTATTGAGGTGAATTGTAAGAAATATAAGAAATCAACCCTTTGTTTTAAGACTGGAAAATGGACTTTGAGTGACATCTAGTGGTGAATTTTAGTATACCACCATAACTAGCTCCTGGGCTGCTTGGTGAATTTCAGCTTAAGGGAGAACAGCTGGCAACAAAGGAAAATATTTTGGCATATTTATCATCCTGTCCTTCTTGGACTATAAATACCTACTATGCTTGGACTTTTAATTTCAAGACTTAGTGGGAGAGAAAGAAAAAAAATTGTCTTTTGAATACGTCTGGCTGCAGGGAGGTTGAACATTTTGAACACTTGGAACATTGTGGATTACAACCTTGCATGACATGTTGCTTACTAAGGTCTAAAGATTGTAATTTTTAAAAATTAATAAAACGTATAAAAAATAATGTTTGAGAGAATAATTTGATTCACCTCTTCATAATCTGCATAAGCAAAATAAAGAAGCATGTTCTTTTTTAATAAAGTGCTGATTGCTCTTTCATAAATATTTGCTGCTTCATCACTGAAAAGTTTAGCATTGTTCATATCCTAAAATAAGATCAAATAATGAAAAGAATTTGTCAGACAAAATAATTAAAAAGGATAGTCAGAAAACAATTCAGTCATTTAAACCATGCTCACTGAAAGAAAAATATAATTGCATTGTAAACTTAATTGGAGTGCATATCAAGAACAAGCAAATATGACTGATTTCTAATTAGATATAGGAGTTCATTTTATATATATTGGCTGCAAAAATTTATGTCATACAAGTAGTCCTTGGGTTACAACCCTTGTTTAGCAACTGTTCAAAATTATGATGGTGCTGAACAAAGGACACTTACAACTGGTTCTTCAAGTTCTGGCCATTGCAACACCCCTGCAATCATGTGATCAAAATTCAGATGCTCAGTGCTCAGCTCATGATCATTATCCTGTGACAGCCACAGGATAATAATTTCAAGCAAAGTCAATAGCAAAGCCAGCAGATAGTTGAAAATTGCTCCCACATCCACTGCTTTTTTGCTCACCTATGCTCTTGAATTATTACCCCATGGCATTTGTGCACCTGCCCATGAACCACAAAATCTGATTGCAGCCCATCCCAGCCTCCCACCCACACACTGGAGCATCTACATGTAGAACCCTCTGCCCCCTGGTAGAACCTCCCCAGCAGCATTAGAGTACCCTCAGGCCTGCTTTCCTGGGATTGCTGCATCTTTGTGCTCAACTTGCATGGTTCTGGGATTACAATAGCAACTGGACTGCCAAAATTGCAGTCTCACTATGTAATGTGGTCACCCTTTATGACAGTAACATTTAGTGATGGGAATTCCAATTCAATTACCGTTGTAATCAGAGACCAATAGAATTCACAAGACTGGTTATTTTTGTTTCCATACAATTTTTCATTTATTTAAACCTAGATTAACTTATTAAGTCAAATTGGTGTTTGTATAAGAACAGGTCAATTTTAAAATAATTAACATTGTTAATATGAAATAACAATGTGTAATAAAATACATGGATAACACAAAGCAATGTGTTATCTATGTCAGTAGTGTACATGCAGATATTTCATCATTTTTTCTTACCCCTTTCTCAGCTAGCAGCTTGCTGGATTGTTCAAGATATTGTGCAGCTTCGTACCAGATATCAGGATGATGACCCAATACTAAGAGGCATTGTTCATATGCAAACATCACTAGGAGAAGACACAAAGACAATGCTTATTTGGCATTTTGCAAAACAAATAATTAGTTATTTAAAGCACAATGTTTCTCCAAGCTCCTCATTAACCAATCATGCATTGTCTGACTGAAAAATGACATCTTATTGTTTGTAAATTTGAGGGCATTCTCACAAATGTTTTGTATTTTCACTGTAGTTTTTAAAAAAACATTTAAAATTGTTGGTGCCCCAAGAAATATCATAGTATTTATCACACAAGGGAATCATTCTTGTATCCTGTAATCTAAGCAAAGGTAGATTTATTCTTCTATGCCAAAATGACCAGATTCTGTTAGCAAATGCCTTGCAATTCCATCATGGAAGTGATCCGGGCAGTAAGAAAAGACTTAGCACACAACACAGTACTCTTGATTTAGAATCTAGACTCTATCAAAGTATCTGAAAAGTAAAACAAAACAAAAAATGAAGTTACCTCTCTTTGTGATAAGGGTTTGGTCTTCAGTACGCAGAGGGTTACTCTTTTCCCACTGAATGTATTTCTTCCACATGTCTACCTGCTGTGCTTCTTGTGGAGTATTTTGTGGTGGGACAGAGGGAGCATTACGATCCAGACCTTTCATCACAGTCTCATACTCCTAAAAGATAGGCAGATATTACAACATTTAAAACAAGACAAATAATTCAATATTGTGTTGTGTTTTTAATATTTGAAAGTTATTCTATTGGACACGTATTGCAGTTCAGTGTTGCACCAAAATGTATTCGTTAAAAGGAAAACAAAAATCTACCATCGTCCATACCTTAGCAACACGTCTAGCATTCATGTAATCTCTACTACGATCTTCAATCATTTTTTTGGCTAAGTGGATATTGATTCCCTGGAAGAAGAGAACAAGCTGTTAAACTCTGAAAACCTGTACTTGCAGAGGTTCACTGAGACCTCCTTTTATGTATTTTATTAAACAAGTTATATATGGTATACACAGCTCCCTTTTTACAACCCTCTAATCCCTTGATTCAGAGTGGCGTCGGAGCGACTCGATGGAGTTGAGCATTTACTGACCGGATGCCCATCCTGATGCCACAGCAGATATTTTTTCTTTGCATCCTAGAGGAGAAACTGCCACTACCTAGGACTGAATTCTCAACTTTCCAACTGGGAGGCAAGCATCTTCACCACTAGGCCACCATACTGTATGGCAGGAGTCCCCAACCCCCAGTCCATGGACCAGTACCAGGCCGTGGCATATAAGCAACTGGTCCACACAAGCAAAGCCCATCCGTGGGATGCAGGCAGCACACAAAACCACGTACTCTCCAGTCTGCGGAAAAGCCTTTCTCCACGGAACTGGTCCCTGGTGCCCAAAAGGTTGGAGACCTCTGCTGTATGGTATATACAGCAAAACTATAATATGAGAATTTAAAAGAAGAATGACCAGAAATGTACGTAATTAAAGAAAACCTTCAAAATCTTTGACTAGACCAGATTTCTTGTGGAAGGAAGGAAGGAAGGAAGGAAGGAAGGAAGGAAGGAAGGAAGGAAGGAAGGAAGGAAGGAAGGAAGGAAGGGGTGGAGGTTTCTGTGGCATTAGCCACATTTTTAGATGAATTAGTTTCACAGTTTTCAGTTTTTGAAATAACCAGCCACTGGTTGTCAATATAGGGTATTCACATTGTTATTATAACTGGTACATAAACAATTCATATTAACTCCATCCACTTCTTTCCACTTTTATTTATTTTTATAGGTTATAATTTTTAAAAATTACAATTTTTAGAGCATAGTAAACAACATATCTGGGTTCACATATTTAATATTAACTTCTTCAATATAAATTTATTCAGTACTGCACAATCCAGTATTTCTTCCTTGATCTTCCTTTCTTCCCCATATTTTTCCCCTTTTCCTCTCATTAAACAATTACAATTCTTAGTACTATTAATGTACAAAAAATTAGATATAGACATCTTCATCATATTTTACTAATATTATAGAAATAACTATCAGTTCATAAGTCAATATCCTGTTTTTCATGCTCTTATTAAAGTTTGATTTCCCATCAATGTTTAAAGTACAGTATCTTTATGATTTTCTCAATATTAATAACATTTAATTAGCTAAAAATTATTCATACCAATCCTCTTATTTTCAAATTTCCCATATCAAAAGAAGAAAAAAAAAATGCTATTTTAATTCTAAATCATATCTTCCATTATAAAAATCTAGTTATATCTAAAAGTCATCCGTTCTTTTAATCATATTCAAACAAATATATTAAAGAGATAGTGCCCGCTCTGGTAGATCAAATTGTCTGTTTTTTAAGTCTAACTCTCACTTTCTTTCTTTGCCAAGCAGCTTTCCAGGCCAAGGCAATTAAATCGCCCAAGAATTTTCTTTCTATTTGTGTGAAAGATGCTTGGCATGAGAAAGACAATTTAGGTAGAGTATTTTTGGAGAGCAACTCTGCCCATTCGCATTCCCTAGACCACGGGTCGGCAAACCACGGCTCCGGAGCCACATGCGGCTCTTTGAGCCGTCTCCCACGGCTCCCAGCCGCCCAGTGCACGCGCACCTCTTCGAACGGGCAGTGGTGCGCGCGCACCTCTCCAAATGGAGAGTGGCACCGCCCGTTTGGAGAGGTGCGCGCACACGTCCGCGCGAATGGGCAGCGGCGCCGCTCTTTGAGAAAGCTGCCGCGGCACGTTTGCAGGCTGCCGAAAGTGGGCAGCGGCGCCGCTTGTTGGGAAAGCTGCTGCGGCCCGTTTGCAGAGCTGCCGCATGCGCACCTCCGTGCAAACGGGCAGCGGCGCTGCTTGTTGGGAAAGCTGCCGCAGCACGTTTGCAGGCTGAAAACGGCAGCTCTGCAAACGAGCCGCAGCAGCTTTCCCAACAAGCGGCACCGCTGCCCATTCCAAGAGGTGCGCGCGCACCTCCCCAAACTTTTGGAGAGGTGCGCGCGCACATCCGCGCGAACGGGCAGCGGTGCCGATCTTTGAGAAAGCTGCCGCGGCACGTTTGCAGACCGCCGAAGGCGGTAGCTCTGCAAACGGGCTGTCGCCATCGCGCAACCGGTAACCGGTTCCATCACACATAAAAAAAATTGGCAACCGTGTGTGTCCGCGCATGCGCAAGAAAAACCCGTTTTGCGCATGCACAAAATGTTTTTTGCGCATGCGCGTGCATGGACACACGCACGCGGCTCCCACTTTTTTTTATGTGTGATGGAACCGGTTCCCAGTGGCTCTTTTCCTTTTTCAGGTTGCCGACCCCTGCCCTAGACAATTCCCCTGCCTGCTCTATGTTCCATTTTCTAGAATCTTCTTCCTTGTCATCAGGTGTATTTTGGAGAAAGGAGTAAAGGATCTTTTGTGTTTTCATTGTTATAGGTAGGTCTTCCAGTATTTTGTGTATGGCAGTCCATATTTCCCTTCTCCTGTCTCCTCCATTTCTAGATCAATTTCTTCTGCTTCACCCTGTGATTTCTGGTTTATTTGTTCATACTTTGTAGTCGTTGTCTGGGAGCTTTCCAGTTGCAACTTCAATTTGGAGATTTGGTCCTTTACATTATCTAGGTTATTTTTAGTCTCATTATGGTTTATTTTTATGTCCTCTTTGTGTGCAACAATTGTTTGATGAATCTGCTGCAGCATAGAGAGTATTTCCTTCTGAAAGGTATTTGTTTCTTCTTGAGGCATTATTTCTAGAAATCCTCTAGTATCACCAGTCTCAGTAAGAGTGGAACAAAATTTCCTCTTGTTTTCTGGTCTTTGTATATAGCCTTTATAATTCAGTTCCAACAGCAATATTTTATAGTAATCCTTTGTCCCAAGTATCCTGAAAATTATCAGTCAGGCAAGGTTGTAATCCACAATGTTCCAAGTGTTCAAAATGTTCAACCTCCCTGCAGCCAGACGTATTCAAAAGACATTATTTTCTTTCTCTCCCACTAAGCCTTGAAATTAAAAGTCCAAGCTTAGTAGGAATTTATAATCCAAGAAGGACAGGATGATAAATATGCCAAAATAGTTTCCTCTATTGCCAGCTGTTCTCCCTTAAGCTGAAATTCACCAAGCAGCCCAGGAGCTAGTTGTGGTGCTGTACTAAAATCCACCACTAGATGTCATTCAAAGTCCATTTTCCAGTCTTAAAACAAAGGGTTGATTTCTTATATTTCTTACTATTCACCTCAATAGGTTTTTTCCAGAGAAAATCTTAACAATTATCTCAGTTCTCAGATTTATCTTGTACTACTTTCACTTCAGTATTGTGTATTTCTGTCCCCCATAAAAAATTTAAAATGCCGCTTTCGTTCATATCCAGAGGTTTTAAGCTTCTTGGGAGCCTTTTCCAGGAAATTCAGTTATAAAATAGCAAAGAAAGGATCAATATTCTCACCCAGTCCATACATGTTGTTTACAATGTGCTAATTAAAGCTTTTGTTCTTTGGTTGTCAGCATCTAATGGCCGGCCACAAAGGTGTGGCCGGTCTTTCCCCTGCCAATTTAGGGGGCTTTCCTTGGATCGAATAGAGGAACCACCATCTCTCCATGATCGACAAGGCACCCCTCCTTCTTCATCGCCTCTTTGGGGAGACTTTAGGCTCTTTCAGGACCCCAGCAGGACAAAATCGACTCTGAAAGCTCTGCCTTCCTGCATCCCGTCTCGTTGTGACACAAAACCAGAAGGCACTTTCCATTTTTAATAAAGGTAAGCTGCTGGCTTGGGAACATCAGTTAATTCTTACAAGGCCTCAGAAAAGTAATTTCAGAAATAATTCTGAGTGCACTCTGATTAAGGCAGAAAGTAAATGCTTAAGTTCAATAAACTTAAAGAAGTAGTCAATGCAACTCAGATTTGAATATTATAAAAAAAATTTAAAATCTACCTGTTTATGTTATGAAAAAGTTTGTTTCCAAAAGATTCATTAGCTATTCTTGAGCTAGGATTATCACAGAATATATACTTTGTGGCCAAAATGATCAAAACCGTATCTGCAATCCAATATTCTCCATATGTAAATTCTGCATCATTGAGATCAGGTACAAAAATCCAGTCAAACAAGGATCCCAAAGATTTCAGTGGGATAGGATTTACTTCCTTACAAATATGAATGCCTTTCTGAAGTTAACTCAGCTATACCAAATAATGTATTAGCTTTCAAATTCTCTAGACTGTTTATGATTTGAGATGATAAAGCAACAAAGGGGGAAGGAATATAAATGGCTGGTCTTAAATGCAGAAGATGATTTTAAATGATTTTAATTTGAACAGTATGAGACAAGAGTCTATTCACTTTGACTGATCAGAAAAAGCTTCCACTGCAGAGGAAGAAAATACTTGTGTTAGAGTCACTCAAGTTGGAATGCTAGCATCTTTTCATTTACCTCTTCATACTTGTTATAATCTCGCCAAAGCTGTTCAATGTTGATCATAGGGTTCACACAGCCTCGCTGATAAACCCTGCGGACAGCTGTTATCCTCTGGTTTTCTGCGTAGGACCCTACTGCTTCACTAAATAGTGAGGCGAGACAGTAACATGTCAGCAATTACACTTTGCAACCTGTATGAATATCAACGTTGCATTAATTAACATAAAAGAAAAAATATTGTACTTACACGCCTTTCAAAAAATTGATGTAATCCACCCAGATCTATATAAAAAGCAGTCAAAGTTTAGTTTGTCATAACTGTTCCAATATTTAGAAAAAACATTTCCCAAAATATATTTAGAAACCTACCTGATATGACATTATTTCCATGCCAATTTTATCTAGAGCAAAATCATACGCTTGAGCCATTTTTTCTCTGTAAAAAATACACAGAAAACACACAAACGTGCATGAAAAATATTTATTATGTTCAATTTACTTTAAACAAGCAGGTTTATCATACATAAAAATATTATTCCAGGCTTTTCATAGGGCAAAGTCTGACATGCCTGAAGAGGATCTACATTTTGGAGAGAATTCCCTGATCAAGGAACCTATATGCTGCATTTTAAAAGGATTTTTAAAAGCACACTGAGGTTTCAACTTCTTTGGGAAATAATGGAACACTTTAGGGTTTAGAAAGAGCTGAAATAAAGCAGCTTTAATAATATTAAGACATTTTGCTCTTTATTGGCAATCTTACTCTGGGATTACATTACTGTAGTCATATAACTGAAAATACCAATAGTTCTTGTTTAGTGGCTACAATTGAGACAGGCACTTCAGTCATTAAGCAAAACAGTTGCTAAGTGAACTTGTGACTGTGCTTGCACTCTTATTTCAGCTTTCCTTTGCTTTACAGACCTAGGGTGGTCATAAAAGCAAGAACTGATTACAAAGCTATTTTTTATCATCAATTTAACAATGAAAAGTACTACCATGTTTTCTTGAAAATAAATCCGGGTCTTATATTAATGTTTGCTCTAAAAGATGCATTAGGTCTTATTTTCCGGTTAGGGCTTATATTTGGGGAAACATGGTATACAAGGCAGTCGCTAAAAGACTACCTGTACTGCAAAGTAAAGTGAATTAAGATTTTAAAAGTAACAGTGAGAATGATTACACTTCAAACAACTTTCAGGTTAACTTCAAACTGCTTTAAACTGATGGCCATCTGTACATTTGATTCTCCAAAGAGCAAGAAGCTTGAAAACAATTCAGTAGTTTTGAGTGAGCTAGATGCTCACAGACTAACTATAATGACGCACAACTATTTATTACAGTTTAAACCACTGAATCAAGAAAATTAACTTTAATATCCTTATACTAGAGACACCACTGAACAAGTGTAGTTCCAGGATAGGTTATTATTGCTTCTACATCAGAAAAAAATGTTTGTAAGTGAAAGGAGATGAAAAAGAGGGGAGAGAGGAAAACACCAGTTTTCGATCAGCACCGTTACACCAATACACTCTTAAGTAAACCTCCTAAAGCACCAAGTCACCAATTTGTACCACGTGAAGAACTGATCTTGGCAGAGTTATCTAGTTCTTCCTTTAAATCGCAGGCCCAGAAGAAGTAGCCAAAAAACCATATCAACTTACTTATAACTGGGTAGCTTCCCTTTTGTTTCTCGTACATATGAAAGGTAGCACTTCCACAAGTCAATGTGTAAGACTTTCATAAGGCATCGCTGAAACAGCTATTTATATTGAGAGGAAAAAGAAATAGGAGTCCATCAGCAGGTCAGAGTAGATTCTTGTTTCTCAAATTTGAACAAACTCTTGTCAATTTTGAACAAAATACAATGGTCACCCTTAACGTTTTTGGGCAAAGCTTGATGAATTATACTCAGTCTCTATTATTTTTAACTAGTGCTAAAAATAATAGAGCTGTAAACTGTAGCAATTTGAAAGAAAAGACTGACAGTATCCAGTACTGGAGGCCTTACACGTTCTGATTTTCTTAATGGAAATTTGACTTGCACTTTATATATCTTGAAGCATCAGAGGGATTTCACAGAACATATGTCCTTTGTTACTCAGATGATTGTAGTAAAATATAAGGATATCTTTGCAGGAGGGGTAGAAACTTGATGCTAATTTAGAGCACAGCTGCATGCTTATTAAAGACATTTTTCTAAATAATCCATATATGCCTTGTAGACCAGGTATCTAAACCAAAGTACTGTCCCCAAATCAACTGTGGCATAATTTAAGGCTCTTCCATCAGTAGTTTTTGAGGAGAAATACAAAGGCATCCCATTCAATTCCAAACTTTGTAATGAGAGAGACACTGAAACCACGTTTTATGACATTGTTCATTTTATTCCCAAACTCATGAGCTGTTAACCCCAAACCTGGGGTTAATTAAATATTCTGGTCAAACTGGTCAATTATATTTAAAACATTTCCTTTTTTAACTTTTTCAAATGAGTCTATCTATTTAAGAAAGTCTAATGTAAGACGAGTAGCATCTGTTTGATCTGTTTTGGTAATTTGATAATTAGTATGGTGTCCGGCCACAAGTGGTAGCAAGTGACCGCTGAAGAAGTCAAGGAGCAGTACGACAGGTGTCGGGGTATGGAAGGCCTGGCTGTGGTGGTCCTAAGGTAAGACATCCCCCCTCAAATAATACCTAGTGTCTCTTTTGGAGGCAAAAAAAATGTAAGACTGGGTCTTATTTTTGGGGAAACATGGTATCTATGTGTGTGCAAAACAGAAATGCCTGATATTTGTGGAAAGGCATCAAATGCATTATAAGATCAATCTAATTGGAGCCTATCTGATTTTATTTCTCTGCCAGGTAAAGCTTGATGCACATTCCATGGTATTTAACTTTATATAGGTAACAGTTTTAATATTTTAAGGCATGTTGTATTTATGTTAATTTTTACCGTATTTTCTGGCGTATAAAACTTTTTAACCCATGAAAATCTTCTCAAAAGTCAGGGGTCGTCTTACACGCTGGGTGCTGAAACTTTAGGGACAGGGCTGCCTGGAAAACCTGGAGCGGATCTCCCATTTGGTCTGCGTAGGGAAAGTGGGACCAATTGGAGAAGAAGCTGCAGTCTGTGATTTTTTACAGGCTGGGGTCTGGGCGTCTTTCCTTCTAAAGTTGAAAAGCAGCTGCAGTCTATCCCAACTTGAAAGGCAGGTGGGGAATGCAGCAGCCAGAGCAGCTACTTAGCTCTAAGGACACATTTGACTCAGGAACTGGGCGGGCTGGCTGGAAAACCTGGAGCGAATCTCCCATTTGGTCTGCGCAGAGAAAGCTTTAGAGTGAATTAGGAAAAGTTTAATCCACTTGCACTGTTTTATGTTTACATGTTTGATGACAAACAGCCTTATGTTTATAAGTGACAGTTTTCCTACCAAGTACCTGCATGTCATAAGCATTTGAATTAAAATTACCATATTAAAATCAAATCTGATGTTTTTTAATTTTTATTTGGTGTGCATTGGAAGAGGGGTAGTCTTATACGGCGAGTATAGCCAAAACCCTATAATTTAACAGGAAATGTAGGGGGTCGTCTTATACGCCCAGTCGTCTTATATGCTGGAAAATACGGTACATTATGAGCAACAAACATAATAGACTAGTAAGCATATTGTAATTTTCTTGTGATTTCTTTTTTAAACATTCCAGTGTAGCCTATTTTTATGGGATTGTCTGGTGTTAAAATGCTAGAATAAGTCCAATCCTGTTTTCCTTGCATGTTAACTAGAAAGCATATACAAAACATCTTGTTAAGACATCCGTTTTTCCAACTTGGACAGCTGCTTTCAACAGGCACAGGAAATACAGGAAGCCAAGTGGGTGAACCATGCATATTTTGAAGCAGTCCCAAGCATCTGAGGAAGACATGGTTGATGTTTGAGAGGGGGGAAGATTCTTCCTACTGTACTCTCACATGACAGTTGTCAGAATGGCTGTAACAGTTACTTTTTTTTAAGCCTTTGAGCCAGTGTTGATCCAGGCAACTACCTGGACATGTCTCTGTAATTCTCCTGGCAAGGTTTTGGAAACAATGTACTATTGACACCTTCTTTCTAGGACTGAGAGACAATAATTGGTCCAAAGTCACCCAGCTAAGAACTAAAGGCCTCCTGGTTTCTAGTCCAAGGCCTTAATCAGTACATCATACTATCTCTCTAAAGTTACTATTATACATAAATTGATATAAGCAATTGTAGAGGCCACTCTAACTTCTATTGTCTATTGTTTTTATGCATCAACCATGATTTCTTCTTCCCAATCCTTAAATACCTTCCTGTATTTCCCACTTCTATACTTTTTGTATAACCAACAGCCATATGGAACATTTCATTCATGATTCCTCAAAAAAAATAGGACATCTTAGCTTACACAGCTTATTCTCCCACTAGAGAAAATACATAATCTATTTATTTACTATTCTGATTTTTTAAAATTAATGTATACATAGCTTACCTTCTCTACTTTGTCATAATTTTTTGCTTTTATCTGAAAAACAAAGCAAAACCCTCAAATAATTAGGTCAGCCTTTCATCAAATATAAAAAACCCTATTTATTAGTTGAAATAGACTTGGCTTTTTTTTAAATTAAACTGCAAATAATTGACAAGTTAATGAAGAATTTTGAAAAAGCTTGTATTACTTTCAGTAAATGAGGATATATTGTGAGAAAATATACAGTATATTTCACAGTCACATAAAGATTTGCTCAAGAATGTGTTATTCTCCTGATAATCAAGCATAAATAACATTAATATCAATAATTAACTAATAACATATTAATATGGGAGGCAATTTTAGTTCATGTTTCAGTTAGAGTTTATATTCAAATAACTAGCACAGACAACAATTCTTTATTAAATTAAATTCTAACATAGGTTTGAGAACCCATTTATGTTGTTTTGGATTTAGTGACTTTCTAATAGTCGAGTAAGACGTAGCTGAAACTACAGATGCCAAAGCAGCTTCTGATATTATAATATGATAACTATCATACAAAACCATGAAACTGAGATCCCTTCAGTGTTTCAAGATATGGAAAGACACCAATGAAATAATCAGAAACCGTCTCTGCCAAAAACTATTCAAAAAGCTTAATAAATATTTGATTGAAATATTTGAGTAATTTGTTTCAATGTATTGATAAAATATAGCTGAGAACCCTCCATACATTATTTGATATCAAAGTTTGTTTTAAAATTAAGATTAAAAGCAGAGGCCATGGGGGGTGTTTCAATTAAAACTAAAAGTAACAGGGCTTTGGAAATCACTGTGGAATTTAGTAGGATGCCCTATTAATCATACAACTTGAAGTTCTGCAATATTAGTTCTAATATGAACAAATTGGTGAAGAAATTAATGCAGACACTTCAGCTGGTTGCATCATTGCAAAGAAATGTGAAAACCTTTGAACTGGTGTGTGTTTTTTTTATTCTAGGCAGCACTATAATCATTAAAGGCTAAATCATGAGGGGGAAACTTAAAAGTAGCATCACTTCCAGTATCTTTAAACTATATTGGGCTTCGCAGGAGTGACTACTAAATGTCTAAAAAAGACAAGTGAAACAGTAGAAGCTAATAAAATGAAAAGGCATCTCTGGGAAGGGATGGAATAACCTTAATGATGCTGCCACTAAGAAAGGTTCAGCGTGTAGAAAGGCAAGGCAGACTGCTGATTCTTTTGGCCAAGCACTGCCTGGAATCACTCTGTAGGATTGCAGAGGGCTTTCTTAGTACTGCAGGAAATGTGCTGGAATATCTGGGACCTTCTGCATGCAAACCACATCTTCTTCAATGACAATTAAACAGCACGGTAAATAATTACCTGCTATAGCATTTAAAGCAGCAGGATATTTCACATCATCTGCAGGCATTTAAACATAAAACATGTTTAAACTTAAAACGTTTATGAAGCTGAGTATGGACCAGGGTGAACAGGTTCTTTCACTCATCAATGTAAATAAATAAAAATACTATTTCTGTGCAATTCCTCTGCAAACACTGCCTGCTTATTTATGCTCTAAATCAGGCATGTCCAACCCACGGGCTGCATGCAGTTCTGGACAGCTAATAATGCTGCACAAGGTTGTAAATGTTTGACATTATTATGTGATTTATGTGAAGATTAACAAAATTATATATTTTATATGCAGCTGAGGACAATTCCTCTTCGTACAATACAGGCCAGGCAAGCCAAAAAGGTTGGAGTCCCATGTTCTAAACAATTATCCCGAGAAGCATTTTCTCAATTGGTTACCCTCATGATATGTTAGAAAGCCACACTGTTTTCGGGAGATTATGGGAACTGTAATCCAATAGATCTTTAGGCACCTAAATAAAAATGGTCTGAATTTTTACATGTAAAAAGATGATGTATGGATAGGACATTTTGTT
Source organism: Vipera ursinii (assembly GCF_947247035.1). NCBI lineage: Eukaryota > Metazoa > Chordata > Lepidosauria > Squamata > Viperidae > Vipera > Vipera ursinii. The sequence goes on from NC_139512.1 coordinate 94,335,463, forward strand.
TGCACTGACTGGCACGAATGCTAATTGTGTAAAAGTATATTGATATTCTTTCAAGAGAAGTGAAAAATTCTGTAGTATATTTCCTTTTTTATCATACTATTGTTTTGTAATCTGTAAATTTTTACTAATTGAAGAATGCACAATACCCTTAAACAGACATCCACAATTATGATTCTCTGTAGTTTGTAATTCATTGTGTAAGCATAATGCCTGGATATCAGAAATTTCTTTTCATAATTTTGGCTGTCATTTTTTTTTCCTTCTTGATTTTTTAGTTTGTAGTCTAAAATCTGTAAATTATATACATTAGCAATATTTCAAATGAAATTAAATGTATTATTTTTATTTCTTATATTACCAGTACTTGTACTACCTGACTTATTGTTATTAGTTTAAAAGTCAATAAAAGGAACATACGCAGAGTTCTTTTTAAATTCAAAATAATGGCTTGGTATATAAATTGAAACCAATACTGTCTCAGTGGTATCTAGGGTAAAGAAGCTGAATTACCACTAGTTGGCACCAAAGAGCTTGGGTTTTCTGTATCTCTTTGCTACCCTGTTTGTGCTAATTGAGCTGCCAGTGTGCACGCCAGCCCACCACTCACAAAGTCCAGTTTTGAATAGGCCACAGCTTGGTAGTGGGCTGCAGCCTGGGGGTTGGGGACCCCTGATTTGGAATGTCAGTGAATGTATTCAGAAATTGAAAACAAGGCTTGTTGGCATTCTTTTGGAGTATGGATTGTTTTCTATTTTCATTTTCCTATGATTTCAAACAAAGACGTATTATGCCTGTGAATTAGCAATTGAAAAATTCTTACTCCTCCCCCCCCAAAATCTATTCAGTTCAGTCAGTCAAAATTCATTACTCCCTTAGAACAATAAAAGGAGGATCTTAAATTATAATTGTGTTTTTTTAAAAAAAAACTATAACTATAGTTTCTGGAGTAGTAAAATGGGAAATTAAGATTAAAAGCTTCCTAATTTTTGAACCTTTGACGCATTGGGTGTGTTTCCTTGAATACTTAAGTTTTAAAAATGAAAGTTCAAGATTTTTTCAAAATAAACAGTAAAGGATAATTAAAACTTTGATTTTAGAATGTTATAAACAGACTAAACCATTTAACCATATTTCAAATAAGATTTTTGAATTGACTGAAAAGAATTCTTCCCATGGGAAAATGGCTTGATTCGAAACATAGTAAGATAAAATTTTAAAAACTGGACATTAGAGGGAACTAGAGATTACAATTAAAAGACCACTTAAACTTGATTTACAATTACAGAATGAAGCAAAATATTTTAACATTGAACATATTGAAGGATATCTTTGAACAATGGATGCAGAAATTAATTCTAAAATGGTGTGCCCTTATAGTGTCTAAAAGATGTTATAGAAGAAGAATAAGCATGAGGAACAAGAAAGTGGGTTGAAAATGTATTTCTACTAGAACGATATGGAAAAAGATGTTCCATTGGACATATCAAACCAACTGATGTCTTATTTATTGAAAGGGATATACAAATAACAAGCCAAGAGGGTGACCTGGATAATTTTCCTATATTGGATTTACAAAAAAAGTTCTGTGAAACTTTGGAGAATTTTGTGACAAGGGACAAAGAAAGAAATGGGAAAAAAATCAAATTCTAGGACATTACTAGAAGGAACTAAAGATCAAGATTCTTAGAAGAAAAAGGAAGGAATATAAAATTGGTTTTATTTCATCAAAGTTAAAATAAATATGTTATTATCTCTGGTAACACTCAGTGGACTCTTGTGAAACATAAAATTGAAATGACGATGCTTTATGGTTTTGTTTATAGATAAAACACAGATAAAAGACAGGCTATGGGGATGTATTTGTTGTATTTTAAGAGAAGGTAAGTTACTAAAATTGTCTATTTTTATTGTGATGAACATGGGAAATCATTTTTTTCTTTATATTTTTCTTTTCTATTTTCCTTTCCATTTTTCCTTTTTCTGCACCTTTTACTCTTTCTATTCCTTTTTTCAGTTTATATTAATTTTTAATGTTGAAATTATAAACTTTGCTAAATTAATAGTAAAAATAGAGTTCTTTTGATTACAAGAATCTGCTTTATCTCTATTTTATTTTAATCCTGAAAAACAATGTTTATTTTTGTTAACACGTGACTCAAATTAAAACTATTAATATTTACTAAAGTAGAAGAGTAGTAAGATGTACATTTGTAATTAAGCCTGTTCCTTAATATTATGTATCCAGACAATAGCTAAGTAAGAATAGTAACTGCAGGTTCATTCCCAGTTATTAGCATCCCATTATCATTTCTATATGCTACTAGCCAAGTACTATTTGCTTTCTATCATTTGCTAAATTGGGCTTAAGTCTGAACACTGGATATTCTGTTGTTTTTTCTACTATGTGCCAGGACAGCATGTAGTTTTTCTACTCAAAGAGTTCATCTGAAAACAGCAAATAAATAAATAAATAATTTTTTTTAAAAAAAATGGGGAAATAAACTTTGCAATCTTCCTGCCTGCAAAAAAACCATCAAGAATCATGAGTGTATGTCTGCGGAATGCTGCAACAAATAATAAAACTGAGCTTCCCAACATAGTCATAGGACCATTGGGGGGGAGGGGGAGAAACAACCATATACAACAGCTGGGGGTGTTTTACAGCCTGTAAAGCACATGTTCCGTGGCTGTTGTAACCAGTCAAGCAAGGACTACATGTACTGAACTTTTTTTCCCCCAATTACACTCAAAAGTTATAAACCGTTAGACCTATTTTTATTTGCCTTTGTTGGAACATTAGGGCTAATCAATAAAGACTTATTATTATTATTATTACCCACATTTGGTGTATCAGTGGGAAACTTTTTCATTCCAAATAACTGTATTGTTGTCATGATGCAAACAATGAGAAAACATAGCCTCAGCCTGTCTCTCAACAATCACTCAGCTGCTTCATTTTTGGGGGGAGATTCCTGGTTAGCATGTTAACAATACCTTAAATTGTTACAAAATAACTGAGTTAAGAAAAAGTAACAGGCATTTGTATAAATTAGTATTTATTTATTTATTTATTTAATTCCATTTATATCCCGCCCTTCTCCGAAGACTCAGGGCGGCTTACAATTTAAGCACAAACCAATGTGCTTAGCAATAGCCTTCATTCTATGTATATGCCTGCTTATTAGGGCTTTCACCCCCACCCCAAGCGGCATTATTACAAAGTCAGCTTATTGCCCCCAACAATCTGGGTCCTCATTTTACCTACCTCGGAAGGATGGAAGGCTGAGTCAACCTTGAGCCTGGTGGGACTCGAACCTGCACTAATTGCAGGCAGCTGGTGTTACTTAAGGAGGCATTAGCCCACTGCTCCACCAAGGCTCAAGTATTCAAGTAGGGTTTAAGATATTAGAACACAGTACATTTGGCACTACTCATTTTTACTGCAGTGCAATATGAGTGTTTCTACATTCTTCCTGTGGAAATATTAAAAACAAATTTTAAAAGCTGTGGAATTTATCATGAATTAAAACTGAAAAACTATGTTTGCAACCTTAATATTATTGGAATGATATCTGACTTATTCTAGGATATGTGCGAATATATTTATCAGATGCTTAATGCAGAAAATCTGGATCAAAATTGAATTTACTCAGAGTAATTGGAAAATAATTTTTTTTAGTTTTATCTCCCCTTTATTATTTTTATATGTATTTTTTATAAATAAAGCATAATACTCCTCCTATTTTCCCACAACCCTGTGACGTGTATGACTGGCCCAAAGTCACCCAGATAAGTTTTTCATGCCTATGACAGGGGTAGTCTCCAGGTTTCTAGGCCAGTACCTTAACTATTACATCAAATTAGAAATATTGAGTTTCCAGAACTATATACTATGAATTATATAATTATAGAAGTTCAGGATTTGGTACATTTTGCATAAAGAGTGACTACAGGCAGTCTAGGCTTAACGGCCATCTTGTGTCGATTTGAAATTATGACACCACTGAAAATACTTGACTTGACCAATCCTTGCATTTGTACCCAAGGTTATGTAATTATAATCCAGTTACTTGGCAACCGGTTCACAACAGTTAGTGTCCTGTAGTGCTTGCCACTTGCAACTTTTCCATCCAATCTCTGACAAGCAAAGTCAAGGGGGAAGCCAGTAGCATTATGATCCCATCATGACTTAACTCACAACCACAGGTGATATGCTTAATGACAGCAACAAAAAAGTTGTAAAATCAGGTGCAGCCAAATAATGCCTCACTTAATGACCACACTGGATAATGATGGATTTTTCCATCTCAGCTGTGGTCTTAAGTCAAGGACAACCTGTTAGAGTGAAACATACAAAATTCTTTACTACAAAGTTACTACTGATTTGTTGTGGCTGTTACTTGCGACCAGGTCCAAGGTCCAGGTAATAGACCAACACATTAAAAAGTTAACTACTTTATTGCAACACCTAAAGTACAGGAATTTCCCCAGGCTGCTTGCCTTCCCTTTAGAACAGGTAAGATTCCATGGAGTCTTGGGAGGGGTGTGTGTGTCAGTTCTGGATTTCTTTTGGCTGTGCAACAATTCAAGACTAACTCTCTATTTGAGTCCTCCTCCCTGCCTAGCTGGAAAGCTGTGATCAGTTTGGAAAGATTATTAATGATTAGCTAATTGGTCCAACCCATAGTTTTCCCATCATTCATTTACCCACCGTATCCCATGTCTCACTGCTTTTCCATTCTTCACATCTGTTCTAGTTTGCTATTTGAAACCCACCTGCTACTACCAGAGTTAAAAACCTTACACCTGAAATAATGTTTAACAAATTTAATTAAAAGTTTGGTATGTTATTAGGATTCAGTCTCTGGACACTCGTGCAGTTAAATAAGATTACAAAGAAACTGGAGATGTATGAATAACTTCAGCTAACAGGCTGCTGGGCTAATGAAATAGATTGTCTTAAGCCAATTATCACAGTTGCTGCTTCATCCACACCATTAACTAATTATAGCCATAAAGTAAGCTGAATTATAACTAAGAACAGGTTATTCTTAAATCATATTGAAGATTACAAAGTTCTACATGCTTTAAAGATCTTACTATAAGCATGGTTACTAAATGCTAATTGTTACTGCATCTGTACAATTAACTTAGCTGTTTGGAGAGATGAATAGACTAATAAAACTATGACAATTCTACAAAATTATTATAACCTCTTGTAATAGCTATAAATCTGAAGCCCTTTGCAGTTAAAAAACATCTATTTTAATATATGACAAAGACCTGAGAATGAGAGTGCTCTCACAGCAACACTAATCTAATGGTTGGCATCTTTATTCTTTTATCACAAATAAAATGGTTGTTCTTATGCTTAACAGTACAAAATGAAGCCCTGAAACCCTTATGGAAGTCAATTATGGAAGATTAATCCTTTCATTGACAAGGATACAATTATTATGTAGATAACTGTAACATTTATCTATCATATTCTGCATATAGATTCCTGACTACATCCTATTTCCCCATCTTATCATAATATCTAATCACCTACCAATTGACCTAACATAGATGATTACAAGACAATAGGTTTTGACAGATTTTCATGTATTTCTGACCTTTAAGAAGAATCAAGTAAGTGGCAACTATTTGTTATTCCAGTGGCACACTCCCTATGAGGTCTATAACCTCTTCAGGATTTGATTTTGGAACAAACTGCATACCAGACAAAACTTGGCTCTTCTGAAGTTGCTTATGTTTGGAAAGAGCACGCTGCTTATATCTGAAAACAACTATGTTTAAACTAATTGAACTGAAATGCTGCTTTATCGAGAACAGTTCTTACAACCTAGGAGAATTTAAGCACTCATTATAAATGGGAACCTGAGAACCAGGTGCTGTTCCTGAGTACTCAGATTGAATTACTAACAAATTTGCTAACAAGTTTTGTTCCTTACTCAGGACTAGTTCCTATAATTTACAGTTCTTCAGTTTTAGTTAGGGGTCTTCAAACTTGGCAAATTTAAGACTTGTGGACTTCAACTCCCAGAATTCCTCAGCCAGCCAAAGCCAAAGTTGAGGTCCACAACTCTTAAAGTTGCCAAGTTTGAAGACCCCGATTTTAGTGAGTTATAGCACAATGTAACTCTCCTCTAATAGGTTTATAACCTATTAGCAAGAACAAAATATCATTATCTACTTTATGACATAATCTGTAGCATATTATAGAAGACTCTAATTCTAACCAGATTTCTATTTGAGCAAATTTAAGATAATGTTTTATTATAGCCTACGTAATCTGGATTGGTAGTAAGACCACTGTCCTGTAATTATTTTTATCCTGATATAAAGTTGATTTCTAGAAACCAGAAAGATGCTAAGCAGTTATAATCATAAGTACACGAAATATATTTTCCTCCATTCCTACAACAGAACTAAAAGCTGGATTTTCAATATGGTGAGTAAAAATATGGGATTTGTAGCTACCGTATGTTATATATTTGGAATGATTTTGAAAGAGGACTAGAAAAATATATGAAAAATACAGCTAGTAATCTAGGTGACTATATATTATTACTATAAGTAGCATGAGGCAAGTTGAACTAGCGTTAAGCAAGGCAACTGGATATTCAAAGCTTCCACATCGTATTACTTTCTTCATATTACTAAAATGGTCCATATTATAGAAGTAGAGCCCAGTTAGAATTGCATTATTTAGACCTAATTACTCACATGCTCGACTATGCTCTCCTGCACAAGTTATTTTTAATTATTATTTTTATCTATTTAGAACATAATTCCCTATTCTCTCAACTATACCATAGTACTCTGGATTGCTGTAAACACAGTATACATTACTCCTTCTGTTTTAATACAAGCATTGTTAGGTTTTCTTTCTGCATTTTTATGAGCTTTTCTCTTTGGTTATTGATTTTATAGCAGAATAGTTACAAAATATACTCATTGCTGCAGTTTGAGATTTTGGAAAGAAGGGGCAGAGAGAAGGTAGCTGTAACAATAATTAAGTTATCCTAGCGTTCTTCATTTTTGATGGATTTTATTAAGGCAGGTCATTTTAATATTCTTTGTCTCTTCTTTATTTTGCAGTGTTGAACATCACCTTTTTTCCAAGATACATTTGCAAATATAATCATCCACTTGCTATAAATTCTAACATAATACAATGATTGCATTTTACAAACTATCTGTGAATTAATACTGTATATTGTACAGATGATTGATATATAGCTACAGTGTGTAAATCCAAAGGTAGAATTTAATTGATTCAAGCAATTAAAGACCTAAGTAACAATTATATTTTGAAAGACAGAAATGTTAACATGAAGGAAATGACCATCTTCAGCAATAAGGATAAATTGTTGATATAGGAAATTTATCCCTGAAACTATCCAAAAGTGATGATCATTATCCTTGACATCAGAACATTGTACATGAAAAGTTTATATTATTTTCAAACATTCTAACATTGGCTATAAACGAAATTCAGAGGCGCATTTTAAAGACTTTTGTGTTCAAAAAACATCCTGTTTGAAATTTGTAGTAGTTACTAGACTCTGAAAGAAAAGTTGCTCAGCACTTGTTCATTTCTATAGTCAATGACCAATTCCCGCAGTAGGAGGTATTCTGCACATTTCGTCAATATTTATTCCAAGCCACTAATAGAAAATGATTGTTCCATCTCTGTTCAGACTTGCTAAAGAAATATAAAGTATTCTTGATGTGCTCTGTTCATGTATCTCAATTATGTCTACCTTGAACAATACTCTAAAGCAGGGTGTCAAACTCGATCGCGTCACATGACGTATTGTGACATGTTGCGATGTTGCCTTTGCAGAGCTAAGGTGGGCATGGCCTGCATGTGACACATCCTTCCTGCGGGCTGCCAGTTTGACACCCCTGCTGTAAAGGTTAACTGGACTTAATTAGGAAGAATGAAAATAACTGAAGCTTCTTGAGTGTTGTGTAGCATGTACGGAAGGTATTAGGTTCAGATATAAACACTGTGTCCTGCCACTACAAGGTTCCGTTAAGTAATATTTTAGATAGAGCCTTCCTTTTACAACATAACTATCACTATGCATTTTCCAATTTCTACTATTCTACAATCTAAATTTTTTCAATGTGTGGAATTAGTGATCACCTGCCTAATGTTGCTATCCATTGGTGATGTATGGCAATGGCAACTCAATAGTCTGCAGCACATTTGTTAGGAGAAATGAGAAAATGCTCTCTTGTGACTCTTGGTGAACCTGTTCAGCTCTGTAGGCTCTCTTTGAAATTAGTAGAAAATAATCTGAAATGGAGAAGGTGGTTTTTCTCCTTCCAATGACCCTGTGAAAGGGAATTAAATATTACATATCTCTACTGTTATATGAACTTCTTACCTGTCTTTCTCATACAACAGATATGAAAAATTATTCTAAAAAGTTATGGTGCCCAACTTGTATTCTATACGTTTTTTACCCAAGAATTATGACTAATGAACAGAAGAAATGGGATAGAACAGTAAATGTTTCCAATAATTAATTTTTTATCTACAATACAGAGTAGGAAGGGGTTATTTAGGCCAAGACCAACTGTTTAGTGCAAAAATCTAAATTAAAGCTAATGTTTTTATTTTCATACCAACAGAATGTCCCCTCTGAAGGGAAGCTTACCACCTCCCTAGTTAATTAGCTCTACTGCTGAATTCTACTGAAAACAACCTGCCAATTCCTCTTCTATAAATGCAGAAAAGGCACATAATCTTCTATAAAGAGTTAGTGTAGCAAAAGAAAAAAGAATTATCAACATAATTGATAGTAGCTGATTATTTAAAAAAGAATTTAAAGGAACTATAATCAGAACAATGTAATCTTGGCCTAAACAAAGGCCTAAAGAAATATTCACAATGGATATGGATGGAAAACAGAGAGAATTCCCTTATTAAATTGCACAAGTAATGCCAAATGTGTATAGCAGATGAAAAAGGTTAGTGAAAATACTGTACCTGAAATCAATGTAATATACAAATAGTTCTACTATCATTCATCAACACTTATAACACAATGCAAGTCAGGCCTTTGCATGCTAAATTGCTATCAAATCTGAAATGGGAAGAACTATCCCTATTTGTCAAATGGCTGAAATGTGAAGAATCAACTCTCATTTCACAATTTTTTGTAAATACTTTAGCATTTTCCACATCTAAATTAGAGGGCCACCAAAGCACAAATACTGCTCCAAACAAATTTTGAGAAACACTAAAAGATGGAAAAGAGTATTATGTTTACTATCAACATTTTAAAATCAAATCATTATTTGCAACATGGAAGTATGTTGCAGTTTATGGAATGCAAGGAGCTCAATGTATATGAATCAAGTGAACTCATGTATAGTAATAAGAAAATCAACTGCCCACATCTCTAGCAATAGCTTAAATGAAGATGTATAAAAATAGTATGAAAAAAAGAAATTAACCTAGGCTGAATTACAGAAGAGGCAGCAAAGGAAAGAAAGAGATAATAAACTGAGGTAAAATAGACAAAATGTTTATTGTGATTCTGTGTATCAGTTATCTGTTTTGCGTGACCTACTATTTACTCTTGAATACAAGATATAGTTTTATGGAATTTATGTGTATAAATGAAATATTTTAACAGCACTTTGTTTAATGTCTTAGTGTGCACTTATGCTTGATGATGAACCATGTTTTTGGGATTTTAAACTACCACCGATTTATGAATTTTAAGGCTTTGGCTATTAAAATCAATGTCCAAGAGGATGTCTCACATTCAAATTAAATACTTTATTTAAAATCTTTAGTTATAGAACAGCATGTTATTTATACTACGTATCAGGCTAAGTCTGACTTACAGTAAAAGTATTTCTCATATTAAACTGAAATACATTAATGGATTTTTTTCATAGCAGTTATATTTCTATTTTAAAATGCATTTTACAATTATGATTGCATATATGCATAGTAGCACGGAGAAATCTACTTTGAATATTATAAATGGATAAAATAGAACTGATTGCAAAGCTAGACTTGTTAAATATGAACAGTGCAGGGAAGCCTTGCACTTATATTGTTTACATTTTAATACTAACAATACAAATATACTAAAAGGCATAAAAGACATAATATATTTCAGTATAGTTCATTAAGTACTGATTCAAAATCAGGGAATGTTGCACGAAAATAACATGCGCAATCTATAGCACTATTTTTAAAAGTGCTTCCACCTCCCTGTTTTTTATGGGACTTTATTTCACTAAACAATTACATACCCAGTAAAAAACCACTCACATTTCATTTAATGTTTTAAGTGGTTTAGGCTATATAAGGGTCAGAGAACTGTTTTCATATATAAAGTAATTCCCACTACTTGCTTATGTTATTTTGACATGAAAATAGCCAAGAGTATATTAAATTAGTGTGACTCTTAATCCATAGATATGGTCCTCTAGCTCACAGGTGTCAAACTCGCGACGTAAGGTGACGTGTCGTGACGTATTGCAACTTTTTCCCCATTGTCGGCAATGGAGTGGTCCTAATTTTGGTGTGAGGCATCCTGCCCACGGACCGGCAGTTTGACACCCCTGGTCTAGATAGACTGTAATTCAGCAACATTTGAAGGGTCCATTTTCTTTACTCCAATCCTAAACTGTCACAGTATAAAATAATTAAATCTAATCTTAGTCTTATTCTAAACTGAGGATACTGTGAATTTACCAGAGTATTCCTCTTCTTAAAATAATTTGTATCACTTTTCAAAATTAATTTCAACCTAAGTACATTTATGTGCTATATTGAGGAATAGTTTGTTTCCTTTAACCATCATGGATGTATTATTTTCACAGAATAGTGAATGTAATTCATATTCAATTTACATATGAATGAAAAATCATTTTTTTTCTTACATGATTAGAGTAGAAGCTCATTTTAAAAAACATTTTTTCTCTCACAATCATCCTCTGCAATACTTCACAAGTATTATTTGCTCAGGAAAGCAATATATTCTGCATGGAACTGCAGAAATGTAATGAAGTAAAATAAAAACTTGTGCTTCTTGAACAGCAGCTTGTGTGTTGCATGGCAGATAATTTTCAACTGTGATTTTAAAAACAGTCCTTAATTTGAAATGGAGACTTGCTTTTCAGAAAACAGTAATACTTACAACATATGCTGTAACCAGAAGTTGAAGATACAGTAATGTACCTATTTCCCAAAAGTATGGAAAAGCCTCATTGCTACAGTAGTTATACCGAATGTATAGGCTAAAAAAAATACATTTGGAAATGTTTAATAGACAAAAAGATAAGCTGCAATTTAATATAGGAAATGAACCAAATGATATTTGGACTGATTAAAATACTAATTCAAAGATAAAACTCACAGAGAATGAAAGAATTTATGTTCCACAGATTTTCACAAAACTAATTCTGAATATTAAAATAACTGAAGAAAATTAAGATTGAACTTTCATCAAAAATGCACAAAATTGTTACATTTACAATATATACTATCTTTCTACATATTCATGTGAAACTCAAATATTGTGCATTGCAGAATATGAGATTGAAATATTATCACTTTCACACATGCCATTGGATACAAGATAATTTTATTAGAAACAGAAATGAAAGTAAAACTAACAATCTTTGAACAGAATAATTTTATACTGGTATTTGAAATAGCCAAATAACAATCGCTGAAATCCGATGGCAAGGAAATTGTCTGAAACCTCAAAAGACCATTTCTGGGGAAAAAAGTCAAGTGTGTAGGTTGGCTTTAGCTCACTTGTGTATGGATCTGCATTACCCCTAGATTCTAATTCTTCCTTATCAGCATGGCATTATTTACCTTTTTAAATGTGAAGTGTGTTGGTTACTATACATGGAGATGAGATAAAGGGGTTACAGTACATAGTATCTTCTTCCCTTATATAATAACCTGGGGAAACATTTCAATTTTTCCAGCACCCCCAAATTCAGTACTATTACCAGCTCTAATCATATAGACAAACTTTCAAGACATTTACATAAATATGAATAAATATCCTAAGGCTAGGATTTGTACAAAAACTATTATTTCAAAGCAGAGGTAGTAAAATAACACTAACATCACATCATGGATGTGCATGCTTATAATACTTTGAGGGTAATCTGAACCAGTCCATTTAATTTTCAGAAAATATATAAAACATTACAAGCTCATGAGATGAAATCTTGCTATACATCATCATATCTATACTGAAAAAGTAATCTTATTTATTAGTGCAATATAAACAGACATGGTGTATAAAATATTCTTTACTTGTTGGGACTTGATGTTTTAAGTCTATATGATTTCATGTATGTCATCTTTATTCATGTTTCTATTTAGTAATTAAATGCCTTAATAAGATATACTGTTATATCTACAATGTAGAAATATGGGATGGTTAAAACTTTGCCACATTATTCCATATATAACTAACACAGGTTTCAGAAGTCAAAACAAAAATCCAATTCTATTTGGTTCCTGTCTTTATGAAATAATTAATTTAACCAAGAAAAGGTCAATTATACTATCTGCTTCAAAAATACAATTATAGTTAATTTTTAAACACCATAAAAGTACTACTGGAAAAACTGTATTTAATACCTAGTCTGCATTTATTTCCATATAAATTAGACTTAATACAAATAAGATACTCCTATATTAACACTGAAAATCAAATTGAAAATAACTAACAAGCAACTTACTAACATATAGATCAGGGGTTCCCAACTGGGGGTGCGAGACGATATTCCAAAGGATGCAAAAGTTTGGTTTAGAAGTTTTAAAATTATAGGGTATATGCATAGTTAGTTATTTTGAACTTTTGTAAGGGATGTGAGAATTTATCAGAAGTGTTCTAGGGGTGCGGGGTATAGAAAAGGTTGGGAGCCGCTGATAATAGAGTATTAAAGGTATTTAAATAACTAATCACTTTTTTCTCATACTTGGAAGAATCGCTGGCATTGAATGATATGGTTCCTCCAAAGCCTTGAATTTATTCCGGATTTCATTAATACATTTTCTATCATACAGAAAATCCTATCACATTTAACTATTTAATATTAAAAGAGCATTACATTGTTTGAATACTTAAGATATAAAGTACGTGCTTTCAAATCTTGAGAAACTCTTATTTTAATTAGTCTTTTAACAAAAATGCTTTTTATTTTCATTTATTGGAAAATATATGTTATAAATGTATAGCATATTTACCTAATTTAACATTCAAAGATATTTTATATTAATATTTACCAAAATAACAAACTATCATAGCAAAATGGCTATTTTAATTCATCCAAGCTCCTTCCAGGGACATTAATAGAATGGTCTCCTGTGAGCCTCAGGAAGTGAGAAAGCTGCTGCTTTCAAGCCCACTGACACTGCTATTATCCAACTCTAAGAACAGAATGTTAACACATAGTAAAGAGAATAATCTGATCTGTTGCATTTTGAAAGGATGAAGCAAGTAGAATGTTCACCCCTGCCCCCTAAACAGAATAGTTTCACAATGTTGATTATAAGCTGGGGATTGGTATATTAAGAAACATCTGACAATAAATAATGAAGAGATGGAGATAAAATGGAACAACAAACTTGGCCTAACTTATTTGAAATAGCAATGCATACATTATGTTTCTGTTCCGAACTGCAACAGTATTTTAAACCTGGAAACTTAGTTTGGGGGGAAAAACCTGTAGGCAAAATGGTATAGTTGATGCTATATTTAATACCCCATATAAAGTAATTTGGATAATCCAGTACCCACCAGCTTTAAACAAAATGGCCTTGCTAAATCTAAGTGAATAGTTTACATAATTGGGCCTTCCTAGTTATACAAGTCTACATGCATGCAAGTTGAAATAAGTTTAACCACCTAGATAAGAACAAGATAAATTCCTGACACATAGGATATTAGTTGTAGTTGAGATCAGAGACAAAGTTAAGGATATAAAAGGCAAACACTTGGACAGATGGTGTAAGTTTAAAATTGAGAAAGAGCATGTAAAAGAATGTTGGGTAAAAAATAGTCACAACTTTCAAAGAACATGAGGGGAAAGTAGCATCAAGGAAAATCACGCTCTTAGATTCAACCCCGTTCCACTGGATTCTATAGGAATGTTGCAGAAACGAACTAAGAAACATTTTGTTTTCCAGTAATTATCACCCTCAATTCTAGTTAGAAATACTTTTATTTGGGCTTGCGTGTGTAGTATATAATGGAAGTTGTTTTCGTCTCTCTTCATTCTAACATTCTGCTTCAAGTTAAGTCTAAGAAACAAAATATATGCAGAAAACCAATATATTGTTTTGACTTCTCTTGAAAACCTCAGTTGCACATCACTAGGAAAAACTATATAAAATAAAAACTTGAGTAGGCAAACGAATACTGTATGAATAGCAAATGTTTAGGCATAATTTTTAAAGAATTTGCAAGATTCTACTCACACATTTCAAGAAAGTATTCCTAATTATAGCCATATTTGAATCATACATCATAAAGGACTAGTACGTTATAACATTTCAATGCTACATTGAAGCAATCAACCTGTCAAGTAAATTTACTGTGTTGTAAAGATAGATGTGAAATTTCATCTGTTCCTTTCTGGAGAGGACCATATGATCAGAAATGTAAAATGGCATTTAAGTGTAAGAATGGAGGCTAGACTGAGAACAATTTGTATTAAAAGTACTAAATGGAAAAATTCAGGCTGAAGGTGTTGGTCATTTGTCTTGAATAATACATTCAGTTGCAGATGTATGAAAAACCCAAATATCAGGAAAATATTGTCCAATATATTGTTCTTCCCTAGAAAACTACCTGAGGTACACAACATAATAAATACATAGCCTTCCTTTAAGTGAAATGTTTTGATATTCCAAGAACTTTTAGATGTACAGGTGAGAATACCAATTACCTTATTCCTTAACTAGGCAGATTTTACTCCATTGGACTAGATGTCTCATTTGCAAAAGCTTTCCACCTTCAGTGAAAATATATTGCATAAGTGTAGTGTACTACAGATAATCCTCAATTTACAACCATTTGCTTAGTGACTGCTTGAAGTTACAATGGTACTGAAAAACTGACTTGTTTTTCACACGACCATTGCAGCATCTCCCTGGCCATGTGATAAAAATTCAGACACTTGACAACTTGTTCATATTTATAACGGTTGCAGTGTCCCGGTGTCATGTGATCAACATTTGCAACCTTCTGACAAGCAAAATCAATAGGAAGGCAGTCATCACGTTACTAACCTAACTGCCTTGATTCATTCAACTGTGGCAAGAAAGTTAAATGGGGCAAAACTCACTTATAACAAGTGTCTCACTTAGCAACAGAAACTTTGGGTCAATTGTGGTCATAAGTCAAGGACTATCTTTATGGCCCTGCATAAATTTTTCTTGTTTTTTTTGAAGCCATAAATGTTTTATGTCTGTCTGTCTGTCTGTCTGTCCCAGTATCAAAAATAGGAGAGCTGTGGCCCTTCCTTCAATTACTACCTTTGGAATACTAGAATATGAATTGTGTGGGTTTTCAAAAAAAAGCTTAGCTAACAGATGGTGGAATATGCATTAACGAATGGAAGATACTTGTGAAAGTGTAGTATTTTATATTACCAAGACCTATTGCATGCTGAGATGATTAAATTATCATAAAATAATTTAATACAGTAGATAAAAAATAATAAGTACTCTTTTTAATGTTTCTTTATTCTTTGAGGGAAAAAAATCAATCACATTCATAACACTATGTATAATAAATACAATTAAATAAGGCATACTTGAGCATGCATAATTTCTGTAACACTAAAGCAAATTGCCCAGAGATGAAATTTTGGGGATAAAATAAGTATATTGCCAAAAGCAGCACAGGAAATTAAGCAAAAAAGGTTGCCTGACCATAAAACTGAGGTTTGCACAAACAAAATGTATTATTAATCATATATAATAAGGTAAAGGTAAAGGTTCCCCCGCACATGCGTGCTAGTCGTTTCCGACTCTAGGGGCCGGTGCTCATCTCCGTTTCAAAGCCGAAGAGCCAGCGCTTGTCCGAGGACGTCTCCATGGTCATGTGGCCGGCATGACTAGCACGGAACGCTGTTACCTTCCCACCATAGTGGTCCCTATTTGTCTACTTGCATTTTTACGTGCTTTCGAACTGCTAGGTTGGCAGAAGCTGGGACGAGTAACAGGCGCTCACTCTGCTACGCGGCACTTGGGATTCAACCCGCCAAACTGCCGACCTTCCGATCGACAAGTTCAGCGTCCTAACCCACTGAGCCACCGCGTCCCTTAATCATATATAATGGTTGGGTCTAAATACTGAACGTAAAGTGCAATAACTTTCTTGCCAAATCAGAATGATTTTGATCAGCATTTTGTTTCCATTGATGGGTAACTAGATATGAAATTTATGCAGCTCCTGTTGAGCCTTTCAGCATATCATATAGTTATAGGTAATTAGGTTTATTGTCAGAAAACTGCAATATATACTGAGGATTACAATATATTGAAAGCAAGGGACAAAATTAAGTCTTAAGTGGAGGCTATCTGCATTGCCTAAATAAGGGCAGTTATTTTTTGCTATGCAGAAGCTAAACATGTTAACAAATAAACTATTATGAAGGAAATTTTTCTATGCCTTGGCCATTTTGTATTTTTGACTATGACTCAACATGCCTTTTCAATTTGCACCATTAAAACTTCAAGTATCCAACTCATCAGTTTACATTTAATTCAATATAAATGTTCTTCCACCGTTGATTTCCAAAATACATCAATGTTATTATTATTCTACAATCATTTTTTTTCTTTAGCCCTTATTATTTATTCATTCATACTTTCTTCTACAATAAAACCAGATTTTATCTGAACAGGTAAAATCTAGAGCATGACGATTTCACAAAAATTAATTTTTTCTTTGTAATAAAATACATAGAAAGGGAGAAAAGAAATCTTCTGACATTACTGTGTAATTTAAGCATTGATAAAGGAAGTCAATTTTTAGAAAGCACTTGATCATCGCTTTATTTTATCTTAATTTCATGCACTAGTGAATGAATACATATAAAAGGCAATTTTTAAAATATCTTCATATTCAAAAACAGTTGAAGCTTTCCTAAGGATTTACATTTCAGTAATTAAATCTGTTGGTTATCATATTAAAATTACTGTTGGCAACTCCTCTACCAATTTTTAAAAGTAAAACTACTGAAATCAAAAGTACAAACTGATTCTTTTAAAAAAGTAACACAATTCCATCACAGAATTTGAAAAACTTCGTTTTTAAAAAATTGATCTGTATGATAATGAAATGCTATTACAGGATATTTTCTAGAATTACTAGAGCTATGCTTGAGCATTACAAAAATTTATAACAGCGCTAAATTTATTCTGATTCCTTAATCTGTCCATTTGTAATGGGTAAATGCTGAATTCAGAAGACAAAACTAACAATTGGCAACAACTTAAAAATCTGCAGTTCCTTGAAGCAGACTATATACAGGAAATGATACATATTTTTAATTTATGTATTTGGCAAATTTACATGTAAATAATTTAGCCTGTGAAGTGAAGGTTATATAGTCCTGAGAATATAAAGCAAATAATTCGATATCCGTCAAATTCCATTTTGAATTGCTTTTATCAAGTTTTGGTGATAGTTTGTTGCTGGAACTTTGCACTTTGATATGGCCCAAGGGCTAATCAATAAAGTTGTTGATATCCATCATCTATCACTGAACTGTGATAGATGTGGCTCCAATATGCCTATTTTTTCAGAACTTTATACACACACAATGGTACTATTATTTTTTTATGATGGGTTATATATTACATTTAGCAACTAATACCTCTAATACTTTAGGAATTTGAAATATATTTAGAAGTAAGATTAAGACTATCTTTGCAGACATTTAAATAAGTGTTGCTACAGAGGAGCCAACACAGTCCCAAAATAAGTCAGGGTAATATGTGAAAATGAAGGGATCCAGATAATCTAACAGTTCTGGAATTCAGAGGCTTAGTGGTATGACTGATTTTTAGAAACAATTTGTTAAATCATTGCCAATTTAAAAAATTGATATATTAAAGAAAAATATTGTGGTCACATTTTCATGATATAAAACTGAAACTGAGCCTTGGTGGAGCAGTGGGCTAATGCCTCCTTAAGTAACACCAGCTGCCTGCAATTAGTGCAGGTTCGAGTCCCACCAGGCTCAAGGTTGACTCAGCCTTCCATCCTTCCGAGGTAGGCAAAATGAGGACCCAGATTGTTGGGGGCCATTAAGCTGACTTTGTAATAATGCCGCTTGGTGTGTGTGTGAAAGCCCTAATAAGCAGGCATATACATAGAATGAAGGCTACTGCTAAGCTTGTAAGCCGCCCTGAGTCTTCGGAGAAGGGCGGGATATAAATGGAATTAAAATTAAAAAAAAATAAAGAATAAAACTGAAGTTTTTAAAAATATATGCAGTCATTCCTACTTCTATAATTTTATTTTTTATGAAGAAAATATTACCTCATAAATTACATTAAATAATCCTAAACCTTATGACAAATTACTTTTGTAATGCAGGTTTTAGAAGTCAAAAAAAACCTGCATCTTCTGTGATAAAGCAAATAAGCCATTTAAAAACCAGGGCCAATTACAAACCAAATCAGTTCTGATTTCTGATGCAAAACTACAACAGACAAAAAGTAATGTTTATTAACAAATAGGGAAAATACAGACAAGTGCAATTTTTAAATATTATTTTTTAGAGAATACTTAAAAGATCTAAGAATAATTGCTTTGTACAGAGAATCCATACAATTGAAAAAGACAAATATAATTTACAGAGCACATGAATGGAAATTCATAGGACTTCTACCAGTGGGAAAATATTTTACAACAAAGTAATCTAAATCATGTATTTTTCACATTTTTTCTTAATATCTTCATATGAAAAGTAATTAAGGAAAAATAAGAAAAAATAAAAATAACTTCAAAGTACTAAATTTTAGGACTAGTATCTACTATTTCTTCACTTGGCAAAGTATCTGCCAGTCTATGCTGATATTCAATTGAATCTAAATTTAGGGTTACTGATATTCTCAAGTGTAAAAGATATTAAAATCTGATGTACTAGTTTGAAATTGATAGGTAATCAGATTTAACTCTCTAGAGTGTAAGTATCATTTTCTTTAACATTAGTTTATATGTATGAAGGCACATTATATTTGACAAATGTGGAATGAAAAACTGAAATTTTACTTCAACTTAAACGTAATGGTATATGATAGTTCTTATGAGTTACAGAAATATTCATCTAAATAATTCATTTTATTGCCATTACATACTGTTGATTCATTATTTATTTGTGTGTGTATGAAACCAGAGTTTTCTATTTTGTGAATAAACCACAAAGTCTTTAATTTTCACAACTCTACAAAAATCAGAAGATATCATGTTTAGCTGTAAAAAAATTAAGCAAAATGTTATATGGTGTCAAACTTAAATCATTTAGTAAGTACAAGGTAAATTTAGATTTATCCAATTTCTTTTTCACGGTTGGGGGGGGGGAGGAAAAAACTAAAATATTTACTGAAACTTCTTTACAAAATAGAAATAATTTTATCTAATATGTATAGCATAAATGTTTAGCATTTCACCATAATCATTCATCTATCCATTCTAGAAAATTAAGCCAAACAAATAGCATTTGCAATTTAGTATACTATTGACCCTTAGGAAATACATCCCACAAAAAAATGAAAGATTTATAATTGATAGATAGATCAAGGAACGAAAACATTTAAACAAGCCTCACAACAACCCTGTGAGGTAGGTAGAAAATCTTCCAGAACAAATTTCCTGGATGAGAAACTTCAATTAAACTTACCACAAGTGAAACAACATATAACAAGAGAAAGGAAAAGAAAGTTCATCCATCCATGTGTCCCAGGCAGATACATGAAACAAATGCTCAGTATATTATTTTAAGCTGAAAGTATTGTGTTATGTGTATAATATACAAGCAGCACTTTTTAAGAGTTCATTTTTAGTTGCTACACTTAAATAAAATTATGTAACTATGTTACTAGTTAATAGCTGTGTTCAATTTATCGTTTTATTTTTATGTATAAAAATAGTGCAACTAAAAATAAACTTAATCTGAAAATTCTTTGTACATTCTTATCATTTTACAAAGTTAGAATTCCCTATTGTTGCTCTAATAAATAACTAAGCACAACCCCATCTACAATTTTAGTTTAAAACTTAAGTTTTAGATAAGAATATATATATAAATGCTTATTGTTAGTCTCCAAGGTTTATATAATTAGATCCTTTTACATGTACTGCAAACATTATAGAAATGAGCAGAATTTATAATTTTCAAACTTTTTAGGTGGGATAAATTATCCAATCTATTCCAAATACTAATCACATGGTCAACAGCAGAATGTATGAAGTTTGCATCAAAATAATAAACCAATGCAAAGAAATGGAGCAAAGCAATGTTGAAGATTTTGAAGCTTATCCAAGAATATCTGATTGCTTTGTATTCACAGAAGTATGTAAAAGAAGAAAGAAAATGCCACTTTCTTTAATTTCCCTAAGCCAAGTAAGAGCCTATGATTCAAGAAAGGTTTATTCAGGAACTCCAAATGTAGTCTGTTGCTTCTAATATAATCAGCATCTCCATAGAGAAAAGGCACACTTATTTTAGAGAATATATGGATTATCAACCCAAAAATGCAAAATGGAATGCATTATTTCCAAACCTGAAACCAACCCCGCCATTTGTTCTTCTCTAGAGAGCAGGCAATGAAATGATTTAGCTTAGTTCACAAAAACATGACAATATGTGTTTATTCCCATAATAATCTGTAGTGCTTTATTCATTTCTATATACAAATGAAAATATATGTAAGTGATTCTGCCCATTGTCCTGGGAAGGGTCAACTGCTTCTGAGTATTTTCTCTACCTAGCATGAGTGAAAATGAGTTTACCATGCAGTCTTCCTAGCCTGCACAGATGATTAAGAGGAAGATGAAAAAGTGATGAAGATAAATTTTGCAATGATATTAATTTATACTGTGAACTATAAATTAAAATGTAATGAGTCAAGAGAGTATTTTTGGACAGTCAAATATAAGAAATTTAAAAATATCAATCTCTATGGTTACAATACAAAATATTTTTGAAGACAGCATAAAGTAAAACTAAAGACAAAAGTGATATTCTGAGAGATTTTAATCCCCTATTCTTTTTATGGTTAACATTGTTTAGCAAGAACTAAAAAAAAATCTCCCTTACCATATGACAGTAAATCTATCATCTATTTTATCACCACATGCTTATCATATAAACAAGACTCTCCCTAGTTTCAAGGACAGCATTCATATGCAAAATGTTTATGATTCAATCTTTGGATGGAAAAGCCAAGGGTTACTACCAGGTAGTAAAGTACTGGACTGTGTGACTTGGTACAAACAGTTGCTTGTACAGTGCAGATTATTTTAGACCTGCTGAGAAATTACTTATTATAATGGGTACGTACTGGCACAGAGGTCTCATGATGTTCATGATATATCCCAATCAAAATGCAATCTTATATAATATGGAGGAAAAGGACTTTTCTCCTTTTCCTATCAGAAAATTAATACAGTCATAGTTCTGCACTTGACTGCTTCAAAGCTTGTCAATTTCGTTATTTGACGCATTTTGAAGCAGAAATCTTTTCCTGGCACATATCTTTCTCCCAGTAGTCAACGCGCAAGGAAGAACTTGCTGACGTCAGCTGACTTGTGATTTGCTATTTCTTCCGGCCGAAATAGTGGCTCACATGGTTTTCTCAGTACCCATCGGTTTTAGTATTCATCACATCTTCCAGAACAAATTACCAATAAATACCGAGGTACCACTGTATAATTAACTCTTCCATTGGCTGTAATGATGACACCTGTCATTATTACTTCAATATTGTTGCTTCTATTTGGATCGTATTCACTTGGGCAAAAATACTACTTTATTGTTCAAGCAAAATATAATGGTATTGTTTCTTATTCACATAAATCACCTTTACTGATATTAGTAACCTACACATGCATTTCTCTTACATTTCCAACAAGGCTGTCTCTTAATACAAAGCTTTATCCAAAGTTCTCATGGGCTATTCTTGTTCATGTCCTCAAATCTCACTGAGTAATAACTTTGCTTAAAGTTAGGGGTGGAGTCAAATGATACAGCTTATAAATATAAGAGTTATCACTTCAAAACTTAATGTCTAGAATATTTTAAGGATCTACAATTGAGAAATTCCCTGAAATGAGTTGTAGAGATACACTACAGAAGAGGATTCCCAGAACATTATCTCACTCATTTTCTTTTAGTGAAGCAAGTCTTTCTTTTTCAACTTATCCACACGTTTGGCATTATAGGTATGGGTGAAAAAGCAGAAACAAACAAAATTGCCATAGCCCCATTCCTTCTTTGAAGAAATGCCAATGAACATTAGGGAGCTTATAATATACAATCTAGTTTTTTTAATTGTACAAATAAAAGCAAAATTACTAGGAATGTGTTATTCAACATGAAGGAAATGAACTTTCCAAGTATATATCTGATCACTGAATGCAATAAAGGTATAATAACTGTTAAGGAAGAACTGGTGCTTATTTCCCTCCTCTGAAGATACTGTCCAGTGTAAGAAAAATGGTCAATGTATCACTTTTTCTCCTGTCATTCTGCTCCAACTGACAACATTGGTGTTTTTATATGAAAGGGTGTACTAATTATTAAGGACTGGTGTACAAAAAATATTTCACACAGATCAGGGCGGCAGAAGGTTAAAAGTAGAACTGTTACAAGAACTGGTCTACAATTGGAATTCAGGTCTGATTTGCAAAATTACTCTTCCTTAAATATCACTTCAAAATATTCTTTCTTGCAATCTGCTGCATTGGTTCCCCCCCATTTTTAAGAATCCTGCTAACTCAAAGCTGTTTTCAAATAATTTAAAACATTAAAAGCAACAGAGGTTTCAATATGCTGATTGTGTCAAATGAGGCTTTTAAGCTATGTGTAAAATTTAAAAAAAATCCGCAGCAAAGAAAAAAACACTTCTGCTCTGCTTAGGGAAATCAAATATTTGTGCAAAGTCAGTGAGCTACTTGGTGACATAGGATAATTATAAAGACAAAGATTATAATATAAATACTTTACAGTTTTTATTAATCCTATTTCCAATTGTAAAAAGAAATACATATCCTCTCATTTCAAATGTGCAGGACTATAGCTCACAGAATTTCTAGCTGGCATAGACAACTTTTAGTTGCTCAGGAATTACGGCAGTTTCAGTTTCACAAATCTGGCAAGCCTCAAATTAGGCAAGGAAGATATGAAATATAAACTCAATTACTGACTGATAATTTGCCCTATATGTATTCTAACTGGATGAGAACCTGAGACATACAGAGATATCTGTGTACAAAGAATTTGCTTATAAGCATGGAAATAAAGAGGGGGGAAAACCCAACTTCCCTTTCATATGTTGTAAGTGCTAATTTGTAATGACTTGGGGGATATTTTGTGCATCACGGAAGACCGATCAGGAGAGCTGGCAGTAAATATGATGACCATGATAGACAGTATTTGGGATTCTGGACTTTGCTCAAATGCCATATTAGGATGAAGGCAGATTACTAAAAGGTTCTACTTTTACTAAAACCTACTCATCATTTACAACTGTTCTGTAATTAAAGTTACCAATATCTGATCAAGTTCTTTTAACAAAATTTGATTTTCATTAAAAGCAAGTCAACTTTTTCTTAACATACAAGGAAAAAAAATGCTCAGGCAAAAACTTTTATCTTAATTTCTATTATCAAGTTAAGTTCAAGACACTGGAGTAGGCTACCAGTATAAGTTTTTTTATTAAATAAAACCCCTCAGAATGTGTTAGTGTTATTAATGGGTAAAACTTAAGAAAGGCATATAGTGTTGATTTAGTTTAGCTGCTTATTTTTACAGATGTCCCAATATTTCCCTTAAGAAAAAAAACAATACCAAGAAGGCAAATGGACTATTGTAATAGATTTAAATCTACTATATAATGCTCCATTGAGACCCCCACTAAAAAGTAAGCAGCTCTTCAAGTCTCCTAAAAAAAATAGAAGAACTAGCATGTTTCTTTTATCTAAACTTGTGATAACCATACATACTTATTATATGCAGAAATGAAAAAATATAGGATAGTATCCAACACATTATCCTGGGTATGTAAGCAATTAATATTCATGGAACAAAAATGCTGGATACAATTATAATCTCTAAATAGTCCTGGTTAGACAGTTTATCATAAATAGAAAACTGTCCTAAAAAGAAATTTTAACTTCAGTGCATGTTAATCACAAAGTATTGTCTTAATTGGAGTGACATATATGTTGCTGAGTGGGTAGGTATATGTATCCCTACAAAGCATAACATGTAACGGAGTATCTCTATATTTGAATGTGCGTTATATACTTATTCCAACAATCTCAACCATAGCTTTTTACATAATCTCTGAAAGGCATTTAACATAAATGCATATCCTGTAATACTTTACACTTCTTTTTCCCCCCAAAATATATTAACCTATTCATTTTATGCCATACATGACATAATGCAGAAGATCTTCAATCCATATTATATAGATTTATGTAATGTTATTCTACAGAAAAGCTATTATCTACAATTTTTAAACATTTTTATAAATGTAACCTTTGAACAGGAGTGAAAGGCCTAAAAATCCAAATAAAGAATTAGAAAAAAATATTTTGCAGAAAGCTTAAGTCTTTCAAGTCTTTTTAGGCTTTTAACAAAACAGGATAAAATGCTTGCCTGCTCCGATTATGAAATATCTTGATGTATGTACTTACACCCTTGATTCTGGATAAATTTGCTTGACACATTTCACTGTCAAATAAAAATTGCCTGCATCTCCACCCACCCAACCCAGATAAACACTTTCAGCTACTGAAATCAGGTTCAGAAATACTATTAGAGCCCAAAAGGTCATACAACCATCTGTTAACTTACATGCACAAAAGGAGCTCTAAATAAATGACACAGGAGGCAATAAATTGACACGACAAGTAAATAAAAGGCTAAAGCACTCCAATACCATTGAAACTGTTTTAATGTTGTTGCAAGTCCACAATGCAACAATCACCAGATCATATAGACCCAAATATTTGGAATCACTTTAATTACCCTTTTCTCCTATTTTACATAAATTATGAAATGTTCAGCTCCTCTTTTACCTGAATTTGTGTATGCACCTAAGAAATCATTTTTCAACCCTACTTAAATTCTTATTATATGATTAAGAAAAAATATGAAAATATTAACCTCAGCTTCAATGTACAGTTTCCAGAATCTGCCAGAACTTGGGAACTGGGCAACAAGGCGTTCATAGGTCTTCCGTGCTTTGTCTATAGGTTGATTCTAAAAATTAAAAACCAATAATATTTACAATATTTATGATGTAAAATGTATTCACATTTACTTGAGAACCAAGCATTGTGAGTTGACCCACTGATAAGGAAATGTAATCCTATTTCACTAAACCTGTGCCTCTCGAATGAGAATGCTCCAAGCGTCAAGGTCATATGGATTCTCTTCTAGTTTCTTTTCAGCTTTCTTTACTTTTTCTGGGACATATTCAGCAGCCTAGAAAACACAGAGCAGAAAGTTAAGAGCCAACAACTAACATGGTAAATCCAATGCCATCCACAATCTGTAACTTTCATATTTATATAATCATAGTTATAATTAACAAATGGTATATTTTTTCTACTACTTAAGCATGCATAGAGGAACATATGAAGTACCCGTAGAATGTACTACATTGGATGGATTGCTTAAAGCCAGTACTGAAAATGTTAAATTCAATGTCTTCTGTGCTTATTATTTCATTGGTTCACAAAGTAACATTAAATCACAATATTATGCAGGTTTTGTGAGCCTTATTTGAGGATTATGGTGTGTGAATGTGTATCTTTTAAAGCATGTTTTAGGGGGGAAAATGTTTGAATATCATATTAAACTAAAAAAAATTAAGGCGTAGATTTGTAAACCCCTACTACCAAATTATTTAAAGTTAAAAGAAGTCTGTACACAGAACATAAAATGCCAAGATGAGAGAATATTTTTTTCTTATTAAATGGTAGGATTAAATCCTACTTACTTTTTAAATCCAATTTCAAAGAGTAAGTATTTAGACTTCTCTCAAATTTGGGATGGTATGTTCTCAACAACAGGCTATGTCAGTAAGGTATACATGATAATATACCCAAACACATTTTTACGGGCCTAACAAGTATGTTTTTCATTAAATTTCCTGAACCTAGAATAGAAACCTTCTTGTACTTGAATGCCAGTTTTTGACTATACTACAGTATAGTTCACTTTTAGCTGAAGTTTCTAAGCATGTTGAATATAAACAGTCACAGAAATGTTATTATCATGTTCTACAGCAGAAGTCACTGTAACTATTCTAACCAACCTGTCCATGATCCAAGGTGATTCAATGTTACGTAACAAGAATCCAATCAGTTTTAATTGTTAAGTGCAGACCTTAAAGCTAATGTGAATACGAGCAGTTGTTGTTCTCTTTGGAATGGCTCTCCTCAATATTTTATTTTACAGAATTTACCATCAGTTTCCTTTATAAATGTGTTATTTTTTCTGCTCTGCTCTTCTACTGAAAAGGAGGCTCTCTCCCTCTCTCCATCCATCCATCTGATAGAACGACCAATTACATTAGGATGAGGTGCACTTTTAGCTTCAAATGAAAGGCAATTAATTTTATTTTGATACATTAAACTGCTCAAAAAGCATGGGGATAGAAAAGTTACCTAGCATAATGGGGGGGGGGAGAGAAACAGCACAATCAAATAATGCAACAGAACAAAAGTGATGTTTGTGAGTTAGGAGTCAGAATGACCAAGAATGAAAAAAAGAAACAACAGGGAAACTAACTTGATAAGGAGAGCTACAGGAACCAAGGAGAAAGAATTAGAAAGTCTGTGGATCAAACAATAATAAAGTGTGTATACGTGAATTTAATTTATGTATACGTGAGACAACACTTAGGAGATGGCCCTTAAGGAGAAAAACGAACTGCAAATATGTGAATACTGGACTGTCTGTAAACTCAGCAACCTAATGCTGGATAGGAAAGTTCAGTGGGTTTTTAGTTTGGCAAATATTCATTATGAAAAACAAAACAAAGGAGAACTATTAATTTAGAATATTCATTCTAGGTTGTCAAAGCTGAGGGACTGTATCTAAATGCTTCTCACAGGCACAAAGGAATCTGGATACAAAATACATCTGGAATGCTTTGATTGAGAACTGCTAAAGACTCATTTATACCAAGTACATTATAAATATAAAACACGGTACCTAAGGACAAACAGTGTGGCAAATAGGGGAAAAGTATGTGGGAAGCAAAGTGCTGACTTCTATCATCGTCTTCATCTAGATTCTAGACGAATGCCTCTTACTCATAGACTGGTTCTTAAAAACATGGGTGTGACTACAGCCAAGACTGCTGCTGATAACCACATATAGCCTACAAAAAAGAAAACTAAGGTGGTAAAGATTACTTTCCACTTGTAATAGTAACTGGAAACAACTGAACCAATTATGAAATTGACCATACTGGTAGTCCTCCACTTACAGCCATTTAATCAGTAAGAGTTTGAAATTACAACAATGCTGAACTAAGGAATTTATGACCTGTACCCAAAATTACAGCCTCTGCAGCATCCCATGATTACACGAACAAACTTTGGGCATTTGTCAATGCACCCACCCTTACAACCAACCACAAGGATGCTGCAGCTGCCCCAACCCATCTTTCCCTGCTGGGTCCCTTGGGCCTACTTTCCACCTGGCTGGGACACCACGTGCCTTGAGCCTGCTTGCTGCCTCACTAGGTCCCACTTCCAAACTTGCAGCCACTTCTGAAATGGAACACACTTCTGGGATGGCACCATATAGCTTTTATACAGGAATGTGGTGCATTGATTGCCTCTTCTCGCAAAAGGCAATCTTTAGAAAAGGTGTGATGGGGGGAAGGAGGCCCAAGGATGTGGGATCCAACGGGGTAGGAAGCTGTGCAACGGTGCCTCAGGATGGGGAGGCCCTGACAGACCCAGGGAAGGCCGTGTATGAGCTGGAGAGATGCTGCAGTGCAGGCCTCCCCATGCCTCCCAGGTCCTCGCCACCCCAAGGTTCTGTTTAATGACTGCAGTGGGAACAGCCAGGATTGTGGTTATTAAATGAAGGAATCACAGACAGCACTTTGCTTACCAACTGCGATAATTTATGATCACAATTCCGAGTTCAATTGTAGCTCTAAGTCGAGAACTGCACGTATGTATCATGCAGCAATACAATTAATAAACAGAATAATTTTGTAGACTGCCCATAACACTTAAAAATGGGAGAACAGCACATTGTCTACAAGTTGTACATACCTTCTGAAATTCAACTGAACAAAAGCCTTACTGAAACTGGGGCTGAAATTTACACTTTTTTGTGAATAAACATTTAGATAATATTTGAAGGAGTATAACAGTTGTTTTAGGCTGGCATCGCTTAAATAATCAATTTTGGCCCACAAAAATGGGGGGGAAAGTAGTCTAAAAAACTTGGTTCTGCTGATTTAGCTCATAGGGAAGGCAAAAAGAAGTGCTGTCCTCAGGCTAGAAAGCACTGCTCATACCTGTAATAAAAATTCCCATATTTCTTTGGCAAAAGTATTTTTCTATATTGCTTATTTAATTTATACCTCACATTTCCTGCAATCTAATCAACCAAGGTGGCTAAGAATCAATGCAAAATAAAATAAAAATGCAAAGACATAAATTCAGTTCAGAAATTAATGTTTAAAAATCTGAAGAAACAGATGTTTCTTTGCTATTCTGATAAAAGAAAAAAAGATGTGGGCTGCCAAAGCAATTTCTATTTCATGGCCTAATAACAATACCTCCACATAGCATATAAATGAATCTTTTGCATAAAAGTTCTTTTATATGGTGAGGTCCTAAGTAATTTAGAGAGTTTAACATCAACATCCTAAATTATACTGAATAAAATGAGAAGAAAGTCACTTGTAATTGGGTACTAGTGCAGATTTTGGCACCAGATAATTAAAACAAAATCAGCTGCTTTGCTTTGCATTAATTGCAATTACCAAACATTTCTAAAGGTTAGCCATAATCATAGAAATGTGTTTTGTAAACTTAGTGACAACTGAAGAATAAAGAATATATTAGGCTGCAAAACTGTTTCAAGAGTGTAAATCAATAAAAACAGAATATCCATCACTAAATCTTATTTTTCTATCTTGCCTTGATTTAACTTTTAACTTCTTCTCTCTCCCATTTAGCCCAAATTACAGAAGTTTCAATTATATTAATCACTTCCCGTATATCATTAGCATATCCTCGCTAAGAAGTTTTGTGTCAATGTTCAATGGAATAAAGAATGGACTCTGTGGGAATCCTTTTCTCAATGGTCCAGGAACTGGTAAGTACAATACCACCCCTCTTTGGACATGGCACAACAGATAAACTAAAACTATTAGAGTCTAGAAGGCTACCATAGCCGATAGAATCAAAAAGCTGCTGACACATCTGGAAGGACACTACTCTATCAATTTTTAGAATACAGTATATAATACACCATGTACCGTGTTATTAAGCTATGTCAGTAGATCCTCCTCTATTGTAATACAGCATTTCCGAATGCTGTATTACACTTCTAACTTTCAGAAAGTTAGAAGTGCTGATTTAGCAGTAATAGACACTGGCTATTTTTTCCAGCAATGATAGCTACCAAAATCTAACCGACCAAGTAGCTCATTTGATATGAGCTAACAAACTATAATCACGTTATTGTTTTTTTAAATCTGTTTTTGAAAATCAAAATAATATCCTGAACTAAAAATAGCCTTTCTAACAAAGCAACTTTAGGTATTACATTTTATGTTAATATTTTACATTTAATTTGAATATTAAACTAATTACAACAGTAATATTTTTCCACATTATTCTTCTACTTTAGCTAAAGCATAGTATCTGATTTCAGCAAATCAATAATCTTTTAAAGGTATCTCTTTTTATTCTGATTGGAGTCAAGCTTGATTTGGGCCACATAATTTCAACACTATTGTCAACTCTGCAAGGAACCTGAAGCCATTTGGCTTGTTTTTGGTTACCACCAGTGGTGGTGCAATTTTTCTGCTAGCTTAATTCTGTTCGGGGGAACCAAGGTCATTTCTGTTTGTTAGAGTGGGAAGCTGAGCTTTCTGTTAGAAAGCCTGCCAAATTGTTCTATTGGGAAACGTAGCTGATTGCATAGTAATGGGGTGGAAACTTTAACTTTGTATACTGTAACTTTTTGGAGGGAACTTTAGTCTTGGTTTCACTTTTGACAGTCCTGATGCTTTGTAGCCAATAAACATGTTCTTAAAGGAAACCTCAAACCTCAGAATTCTGTTTTAGTTGGTCTCATCTATCGGAACCATGACAACTGCACTTTAAGAATAGCACTGATTACAAGTTTTGTGATACAACAAACCCTAATCCTAGTAAAAATCAGGAATAGCTACGATTTTGAACATTTCTTCTAGACAAACTCCAGTTGTAGTAAAACTCCAGTTGTAGATTAGAATCCCACCTCCGATTGCTAAAACAGGATGCCATGAATTCATACAAATTTACTCAGAAATAAACACTATAAATTCAATGATTTATTCCAAGTCAAGCATAAATTAAAGCTGTAGATTAAATCATATTGTGTCCATATGATTATGGAACAATATTGGTTTGTGAATCATGTTGTCAGTATATTATCTTAAAAATTGGGGAAATCATCTTCTGTAGATTTTAGGATGGCTAAAAGAACACAGTTAAGAGGACTTCAGTTCCTCTTTAATATTCAAGTCAACTGGTATTATAAAATGTGCATTTGGAGAAGCAATGGGAAGATGGAGTTTTGGCAACACAGAACCTTTCCAGAGAGAGGCCTAGACCAGGGGTAGGCAACCTCGGCTCGTTTATGACTCATGGACTTCAACTCCCAGAAGTCCATGAGTCATAAAAGAGCCGAGGTTGCCTACCCCTGGCCTAGACTAAGAGACTGTGTAGTCCAAGCTGGATGGGGGAGGAGCAAAGAGAATCTCTCAGAATATATCTAGCTTGAGCTTGGCCAGATTCTGTCTATTAATTCTAAGAAAATAAAGGATTGGACTCAAATGGATTTCACTGTCTTGTTTGGGCTTGGGCTTGACAATTAAGATTTATGAGCATATATAATTCAAACTGTAAAAGAATCTAGTTCCCAGAGATCATGGTGCTGTACAGTATGCAAATAGATGTTTTTCTATTGGTACAAAATTGAAACATATGGCTATCTATGAAAAGATATGGGCAACAAAAGAAAGGCCACTGAACAGTTTAGCTGCCTATATAAACTGTCCTTTGGAGTGTGTATTTTCAATTCAATAACAACAAGGTTACAAAATGTCAACTTCATTTGCATATTAAGCCCCACGTTAGTAAAAATTAAAAAGAGTCCAAAAATAAAGGATTCTTTTGATATATTATTTTATTAGAAACCTTAATGAACTGTGCAAACTTATATTCCATCATTTTTTGGTCAGGGGTCCCTTAAAGTCTTAGAGTCAGTGTTTGATCTAGTTTAATATATGATCTTATATTGAATTACATTTTCATAAAAATGTAAAGATAGTAAAATTTAAAAATTCTTACATTTTCTATGAATTTCATGTAAAATGATTTTTCCTACTTGTTTCAATTTGATAGCTGAGAACAGATTTGTCACTCCTTTTTTTTCGTGGAAGCAAGGATTTCTTGAGGGGACATTTGGTGCTCTAAGCTTCATTGTTTGCTTGCAGACGTTTCATTACTCAAAGTAGGTAACATCATCAGTGCTAGCAAGGAGAGGGTTTGCTCTCAGTTTATATTCTAATCGATTGCCCTGTCAGTGTTGGTTGAAGTGAACTTGGAGATTCTTTGGTTAGGCTGTGAGTTTGAAAGTTCCTTGATTGGGCTATAGTACTGTTTGCTTCTTGACTGTTGGACTGATGTTAATCTTGGAGTTAATCTATGCTCATCTGGGTGCTAATTGCTGGCAGGGAGGGGTTTTGGCCTTTTTGTTCACTTTTGGGCTTGCTGATTGTTTCTTTTACATAGTATGTAGATATTGTTTATGTCTATGTATCTATTGATGGCTAATTTGTCAGAGTGCCAGGTTTCTAGAAATACCTTGGCGTTTTTGGACTTGGCTTGATCTAGCATTGCTAGTTTCCAGTTGAAACTATGGTTACGTCTGTCTATATGTTGTGAAATTAAAGACCTTCCATCGTGTCTTCTGACTGCTAGTTGATGTTCATGGATGCATTCTGCCAGTCTTTTGTTCTATGGCTGTTATAATCATTATACTGTGTGTTGTAGATGATTCCTGTTTTTTTCTTCTGGGACTGCTGAGTCTTTTAGTTTTCTTAGGATGTTTAGGAGGGTTTAAGTTAGCTTGTGTTTTATGCTGATTCCATGTGGATGTAATCCTCTCTTGGTGGTTCCTGAGATGTTTTTGATGTATGGCAGTGTTATTCTTTTTATGGCTTGTGCTGGTTGTGCTACATTGGGTTGAGTGGTCAGAAACTTTTTGATGAAGTTGTGTGGATATCCATTTTGTTGGAAGGTGTTGTATAGATGCTGTTTCCTTTTTCTACTGTTCAGGATTGCTGCAATGTGTTTGTGCTCCTCTAAATAACATTCTCACACAACTTTGCTTGGGAGGTTGGGTTATTGCGTTGGTAGTGGAGCGTGTGATTGGTATGGGTGGTTTTTGGGTATACAGTGTTTCTAGTTTGCCACTGTGATCTCTGCTAATCCCCAATCACAGAATTGCCCAACAGCTAACAGTAAACAGATCAACCAAAGAACCCCCAAGATTACTCCCATCAATACTGACAGGGCAAGCCACTAGAATATAAAGCAAGAACAAACTCCACTCCTTACTAGCACTGATGATGTTACCTATTTGGGGTAATTAAATGTCTGCAAGAAAACAACTAAGCTTAGAGAGCACCAAGGACCCCTCATTTCCAATCAAAGCTACAAATATTCCCCTTTAAAAGATTTCTTTTGCAATAGAGTAGAACCAAAAAACATTAAAGACTTTCTCTTGGATCTCTGAACCAATTCCAGTATTTTCTACACTATTCTCAAGAGTAGAAATAGTTTAAGAAACAATGCACTAAACCATTCTGAATAGTTCAAAGAACTGTATCATGGAGCCATCTTATCTCCTTTAAAAATCTGAAGCAATTATAATTTCTGCTTGGTTTTAAGTGTTTTGGTTTATGGTAACCAGAAATGGTGACATTCCAAGTTTGGATGACACACAATTTTTTACAAACACACATATAATTCCATAAAATTGGGTTGAGAAGTTTGAAGTCCTCAAAAATTTTAATGCTAATTAAGCAGAGATTCCATTTCCATGTTTCTCAGTTATTCACATCTTCATAATGGGCATTTAACCACAGACTATGTGAGTCCAGGAATACAATACTAATTCTTCTCCAGCAGTAGATACATGGATATAGTCAGTGAATAGCTATGTTTTGTTCAAAATACATTTAATACTTGACTTTCTTTTAAAAAGAGACCGGACTACAGAATTAAACATGAAGATGATATCTCTAATGTTTCCATATTCATGAATACAAAAGAAATTCCTGTTAAGACTCCCCTTTTATCTTTCATAAATTACTCTAAAATAGTGTTTCTCAACCATAGCAGAAGCATGGACAACTTACAGTATCTTTGCCATGAAAACCCTATGGACAGTACCAAAAGGCAAAACAATATGACGCTGGAAGATGAGCCCCTCAGGTCGGAAGGCGTCCAATATGCTACTGGGGAAGAGCAGAGGGCTAGTACTAGTAGCGCCAGAAAGAATGAAGCGACTGGGCCAAAGCCGAAAGGACGCTCAGCTGTGGATGTGTCTGGTGGTGAAAGGAAAGTCCGATGCTGTAAAGATTTTTTCTCCATAGGAACCTGGAATGTAAGATCCATGAATCAAGGAAAGTTGGACGTGGTCAAACAAGAGATGACAAGACTGAACATCGACATCTTAGGTATCAGCGAACTAAAATGGACAGGAATGGGTGAATTTAATTCAGATGACCATCAGGTATACTACTGCGGGCAAGAATCCCTCAGAAGAAATGGAGTAGCCTTCATAGTCAATAAAAGAGTAGAAAAAGCAATACTGGGATACAATCCTCAAAATGACAGAATGATCTCAGTTCGAATCCAAGGCAAACCATTCAATATCACAGTAGTCCAAGTCTATGCCCCAACCACCAGTGCTGAAGAGGAAGAAATTGACCGGTTCTATGAAGCCCTACAGCACCTTATAGAACTAACACCCAAAAATGATGTCCTTATCATCATGGGGGATTGGAATGCTAAAGTAGGAAGCCAAAAGATAACTGGAATAACAGGCAAGTTTGGCCTTGGAGTACAAAATGAAGCAGGGCACAGGCTGATAGAATTTTGTCAAGAGAATACGATGGTCATAGCAAACACTCTTTTCCAACAACCCAAGAGACGGCTCTACACATGGACATCACCAGACGGTCAACACAGAAATCAGATTGACTATATGCTCTGCAGCCAAAGATGGAGAAGCTCTATACAGTCAGTAAAAACAAGACCAGGAGCTGACTGTGGCTCAGACCATGAGCTTCTCCTTGCAAAGTTTAGGCTTAAACTGAAGAAAGTAGGGAAAAGTACTAGGCCACTCAGGTATGAATTGAATCATATCCCTGTTGAATATACAGTAGAGGTGACAAATAGATTTAAGGAATTAGATCTGATAGACAGAGTGCCTGAAGAACTATGGACAGAGGTTCGCGACATTGTACAACAGGTAGCAACCAAAACCATCCCAAAGAAAAAGAAATGCAAGAAAGCAAAATGGCTGTCTGAGGAAGCTTTGCAAATAGCTGAGGAAAGGAGGGAAGCGAAAGGCAAGGGAGAAAAACATAGATATGCCCAATTGAATGCAGAATTCCAGAGAATAGCTAGAAGAGATAAGAATGCCTTCTTAAATGAACAGTGCAAAGAAATAGAAGAAAACAATAGAATAGGGAGGACCAGAGATCTTTTCAAGAAAATTGGAGAGATGAAGGGAACGTTTAATGCAAAAATGGGCATGATAAGGGACCAAAATGGCAGGGACCTAACAGAGGCAGAAGAGATTAAGAAGAGGTGGCAAAATTACACAGAAGAACTATACAAGAATGAGCTTAACGTCCCAGATAATCACAATGAGGTGGTCACTGACCTCGAGCCAGACATCCTAGAATGTGAAGTGAAGTGGGCCTTAGAAAAGCTGAGCAACAACAAAGCTAGTGGAGGTGACAGTATTCCAGCTGAGCTATTCAAAATCTTAAAAGACAATGCAGTAAAAGTGCTACACTCAATTTGCCAGCAAATTTGGAAAACTCAACAGTGGCCACAGGATTGGAAAAGATCAGTTTACATTCCAATTCCAAAGAAAGGCAGTGCCAAAGAATGTTCAAACTATCGCACCATTGCACTCATTTCTCATGCTAGTAAAGTCATGCTTAAAATCCTACAAGCTAGACTTCAGCAGTATGTGGATCGAGAACTACCAGAAGTACAGGCAGGATTTCGAAGAGGCAGAGGAACTAGAGATCAAATTGCCAACATACGCTGGATCATGGAGAAAGCTAGGGAATTCCAGAAAAACATCTACTTCTGCTTCATTGACTATGCTAAAGCCTTTGATTGTGTGGATCATAACAAACTGTGGCAAGTTCTTAAAGAGATGGGAGTACCAGACCATCTTATTTGTCTCTTGAGAAACCTATATGCGGGTCAAGAAGCAACAGTGAGAACTGGACATGGAACCACTGATTGGTTCAAAATTGGGAAAGGAGTCCGGCAAGGCTGTATACTGTCGCCCTGCCTATTTAACTTATATGCAGAGCACATCATGAGAAAGGCAGGGCTAGATGAATCAAAAGTTGGAATTAAGATTGCCGGAAGAAATATCAACAACCTAAGATACGCAGATGATACCACTCTAATGGCAGAAAGTGAAGAAGAACTAAAGAGCCTCTTGTTGCGGGTGAAGAAGGAGAGTGCAAAACTTGGGTTGAAACTTAACATTAAGAAAACCAAGATCATGGCATCTGGCCCTCTCAATTTCTGGCAAATAGATGGGGAAGAAATGGAGGTAGTGACAGATTTTATTTTCCTGGGCTCCAAGATCACTGCAGATGGGGACTGTAGCCAAGAAATTAAAAGACGCTTGCTCCTGGGGAGGAAAGCCATGGCAAATCTAGACAGCACACTAAAAAGCAGAGACATCACCCTGTCAACAAAAGTGCGTATAGTCAAGGCTATGGTCTTCCCAGTTGCAATGTATGGCAGTGAAAGTTGGACCATAAGAAAGGCTGAGCGCCAAAGAATTGAGGCCTTTGAACTCTGGTGCTGGAGAAGACTCCTGCGAGTCCCTTGGACTGCAAGGCGATCAAACCGGTCAGTCCTAGAGGAGATCAATCCCGACTGCTCTTTAGAAGGCCAGATCCTGAAGCTAAAACTCAAATACTTTGGCCACCTAATGAGAAGGAAAGACTCACTGGAGAAAAGCCTAATGCTGGGAAAGATTGAGGGCAATAGAAGAAGGGGACGACAGAGAATGAGGTGGCTGGATGGAGTCACTGAAGCAGTAGGCGTGAGCTTAAATGGACTCCAGAAGATGGTAGAGGACAGGAAGGCCTGGAGGAACATTGTCCATAGGGTCGCGATGGGTCGGACACGACTTCGCAGCTAACAACAACACAAGTGTTTCTCAACCATAGCAGAAGCATGGACAACTTACAGAATTCCCCAGCCAGCATCTTAAAGTTGCCAACATTGAGAAACACTACTGTAACTTTATGCCCGCCCAACAAATGGATGTACACAAATCTGTATAATGGAGAGATGCTAAATACCTTTGTCAGGAGAAAAGAACTCCAATAGATTATAAAACATTTTCAGAATATAAAAAATATCTCCTGTTTTTGGTAATTCCCATCTCTAAACTATAAGGATAAGGCTAAGCAATCTGTCTCTGTATATCCAATTCTATGCACTTTTCTGATAGGAAAGTATTAAAAGCATTACTGGACTCAATTGTTGAGTCCTTTGTTTCTTAGATGTCTAGGTCTCCTTCAATGCACAACGAATGAGGCAACTGCAGCTTAAAAAATGTCTGCATAACATGACATCTCAAATTGTTGTGTTGTTGGAAGAATCAGGAGAAACTTACAAACAATATATCATAGCAAGAAGGGTAGTCAATAATAGCTTAATAGTTCCAAACCAGACACAAAAAACAGGTACCCTAAAAATAATTTCCTGGCCTATTCTCAATTCTGATATTTCAGTAACTAGTGAAAGTAGGGAAGAATATCAATAAATATCAATTGCTTAAAAAGAACTTTAAGCTTTGCTGTGAACTTCTGGAGACATCTAACAGGCTTCAGTGGGAAACAAGAAGTTAGACTAGAACTAGATGAACGTTGTTTTTAGAATACAGCACAAGTCTGCCACCCAGAGGATCTACCCCTAAAAGTGAAATAAAACATGCCATAACTGTATCTAGTACTCTGGGGTTTTTTGCATATAGATCAAAGAATCTAACTTCCCATAGAAAAAAATCAGAAGTCAGGCTGTATGTTGTTGGTTGATATGTGCCGCAGAGTATGCTTGTTTCCTAAACAATCTCTCTCTCTCTCTCTCTCTATATATATATATATACACACACACATATACATATATACACATATACATGTATATATATATGTGTATGTATGTGTGTATATATATAAATAATATACACCCCCCCAGAAATCTGAGAACTCAGAAGGCAATTTTGCTTTTTCAATGTCTTTTTAAATCTTTCAAAACTAATTATACAAAGATTCAAAAAGAGGAAGCCATCCCTAACATTCATTGTTTCCACAGAAACTATAAAATCTTTATTTCTTAATGTTTACTTTAAAAGAAGCGATATACTTTAAAAGAAGCGATAAAACAAGCTGGCCTGGCCTGATGGGACGGGGTGGGATTTTTATAAACGACTTTAATTTTAAATTTGTATTAATTTTATGGGCATTGTTTAATCATGTTTTAATTATTTTAATTTTTGTATCTAGTTTTAATGTATTGCCCTGTTCACCGCCCTGAGTCCCCTGGGAGAAGGGCGGTATATAAATTAAATTAATAATAATAAAAATAATAATAATAATATTTAAATTTATACATATAATCTGCCTACAATTAAGTAAAAATAATTCAACAGAACAGATTAAGTTGTACATTTTTAACAGGCAGCTGTGAAAGTAGGTGAGGGACATCTATGTAAAAACTAGTTTTTGTCAAGAGTCCAATGAGTCTGAATCCTAATACCTTTTGCATATAATTTTCTTAGATGTACACACCTACAGACACAGACGATATTGTCTTTCAAGGACACAGTTTATGCAACAATGCATTTATTAGCAAATCTGTTACATCAGTTTAATTTTTAAAGATATCCACCTCAATTTGAAGATACAAAAATGTAGTACATAGGGCTCAGAAGTTATATTTTGAAACATTTTTCAAATCTTTTAATATTCTTTTATGAAAACATATTGCATAAACCTCTAGGTTGCTTTATGTTAGAATTTAGCACACATTTGTTTCCCTAGCTTCTTACAACATTTAAAAAGAGAAATTGTACTTCAACTTCCAATTAAACCAAGCCACTAGAAGTGCATGCTAAAATTATGGTTCTATATGTATTTATGGTAAACTTCCTTGAATTAAATCAAAGCGACTGTGGAGTTACCAAGATCAACTTTAGCCTAAAAAAAAACCCTCAGCGGGGGTGGTGCCTTTGGAGACTGTACTAATTGGAAATACTTACAGCAACTGGGATGGCGGAACAGAAAGTAAAACGAATACAGCCGGTCCGCGCCACATTTATGAGTTGAAATGAGCGGGGGCGACAACGGAAGAAAGAGGAACAGCTCCCCCCAACACAAAGACGTTAATAAGGCCTACTCCTCATTATTCTAGAAACCGCCATTTTCATTCCCCAAAGCCTCAGCCGCCTGTCAGCCGAGCCCAGTCACACCCCTTCTCGAGAAGGGATTCCCCGCCAATTGCTTCATTGAGCTCGGAAGGCCCTGGCCGCTCACCTGGTCACCGGCGGGAGCTTCTCCAGACATGGCGGGTTAAAACGGTGCCCGGAAGTAGCGGGGGGAGCAGGAAGCAGGGTCCGATATCAATAGATATGCCTATTTCTTAACCCTCCTGCCCACCCGCCTCCCGTTCTCTTCCCTCGCAAAATCCCCGGGCAGCCCGTAAGTGAACTAATCAAACCCTGCGTGCAGCTTCCACTCGCCCGAGGAACAAAATGGCGGCTCAACCGCCCCCAACTCTTTGCCTTCCTCAGTAAAGGAAGGGGGCGGGGCTGACCGGCAAAGTGCGAGTGCGCAAGGAATAGTGGGGGGGGGGGGTGTTGTCTTTCTGTGTGGAATGGAAGGTTGAAGCGCAGGGAGCGGCGCGCCAGGGGTTAAACAAACAGAACGCGAGCTGGAACGGAGAGAGCGGCAGCGTGAGACGGGAATGCCGGGAACGAAGGAGACTACACTCAAGCCACATACACCGCGCATGAGCGGAAAGAAAAGCAAAGCGGGCGCGTTTTGATTTGGCGGGTAGTGGTGTGTCGGGAAGGTTTTAACGCAGAGGACGTTTGCCCAGGCGTGCGGATAAGTCACGTGGACGTGAGAAACAGAGCCTTCTGCACGATGGGGTTATTAATGGACCTGCCCCCTTTTTCTCCCGTCTGCTCTAGAATTTCTTACGCGTTGTGTGCTTCTGGGCTCGTAACCGATGTAACGTTAGGCCAGGGGTCGGCAACCTCGGCTCTTTTATGACTCGTGGACTTCAACTCCCAGAATTCCTGAGCCAGCATAGCTGGCTCAGGAATTCTGGGAGTTGAAGTCCACGAGTCATAAAAGAGCCGAGGTTGCCGACCCCTGCGTTAGGCAATCTCGACAAACCCCCCCCCCAAGAGTTTCAGTCTCTTTGTCTATTATTCATATGAAACCGTGGGGCGACATCGCCAGAATGAGATGCTCTATTAGAGAGGTCCCCAACCTTGGCTCCTTTATGACTTATGAAGTCCACAAGTCATAAAGTAGCCAAGGTTGGGGATCTCTGCATTATGCATAAATCCTTTGGGCGGGGTGCATGTGTTTAGTTTTCTTAAGAGCCTTGGTGGAGCAGTGGGCTAATGCCTCCTTAAGTAACACCAGCTGTCTGCAATTAGTGCAGGTTCGAGTCCCACCAGGCTCAAGGTTGACTCAGCCTTCCATCCTTCCCAGGTAGGTAAAATGAGGACCCAGATTGTTGGGGGCAATAAGCTGACTTTGTAAAAATGCCGCTGGGGGGGGGGGCGAAAGCTCTAATAAGCAGGCATATACATAGAATGAAGGCTACTGCTAAGCTTGTAAGCTGCCCTGAGTCTTCGGAGAAGGGCGGGATATAAATGGAATTAAAATTAAAATAAATAATTGGCTGTAACGCTGTTTGCTCCCGGACTCCTAAGGAAGCTTCTGGTTTTCTTGCTTCTTGTGTAAGGATAAGGATTTTGCTGCCCCAGTTGTGGCTCATGCCCCCCCCCCTCCTGCAGCTGTTCTTGGAAAAGGTGGGCTTGGTAGCAGCGTTTTATGTGCCATCAAGTAGTTTTCGATTTCTAGCAACCAGAGATAGATATTTTTTTTCGTGATGATCTATCCCTGACTTCTTTCTTCAAGTCTTTTCTATGGTGCACTCATCCTCACCGTAAAGAGTCCTTCCACCTTGCTACTGACAGTCGTCTCTCCTTCCACCTTTCCCAGCATTAAGCCCTTTTCCAGAAAGCTGGGTCTTTAAAGTAGCCAAAGTAGGGTAATTTGAGTCTGGACCTTTGTGCCTTGAGAGAGAACCTCTGGTAGGTACCTTAGTCTATGAAATTGCTCTTGGTATAGTTACCTATGAATAATAATAATTTATTAAATATATATCCAACCCAACCCCCAGCAACTCTGGGTGATTTACAGTTATTGAACAACATTTCAAAACAGAGCTATACAAAAACACAACAACAGTATAAAACAAAAGAACAACAATGGCAAAGAAAATAAATCCAGAGGGGAATACAAAAAGAAGAAAGGAGGGTCAATGATCCTCTCCAAAGGTCTGGGTGAATTCAGTGATCAAATGAATTTGATAAAGTCATGTATTTTGAATATACAGATAGTTCTCGACTTATGATCACAACTGAGCCCAAAATTTCCGTGGCTAAGCAAGAAAGACATTGAGAGAGTTTTGCCCCATTTTACGTCCTTTCTTGCCACAGTTGTTAAGTAAATCACTGCACTTGTTAAGTTAGCATGGTTGTTAAGAGAATCTGGCTTCCCTGTTGACTTTGCTTGTCAGAAGGTCACAAAAGGTGATCACGTGACTGGGATTTTGCAACCATCATGCACGCCAGTTGGTAAGGCTCCTGTCCTCATCCCAACTCCTGCCAACCTAAATGCATGCAAATAAATAGGTACCACTTCTGTGGGAAACTAACAGCCCTCTGTGGTGTCATGCTAGCCACATGACCACGAAAATGTCTTCGGACAGTGCTGGCTCAATGGCCTTGAAATGGAGATGGAACACCGACCCCTATATCGGCAATGACTAGCAGAGTAAAATCCTGGTGACTTCTTGTTCCCATCTTATGACTGAGTCAGCCTTAAGTTATCCTTATATCAGTAGTAAAATAGTAGTTCCCCCCCTTTTCTTACACCATCCAAGTCAGCCTCAAAGTGTATAAAATCTGTTGGGCTTTGTCACCTGTTACGTTGGAGAGCAGTTAGATAACTTAAGTGTCTCCAAACAGATAGTAGAGATAGGAATCAGTGAGGGAAGCAAGAAATGTCATGCTTGTGCAGTTTTCTCTTGACTTAAAGATAGGCAAATAGCATTCCAGCTGAGCAGAGTGAAGACCCAGATAAATTTTGCTTCATAACTGAGAGCACATACAGGCTTCTGGGACAAACGGGAGGGGAACAGAAATTGTAGAACCTTGTATCTATCTTTCATGGAAGTTTGAGCCTTGTGCAATTTGTTCTTATGCAAGTTTGCTAAGAGATTATTTCATTGCTGTGGTTGCAAGCGAGTGCAACTTAGGCATATTTGGAAAAAGCAAAAACGAGGGCTGAACTTTAGCTTTCTTATATTGGGAGGTATTCTCAAATGGCAAGACAGTATCCAAGCCTATTTTTTTCTATCTGTGTGCTCTCTGTAGCTTATAATTCCCTTTTTATGAATTTGTTGCATCCTATATACTGTATGTATTATTCCTTCTTGTCACCTAACCTGTGCTAGTAAGATAGATTGATACACAAATACACATAACTTACATGAAATACAAATTTTAAAGTTCTGGATTTAATTCCTATTACATGTGGAGAATGCACTAGGAAGAGCGTTCAATATAAACAGTCAATGGGTTCTCCTCCTTTACACCTTCCAAAAAGGCAATGCATACATAATAGGCGTCATCTGGCCATTTTCCTCTTTATTCAGTTCTAGTTGGAATTTTGGTTGTAAATCATTGCAGTTGTAAGTTGAATCACCATGTAACCAGACTCAATTTCACAACAATTTTTTCAGTGGTCTTTAAGTGAGATATCAAGTGATTTGTAAGTCTGAATCCAGCTTGTCTAATTTGTTTTTTTGCCAAAAAATGGCAAAAAAAATAACAAAAGGTGACATGACTGCAGGATTCTGCACCTGGTTGAAAATGAGTGCCAGTTGACAAGCCCCTAAAATGCAGGGGTGATACAGCAGCCTTAACTTCGAGGACTGGTTTTTTTGAGTCTGTCCTAACTCCAAATGGTTGTTAAGTTACTGGTTGTAAGTTGAAAACTAGCTGGTACCTCATTTCTTCTTAGTTCTTTGTTGTATACTCTGAAGGATGAAATGAATACTGTTTAAATAATTAACATTTAAAGTTAAATTTTTGAGCATTATATGGGTAGTCCTTGACTTACGAACATAATGGAGGCTGCCCATCAGCATTGTAAATCATGTAAATTATATGATCAACTCAATTTTAGGATTTTTTTTGGGGGGGGGGGAGGTAGTCATTAAGTGAATGCTGCAGCCATTGAGCAAACCAATGGTCCATAATGGGCATGGTTTTGCTGAAAACTGGAAGTAAACTAGCTCCAATTGTATTTCTTTGATCATGTAATTGCGGAGGGCAATCATTGAAACTCCAAATCTGGGTCATAAGTAGCCTGCACATAGGCACATCTTAATTTCATTCCTTAGCTGAGGTTTACCCTGTTCTTGGATTTAAGGTAAACAATGAATCGAGATTCCTAATTGTGCCACAATAGGGGATTGCTTCATGTTACTTTTTAAAATTTGTCTGCTGAAAAGTCTTTTTGATGGCAGCTTCTGTAGTTATATGTCCCTGGCAATGGGGTAATTTACGATGAGCCACCCACATAGTTAAATATTGGGACATGGTGGTTTTCCTTTCATTATATCAAATCATGTAAAGAAATTAGGAATCAAGGCTGCTGAAGTCATGCCGGGGTCTGCACAAGTAATGATTTCCTGCTATTATTTAGAGGTCATGAGTTATACAAAAAGCCTATGCCAACTGATGTACCAAGTAACAATTAAAACAAATGCTATAGAAACTGACAGAGTTTAGGCATTGCTAAAGCATGAAACAACAATTCTTACTGAGGGGCATTGTGTAACTTTTTTTAGTTAAGACTTTGTATGCTAGCTGTACCACTAGATGGCAGACTGACCCAGATTCAGGATACTTCTCTCTTCTATACAGCAGGGCTTTTCAACCTTTTCACCCATTGTACCACTTTTAGGATATGGCAACATCCGAGTACCACCAGTCACCTTAGCAAGGTGCCAAAAACTTGATGACCAGAAAAAGAGGAAAAAAGTGATGAAGTACAGGTAGTCCTCGACTTACAACAATTCACTTAGTGACTGTTCGAAGTTACAATGGCACTGAAAAAAGTGCCCCCGAAGCCACAGCCGAGCAAGACACCTGCCTGCCCGCCTGGCGGCACTCTTCTTCCTGTCCGAGGTTTTCATTGTGAGTATTTCTGTTGAGGATTGGCAGTGGGGATGGGTTGGAGGGTGTTTGGTTTTTATTCCCCCCCCCCCGCTGGGTGGTTGCAGCAGGTTTTGGTCACTTCACATGACCCTGGGGCACTGTGACCGTCATAATATGAATCAGTTGCCCAGCATCTGAATGTAAATCACAAGACCCTGGAGATGCTGCAACATTCCAGCTGATCGGCGCTTCCTCTGGG
Organism: Vipera ursinii; assembly: GCF_947247035.1. Taxonomy (NCBI): domain Eukaryota; kingdom Metazoa; phylum Chordata; class Lepidosauria; order Squamata; family Viperidae; genus Vipera; species Vipera ursinii. The sequence goes on from NC_139512.1 coordinate 94,380,050, forward strand.
CTCATCAGAAGCGCCAGGATCAGCGCTGAGCTCCAGCCGGAGCCTGACACTGATCCTGGCGCTTCTGCTGAGCCCTGACAGCCCTGCAACTCCAGCCGTCTCTCGCTCAGGCTTGTGTGGTGCTGCCACCGGTTCAGCTCATTCCCCTCCCCTGCTACCACGTTTCTAGGATGGTCGCGTACCACCTGCCAGGTGCCAATGGTTGAAAAGCCCTGCTATAGAGGAGCATATGGTAAGAAATCAACTTCTTTTATCTTTTATTCTTAGTTTCCTAATATTGCAATCTGCATTTTTATTTAAATAAACTGAAATCCTAAGGGTTTTTTTTCACCCCCCTGTGTGAACCACTCTTGAACACAAGGGTTTGTTCCATGCCTGCCAGTACTAGTTTACGTATACTGGGCACTTAAAAGATTCCAAGCAGGGCCCCCATATTAGTATGTGGTTATATAAGTGTATATAGTAAAAAAAAGTGCAAAAACTGTTAGAGGATTTCTGGGAATATGTAATTTGATTTCTTGTCATCACTGAAAAATGTGTGGTTTTCATCCTCAATGTGCCATAGGATAACAACTGTATAATTTAATTAGTTTAGGTAGCTTAATTTTTGGATGTCACTGGTCAAATTTTTCACTTATCTTATACAACAAATAAAACAACCACCTCCGCTTCCACAGATAATACCATGCAAGTTTGGTCAACAGTAAATTCTGCTTTTTCAAGGGTAAAGGCATGCATAACAATTGCAGACAAGAAGCCCTCATTTCAAAATGAAAGGATATGGGACATGAGGGACAAAACAGAAACAACGGAGTTGGTATGTATACTTTATAATTTAGCATACTTGGGGGTAATGTACATGTGGCTTCAGAGCCACCTTTGTTGGGCTGAAAAGGATGCTTCAGTGACAATCTTGACATGGTCAGAGACATGGTCAAAGCTGTCTATGCTGCTGCTTCTGGCACAGCTGATGTAGTTTTCAAATAAGGTATTGATAGCTATTTACTATATTTCATTCATATTTCCAGGGGTCTTCAAACTTGCCCTTTTATGACTTGTGGACTTCAACTCCCAGAATCCCTCAGCCAGTGTGCCTGGCTGAGGAATTCTGGGAGCTGAAGTCCACAAGTCATAAAAGGGCCAAGTTTGAAGACCCCTGCATATATCCTCCATGAAGTAGAGTAGTGATAGACAATTTGTTGCTATCCGTTTGTCCTGGCTTCAGCTCCCGCCAAACCAGACCTCATAGTCAGTGGAAAGGAATTCTAGGAGTTGTAATTTAAAAGATCTGAATTGATACCAATTGCCAATCCTTGGTCCAAGTCAAGTGATTCAATCATTGGCCGTACCTTGGTTTTTTAAAAAATAAATGAATAAATGTTTTGAGGTATTGAAACTTTTATAAGTGCCTTGAGTTGATTCTTAAAGATGTCCACTTACATTTATATAAAAACAACTGCTATTTAAACCTTAGCAGCTGAATTTCTTTCAATCTTTGTTTATATTTAGGCACTTTTCAGAAATGCTATATATTGTAGTGTGAGCCGTGAAATATAGAAGGGTGTGTCTCCTTATTTTCGGAAGGCTTGTATGGTATGTTTGTGAAAATATAAAAGCCTGGCTCTGAATCTGGGCTTTACTTATTAAAAACCAATCTGTTTTTAAAATGTCATCTTATTTTTATTAGTAGAGTCTGATTATCCAAAATATCTAATCACACAAGCCTGGCCTTTTAAGTGCTTTGAGTAATTCCAGAAGTTTCTTTTCATTCTTGAAAAGAATTTAGTCTGCATGTGTTCAGTAAAGTACTCTAAATTTGTCGTCTAAAAGGAGCCAATGCTTGTATGGAAAGATGACTCATTGATGTAACCCAAGCTGCCACAAAATGCTCCACTAACTTCTGACCACTCCAAATTATCCATGGCTAGAAATATAACCGAAAACAGTTCAAAAGAGTCATTTCGATTTCTGACTGTTCCAGAAGTATTTCAAACTCAAAAGAATGTATTCTGAACTTGTGTTATTTTGCACAACCCTAACATCCAGCCTCCTGAGGACCATGGATTCCACACTCCTTACAGTGTCGCATTTGTCTGTGCTTTCTGCATTTTGAGCTGGCCTTAGTTGGGACAATTTTTCTATTAAAAATCTATATAACTGTTTGAAAAATAAAGGAGTAGGGTTGTTACCCAAGGAACAGCCTCATCCTTTTCTCTCCCTTTCTATTGGCTTTTTCCCCCGTTTTTCCCTCTTGACCCCATAGATACCAAGATTGCTATTGGCAGTAGCTCAGCCAATGTGTGTTCCAGAAGGCTTTTGAAGTCAGGGGGAACAAAGCATGCCATCTGTAGGTCAGCAAGTTTCCCACTCTTATATTACATTGAAAGATATAATATTCCTTTGTCATGGCATGTATCCTCACTTAAGTGGCTTTGGCTGATTTGAAAGAAGTCAAGAAATGTAGACCCTGTTAAATATATAGAGGAGAGAGCAGGAAATAACAAACTATCAAACAGATTGAGAAATTGAAAAAAAAATATCCTGGAACCAGGCAGTGGCAAGCCACTTCCATGTAGTTGCCAAGAAAATAACAGGAATTGATCTTGACCCCTAAGATGCTTTACCTTGAAAGGTATGAGCAGACTGATTTATTTCAACATCTAATGGGAAGTCAGTATGTTAGTTTCCCAGACAAGAAATTTAAAGGAAATTCATCCTTCCCAGAAACTGAGTGGATGTCTTAGAAAAAAAATTAAAATATATTTTCCCCACAAGCTTAGTCAGATAGTAGAAATTTAACCAACTATCTGTCAGTTCTGATTGCTGAGATATAGTATGAAACATAACTGGTCTTCCTTGAATGATCAAAATGGACATCCCAGTCCCTCTGGCTGGAGTCTTGTGCCTTTTTATTTTTAAATCTGAACATGTACACAGGTGTCTTTCTTTGCTGCTGAAATGAGACAGGATATTCTTTGTAACCTCGTTTAAAATTACTATTTATGGTGAAGTGCCTAAGATTCCTTTTGTCCTACTTATAGTATTTTCAAATGAGTCATTGGAGCTAACACTCATGTTAGAAGACTAATTCAAAAATATGTCTTTGCTAATTTTATAATGAGAACTACCTGGAAAAAAGATTAATAAGGTACTGGATTGAGAAGCTACCAGTTTAATGAAAAGCTTAATAGGCAACTAATGCTAGGTGTTCATATGCTGTGCATGGAAGATGTGTCTAAGTAGCAACTTTGGAAGCAACTGCAAACTTTGGAAGCCTATTCGCATCTTTCTTCTACTTCAAAGAAACACACACAAAGAGAGAGACATATAGAGAGACAAAAATAATGACTATGGGAAATACCATGATGTAATACTTGTTTGTTTGGTAAGTATGAAAAAGTTTCTTTGAGCCTGTGTGCCCATTACATGTGATTTTGATTTTTTTCTTTTTTTAGTGCAAAACTTTACACACTCATTGGACCGTGAACAAATTATACTTGTTGAGCCTGAAAAACATGCTAGGTTATAATGTAGTTGGCCAGAATATTTAATAGCCAGTCTAACATGTTTAAAGGTAATTTGGGAAAATTTGAAAAAAATAATGAGAAGCAGAGCTACCGTACTTTTACATTTAATTTCTCTCTTCTTGCTCTCTTTTTTGATGGTCTTAGAGCAAAAACAAAATACATGTTTGCAATATGAGGAACACACATTGGATAGGTAAGCATGACTTACAATAGATCAGGAAGGGAAATGTTAATACTCTTCAGCAATAACTTTCAAGCTAAAAATGCTACTGTAGGTATTACTTTGACCTTCAACTACAGCTTTTAAGATTTCCAGGTGAGAGCAGTGATTTTCTGTCAAGCCATGTTCATAGATTTTCCAGCTTCATATATTGTGCACATTCATTTTAGAGACTCAGTCAAGAACTATGGTTTTATTCTATAAGTTGTGTATTTACATTATTGGTGAGAAATATACCTTATAGTTAATAATTTTCGCTCCTGGTAGCTGCAAGGAAGGGACGCGGTGGCTCAGTGGGTTAGGACGCTGAGCTTGTCGATCAGAAGGTCGGCAGTTTGGCGGGTCGAATCCCGAGTGCCGCGTAACAGAGTGAGCTCCTGTTACTCGTCCCAGCTTCTGCCAACCTAGCAGTTCGAAAACACGTAAAAATGCAAGTAGAAAAATAGGGACCACTACGGTGGGAAGGTAACAGCGTTCCGTGCGCCTTTGGTGTCCAGTCATGCCGGCCACATGACCACGGAGACGTCCTCGGACAAGCGCTGGCTCTTTGGCTTTGAAACGGAGATGAGCACCGGCCCCTAGAGTCGGAAACGACTAGCATGCATGTGCGGGGGAACCTTTACCTTTACCTTTTACTGCAAGGAACTCATTCCTTGCAGGCATTATAATATTGTTTTGTGTTAATTGGTTTTCCAAAATGGCAATTAATATAAGTGAAGATCAGGGTTGTTCTATTTCAGAGAAATAGAGGTGGTAAGGCGCAGCTGTAGAGGCACCAACGTATGGAGTTCAAGCACCATCAGTGTACTTTGCTCTTTATCTGTATGCTGTGCTTTACAAATAACAGGCTTGATAGGTCCTTATTCAAGAGGCTTGCAGTCTAAAAATAGATGCAAGGAAAGCTGAAGAAAAGGAGGGGAACAGAAGCAGGAGTAAATGGAAAAATATGTAATTACTTTAGATAGCACCATCTTAAGTCTACTTAGGGTCTAGCGCTAAGAGGCTGTTCCAAATACTTTTTTAGGAAAAAAAAACACGAGCTCAGGTTTTAATGTTTAACATGTGGTTTACCTTGTAGACAGCAGATATGTGTTGGCAGTGCTGGAATTAGGCCCACACTGAGATGGCTGTGGGACCGAAAAATGAAGGAACTGCTCCCACTGAAAGACATGATTAGGCTGTGATTTTTGTGGAGCTGCCAGAACAAGGAAAACTCTTTCAGGTAAATGTGCTTGTTTTTACTTGTTTGATTGGGAGAAAGGAGGGGAGGGGATGGAGCTATTTCTTAAGGTGGACATTTTCCTTCATCATCACTCTGCAGAATGACTATCTAGCTTACATGCCTCCACATTTGTTCTACCTGGGAATCTAATGAGAACCTCCTTCCAGAATATATGATTGATTTCAGAAAGGTTTACTTTTCTGGGACTACATACAGTAACGTTAACATCTGAAAGTGTTCCAGTAAAGCGTTTGCCTCTTTTTCTGCCTAACTGTCATATGTTCAGTGAGGAATCTAAACATGAGCTGTACTGCTCATGTTTGCTTACGTGTGAGCACAGCTCTGCACACAGTCGGGGCTCTGTCACGTTAGGGCCTTGGCTCAGGTGGAGAGGGTGCTGATACAAAGGCAATTCTGAAATAAACCTCCATTTGGTTATCAATGACAGACACCCACAGACACTGAACTTTTATTATACACATTAGAAAACTACAACATTACATTACTTTTTGACATAATCACCATTCAAATTGAGTCACCTGTCATAACATCTTACAAGGTTTGAAATTCCTTAGTGGGCTATGGGGGGGGGTTGATCAAAAACATCCCAACCGAACTGCTTCAAAAGTTCTTGGGTGCGTCTAGCACTGTGCGGGTGAGCATTATCGTGAACCAACACCACACTGGGAGTGGTGCCATAGAAAATCCCACCAAATGTGAAGATGGCATGAAGTTCACAGAGCGTGGTTCGACCATCGATTCAGATGTCTACTGTGAAACGTTACAAAAACTCAGACGAGCCATCCATAACAAGCATCGAGGTATGCGGACTTACGGTGTGGTGTTGTTCCCTGAGATGGGACCCGCAGCATGCCTCTTCTGCCAGATCTGATTTGAGGGGCAGATATAATAGGGAAGAGGCTGTCTCTCAAATAACCTGGCCCCAGGCCATGAAGGGCTTTAAAGGTCAAAACCAGCACCTTAAATTGGTCCTGGGATGCAAACTGGCAACTAATTCATCTTGTGGAGCAGAGAAGTAACATGCTGTGCTAGAGGCACACATAACTCCCTGCGCCACTGCATTCTGCCCCAGCTGAAGCTTCTGGATACTGTACTCTTCAAGGGTAGCCCTATGTACAGCACATTACAGTAATCCAACTGGATGGTGATTAGGGAATGAGTGACTGAACAGAGCCCCCAAATCTAGAAATGGGTGCAACTGGTGCACAAGACGAAGCTGTGCAAAGGTCCTCCTTTGTAGCTTTTAGGAAAATACTGTTAATTTAACTATGGTTTCTTTGGCACATTTTTGTGTGTTTACGTAACATTTGAACCATAAACTAACCATATGAATTGGGTTTGTATAACATGTTAGTTTAAAAGATGAGTGCAAGTTTCCTGGTTCAGTGGCTACGTTAACACTTTATGTTTATTCATAGTTAACTGAAGTATGATTTTACTGAATTAACTCACCTGGCTTGAAGAATAAATTGAGCCACAATTTTGTGTTAAATGTTATATAAGATAGATAATAAATTTTAGAAATTGATGAATACATAAGCTTGCTTTTTAAAAAATTGCATATTAAAGGTCCTTTCAGAGACCAAGCTGGGGAGGCAATAATTCTAAGAGATGATAGTTGCTTGTTTTAATAACAAGGATCATCAAATCAGGATTCCCAGAAAAAAAAATATTCCTGCATCTTTTCCCAAACCCTATTGGCTCTTTATCACTTAGGAATGTCAGAGATGAAAAGGAAAGAAGATGAGAATGTAAATGAAATTTCAAAAGATAGTCCTGGGGGAAAATAATAGAAATCATACTTAATTTCATTTATCTGCTATTGTGGCTTTTCTTATCAGAGTTCTGTGAAGGATCACTGTGGGATGCCTAAACAGATAGTCAGTCAGATATAGCTAGATAGAAAGACAGACATAAAAACAAAATGGTCATAGAGTCTTCTGAATGGCCTGAAACCAGGGATGTGTCCCCAATTTGTTAATAAAGGTAAAGGTAAAGGTTCCCCCGCACATGCGTGCTAGACGTTTCCAACTCTAGGGGCTGGTGCTCATCTCCGTTTTAAATTTAAAGCCGAAGAGCCAGCGCTTGTCCGAGGACGTCTCCGTGGTCATGTGGCTGGCATGACTAGACACCAAAGGCGCACGGAGTGCTGTTACCTTCCCACCGTAGTGGTCCCTATTTTTCTACTTGCATTTTTACGTGCTTTCGAACTGCTAGGTTGGCAGAAGTTGGGACGAGTAACAGGCGCTCACTCTGTTACGTGGCACTCGGGATTTGACCCGCCAAACTGATCGACAAGCTTAGCGTCCTAACCCACTAATAATAATAGATGGTGGAAGAGGAGAGAGTAAAAATAGTATTGACTTGATATTCCAGGAAAATAAACACCTACTTTTTCTTATTTTTTCTGGAATCAAATAATAATAGTGGAGAGAAATAATAGTGATTAATAATGGTACATAAGAATGTGTATCCAGGTTTGGGTCTTCTTCATGCACCCTCTGATCTGGTATATGTTACATATGTAGAATCAAGCTGCAGTTTCATTTATTAATTCAACTTAAATGGGTGCCATTCAAGATGCAGCTCAGCAGAGTGTATACAATTAAAATCAACAAATAATACCCAATAAAATAAATTATGCTAAAACATGTTGCACTGGAGGCAGTTCAAAGTAGCAGCATAATCAGAACGGGTTCACAAAAACCTTCCAGTGCCTGGAAGAAGAGCCAGATCTTCATAACTTTTCAGAAAGGAGGCAGACTTGGGGTCATCAGGATTTTTTGTGGAGTGGTGATGATAGATTTTATACAGCAAGTATGGCAACAGAGAAGACGCACCTCCTGGATCCAGTTGATACCATTTGAGAGTTGGTACCTGGAACATGCCAACCCCACCAACAAGATTTTATCTTGTGAATCACTGAGAGTTCTTTGGGATCACGGTGCTCTACAAATGTGATTAATAAATAAACAAATTGCAGTGATGACTTTTTTCAAAGAGAAGCTATTTTTTTTATATTGCGCCAATTTCCCAGAGGAAAATGTTTGGTTTCAGTTTATATGTTCTCTTCTCCAGCTTTCCCGATCATCTTTTCCCTTCCTAACCGTAAAAAAAAGCAATGAAAACTATTATTTATTTTTAAATATACATCCTTTCCTGTTCAGTATACCTGCCAGTGTTGGTGCCTCTGGCCTACTTGTTTCCTGCTGCCAAAAATGGCCCACATTCTTTGGGTTTCAAATTCAGCACTTAAATAACTTTTATGTCTCTGTTCAGAATACTCAAACCTGAGCCTCGGTTTTTGTAAACAAGCCTGCAAAAACTGCATCACTGATCTTGGATTCTTTCCAGGTTACACTTTGTACTCTAATAATTCATTCCTGCAGCACCTAGATCTGCGAGAGCTCACATTTTCTGTGAGCACTTGGAGAAGGCTTTCCAAATGATAAAGCCAGAAGACATGGCTTTTAGCAAAGATTATGAAATGTGTGACATGAAGGGCCTAATGGAAAAATGAGGCCAACCTCATACTAAATAGAACTCGTTCCCAATAGCCCCAGAATGGAATTAGTCTAAGGCCTACCAGTGTGTATTATATGTGTTATCTTGCTACTGACCTTGCTTTTCTGTAGTAGGTCATCCATTGCCAAAGTCATATTTATTCAGTTGCTTGAAGAGTCGAGATAGGGCAGAGGTAAATTATGCAATTGGCAGAGTTACAGCTTTGTGATGAAACATATTGTACTAAATTGGTCTAGGGCAATGTGAGAGCCTTGGTCATATCTTCCGCTCCTGATTGCTATCAAATGCAGTAGACTTTCTCCTTCTCTTATCTCACGTCAATTGGAAAACAAATTGGTGGATTATTGGATGTAAAATCCTCCTCTTGATGAAGTTGATTAACTACCGGTTTTCCCCCAAATTAAGACCAGGTCTTATTTTTATTTTTATTTTTTTCCAAAAGAGGCACTAGGTCTTAATTTCAGAGAATGTCTTACCTTAGGACCACCACAGCCAGGCCTCCCACACCCCAACACCTGTTGTGCCACTACTTGACTTCTTCGGCCGCTTGCTACCACTTGCAGCCAGACGTCATGTTGCACATTGCGCTGTTCCCATTCTTCCTGGCAGGACGCCACATGGTGCTTTGCGCCATTTTTCAGCTCGCGGCAGGACACTGCAAGGCTCTTTGGGCCGTTTCCACAGCAGAAATGGCCCGAAGGTCCACGTGGCCTCCTGCCACGAGCAACAGAAGTGGCCCGAAGCACACAAGCAACAGAAGTGACCTGAAGCAAGCGAGCAAGGGAAGTGGCCCCGAAGCTCTGCGCAAGCAGTGGAAGCTGTTCGAAGAACTGCACAAGCAGTGGAAGTGGCCCGAAGCGCCATGTGTTGTCCAGCCAGGAGGAGCAGCAATGGCATAATGCGCCACATGGTGGCCAGCCACAAGTGGAAGCAGGCACAGAAGAAGTCAAGTAGCAGTGCGACAGGTGTTGGGGTGTGGGAGGCCTGACAGTGGTAGTCCTATCGGTAAGGTAAGTGGGAGTAGGGCATGTGGGGCAGCTTCACCCTTGATTTTTAGGGTTGTGCCTTGCCCCAAAACTAGGGCTTAGTTTTGGAGTATTAGGCCCACCCCCAAAAATCAAGCTAGGCATTACTATCGGGCTCAGTCTAACTTTTGGGGAAACACGGTATGTAGGTGTAGTTGTCAGGACTGGTAAAGCAGAAGCTGGACAGTCTAAAGTATTTCTTAAGCAGAAAATTCCTGAATTTGAATAGAAATAAAAGTGTTGTTTATACCAGAGGTCTCCAGCCTTTCCAGGCTCAGGGCCGGAGGAAAGGAGAGCATCTTCTAAATTGGTGTGCGCATGCGCACATGCAAATGGGGCCACGCATACCAGCATGGCCCGAGTGGCCCCATTCGTGCATGCAATGGGCCGCACACACCTGCCCAGCGCTAGCAGCCACATTCGTGCCCACACGCATGCAAAAATGGGGTCAAGGGTGCTAGCATGAGTGTGAGGGAATATGCGCGTCTGCATCTGCACACTGGCCAGCCATTGCCACAGCCCATAGGTTGGGGACCCCTGGTTTATAGTACAATAGGTCAACAGACCACCTCTATGATAAAGGATAGACCCAAATATCATAGCTGCCACCAGAATAAACCATGGTTTTAGAAAGAATAGCAAGTATAAGTGTGGATATTACTAAACAATAACATTTTCCAGCAGTTGAAATTGATTTCTCACTTTTCCATACTTGGGGAAGTGGGAATGAGGCTTTTCATCTATGAATTGGACCAAGTTGTTGTCAATAATAAAGCTTAGAGAGACCAAAGGATCAGATTGGAAAAAATATTGAAGTTTTATCAGTAATCTAAAGTAAAACATGATGTTGCATGTCCATTCAAACGGGGCGTTCAGGGAAACTATATGTATAAAAAGAAAATAGAAGAGCACCATGTCAGGGAGAAAAATTCAGAGCTTATTGCAATTGTCCAGGTATTTCCAATTAAACTTCATTCAAGGAGCTAAAAGGATTAGGATTTAAGCCTCAGTGATAAAAAAAGGCTTTACTCTGTACATGGATTTTGGTCTTCAAATTCTAAGATACAGTTCTGTTGTTAACCAAAGACTCTGGAACTAAGCCCTAGTGTACATCAAGTTTTAAGTGCATACTGTACTATTCTGCCAATTTTATAAGATAGTCTATTTGAAAATCTTTTGTTATTTGTAAAAAATAAAGTAAGAGTATAATTGTGTCAGAATTCACTTACAGGCTTCGTTATGAATTATAGGTCTCCATACATTGACTCCATAGTTCAGCTCTCAGACTGCTGCAGTGCAAATTAAGATTCTAGGCTGCTTCTCCTACCCTTCTGATTTAATAAATAATTGGAAAGGTCATATGGTGACATTTGGCAATTGAGACACACTATAAGCCTTTCTCTTCCCACATAACAAAGTGGTCCAAAAATGTTACCATCCAGTTCTGTGAAGTGGAGAAATCTAGTGGGGAGTCATACGTGAACGCCAACACTATGAGCATGGTCAGCAGTGTACTTGTAGGAGGGCCTGGTACAATCCTGTTGATCCTTGAGGGGAGACTGTAATATCTTGGAATATCTGGAGGTCCCTGGAACAGGGAAAAGCTGGGAAGCATTTGGCAGCAGGCATGAGTGGTGATGATGAACGGTCTGAAATGATGATACCTGACTTGAGACATTAACTTATAAGCAAATTCAGAAATCAGGTTATGTGTCTGGCTGGCAGCTCATAGAGCAATGAAAGAATTGCTTTATGGTGACATTTCTCCTGTTTGCTTCCCTATCTGATTGTGGAAAGTAAGCTGATGATAGATGGAGATTTATATCCTATAGATGGAACTGAACTTGCCCAAAATATGCTGTGAGCCATCGGCCTCTGTCAGAAATAAAAAAAGCTGTTCTGGGGCAGAAAAGAGCCACACAAGAACAAATGAAAAGACCCATTTTAGAGAAGAAATCAACTTTCAAAGGATAGCATTCAAGCCTTTGATATACAGTAGATCATTTCTGTTTAAAGCCCAAGGAAACTGTGTCCAAAAGCCTCTTTGGGTACTAGAGAGGATGGAACAGATGGTTTGGTGGTCTGAAGGCTTGGCACAGTGACAAATGTTGCCATGAAAAAAACTTAGATCTGACATCTGCTCTTATGAAAACCCACCCAAACTGGTTTGGGTGGACAATCATGTCCAGCTGACTGCTGTTATGGCAGAGCTGCAACACTTTTTCCTGTAAACAAGAAAGGACATATAACTGGTGGCTCTGGGGGCAGTTTCCCCTGTTCCAGAAAAAAAAGGTTAGGGAGAAAGTTCATTCATCCAAGCCCAGACATATGGGTTCTGTTGTTGCTGAGTGTGGATTCCTTTCTGGCCCCTAGGGCTGTCAGTTATGAATGGCAGGAATTATTTATTTTATTTAAAACATTTTTGTAGCTGCCCACCTTTTAACCAACTCTGCGTGGCTCCCAAAGACCTAAAACACGTAAAATCACATTAAAACTATGAAACCCAACCAATTAAAACAAGAAAAAACTGGTGCCAAATCAAAGTTCTAAAGTGCTGGTCTTCTCCCGGTGCTTGGTGTGTGTGTGTGGGGGGGAGCCAGATCTTCAAAGCTTTATGGAAAGCTAATAGGGTGGAGGTCTGCCGAACGACGAGGCAGAATGTTTCATACAATAGGGGTTTTCACGGAAAAGGCAAACATCAGATGGCAATATTTAGGGGCAGGGACAAGGACTAAAGACAAAGATTTCCTAGTGCAGAATGGTGATTGGAGCAAGGACATTGAAAGTATTTTGACTTATAATGTAAAATATTAATCCCCTTATTCTGTGATTTACCAAAGTAAATGTCAGCCCCACTAGGCAGACCAGATCAGGAAAGCAAGCTCGCGTGAAGGCTAAAACTACTTTTATTGAAATAGGGTATAATAATAGAACCTTGTAGATCTGATTGTGTTCTACCCCATCCTCCTCCTTACATTTCAGTGAATTAGGGAAGTATCTGCCTGAGCTGCTTCAGAATGCTATCTTACTGAAGACCTTAAAAAAAGGTCACCCCTTTTGCCTCAGTAAGTGTTTCTGATTATCTGTCAGTGTTATCTTCCTTACTCTCTACATTAAGAGAAGAGAGGAAATAAGTGTTAATCCTAAAAAAATCTTTGCTGATCAAAAGCTCTTTATAAAAAAATAACTTTGGTTCTTTCAATAGGGAGGAGTTGCCCAGAAAAAAAAATAAGAGTCTGTCTTCAAATTATAGAAGCACAGTTATAAGAGCTGGTTGTCACACTGACGAGAAGGCTAATAGTTATTTGTAAACAGTCTCCAGATACAAACAAGTTAACCTTATCAAAAAAGACAAGACTCTTTTCATTTATAGACAAAATCTTTACTTCTCTCTGTCTCTGTCCCTCCCTCCCTCCCTCTCTCTCTCTCTTTCTTATTTGAAAATAGAATTGGCATCAGAACTTTTTTGTTGCTGCTTTAACTTAGTTCATAATAAACCTAATAATCAGTGACCAGTTATTCTTGGGATTAGCCGCTTCTGATTCAGGCAGTGAGTGAGAAATTTGATGACAGTATGTAGTCAGAGAAAAAAAGAAGGGGAAAAAAACGGAAGGAAGATGCAAAGAACATTATTTAGATTATAAAAGGCATTTTTTTGCATGCTCACATTTTTTTTTAGATTTTTTTAAAAAATCTGCCTTTATTATATTTGTAAATAAATCAAGGTGGTGAACATACTCAATACTCCTTCCTCCTCCTTTTATCCCACAACAACAACCACCACCCTGTGAGGTGAGTTGGGCTGAGAGTAACTGGCCCAAAGTCACCCAGTCAGTTTTCATGCCTAAAGTGGGACTAGAACTCACAGTCTCCTAGTGTCTAGCCTGGTGTTTTACTAATCTGGGATTTGGATTTGTTCCTTGCTGATTTAAGAATGTGTCAGTTGTATTTTCCTTCTCATTCATTTCATGGGACCCTAGCTGGGAATTATGAGAGTTACGGGAAGGCTGGAAAAGGCTGGAAAAGGCTGTCATCAGTGTCTAGATTAAAGAACCATTATGAGGCAGCACCTGTTTGTATCCTAACTGAATTCAGTCCTTCTTTCAGTATTCCAGTTGGGGCTGGCAGTTGCTCTAGGGATTAAATTATTTAAAGCCTTCAGCTGGCCAGCGTAGGCAAGCAAAAGCTTGTAAAACAATCTATTTTTTAGACAACTCTTTGTAGGTTGGCTTTACATAGACTGTAAAACTATATGCAACTGTCAGCTGCTGCTGCTTTTCTTGGTGGATACTTGAAATGTAGATTCCTTAAACAATTCTTTTCTCTGCCTCTTTTTAGAATAAAAATAAAATAGAGTAACTGCTTCTTAGAAGCCATCTAAATATATTTTTACAAAGCAAAATCTTGGGAATGTTTTCCCAGTGCATTGCTTTCATCACTTTTCCACTTACAGGTGCTGACATTTGGTAGTGTTGCTGAAAAAAGAGCAAATAATACAAAAATAAATATCTCTTACACTGTATAGTATGGAAAACTTTAATATTGTAACATATTGCACTAGCAATATAGGTTCTACTATATAGGCAAACAGAATACGTTTAATTAAAGTTTGACTTTCTATAAAATACAGTATATCTGTTTCTGGGATTGGGGAAAGAGAAAGAGTAATTTACTACATTAAACAGGGCAAATGCATGTGCTAAGGTTGCACATGCTTTGAACATTATTTGGAACATGCATTTTAGAGCACAGAAGAATGCAAACAACATCACTCTAAACCCAGATTGAGAACAAATAGCTGCTTTGATGAACTGCATTAACACATGACTGCTTTAACAAGTTGCTTCAAAACACATTTCTTTTTACATTTTTAAACATTTGACTCTTTATAAACAAATAATCATTTTAGGCTGGCAGACACTTGTAGATACAGTATAAATTAGACAGTTTGCAATCTGAGAAACAAAAAAGTAGATGTCAATAGATGGGCAGCTTATTGTATTTTTAAATTGTGGAAAAACCATTGTCATTGGAAAAAAAGATAAATAGTTATTTTAAAGAAAGAAATCTAGGCATATTATAATGATCAGACTAAACATGACTAAATAAAAAATAATTAACAGAAAAAAAAGTTTCACATAATAATGCTGTATAACTGATGATATAAACTCAGTCCTTAATCCTATAATGAAAGCTAGACTGTATAGTTTCATCTTATCATTTTTAGAACACAGCTACTTTTGACACATAGAGAACAAACTCAAATACTGGAGCCACTTCTTAAAATAAGAAATATCTTAACTTGTCCCCTTACAGAAAATATTGTTTCAATATTTTCTTGTAAAAGAACTAGGTAAAATACCTAGCATATATCCATGCTATGTATCAAAGTGACATATTGTTTGAAATGTTGGATGATGTGAAATGGGAGCTGCAACTCCAGTCTCCCTTCAACCGATCTACCACTTTTAGCCCAATCTGCTTCTATCAGCCCTCCCAGGTAAGTAAGACAAGAAATAGGAGTAGATGGACCAATTCCACTTTATTGTAAGGCTACATTAACAGAATCTTGCAAGTCTGAAGGCCCAAACGTCCTGCTGCCACTTTTAACTGCTTTATCCATTACAGTGAGTCCTTCCTAGGTTTCTTTCTCTGCCCGCTAAGCCACTGGGGTCTCCGGCCTCTCTCGTCTGATTGTTTCCTAGGCAGCATCTCTTCTACTCTTTCCCCAGGGTCATCTGTGCATTCCACTAGAACAGGGGTCAGCAACCTGAAACAGTGAAAGAGCCACTCGGAACCGGTTCCCTCACAAAAGGAAAAACTGGGAGCCGCAAAAAAAATGTGTGCGCATGCGCGTACATGCATGCATGTGCAGAACAGGGTTTGACTGAAGAGTGGAGCCAAGGCGAGATATGCACCTACCCTGCATATTTGAATTGATTGGTTGAACTTTTTTAGTCCCACTTTTTTTGGACTGCACATGGCAGAGGACTGGGAGCCGCAGGAGACGGCTGAAAGAGCCGCATGTGGCTCCGGAGCCGTGGGTTGCAGACCTGTGCTCTAGAACATCACAGGGAGCTTTTGTTAAAAAAAATAATGGAAGAAGGACTGCTATGTTCACAGTTCTTTACTGGTTCATAAAAATGTAAACTTAAGAAATAATAATCACATCTGGACTAAGAACAGGCAAACCTTTGGGTTGAATGGCCACACTGGGTATAGTGAGGGAACACACTGCAGGCGCTGCCTCAAAATGGCTGTCATGTTTCTGGTTCTCAAAATAACTGCCCTGTTGAGCAGTGCCAGTCACAAAATACCTGTTAATCAAATGGCAAACCAGGTTTCTTATTTTCTCTTCCATATTTTCCTTCCTTCCTTCTTAGCAAGGCACTGAGCTACAGAAACTACCCCGTACATCTGTGGACTTCCAGAAGTATTCTTGTAATTAAACATGGTATTAGAAGCTGGTTCTTTGCTTTGCAGCAGACTAGGTGCCTAGTAAAGGGGAAAAAATGAGGAAGGTCAGGAAGCCAGGCAGTTGCTGAGAAAGACATTAGTAGGCACATTGACATGCACTGATGCCGTGACAGAAAAGTATCTATTTAGCTGTAATTCAACTGTAGTTGTTGTTAGCTGCAAAGTCGCATCCGACCCATCGTGACCACATGGACAACGTTCCTCTAGGCCTTCCTGTCCTCTACCATCTTCTGGAGTCCATTTAGGCTCACGCTTACTGCTTCAGTGACTCCATCCAGCCACCTCATTCTCTGTTGTCCCCTTCTTCTCTTGCCCTCAATCTTTCCCAGCATTAGGCTCTTCTCCAGTGAGTCCTTCCTTCTCATTAGGTGGCCAAAGTATTTGAGTTTCAACTTCCGGATCTGGCCTTCTAAAGAGCAGTCAGGGTTGATCTACTGTAGGACTGACCGGTTTGATCACCTTGCAGTCCAAGGGACTCACGGGAGTCTTCTCCAGCACCACAGTTTAAAGGCCTCAATTATTTGGCGCTCAGCCTTTCTTGTGGTCCAGCTTTCACTGCCATACATGGCAACTGGGAAGACCATAGCCTTGACTATACACACTTTTGTTGGCAGGGTGATGTCTCTGCTTTTTAGTGTGCTGTCTACATCTTGAAAATAAAGTCAATATTGAATAAACCAAAATAGCAGATCCATACAATTATTTAAAAGTTTGCTTGTAAAAACAACACACCAGAATTATAGGATGGAAACATAAGATGCAAGAGACAGTCTACATTCCACTGTTTATTTACAATGATAACTTGCTCCATTTGTTAGAAGTCTGCGTCCCTCGAAACTGAGGGCTCCTCTGTGTCATTATAGGAAGTCCTCATTTAGGAACTACTCATTTAGTGACAGTGTTTGCAGTCATGACTGACAGAAAATAAATTTACGACCAATCCTTGCATTTATGACCTTTATGACAGGAAAGCTGAGATAAGATTATAAGCAAAGTCGCAGTTTCACTTGCATTGTTTCTTGCTTAAGTCACAAATATTTGTGATAATCAACAAGTTTCTAGCTTTCTTTTTAGCCTATTGTTCCTTAAATGGAAGGATATTTGCTGACATATTTTCTTACTGTATGCTTAGGAAGATAGGGAGCCATTTTGGAAAAGAGCACTATAATCTATGGCATTCCTCTATACAAATATAGCTTTCTTATCTTCAAGGATTGAGAAGAATATAATGATTTAGTGTCATATAGATAGGTTGGACTTTGGTTCATCTGCTCCAGTGTGACAGTATATGGGAGTTCAACAGCATACACTATACAAAGCTAGTCTTATAAACCGTAAGTATAGATTATTATAACAAGCCAGAAAAAAGCTTTGCTGCTTGGAAAATTCTGGGGGGTTGAAGTCCATACCTCTTCAAATTGCCAAGATTGGGAGAAGCAGATCTAAATACAGTACTAGTTACTAATTGTCTCCTAGGATTCAGGCAAGATTTTTTTTTTAAAAAAATCTGGAGTTGCTAGGAATTGAATCTCGAGCCTTCTGTGTGTACGTTACCCTTGAGTTCTGATGCTCCCTCTGTCTTATTTCCAGCTTACTTAAATGAGAAATGATCAGTGGTTCTCAATTATATCTCAAAGAAACTCAAAACGTATATGGGAATTCAGCTATTTAATAGAGTGACTTTCTTGTAATATATTAATGGAAACTGCTATTTTGGTATAGCTGTTTCCATTCATGGGAAAAATCTTTTGTATTTTCTTAACTATTTATAGGACTCCTTCATATTTTCTGCTTGTTATAAGAAGCATTTGAAATAAATGGTCACCTCTTAAAGCAGCAAAGCTTATCTATACTTGAGCTAAGCTTCTGGACATGGACTCTATTTATGGATCAGCAACTGGGTTTACAAACTGGGTGTAGATGTGTGTCAGTTTGAAATACATACATAGACTCAAGATACCAGAAGCAGCAATTTCTATTATTGAAAGTATCATTTATAAGCATTTGTACCCAGTTCTTCAGCCTGGGAGATTTTTTTCACATGTTTATGGAAAATTAAAAACTAGACATCTCTACTTACAGGCCTGCAATCCAAATAATGCAAACTGAAAGGAAAGTGGGTGGGGAAAAAGAAACGAAAACAAAATGTCCATGTATGTACCCATTCTAATGTTTTATGCCTCTTATAATGGCAAGCAATAAAATGTGAACTATGCAGGGTAATCATTAATACTGTCAGCCCAGCACCACCATCTTGGCAACTGAACTCTTGCTTTAACTCAAAAAAGCACTTGATCTCAGTATGACCTTGATGGTAATAAATAGAGTTGTTTGTTATCTATCTCTTAGGTAAAGGAAAGCAAATTAAATTTGGTAATGACTGCAGAGTATTTTTTTTTCTCACTGTGCTTTTGACGTACATTTTAAACTGTTATCTGAGCCTGTTTATATGACATAGGCGGCCTAGTGATTGCTCCTTTCAGAGCATTTAATCCTTCCAGTCACCGAAAAGGCAGGTTGAAAAGCTGTCATTTTTCTTCCTAATATTATTGTGCCTGAAAGGGTGAAAATTCATAGTGGCATTGTTGGGGTCAGCACTACTATGGACATGGCTGAGGATGCTGAACCCATTCCCATCTGTTCCTGCTTCTTTACATCCTCTCATGTAATCATGGGGAAGAAATGAAAACAGAAAAGGTCAGAGTGGTTGGATGACATAAGAAGAGTTAATTGACTGGAGAGAATCAATTTAGCTCAAATAAGACTGGGTCTGTGATTAAATATAAAACCCTATATTAATTGGCTGGATTTGGGTATTGTCTCACCATCCTTATCAACACCCCCCCTCCCACCATGATGCAACTGTGTTGTAAAAAACAGGGCCTGTTCATGTACCTGATAGACAGCATAATGCATTTAAAGTACATGGATCAGTTGAATTGCTCCTAAACTTATTTTATATCTTTGTGAAGGATCATGGGCTGGCAAAACGTCTGCACGAGGACAAAATCTGGAGAGAGGTGCTTCTTTTTTCTATACGGCTCCTGAGGGAGTAGGTGAGTAACCAGACTGTGTATCAATGACAGGGTTATATAACATAATGTCATAACTCTCACACATATTCTCTAAACATATAAAAGGATCATTTGAATTTCCTCATTCCTAGACTGAAGTATGCTTGGTTTTCTTGGAAAAATTTGGTCAATAAAATATTAGAGGAATGTAATCTCTTATTCAATTGCCAAACTAAGACCTAGCTATACCTATTCTCTTGGGAACTGTTTGAAGAACATTCATTTAAAAGCATACTTAATACATTAATTTCTCACTTGTGTTGCCTAACTTGGTCTAGGTGATTACTTCTTGTTTCCATCTTTTTTTAAAAAAATAAAAACTGTGGCACAGTTTTATAGTGAACATAGTTGTTTCAGAAGGGTCACATTCTTTCTGTGGTAGCTCATGTTATTTCAGCATGTTATGGAAAATTTTGCTATGAGAGAAAATTACTGTCATTCTAACATTTTAAATATGCAGTCTGAAATGTTAAGACAATTATGAAATCTGTCAAACTTTGTTTTTCCATTCTCCCTACGTACACACCTTTATACAGACATCAGTTTAAAACCATCTCTGTTTAATATTCATTTTTCTGTTCCTCATTCTATATCAATGATTCCAAAAGAAATGGCAACAATGTAGGTTTAGTTTAGATTAAAATATCTTTGGAAGCGAAAACAATTTTTGTTATGTCTGGCATTATAACATTGTTGGCCATGATGAAAACCACATGATACGTAAGCACTGAATTCTATTATTGTTAGAATATTAATCTTCTGATAAAGGCCTATGTAGCCAGGACATGTTCTCAGTATGTGTTTATTTCTGCCCAGGCTGCTCTGCTTTTCATTCTCCTCCTCCATTTCAGCCCTTACTTACAAAATATTTGTATTGCATAAGTCTGCAATAAAGTGCAAAACATTTTTTCCTGTGCAATAGCAGGGAGGAGAGTTTGCAGGATGTGTTGTATTAGACATATTCTCTGCGTAATTTCCACTTTTCAGCCCAGCTCTAAATCTTGGTACTTAAATGCCATGATTTTAGGATCTTGAGGTAGATAAATGAGAGTTCTATCAGGGACATGTTTGGATTGTTGGCTTTGATTCCAATATTTTATGTGCATCATCATGACAATGGATCTCAGTATACTTTTAGGTACTGCAGTCTTGGGGCCAGGTGGAATAGCAGCAAGAGTTTCAGATTCAGAAATTAATTTCTGTTCATACTTAGTGTTATCAAAATGATAAAACTAAGTTAGAAAAGTAATTTAGGAATATTTATAACCACCAGTAAGATGAACATCAATTTCTATTAATGAAAATGCATGAACTTTTTTGTAAGCAATGGAAGCTTTTTATGTTTTGGGTAATGCAATAAAAGATAAATATTACTATGAATATTTTGAAACAAAATCTTGATGTTAACAGAGATAAATTAAACCATATTTTAATACCATATTTGCATTTTAGTTACCTTTGGGAGTATTGGTAATTTTATTTAAGATGATTTTCTTATTATTTTGTAAAAACACTCTGGACTGCTTTGAATAATAATCAGTCTATGCTACACCCATGGGCCTCCTGTTGGTCTCACATCCAAGTGCTACCCAAGTCAGACTCTGATTCATTTTCCCAAATAATTCAAGGTTGGCTAAGTAAGGCCCCATGTTAGTGAGTAAATAATTGGATGAAAAAAGCAATTTTTATATGTGCCATAATACTGAATCATCTTCCAATTAGTTGAAATCTGCTGCATTTCACCTGCAATAATTTATTTTTAAAGTCCAACTGATGTATTAAAAGTTCAACCTTTTTTTTAAAAAGAGTGGATATTAAGTGAAAGTTTGCATTTTAACACTGTTTGGTTTGGTGCTCAATTTGACTTGACCCAGATTTTCAGTAGATGACAAAATACTTCTGAAAAGTGCAATCCTTCCAAAATAAGCATAATGATTACAATAAGGAGAATTACTGTACTACTTGGAGTTGCTAATTTTAGATATATAAAAGGCTCAGTGTAAAATAAAAGATTTTATCCCAGAGTCAACATTTTAACAGTCTCTTATAATATTAATATTAATACACACACACACACACACATATACATTTACAAATATTTTAATAATCTACTGTATTAAGGGATAAATAAAATAATTGTATCTCCAATTAATTATATGAATTTATTTTTATTCTAAAAACCATCTTAATAATTATACACAAACATATATACTGTATACAAACACAATCTACACAAACATTTAAATTAGCTAAAAAGATGTGTCTCAAAATCTCTAATATTCAATAGAAGACTGCATACAAGTTATCAAGCACTTGTATACCATTTTATGGATGTACTGCTATTGTGATTATATTTTTTCTACTAAGATCACTATCAACAATGAAGATAGTGTTATAATAATAATAATAATAAGTTGGAAGGGACCTTGGAGGTCATCTAGTCCAACCCCCTGCTCAGGCAGGAAACCCTATACCATTTCAGACAAATGGCTGTCCAGTCTCTTCTTAAAAACTTCCAGTGTTGGAGCATTCACAGCTTCTGGAGGCAGGTTGTTCCACTGGTTAATTGTTCTGTCAGGAAGTTTCTCCTTAGTTCTAGGTTGCTTCTCTCCTTGACTAGTTTCCATCCGTTGCTTCTTGTCCTGCTTTCAGGTGCTTTGGAGAATAGCTTCACTCCCTCTTCTTTGTGGCAGCCCCTGAGATAGTGGAACACTTCTATCATGTCACCCCTCACCCTTCTCTTCATTAAACTAGACATACCCAATTCCAGCAACCGTTCCCTATATGTTTTAGCCTCCAGTCCACCAATCATCTTTGTTGCTCTTCTCTGAACTCTTTCTAGAGTCTCAACATCTTTTTTACATCGTGGTGACCAAAACTTGATGCAGTATTCCAGGTGTGGCCTCCTTACCAAGGCATTGTAAAGTGGTATTAGTACTTCATGTGATCTTGATTCTGTCCCTCTGTTAATGCAGCCTAGCACTGTGTTGGCTTTTTTGGCAGCTGCAGCACACTGCTGGCTCATATTGAAGTGATTGTCCACTAGGACTCCGAGATCCCTCTCACAGTAACTACTATTGAGCAAGGTACCACCTATACTATACCTGTGCATTTGATTTTTCCTGCCTAAATGTAGAACCTTACTTTTTTCACCATTGAATTTCATTTTGTTAGATAGCACCCAGTATTCGAGTCTGTCCAGATCCTCCTGTATTTTAAGCCTATCTTCTGGAGTATTGGCTATTCCTGCCAGCTTGGTGTCGTCTGCAAATTTATTTTATGAAAAATATTAATCCGCTGACAGTTTTGCTTACCCATGGAATAATATTTAGATAATTTAGGTTTAGAACACAGGTATAATGGCTAGAGAACATAATCAAATTCATAAGATGGGGATTATCTCATAATATTTTATTTAAAAGTACTCAATACTTAAGAGTAAAAACTACAGCGAGATATTTATCATGTTTATAAATAGCAATGTTTTTCTTTCAGGTATGTACTAAGTATTTTTCCTTGTTACTAAACACATGATTAAGACATGCTATGCATATTTATTTGAGACCACAATGAGCATAACAACATTTACTTCTAAATAGACATACGTAATTGGTCTGTAGTAACTATAGTTTTAAACAGGCTTATTATCCCAAACTTGTTAGAGGTAGTCCTCAGGTTACAACAACTGATTCAGCGATTGTTCAAAATTACAATGGCTCTAAACAAGGAGGACTTATGACCAGTCCTTGGACTTCTGGTTGTTACAGTGTCCCTGCAGTTACCTGATTGTGACCTGGGCACTTGGGTGAGCTCAGGGACAATTTCTGATGTTCCCTGCCAGCTTCCCACCAGCAAAGTCAATGGGGAATCTGGCAGGAAGTTGGAAGGTACTCCTGCTCCAACTTCGCCCAGCCAGTCTGCATTGTAGCTGTGTACAGCATTCCCACCGTCCACAACATCCACGGACATCCACGTACTTGTGCCTGCCTGTGGCACTCTCAACTTCATGGCATCTGCGTATTTGCCCATGCTCTGGAGCACCTGCCCACAATGCCTCCCCCACCCTCACAGCACCCAGGACCATTCTGGAGCACCTGCCCATGGCATCCCCTGCATCCCCTGAACACCCACCTGCACTTCAGAGTGCCTGCCTGCAGCACACCCTGCTTGACCATGGTGGCACAGTAGTTGGAATGCAGTATTGCAAACTAATTCTGCCGACTGCTAGCGGTTTGATTCTCACCGGCTCAAAGTTGACTCAGCCTTCCATCCTTCTGAGGTTGGTAAAGTGGGGACCCAGATTGTTGGGGGCAAGATGCTGACTCTGTAAATTGCTTAGAGAGAGCTGTAAAGTACAACTTTCGTCCAGTCTCCAACCTTCGCTTTCTTGCGAAGGTTGTTGAGAGTGTGGTGGCGCATCAGCTCCCTCTGGTCCTGGATGAAGCGGATTATCTGGACCCGTACCAATCGGGTTTCAGGCCCGGGTACAGCACGGAGACGGCATTGGTCGCTCTGGTGAATGATCTCTGGAGGGCCCGGGATAGGGGATATTCCTCTGTCCTAGTCCTATTAGACCTCTCGGCGGCTTTCGATACCATCGACCATGGTATCCTGCTGCGGCGTCTCAGGGGATTGGGAGTGGGAGGCACAGTCCTTCGGTGGTTCTCCTCCTATCTCCAGGGACGTTCGCAGTCGGTGTTGGCAGGGGGGCAGAGATTGGCCCCTAGGTCTCTCGTTTGTGGAGTTCCTCAGGGTTCGGTTCTCTCGCCTCTCCTGTTCAACATCTACATGAAACCGCTGGGTGAGATCATTCGTGGTTTTGGAGTTGGGTATCATCAATATGCTGATGATACCCAACTTTTCATTTCGACCCCAAACCACCCCAGTGATGCCCTTGCTGTGATGTCCCATTGCCTGGAGGCGGTTCGGGTCTGGATGGGGAGGAACAGACTTCAACTCAACCCTGACAAGGCTGAGTGGCTGTACATTCCGGCATCCCGGGACATTCAAAATGTTCCATCACTTTCTATGGGGGGTGAGTCTTTACCCCCCGTAGATAGGGCTCGCAACTTGGGAGTCCTCCTAGATGCACGGCTTACCTTAGAAGATCATGTAGTAGCCGTGACTAGGGGGGCTTTCGCACAGGTTCGCCTGGTGCGGCAGTTGCGGCCCTATCTAGACCGGGATGCCCTGTGTACGGTCACTCATGCGCTCGTGACCTCTTGTCTTGACTATTGCAATGCTCTCTACATGGGGCTTCCCTTGAAGACCACTCGGAGGCTCCAACTGGTACAGAATGCGGCCGCGAGAGTTGTCTTGGGAGTTTCCCGGTACTCCCATGTTACACCTTTGCTCCGCGAGCTGCATTGGTTACCAGTTGTCTTCCGGGTGAGGTTCAAGGTCTTAGTGATGGTTTTTAAGTCCTTACATGGCATGGGTCCGGAATACCTCGGGGACCACCTGCTGCCGGCGTCGACTCCCCTCCGCCCTGTGCGTTCCCACAGAGAGGGCCTCCTCAGGGTGCCTCCAGTCAGAGAATGTCGGCTGGTGGCCCCCAGGGGGAGGGCCTTCTCTGTGGGCGCTCCGGCTTTGTGGAATCAGCTGCCGGTTGAGCTCCGGATGGCACCGGATCTCCGCTCCTTCCGGCGCGGGTTAAAGACCCATTTATTTGAACAAGCTGGCCTGGCCTGATGGGGAATTACTTAGGGTTTAAATATTTATATATATTTTTATTGTTTTTACTGTGGGCAATAATTTAATTCTTTTTTAACTTTTGTATTTTTGTAGTTTTATGATATGCCCTGTTCACCGCCCTGAGTCCTTCGGGAGAAGGGCGGTATAAAAATTTAATTAAAATAAATAAATAAATAAATAAATACTGTAAAGTAGTATATAAGTCTTAAGTGCTATTGCTATCACATGCACTCTGGACTGCCTGTCTGTGCTCCCCACTGCAGCACCTATGCACCTACCCTGGCTGACCTGCATACCTGGGATCCCTGCCTCTTCCAGCTTAACAATGTGGATGCTCTGTGAGTTATGATGGCAAATCTACAGAATGTAAACTTTGGAAGACGCAAACAATTCTTTTGAACTTCTTTTTTTGCAAACATGCCAGTGTTAAGTTATCACAAGGTCATTCCAAATAGGTCAGGGTGGCCTGTCACCAGTTATGTAAATTGCATATTTAACCTCTGGCAAAAGGAGAAGATCCAGACTTTGACAAGTCTTCTCTCAAGCAGCCTCTTTATGCAGATTAGTCACTTTACTGAAGAGCTCCAGAAATTGGAAGCAGCAGAAATGACACCTAAAGCATTGGTGGAAGAAGTAAAGAAAAAAGAACATTTTCAAATCAGAGGTGTGTAGGGATGGTGGGGGAGAAAGAGGCAAAGAAGATAAATTAGGGGGAAAATGCATCATGACACTGTGATACATACTTGTTCCTTTTTGTACATGTGTTGTGATGTCACTCACAAGTATGTACTATACATAATTTCCATCACAACATCACAGTGTACTTTTCATTACTCTGTTGAAGACTTTGGAATTTGGAGATGTCTTTGGATTGCATACATACAAGTAGAAGCTCGTGTTTGAGCTGACATTATAGCAATAAGGGAGGCAAAGTGTCAGTGAACTGTCAGCAGTCTTACTGAGGATAGCAAATTCTGTTAGGAAAGGATGAACAGGTAGTTCTCCTACCTGTTGTTTTTTTTTCATTGTACTGGTCAGGTCATTCAGGTTTGAGAAGGTCTTGGCTCTTCCTGGGCAGTTTCTGATGTGGTGACTGGACCAAAGTCTAGTTATGTTATCTGCAGCTCCTTTCAGCTAGTATGTTTGAGGAAGTGAACAGGGTGCTACTCTGTCTCAAGACTTCTGCCATTTGTGGGCTTGATCTAAATCTCTTTTGATATTTTGTGGGTCAAATTATGTGTGATAAACCTAGAAGGTGTTCACTTGGGTAGAGGGATGCTGGCAGTCTTGAAAGAGATTTTGCAGACTACCTCTTCAAGAGGCTCTAGATGTAGCCCTTTTTGATAACTGTTATCCAGTTTCAATCTTTCTTTGTGGGAAAGGGTGTTGAGGCATAAAGCAGTGATTCAGATGCAGAATACCCTAGAGCAGACATGGCCCGCGAAGTGGTTTCATATGGCCCGCGAAGCCATCCTTGAAACAGTGAGGGAACGGCCCCCGCTGCCTTGGCCCTGGCCCAGAGACCCTCCTTCTGCCAGAGACCCTCAGATCTGTCCCACACCTGCCCAGGCCCCCATAGGCACCCTTGATGCGAACGATGTAGAACTGGCCACGCCCACCCAGTAGGCCATTCGCACTCTAGCCACACCCACCCAGTAGGCCACGCCCACCCAGGCCATACCCACCCGGCCCCCTGAGGACAACCGCAATGCTGATGCGGCCCTCAATGAAATTGAGTTTGACACCCCTGCCCTAGAGGAAGTAGATTATAGCAATAGGAATATCATTTAGGCTTACATTAAATGGAAATGGCCATCCAGGAAACTTTCCACTGTCAAAAGAGGATAAAAATATTGGGAAAGCTAGTGGATATGGAAGTCAAGGGGAGTAGTTACATACCGCCCCATGGTGCTTTTCAGCACTTCCTAGGTGGTCTACAATACAGAAGTGTCATTTGCACATTGCCCGCAACAATCTGGGTCTTCATTTTACCAACCTCGGAAGGATGGAATGTTGAGTCAACCTTGAGCCCTGTCAGGATCGAACTCCAGGCTGTGGACAGAATTTGCCAGCAATAGTGCACTTAAACACTGCCATCAGGGTTCTTTTTATGTGGACCATTTTATTTGTACCTTCTGGATTCAGTTCTGGTCATAGGACACAGACAGCATTAGCATCAGCTAACTCAGTTTGACAGTTTGTGTCAATTCAGCAACAAGGCAGGGTATCCTGTTACCTGAATTTATTTATTTATTTATTTTATTACATTTCTATACCACCCTTTCAAGATCACATGAGAAGAGCTCATGTTTCCTGATTTCCCATGTACTGCACTGATGAGTCCTGCCATGACATAGGCAATCCCTTGGCTTCTTCTCTCTCTTTGGACCAGTGTTAAACCTCTGTAAATAATGATTAGGTTTACTATGAATTAGAGTTCTTACCATATAGACAGAACATGGTGAAACAAACTGGTTTTACTCTATATTGTTTTTTTTATTATTTGTAAGCTGCCTAGACTCACTGAAAGTGAGTGGTAGCCATATAAATTCTATGGACGGCCATACAAATTCTATAACAATTAAAAAAACAAACTGGCTTCAGGTTGGCAACAAAATGTGACAAGGCTGCAAACAGTGAGGGTCAGGTCTGTTTTATCCACCCCCCTGAAGCTTTGCACGGGCTCGCCACAAGGCTGCATGGTTAGCGCCTGCTTGTACTCATTGTACACATACGATTGTGTATCGTCCGACCCATCTACTGCGATAATTAAGTTCGCAGTGGATACCATCGTAGTGGGTCTTATTACAGGTGAAGATGAAACAGCGTACAGGGGGGAGGTACAAAAACTATCCATATGGTGTTTAGAGAACAACTTTCACCTGAACATCGGCAAGACAAAGGAGATGGTGCTAGACTTCCGGAGGAAAAGAGAGGAATCTGCCCCACTTTACATCGGGGGGGGGGGGGGCTGTGTGAAGAGAGTTTCCTCCTTTAAATTCCTGGGAGTCTACCTCTGTGAAGATCTTACCTGGAAAGTCAGTGCAACCCAGGTGGCCAGAAAGGTCCAACAGAGACTCCACTTCCTCAGGGTCTTGCGGAAGAACAGGGTAGAACAACACCTAATGACCTTCTTTTACCGGTCTACTATAGGGAGCGTCCTCTCGCACTGTATTGTGGTTTGGTATGCTGGCCTGACAGCCGCGGATAGGAAAATATTACAGAGGGTGGTGAGCACATCACAAAACATTGTGGGCTGTCCCCTGACACCACTGGATGACATTGCCAGGGCTCATTGCCTTGGAAGAGTGATAAAAATTCTCTGGGACGACTCACACCCTGGTCGGTACCTCTTTACTCTCCTACCATTGGGTAGGAGATACAGGAGTATAGCCAGCCGTACAAGCAGGCTGAAGAACAGCTTCTATCCATGGGCTGTCAGGCTCTTGAACGGGAAATAACTTTATGTATGATTGACTTGCGAGGCCAGTGTGTTGTGCAGTTAGCTCACATGGTATAACAAGATGGTGGGTTTGTTGTCACTGTGAGTTGTGGTGGTGGGAGCACGAAGGGAGGCTCAGCCAATCTCAATGTATACTTGGTTGTACTTTGACAATAAAGGTTCATTCATTCATTTATTCAACCTATATGTGGAATACATATTAAGAAAAGCTGCACTGGAAGAAACAGGAGGAAGAAACACCTGTGGTATGCTAATAACACTATTCTAATAACTGAAAATGCAAAGGATCCTCAGAAGAGACATTCAGATGCTATGATGTCTCTATACTTGCAAAGATCAGAATCGTGGAAGCTATGATATTCCTTGTGACAAAAGAAGCACGTTAGATTTTAAAGAAGCAGGATAGTACAGCCTTGGGAGACTTGAAAGAACAGGTTAGGGATAGGTTGTCATGGAGAAAATCTTATGTAGTTGCTGGGAGGCAAAAATGACTTCATGGCTCACCATAAACGAACCTTGGTTCATTCATCCAAGTAACAAACAACACAGAGAAGATTAAGAGTGCAGTTCTACATACACTTACTACAAAGTAAGCTCTATTTATTGAAATGTACTAGTGGGTGAACATACAGTATGTAGGACTGTATTGTAGTATATCTACCATACTGTGCATAGTTCCCTGCTGAACACAGTGAGATATTCTATCAACTGTACACTAAAAGAGGCAGATATATGTATACCACTTTTCTCTATTCAATAAACTCCAGTCTATATACTGAGACTTGAAAAAGATAAGCAGGTGGGGAGAGAGGGGGGGCAGGTCAAGAGACAACAAATGTGGGATACTTTTTACATTGTGAAGAATCTTCCATCTGTTCTTGCCATATCCGATTACTAGAGACTGTGGTTAGATTCTGAATTTTGATAGGATAAAAATTAAAATGCAAAACAAAAGACCGGCAGCCTGTTGGTTCAGGTGTTTTGTGTTCTTATTATAGAATCTTCAGGGGGGAAATACAGAAGGAGAGCAAAAAGCACTTTCTTCATTTCCACCTATTAATTGCTGTTTCCACACTTCTCCATCTTGACTGTCGTACTTTCTGCACGGACAATTAGCACTTTGGAGGGAGTCTAAGTGGGAAATAATAGCCTTTAAGCTTCACTAATTTCCCCTTTGCAGTTGGCTGTTAATTTATTTACTTCTATAATTATAGCCCCATTACACCAGAGTCAAGATTAAAGAACTTTCCCTGTGAAAAACAACAACAGCCCTACTTCAGTTCGCTGCTCTTCTAAGTCTGTCTTACCACACAGAGATTACCAGAGCTTTCTTCTGAAAGGACTAATAACTTATTCGGACATGTGAAATTAGTGACGCATCTATACTGGAGATCTGTAAATTGCACTTTGGTGTTGTGCTAATGAATTGTGTTATGCTAGTTCTTTAAGCAAACTAGCACTTCTGCATATCAATGCTTGTTACTCTCTAAAATTCTGCAATGGTGAGTCACCTCCACTGAAATTGTATGGGTCCCTTTTTGGTAATAGTTAATTCAGTTTGCGTCATAAGTTAATATTATTTAGCAGACCGCATTTCTGTTTTTATTCCAAAATTATTTTTGTGACTTGACGTTTTTAAAGCAATTTAATGTGTTATAAGAATAAGCCTTCAACTTATTTTAAGTTACACCATCATTTTAAGTTATTCAGTATTTCAGCAATGGATTCCAGTCCTATGTCAGTTCTAGCTAAGTTTTATTGTTAAATTTAAGGTCTATTAGAACAAGTTATTTATTTATTTAATTAGTTTTCTATACCGCCCTATTCCCGAAGGACTCAGGGCGGTTTACAGGGCAGCATATAAAAGACAATATAAAAAGATAATAAGTTGATACATTTCCACTGTGTGAACAGTTGTCTGTTTCTACTCTTACTTGCTAACAGTGAAATGTAATAATGAAGATAATAATAATTGCCGGAAAACACATGGTTCTGAAGGATTCTTTTCTCCTTTCCCAAGGGGCCGAGGAATCTTCCAGTCTGAATTTCATATATTGATCTTTAAGCACCTCTAC
This sequence comes from Vipera ursinii, assembly GCF_947247035.1. Classification (NCBI taxonomy): domain Eukaryota; kingdom Metazoa; phylum Chordata; class Lepidosauria; order Squamata; family Viperidae; genus Vipera; species Vipera ursinii. The sequence continues at coordinate 94,410,373 of NC_139512.1, forward strand.
CATATTTTTATATATTAGCATAAAAGTATCCAATACAGGTGGTCCTTGAGTTACAACCATTCTTTTAGTGGTCATTTGAGAAATGAAAAGTGAAAAAAGTGACCTACAGCAAGTCCTCACATGACTGTTGCAACACCCGCCATGGCTATAGCAATAGCACTTAAGACTTATATACCGCTTCATAGTACTTTATAGCAGTGGTCCTCAACTTTTCCATCTATGTGGACAGGTGGCAATGAAGGAGAGGGGATGGTTTCACATGTGCATATAATGCTTGTGCAAAATATAGCTTTGCGCACTCATCTGACACTTGTGTGACCTGGTTTCCAACAGGCTGTGGCATAGCACCGGTGGATTGGGGGTTAGGGATCCCTGTTTTAAAAGACTCTCTGGGGTGTGTGTGTTATATATTGTCCCCAACAATCTGGGTCCTCATTTTACTGACCCCAGAAAGATGAAAGGCTGAGTGAACCTTGAGCCCCATCAGGATCAAACTCTAGGTTGTGGGCAGAGTTTGCCCGCAATACTGCACTTTAACTACTGAGCCACCAAGGCTCCCACAGTCACATGATCAAAAGTTGAGTGTTTCGCAACTGCCATGTATTTATGAGCATATGAATAAATCCATTTCTGACCTCCTCAGCTGGCTTCTGACAAGCAAAGGCAGTGGGGACACCAGATTCACTTAATGACATGATTCACTTAACAACTGCAGTGATTTGCTTAAAAATCATGGCAAAGCTTATAAAATCAGGTGCAAGTCATTTAACAACCACCCTGCATAGCAATGGAAATTCTGGTGCCAGTCGTGGTTGTAAGTCAAAGAAAACCTCTGTATAAAATTATTGGACACTTGCATGCCAACATGTTAAAATATGACATGTGATATTGTTTTAAGTCCAGTGGAAGAATAAAAATAGCTTTTCCAGCTGTGGAAGCATCCCAAATATGTGTTAAAGCAAAGCAGTGATAGATATGAGCAGGTGTTTATCACTTCGTTTTATGTCCATAAAGTCGCGCAGTTACAGTCCTTTATCTTTTGTTGTACTTTACAAACTAACCTACAGGAAAAATCTGTAGCCTTTGAACTGTTTTGACTCTGTAAAAGGCATACTGTGCTGGTGCAAAGCAGGATGAAATTATAATGGGGGGGGGAGGAGGCAGCACCCGTTTTACATTTCAAGGAAATATTCTATGTTACTATCCAATGAATGTAAATAATGTGACCTGGCTCAGAAGGAATGCTAACCTACAAGGTGGTCTTTTTGTGTTTGACTTAATGTGAATTTCATCCATTATGATTTAGCATTATGTACAAGTAAGTTTTGCATATTTTCCTTCTGTCTCGAGGAGTTACGGCATAAATGGGGAATGATGTTTTATCATTTCATTATTAATTTTTCAGTCTTACCCTCTCAAAAATGGAGTCATTAACAATGGTATTTGTAAGCTCTGGCTGGCTTATATTACAGAGGCCTGGCTATAACAATATCAACAGTGTAAGACTGGGGTATAGTATCCACTCAACTTTTGTTTTCCTATCTGAAAAGAAACAAATTTTTAAAAAGTTAATTCAAGGAGTTTGAAATTTCTTGTGAAGCAGTAAATGTTACACTATGACTGTTAGTTTCCCCCCCCCCATTGTTTTCATTTTTAAAAATAAAGAAACAAATTGCTTCCAGTGGCTTATTTTCAGTTCAAACGGATGAAAAACACACCTCAGGAGCTATTTTCTGACTTAGTGAATATTTACCAAGCTTCCTGCCAGCCTATAAATGTACAAACATGAACTTGGTTACTCATTATCTTTCTTGAGAAAGTAAAGCATAATAATCATGTAGAAAACTGGTTACGTATGTAGTTTTAACTGAATGTGGACAACAAAGGGATCTTTATAGATTAAAACTGTTTTTTTCAGAACTGTCTTAAGTTGATGTGAATTTTCATGGTGGCTAACTTATTTACTGGAGTATCTCTCTTTCTCTGGGCAACAGCTTAGCAAGATTAAGGTCCATTGAATAAAAATGTATGCATACTTTTTAAGATGTAGTTGTCCTAGGAAGTGGTTATGGATAACAGAAGCAGATTGATGCAATGCCATGCTTTCCGCAGCAGTTAATGGACTCTTCTCTCTAAAAAGGATTCATGCTTCTGGAGTACTATGCAGTTTAAAGGAGTGCAGATGGCACATTCCTTCCTGGTATGCTTAAAGATGATCTACCTTCTCTGTTTCATACTTTCTCCACTTGGGGCCTGTAAAAAGCTTAGTAATTCTGGAATAGACACCATGATTAGCAAATTGTCCTCACATACTTTTAGCAGGAAAAATGTCACATTTTTTGGTGTTGTTATTATAACTAAGGTAGCTTATAGTCTCTTATTTTTAAGGATGCATTGAATGAGTGGAGAAGTAACTGTTTAGTTTAAACTCCCATCAGTGAGTATTATACAACAGCACAGAAGGGGAGGATTTAAAACAGAAAATATGAGGCAATGTGCATGCATATATGACTGTCATAAACAATATCACTTAGAGGAATTTCAACAGAAATGGATTGTGTGCTCCAAGTTTGGTAAAGTAAGAAGCCTTGACTGACAGAATGGGTGTGTGAATTCTTTTGTAAATTAGAATATTTGCATATGACTGAGGAACATTAATGGTGGCAGTTAGGGTACTTATGTTAGCCACAATGAAAAGAAAAGAATACTGTACTATAAGGTTTTTACGCTCATCCAGGAAAAGTTTGTATGTTATTTTCTTAACCTGACTTCAGCAGAATCAATCCAAATCCAATTTTTAAATGCTCTCTTGCATACATATGTTGTAGTTTCTTAGGTATAAGACTTTGATTGGTATTCATCTATTAACTCTAGAATCTTGAGAGTCTGAATGTGTAATATATGAATTCTTGTGCCTTTTTGCTGCATAGGAATCCTCAAACTGGATGAAATGGAATCTTTTGTTTGGTAATAAGTACAGTGGTTGGTATAGTGATTGATATATCATTTAGAGTCTTTATTCTTATTGGCAGAGTCTATAGTAATTATTTGTTCACTGTAGTGTAAAGACAACTGACTACTCATATATTGACATCTACGAAAACTACTTTGCTCTTTACTGTACAATTGAACTCTCTTATAGTGGAAGTAAGTAAGATGAGATGATTCTGAATTGCTGCCATATTTTTCAGGCCACTACTTGATATGTGGCTACATTTGCTGATACAATCTTGAACCTAGAATGAATTAGTTTGGCTATGGAAATCTGAATATGAAGCTGTATTAATTTATCTTAAGACATAAAAAGGTCCATATATGAAGACAAGGACCAAAGTTTCTATTATTTCAGCTCTAGACTAGAAGGCAGGGCTTTAGTTTGTAAGGCTGCCTTCTAGGATGGCTAAAGATAAAACATTAAAATGAGAGCATAAAGGCTTGTAGAATTTAGAAATCTGAAGTTAATCTAAACACAGAAACTGGCTGTTTTTAAAGCATTTGTTAATATTCCTAGTGAAATAAGAGTAAAAAAGCTGTTGTATTTGGTTTGATGCTCCATATTTATTATCATCCTTGATCTGGCCTTGAGAGGAGAATCCATACTAACAGTTTAATTTCTATGTTCTTTATCTAAGAAGATTGTCCAATTGAAGAGCCAGATCTTGTATCTGGAAGCTTATTGTAAAGGTAAAAGTAAAGGTTCCCCCACACATGTGTGCTAGTTGTTTCCAACTCTAGGGGCCGGTGCTCATCTCCGTTTCAAAGCCGAAGAGCCAGCGTTTGTCCGAGGACATCTCCGTGGTCATGTGGCCGGCATGACTAGACGTCAAAGGCGCACGGAACGCTGTTACCTTCCCACCGTAGTGGTCCCTATTTTTCTACTTGCATTTTTACATGCTTTCGAACTGCTAGGTTGGCAGAAGCTGGGACGAGTAACAGGCGTCACTCTGCTACGCGGCACTCGGGATTCGACCCGCCAAACTGCTGATCTTCTGATCGACAAGCTCAGCATCCTAACCCACTGAGCCACCTTACCTTTAAGCTTATTGTACTAATAGTAAAAGATAATAATCCAGGTTCTAGTCTTCACTTTGTTTTCAAAAGCTTCAGTGCAAAGTGCGAAGCTTAGGACAATCTGGCTGCCTCAGACAATTACCTTATAAATTTAGACTGGATAATTTGTCCTTTGATATTCTAAGAACATTTCTTGAGGGTTTTGGGGGGGGGGGGTTACAAAGTTTATAATTTCAGTTTTTAAAAAAGTTAACAATGGGTCCTCGCTAAAAGTCCTGTTGCACTGAAGTTTCTTTTTAATCCTGCTGAGATCTCCAATAGAATCACTATACTATACTATATTTTCTATTTTATCATTTATTAAATTGGGAGATGTTTCTTTTTATTTAAATCATCCATTATATAATTAATATTGAAATTACACCTTAAAGGAGTAGGATGTAGCCTATTGATTAGAACAGTTGATATAATAGCTGATCAACACTGGATTTTCTATCTTACTCATTTATTTTATGATTCTTTCTATCTTGTTTTATTATAAGCCACCCAGGGTCAAGGTGGAGTCAGATTGTGGCAAAATTAAATAAAATAAATATCATGTTGCATTAAATTTTATTTTCAGACTGGCATTTACATAAAATTGTGAAAGTGAACAAGCATTGATTGATGAAGAAGACCTTTAACTTCTGACATAGTATTTGCCAGGAATACCGGTCGCGCGGGTAGTGATGGGAGCATCCCGATACTCCCATATTACACCCCTCCTGCGTGAGCTGCATTGGTTACTGGTTGCCCTCCGGGTGAGATTTAAGGTGTTGGTACTTACCTTTAAAGCCCTACATGGCCTAGGCCCGGGATTTTGCAGGACCGTCTACTGCCAGGAACGACTTCCCATCGCCCAGTGCGCTCACACAGGGAGGGCCTCCTCAGGGTGCCGTCGGCTAGACAATGTTGGCTGGCGGCCCCCAGGGGGAGGGCCTTCTCTGTGGGAGCGCCAGCCCTGTGGAACCAACTTCCCCTTGAGCTCCGGATGGACCCGGATATCCGGTCCTTTCGCCGCGGCTTTAAAACATTTCTTTTCCATCAGGCTGACCTGGACTGACAGGGATTTTTAAAATGTTTTTAACTTATTATTGGGGCTGCTAGTTTAATTCTTTTTTAAAACTTTTGTATTATTGTATTTTTATTGTTGTTAGCCGCCCTGAGTCCTTCGGGAGATAGGGCAGCATATAAGTCCCAAAAATAAATAAATAAATAAATAAATAAATAAATAAATAAATAAATAAATAAATAAATAAATAAATAAATAAATAAACTGGAGTCAAAAGCCTGCTCAAAGTTTACAAATACTACAAATATAAACTTTTTGGGACTAGGCACACATTTCCATCAGAACATAGAAAACTAGGCCCCGATATGAAGTCCGCCTGTTTGTCTGATAAATGTTATTCCTGGCCAGTTTTACAATGTCAAAGTACATTTTTGGCATAGATTTTGTCCATTATAATTAGGAAGCTTAGTAGTTGATCATTTGCTGAGAGAAATTTGTTATGTTACTTGTAGAAGGTAATAATAATAGCCCTAAATCAATATTTAGGAATTTCAGTTGACTCATCAATGTAAATAAACAGTGAGTCAGTACTTGGGCCCTCCAAACAGCTTGATTTTTGAACAAATAAAGAAGTATGCCATGCCCTCTTGGGACATTCCCCAGTTACAAGTTGATAGATGAATTTGGCTTATACCAAATTGCCTGTGCACTCATCATTCACCCCTAGATAGCTCAGGTAAATAGGTCTCCCAAGAGGCTGCTGAGAAGTGTCATTCATTACTAGGCAGCTCAGTGTTCAACGGATCTCCAGAAAATAGCTAAATATTTTGCTTTTCCCTAAGTTTTTCAGTTGCTTCCAAGCTTCTTTGGCAGTGTCTGTTTTTTGCTATTAGAAGGGACTTATTTTTTCCCCCTTGAGATTTATTGTCAAGTAGGAAGTGTGAGATTTTATTTGTATCTACAGTATGATATGTAGCAAGTATGGCCTTCCTAGCTTGTATGCCTTCATGATGAAACCAGAGTTCAGAGTATATAAAATTAAAAGGCTGCTTCTAGGGAGATCTATAGTATATATTCCTAAGGGTCATGTTTAGATTAAATTGTCATAATCTCTGAAAACATTTTTTCATTATTCGGCATAAAGAAGAAACATTTTATGAATCCGAGTCCTTTGTGGCTACGGTAACCTTGGGAAGAGGCCCTTAGATCTGTATCTCATTAAACATCTTCTGCATCTATATTTCATAAAGATAAATCTGCATGTAACATAAGTCTATGAGGAATTAACAAATCAGGTGATGAGTCTCTGGTTCCAAACTAGGATCAAGCGATCATTATCTAGGCAACTATTGATGGTGGCTTTCTGGAGAAATGAAAGTGGTTGCTATTAAACCATGCTTCTTTTTTGTTTGTGCCCAATGTGCAATTTCTCCAGGATGATTATTAATGGAAGCATTTAAGATGTAAGTAGTTAATTTAGTGATGGTCTCTGAAAGGTAAAGCTAGAAAAAGTGCAGTAAGTGTTGTATTTGAAAGTACCCCTCCCCCACACACCCTTTTGGGCTTAGTTTTTTAGATGGATATATTGTGGCCATCAGGTATACTACTGCGGGCAAGAATCTCTCAGAAGAAATAGAGTAGCCTTCATAGTCAATAAAAGAGTAGGAAAAGCAATACTGGGATACAATCCTCAAAATGACAGAATGATCTCAGTTCAAATCCAAAGCAAAGCATTCAATATCACAGTAGTCCAAGTCTATGCCCCAACCACCGGTGCTGAAGAGGATGAAATTGACCGGTTCTATGAAGCCCTACAGCACCTTATAGAACTAACACCAAAAAATGATGTCCTTATCATCATGGGGGATTGGAATGCTAAAGTAGGAAGCCAAAAGATAACCGGAATAACAGGCAAGTTTGGCCTTGGAGTACAAAATGAAGCAGGGCACAGGCTGATAGAATTGTGTCAAGAGAATACGATGGTCATAGCAAACACTCTTTTCCAACAACCCAAGAGCCGGCTCTACACATGGACATCACCAGACGGTCAACACAGAAATCAGATTGACTATATGCTCTGCAGCCAAAGATGGAGAAGCTCTATACAGTCAGTGAAACAAGACCAGGAGCTGACTGTGGCTCAGACCATGAGCTTCTCATTGCAAAGTTTAGGCTTAAACTGAAGAAAGTAGGGAAAAGCACTAGGCCACTCAGGTATGAACTAGATCATATCCCTTATGAATATATAGTAGAGGTGACAAATAGATTTAAGGAATTAGATCTGATAGGTAGAGTGCCTGAAGAACTATGGACAGAGGTTCGCAACATTGTAGAACTGGTAGCAACCAAAACCATCCCAAAGAAAAAGAAATGCAAGAAAGCAAAATGGCTGTCTGAGGAAGCTTTGCAAATAGCTGAGGAAAGGAGGGAAGCAAAAGGCAAGGGAGAAAAAGAAAGATACGCCCAATTGAATGCAGAATTCCAGAGAATAGCTAGAAGAGATAAGAATGCCTTCTTAAATGAACAGTGCAAGAATTAGAAGAAAACAACAGAATAGGGAGGACCAGAGATCTTTTCAAGAAAATTGGAGAGATGAAGGGAACGTTTCATGCAAAAATGGGCATGATAAAGGACCAAAATGGCAGGGACCTAACAGAGGCAGAAGAGATTAAGAAGAGGTGGCAAAATTACACAGAACTATACAAGAATGAGCTTAACGTCCCTGATAATCACAATGAGGTGGTCACTGACCTCGAGCCAGACATCCTAGAATATGAAGTGAAGTGGGCCTTAGAAAAGCTGAGCAACAACAAAGCTAGTGGAGGTGACATTATTCCAGCTGAGCTATTCAAAATCTTAAAAGAGGATGCAGTAAAAGTGCTACACTCAATTTGCCAGCAAATTTGGAAAACTCAACATTGGCCACAGGATTGGAAAAGATCAGTTTACATTCCAATTCCAAAGAAAGGTGGTGCCAAAGAATGTTCAAACTATCGCACCATTGCACTCATTTCACATGCTAGTAAAGTTATGCTTAAAATCCTACAAGCTAGACTCCAGCAGTATGTGGAACGAGAACTACCAGAAGTACAGGCAGGATTTCGAAGAGGCAGAGGAACTAGAGATCAAATTGCCAACATACGCTGGATCATGGAGAAAGCTAGAGAGTTCCAGAAAAACATGTACTTCTGCTTCATTGACTATGCTAAAGCCTTTGATTGTGTGGATCATAACAAACTGTGGCAAGTTCTTAAAGAGATGGGCGCACCAGACCATCTTATTTGTCTCTTGAGAAACCTATATGTGGGTCAAGAAGCAACAGTGAGAACTGGAGACGGAACCACTGATTGGTTCAAAATTGGGAAAGGAGTCCGGCAAGGCTGTATATTTTCGCCCTGCCTATTTAACTTATATGCAAAGCACATCATGAGAAAGGCAGGGCTAGATGAATCAAAAGTTGGAATTAAGATTGCCAGAAGAAATATCAACAACCTAAGATATGCAGATGATACCACTCTAATGGCAGAAAGTGAAGAAAAACTAAAGAGCCTCTTGTTGCTGGTGAAGAAGGAGAGTGCAAAACCTGGGTTGAAACTTAACATTAAGAAAACGAAAATCATGGCATCCGGCCCTCTCAATTCCTGGCAAATAGATGGGGAAGAAATGGAGGTAGTGACAGATTTTATTTTCCTGGGCTCCAAGATCACTGCAGATGGGGACTGTAGCCAAGAAATTAAAAGACGCTTGCTCCTTGGGAGGAAAGCTATGGCAAATCTAGACAGCACACTAAAAAGCAGAGATATCACCCTGTCAACAAAAGTGCGCATAGTCAAGGCTATGGTCTTCTCAGTTACAATGTATGGCTGTGAAAGTTGGACCATAAGAAAGGCTGAGCGCCAAAGAATTGAGGCCTTTGAACTGTGGTGCTGGAGAAGACTCCTGCAAGTCCCTTGGACTGCCTGACGATCAAACTGGTCAGTCCTAGAGGAGATCAACCCTGACTGCTCTTTAGAAGGCCAGATCCTGAAGGTGAAACTCAAATACTTTGGCCACCTAATGAGAAGGAAGGACTCAGTGGAGAAGAGCCTAATGCTGGGAAAGATTGAGGGCAAGAGAAGAAGGGGACGACAGAGAATGAGGTAGCTGGATGGAGTCACTGAAGCAGTAGGCGTGAGCCTAAATGGACTCCAGAAGATGGTAGAGGACAGGAAGGCCTGGAGGACCGTTGTCCATAGGGTCACGATGGGTCAGACACGACTTCGCAGCTAACAACAACATTGTGCACATACAACCTATGAAAAGAACAGGTGGGGCCATCATTGCATTTGTTTTTGGACCATCATTATCCAGTACTTTTGGTCAGTTGGTCATCATGACCCGAAATAGACAAAGGCTTCATTTTCATGTGGATACTCCGTGCAAAGGAGGAGAGGAAACTCTAGTCGCAAAACAAATTGCTGATTAAAGTTTAATTATTAAAAATGTTTCTGAAGCAAACGAGAAGCAGGCTGCTTATTACAATCAGACTGAAGCGAAAACAGCTTTGAGCCCTTTCAGAGATCTACCTACTTGCAAATCCGCCTCTAGCCGTTAAGTGGACTTGGCTTTTTGGCTGCAATCCTAAATCCCCTTTAAAGGCGGCAGGGCCCTTTGCTCGTCCCGCCTGAAGGTCGGGGTCTCGGTGCTCGGCAAGGAAGGGCGATTTCTTTCTTTCTTCCTCTTTCCCTCCCTCGACGCCAGTTCATCGGGCTCTTCTGCCAGAGTCGTAGGGCACAAGCGAGGGCAAAGAAAGATGCTCACCCAGAGAGAAGTCGGCGGGTTTCGGAGGGCGACATCCAGTTAGGAGGCGGCCGGTAACCAGCCGGGGGCGCTACAGCTGCGGAAAAGGGCGGGCCGCTGGCGCTCCCCGGGAGATTCCCCGCAGGCTGGAAACGGAACTGAGACACGTCGGAGCGGCGTTGAGGAAGCTGCCCGGGCTTCGCAGCCCCGAGAGCCGAGGGGGCGGCTCAGGGCTACGGACTGAGGAGCCGGCTGCGCTCGTTCCCGCAGGCCCCGCCGCCAAAGAAGCGGGAAGAGAAGAGCCGACGAAGTGGGCGGCGGCAGCAAAGGAAGTGGCGGCGGCGGCGGCGGCAGGCTGGATCCCTCCCCGGGAAGATGAGGCAAAGGCCCGGGGAGCTGAGCGGGCTGAGGTGGGGCGCTTTCCTCACAGCCGCCAGGACAAGATGGCAGCGGCTGAGGAGGCGGCGGCGGCAGCAGCAGCACCAGAAGCAACAGCAGCAACAGCAGCCCGGGGTTGAGTCGGGCCTGGGAGGCGCCTCCTTGTAGTAGCTCTCCGGTCATGCCGAGAGCTGAGGTGGCGGCGGCGGCGGCGGCGGCTAAGGGGAGTCCGGCGCTGCCTGATCTGTGAAGGTAAAAGAGCCGGGGAGAGCGAGCGAGCGAGCGAGGCGGGCTGGTTTTTTTCTTTTCTTCCCCGGGAGGGGGGACGGGAAGGACGAAGCCTCTGGGCTTATCCTACCCACCGCTGATCTTCGGGGTGGAAAGTGGTGGGTGTGGGAACGCGGCTGAGGTAATTTGCTCCCCTGCCCCTCAACTTCTAGCTCTTCCTGGGTTTTTTTTGTTTTTGTTTGTTTGCTTTGCTCCTTTTGGGCGGCCCAGCGCGCTCGAAATGGAGCTGTCCCCCTGTAGAGGGGGGGATTTGGTTTAGAGCAGGGGTCGGCAACCTCGGCTCTTTTTATGACTCGTGGACTTCAACTCCCAGAATTCCTGAGCCAGCTATGCTGGCTCAGGAATTCTGGGAGTTGAAGTCCACGAGTCATAAAAAGAGCCGAGGTTGCCGACCCCTGGTTTAGAGCAAAGTCGGGGATCGGGGCTTGGTGTTTTTCCCCAGAGACAGAGAGAGCAAAAACTGCCCTTCAGCAGGTGGGTGTGGAAGGAAAGGGCGAGCGCAGGAGGATGGTTTTTTAGGTCCCCCCGGAGACCTGGATTGCTCGGCTCTTAAATCGCCGCCGGGGTTTAAAAGCTTCGGAAAGAGATGAGAGCGCGGAGCCGGGTTGCCAACTCAACTCCGTGCCTCGATCCTGGGGGAAGAGGGCTCCGCGACGATACTTTTTTGGGGGGAAAAACAACAACAACAAAACTTTGCCTTAGTGGCCAATTTTCCCTTTCTTTCCCGACAGCATCGAGGTCTGAACGAAGGTGCCCCCCCTTTTTTTCTTTTTTTTTTGGGGGGGGCACTTGTGGGCAAAAGACTATTTTTTTTAAAAAAAAATATCTCTTCCCCCCCCCCTTTTTTTTAAAAAAAACACAAACACCATTATTTACACCATTATTTGCAGGCTAAGCTTGTAAGCCGCCCTGAGTCTTCGGAGAAGGGCGGGATATAAATGGAATTTAAAAACAAACAACAAAAAAAAAAGACGAGAGCGCTTAGTTTACTATATAAATCAGGGGGTCTTCAAACTTGGCCCTTTTATGACTTGTGGACTTCAACTCCCAGAATTCCTCAGCCAGCAAAGCTGGCTGAGGAATTCTGGGAGTTGAAGTCCACAAGTCATAAAAGGGCCAAGTTTGAAGACCCCCTGACATAAATAGTTGGGCTGGTTTCTCGCTTTGCTTCCGTTCTCGCTTTCTGTGCGGGGTTTTGTTTTGTGTGTGTGTTTTTTTTTTCTCTCTCCCCACCCCCCCTTTTTTTTTTAAATTTGGGAACTAGAAATTTCCCTTTCGTGCGTGCGCTTGTCTCTGCCCCCCCACCTCAGCCCCCCACCCACCCCCTTCACCCTTTCGGGCCGTTTCGCTCGCTTAGTTTTCCCGCTGGCCAAAACGGGCTAAAATCGTCCGGATCGCCGCGTCTGAAAGAAGAAATGCGACCCGGCTGCTCCTCTGGCAACTTGGTTAGAGCGGCAGGAAGGCGTGGTCGCGGGTCTCCTCTTGTTACCAGGAGTTATTCTCCTTGCCTGGCTTCGGGACTCGGAGGTAACTAGCAACCGTGGTTTGGGGGAAAGTCACGACCATTTTCATGCCGAGGGAACGGTCTTAAGTCAGAATGGTACGTGGAGGGTTTGTAATCACGTCACGAGTGGCAATCGTTCAAAGCGAGTTGGGCTTTTAAGAGTCGCTGTTAAATGTAACCTTACCTTACTTAGACCTTAAGAGGGGGGGGGTCTTTTCAATGTTGAATTTAGAGATCGCCTCTTCCTTTAGAAATCTTTTTCCACCGTAACTAAAAAAAACAAACAAAACCCTGGTGAGAATTGTTGAATATTTGGAGTTGTAGGCTTTTATTATAACCAAGTTGGTTATATAATAGTTGGCTGCAGAGATCAAGTCTTATTTGGGTTGTGTTTTTAATTTTAGTCGTTTTTTTTTAATTAAGCGAGTGTTTATTTTATGATTTTCTGTGTCAGAAAGTGCTTGTGATAAAGCAACTTTATTTTTAAAGCAGTTGCTATCCCCACTGATGACTTGTAACATATTTAGGAAGAGTATTATGCTGAGGTAATTAAAGTTATTTTTCATCTAAAGATATACTTATCTGAATTTAATTGAGACAGGGTTTTTTTTTGTGTGTGTGTGTGATATTCTAAACATTGAATTCTCTTGGCCAGCAGTATTGGTGTCTTATTGGCATGTGCCTTGTGAAACCAGATACTTGGATATGCATGTAGCTAATTTTGTAAATGCACTTATATTAAGCCATAACTACGCACTAAGTGCTGTATAAAAGCTACTTGAAATCATTGGCTCTTTGTTTGGTGGCATTAACGTCATATTTATTTTTAAAAAACAAAGGATAGTAATCTTAGCTGTCTTATTTGGTTATTTTCTTTTATTGGCTTTTTATATGAATTAGTCTGTTGGAATGCTGTATTTGGAAGTTAAATTAAAGCTTACTCTTTTTATATTCTTACCTTAGAAGGCAATTTACAAAACACTTGCTCAACTTCCCCCATGTATAGCAACTAGGAAACTGAATATAACTGCAGTTAATACAATTCACTAGCTCTAAAGGTTGCTATGGTGGTTTTTGTATCATGTACAGGTTAATGCTAAATTTAAAAACTTGGAGATATTTTACAATGGAATAGTATTAAAGAAGAATTAAGCTATGATATCACTATAGAATTGCTAAGAGGCTAATTTTAATAAATGTGTCATCAAGAACATAGATTAAGTAGCATGTAATCAGGTCAGGGCTTTATTTATTCATTCACTCATTTTGCTGCCCATTCTTGAAGGCTCTGAGTGGCTAATAAAGTCAATTTATAGAAAAATGAAAATAATGATTCACCCTTTCCAAATGCATAACAAATAAAAAGGGCAAAAAATAAAACAAACACAAACACCATGTGACTGTGAACCCCACCTTCAATTACAACACCACCACCACCTCTTATGCAAGACAGAACAGGTAGGCCTTCACAATTTTCCTAAAGCCCAAGCAGAATCATGTGAAGAATTGATTTGTGAAGTAGTTTGATTCTTTAATAAAAAATTATATGGGAGAAAATATTCCATTGGTTATTAAACTTTTATCTTTGATATAATAAAGTTTTGTAATATAAGTATATATGGATTTGTCCATAATCTGTATTGTAGATAAGAAATATAGCTTTTGTGTTAAATCATCAGTCATTTTAGCTATGGCTTGTTTAAGCCAAACAAGTGGTCCACATGTTGCATTAAACTATACAGTACAAACTAAAAGGTTAGATGCACAGAAAAGGTCAAAGCAGACAGTCTACATTATGGCTGTTGGAAACCAGTTATAATCTGGCAAGTTTTGTCTTAGCCAGATGGCATAAATAGTTATTTTAGGATAATTCATTTATCAGAAGTCCCATTGAGTTTAATGGAGCTTATTTCCAAGTAATAGGTAATTAATTGCAACTAGTTTTTATTTTTAAAACTTATCAAGATAAGGATTTTTTTTCAAGTGAAAAACACATATTTTTAGTACTTTAAAGACTTTTATGTCATGAAATATATCTTCTAACACACTGATAGCAATTGACATGAAACAGCAATGTTCATATAAGCAAGGAAAGTCTGAAGCATTCATGTACATCAATATTTTTCAAAGGCTGTTAACACACAAAAGTAGAGATTACACCATGTTTACAGGGTGACCATTTTGGCACAAAATATATAGATAGTAGCATGGATTTTAGGATAACTAAGTTAAATAGTATTTTATTTTCACTATGACTTGCATTTTAAAAAAAATACACAAGTAGAGCAAAACCATGCAATCATTCACTTTCAATTTTTGACATCATTCCAATTGTCTAGTTATGAAAATCACATGTTTTGTGGAAAAGCTTGCATCTATATATAGCAATATCAAGAAAAAAGTTTGTCTAGTAGTTTCTTTATTCCAGAACAAGATTATGTATCTGATGAAATTATCAGCATGTTAGAGAAGTAAGGACTGACAGAGAGGTAAAATACAATTATTGCATACATCTTTCCTTTGTGGTTTCTTAAAAATCAAGTAGTCTGAAGAAAGAGAAAGGATGAAAGGTTGTGTAATCCATTACTTATAATGAAAGTTTCCTTTTCTTAGTGTCCCTTTCATGAGTTAGGTTCAGGTTTGTAATTTAGGGACCTCTCATCCAGTGGAGGGATTCAAATACGTGAACAACCAGTTCTCTGTGTAGATGCTGATTCTGGAAGTCCATTCTAGGCCTGGGCAACAAAAAAGCTACCGATTCTGCTGAAGTGGTGCGAACCGGCTGAATCCCACCACTGCTCTCATCCCTGTGCTTTCACGGAGAACTTCCTTTCTCAAAAACGTAGTTGTTGACCAAAGGCTCTAAGTTACCTACCTTATCTAATCTTTCACATCCAGGACATTACTATCTGCTAAGATACTTGTTACTTATTAAATCTTTGCAAATCAAGAGGGGGTCAAGCTATTCTCCAAAGCATCTGAAAGCAGGAAGCAGTGGATGGAAACTAATTAAGGAGAGAACCAATCTAGAACTACAGAGAAATTTCTTAACAGATTAGAACAATTAATCAATGGAACAACTTGCCTCCAGAAGTTGTGGGAGCTCCAACACTGGAAGTTTTTAAGAAGAGATTCGACAACCATTTGTCTGAAATGGTAGAGTTTCCTGCTTGAGCAGGGGGTTGGACTAGAAGATCTCCAAGATCCTTTCCAACTCTGTTATTCTATTAAATCAGCATTGTAAACAAGATAGTCAAATGTATTAGCCTGCTGGCCAGCCCATGTATATACAGTAGAATTCCTTATTTATGCCTTGTTAAAGACATATTACATTCCCATAACCAAGGGGTTTATCTGTCAGGATGGCCAAAACAGTTATTTGCCAGAAATTAGTTTATTAACATTTTTATCCTACTTTTATTATTTTTATAAGGCAGCAAACTTACGCAATACTTCCTCCTGCTATTTTTCTCCACAACAACCCTCTCAGGTGGGTTGGGCGGAGAGAGAGTGACTGACCCAAAGTCACCCAGCTGCCTTTCATGCCTTACTTAGAAAAGTATTGACTTTGGCTTAGTGTGCTCTATGGATTCAACCGATAACTATTTATATTACAAAAACCAATAGAGTGTATATTCATGCTATAGTCATTATGCTTGTTCTGTGGTGGTTTTTTTTTAAATGTGCATTTTTTTTCTTCTGCAATGTGGATATCTACCTCCTAAGGTAAAGATTATCCCTGATATTAGGAGATAACCCAGGCAGTTCTGTTTAGGCTTTTCCATCTTTAGTTATGGATATTGCTGCTTTTACTGGCTGTATTTATTAATTTTTAGTAGAATAGAATAGAAGGTGGAAGAGACCTTGGAATCTTCTAGTCCAGCCCCATGTTCAAAAAGGAGGACCTATACCAGGGGTAGGCAACCTCGGCTCTTTTATGACTCATGGACTTCAACAGTCCATGAGTCATAAAAGAGCCGAGGTTGCCTACACCTGACATATACCATCTCAGACAAGTGAGTGTCTAGCCTCTTCTTAAAACTCTCCAGTGATGGAGTACCCATGATTTCTGGAGGCAAGCTGTTCCACTGGTTAATTGTCCTCACTGTCAGGAAGTTTCTCCTTAATTCCAGGTTTTATTCTTTTATTATAATAGTTTTATTTTTTTTAATTACTGCAAACTATCCGGAGTAGTATGATTGGATCAGTTTAGAAATCATGTAAAATTTTTAAAAAATCCTTTCCCCAAGTATTATTGTTATTCTTCAATAGTTTGGCATTGTGATTCTGGTTGGTGTAATTTAAAATAACATTAACTCATCATGCTCAAGCATCAAATGTTTAGCTTAGTTTTATAAATATTTGACTTTCAGAACTTGGGGATAATTTGTAGATTGGGTTTTAGAATGATTTTTTATCTTAAAATACAGTTAACATTTGACATATGACAATTATACAATCTTATTTTTGATTTTATAGATTCCACATTTAAAGAGTATTGTGTTAAAAGCATGAATTTATATTTTTTGGAATGAAATAAGGTATTTTGGCTGACAGTAGTTTGCATAATTGTAATTATGTATTTTTTCCACAATCAAAATAGATGTAAAACCGGCTGCAGTAAGAGTCTGATCTTGAATATGAAATATTTCCTATCTTTGTATTAGAATTAATATAGTAGGAGTATTACAGGCAAATGTACAAGCTTTTTAGTTTACTTATTGAGCTTCTGGAAAATTGCAGTGATTGGTAGCCCTTTACTGTCATGTCTGCCAAACTGAAATAAGGTTTGTGTCCTCATCATAATGAAAATTGCCAAATCAATTTTTACTACAAAGCTGTCAAAAGGCTTAAGACTGAGTTGTTTGTGGAAGGGAAAATATATCTTTGAGACCCTGTCATATCAGCATTGAGTCAATAAGTAGTTAATGGAAGAAACCTCTTCATTGTGGCTTGACAGCATTGTATCAGTGTGTGGCAGTGAAAACAGGCCTTTTGACAAAGGATCACATGTTCTGCTGTAAATATCACATGTGTTTCAGTGCTTTTACATCATGTTGCAGTTAATATAGGATTATAACTTTATCTGATCATCTTTATTTGTCTCTCCATGTTCAGAAGCACTGTAAAATGCTGTCGTAATAGTAACAGTTTGTTCTGATTATTTAACCTACGTAATATATGCCTTTGGGCAAGATAAAGTGGAAAAAAAATTAGGCAGATGTTTTCAACTGCTAGAAGTGTAGGTTCTGTGCCAAAGATGCAAATACAAAAGTTGTAATATGTTTCAAAGAAATCAAGTATCTAATACAGTAGAAGAATGGCTGAACGTTTTAAAAAGTAATTTTAAAAATTGGGTAGACCCGGAAGATTAGTATCTGATCCAATTTGATTTGATCCTGAATATAACGCTTTAAACAGTTGTATTATTAGTAGAATGTGCTTATGGCACAGTAGTTTAGACATGCCTATTCTAGTTTGTTTATTTTCATAAATCTACAACAGACATTTATGTAAATACCTTCCTTCTGATTGTTGGCTTGCCAAAAATGTAGTAGACATTTTTGTGTATTGGTATATGAGTTGGTGACATGTTCTTCTGCATGAATTGGTTGGAATGTATGCGCTTTAGCATGCCTTGAACTACTTTTACCCTGAAGCAAAAGTGGAGGCATGAATAGCACGCCTAAACTAGAGTTGTTTCTGAAGAATCTTGTTTTTCTTACTCATCGGTAGAAAAAAAAACGTTAACAAGTATATCTTTTGCTTTGCTCCAAAAATGTCTGTTTAATAGATTAAGACAGAATAGGCAACCGTTAAGGAGTTGGGAGCAGCAACTCTTAACGTTCTTGTGGGGGAGGGAAGAAGAATGGCTAGGATTATAGGGATGATGTCATAAAGTGGAAGAAAGACAGCTCAGTTTTAAGAGAT
The DNA here is from genome assembly GCF_947247035.1 of Vipera ursinii. NCBI lineage: Eukaryota > Metazoa > Chordata > Lepidosauria > Squamata > Viperidae > Vipera > Vipera ursinii. The sequence continues at coordinate 94,428,315 of NC_139512.1, forward strand.
GTTTGAATGTTGGCTTAAGTTATCTTTTACTTTGGTTATGCACATTTTAAAAAATGAAGACTTGCATACAGTTTTTCCATTGATTTTAAAGTGAAAATCAGAAATCACACCACCATTTGGTAATTTCAGTGACACATTAATGAAGTTTTCAGGATATTTCAGCAGAAAAAGTGAGGTGGGACCATGTCTGAATCATTCCTGGGTTAGGTTTATTTAGGAAAGCTTGATTCTGAATATATTTTAAGAGCCTGATAACAGCTCTTATCAACAAACTGTTAAAAAGTTTCTCCCTGAATCTGCTGAGGATGCAATAAGTTAATGCTGGTTTGGTTGTTTTGTAGACAAGCCTTTGCTGTCTTTAAGCATAGGCACACATATATCAGAACATGGATCCCTGTTTTGCTTTGTTTCTCAAAATCCTTCTCTGGATTGGAGAATTCTATAAAAGCCAGACAAAGCATTATACAAGAGGCATGTCTAACAGTATCCCGACAGTACATAGACAACAGATGACACATTGCCATTGGAAGTTAAAAAAACATTGCAGGAGGACTATTTACCGTAACTCTTTTTTCTTCAGTTATTTTTCCATTTGGAATTGTTCCTCCAAAGTTCTCTTTATTGTGTAAACAGTGGGGAAGTATCAAACAGAAGAAACAGAGGGAAAAGAGTTAAGCAACTTTCTCAACTTATACTACTTTCCTGCTTCTACTGCTGTTCTTTTGTGACTGTTTTTCTTTTAATTCCATCTGGGCACACACGTACTCAGTTCTCATGTAATATCTACTTAGGCCTTGGGAAGGGAGGAGGGAAAAAAGGTGCCTGGAAACAAAAACATAGCAACCTACTTGTAGTACAGCCAATGTAGGTGGGAATTTTATTGAAAGTTGCCATGGCTACACTTACATCAACATGGGTGGATCTGTAGCCATGATGTTATGGCCTTGGCCTTTGCTGTCTAGGAACACTGCTCTTTCTGTTCTCCAGATTGCTGCCCTTTCCCCTCCCATTTGAGACAGTGGAGGGCCTAGGATTGGTTGACTTTCCCAGTGGGTAAGATTTGATATTAAGAGGAGGAAAACCTAACGTTGGGTTATCCCGCGGCTAGTTTTTTGAGGATGGCTCTTCTAATGTTAAAAGGAGACAAACTAAAATGAGTATTGATGAAGATTAGATAAAATTGAACAGGTCCACACACCAAATTAGAGCTGTTCTCATTTTATTCCCTTCCATTTACTTCTACAGTATATACTTCCTCTCATTGCTCATAATTAGGTGGAAGAGATTGAAGGAAAATAAAACCCTCTCTCAGGAAAAAGACAGAAAGAGGCAAATATCTCTCGTGTCAGTGCTTGCGTCACTTGCTGACAGTTTTTAAGCTAGCAGAATGTGCAGCATTTGGAATGCTCTGAATGAAAACTCATCTATTGGAATGTACTACAATATACAGTTTCACTAGATCCCTACATGTACTAAAATCACAGCTATATGGCAATGGGGATCTGCTTTTCAGAGTAGAGAGATTGCCTGTGTGATGACAAGGGAATTGAACCCTCGGGTTCCTGTTCTTCTCCTCCTTGCAACTTTTTGCAAACTACACAGATGTTTCCTGATTTAAGTTTATCTGTCTCTGAATTTGGCTGTGGGGCATTCTTTAGCTGTTGGTATATTCTATTGCCACTACGCACTTTTCCTCTGACCTCCCATTGCCTTAATAAGTGATTGAGGTAGTCTGTATTTAAACTTGGACATGCTGTCATCATGCATAGTTTCAGTTTGTGTATCAGTTTTGCTTGGTTTCAATTGCAGCATGTCAAAAACTTGCAGACCAGAGAATACGTATTTGAATTTGACTGGAAGAAAGAAATGTAAAATATCAATTCTTAGGCAAAGATATTTGAGTATAAAAATATGTGGTCTCTAAGGTTACCTTATGCACAGGCAGGCTATTTATTTATTTAGATCTCTTTTGTTGACTCAAATAGTAGTAGCCCTCCACTATTTCAGACAAAAACTACTCTTCCCTAGCTCTTTAGTTTGAGCTTTTGAGATACTTTATCAATTTATACATCACTAAAGTTGTACAACAGGTGGGCAGCGTATACATTTAATAAATAAAAAATAAATATGCCTTGATTTAAAAGAGATTAAAATCATTCTCTACTTTGTGCTCTTTCACTGGATATCTATAAATATACTGCTAAGAAACAATAGGCCTATTCCATTCCAAACACAAATTTGAATCGTCCTATGTAATAGGGGTTTTTTTCCATGTAAAAGTGAAGTGTGTATTATGTAATGGCTTTTTTGTTACTTTTGAGAGTCATGTGCCTTATAAATTGAGATCTGCTAAACCAACTTGCTACCTAGAGCAGGAATCCTAATATCATTCCAGACCAACTTTTGCTTGAAAATTTCAAGTGATGGAAAACCCACAGTGACAAGAGATACAGTGTTCTAATATTTATAACAGTGGTACAGAAATTGGTTAATTATCCCCAAGGGAATAATTTGGACATATCCTGGGGATAATGGAGCAATTTCTAATTGTGAGTGAAGGATCCAGTTTGGGGCTCCTGCTGTCAAAACTTTTGTGTAAAACAACAGTGTTTTTTTATGGGGGAAGGGACATTATTTGAGATGGAGAAAAGAAGAAATTGGGTGAAATAGTATAAGAACCTTAATACTGTAGCTCTCTTGGTCAGGAAAATTGTACCTTATTTTGTTTTTTAATTTCTTTCTGTAAAGCTTCTACCCAGACTTAAGCCTACAGCTGGGTTTTCTAACACCTTTTCGCTTTAGGTCTCCGCCTCCGTGTACAAGGGAAAAAAAAGGTTCAATCAATCAATTTCAACTTCTCGTGGGGAAAAAAAGATCTCACAAAGTTGGAATTGATTGATTAAACTTTTTAGTCCCACCCAGTCTGCTGTTACCATTGCAGCCATGCCCACCCAATGGGCCATGCCCACCCAAAGGGCCACACCCACCTGGCACCCGATGATACATAAGTGGGTTTTGGGTTGCAGTTTGGGCACTCGGTCTCTAAAAGTGTGTAGTGGGGTGCCCCAGGGCTCTGTTCTGGGCCCAGTGCTCTTCAATATCTTCATTAACGATTTCGATGAGGGGATAGATGGGGAACTCATCAAATTTGCAGACGACACCAAGCTGGCAGGAATAGCCAATACTCCAGAAGATAGGCTTAAAATACAGGAGGATCTAGACAGACTCGAACACTGGGCGCTATCTAACAAAATGAAATTCAATGGTGAAAAAAGTAAGGTTCTACATTTAGGCAGAAAAAATCAAATGCACAGGTATAGTATAGGTGGTGCCTTGCTCAATAGTAGTAACTGTGAGAGGGATCTCGGAGTTCTAGTGGACAATCACTTCAATATGAGCCAGCAGTGTGCTGCAGCTGCCAAAAAAGCCAACACAGTGCTAGGCTGCATTAACAGAGGGATAGAATCAAGATCAAGTGAAGTACTAATATCACTTTACAATGCCTTGGTAAGGCCACACCTGGAATACTGCACCCAGTTTTGGTCACCACGATGTAAAAAAGATGTTGACACTCTAGAAAGATTACAGAGAAGAGCAACAAAGAAGATTGGGGGACTGGAGGCTAAAACATATAGGGAACGGTTGCTGAAATTGGGTATGTGTAGTTTAATGAAGAGAAGGGCGAGGGGGGACATGATAGCAGTGTTCCAATATCTCAGAAGCTGCCACAAAGAAGAGGGAGTCAAGCTATTCTCCAAAGCACCTGAAAGCAGGACAAGAAGCAACGGATGGAAACTAGTCAAGGAGAGAAGCAACCTAGAACTAAGGAAAAACTTCCTGACAGACAGAACAATTAACCAGTGGAACAACCTGCCTCCAGGGGCGGTGAATGCTCCAACACTGAAAGTTTTTAAGAAGGGACTAGACAGTCATTTGAAATGGTATAGGGTTTCCTGCCTGAGCAGGGGGTTGGACTAGATGACCTCCAAGGTCCCTTCCAACTTATTATTATTATTAGATGTATAAAACGAATTATAGTGCGGATATATGGAAGATTTTGTAGGGTTATGCAATGAAGTTAATTACAAAAGGAAGTATTTCTTCCTACATCACGTAATTAGCTTATGTAATTTGTTATGCTAGGCCTTTGCTATATGAATTTAACAGATTAAGTTTCAAAACATCATGGAAGATATGATTTAGAAAAGTAATGAAATAGGAAAATGCTTTTAAAAGCTTTTTTTGAGTTCCCTCTATTTTCTCTTTCTCTCAGTTATTTACCGGTATATCTCCAGCTAGATTTATTGTCTGTAATAGCTTTATACAATAGCTGTTATATTTATTATACTTTCAAATATTAATTTTTTTAGATGTTTTACTATCTTTTAGAAGTAAAAAAAAAAGTTAACTAGAAAGAAGACTAGCGCGTTAGGCAGCCGCTAAATATTTTGTCAGTGCACAGTAGTCACTCAAGATCATGTTGTAAAAATACATAATTTTCCCCTCTGATTTTCACTGTGCTTTAATGAAAGTAATAATGAAAATAAAATCTGCTAGGCTTATCATTTCTCTATTTTGCATTCCTAGAACTCCCAAAGACACCTCTGGAAAGGTGGATTTTAGTTCCTCCCAAAACAAGGATGTCCCTCAAAGGATGTTCCCCCTTCCCCCCCCCCAATGCATGGCTTCTGACTGCATAAAGTTGCTCACCCTTTGAACTTTAGAATATAAGAAAAGATCTATTACATTGCCTCTAGGTGCCACAAAAAACTATGTTTCCTACAGTATATATCTTAAGCAGCAGCAGCTTGTATCAAACTTCAAACCTTTTATTTATCTTGCCTTGACTATCTGTACTCTTTTATGTTTTGTATTGTGTGGCAAATATATAGTTGTTGCTCACTTTAAAACAACTATATATTAAAGATACCAAGATTGGGAAAGCAGTATTCCCCCCCCCTGAAATAATGATTTAAAGGCTAAAAGAGGCAAAAATTATGATTTTCTTCCTATTATTCTTTTCCTAAAACATTCAAGCACATCCCTCCAATTTTTAATATTTTAATTCTTTGGTCCATCACGTTGCTAGTCAAATTGAACTGTTTTATTGTTGAACGTGACTAGCAAAAAGATACTAAGCTTCAGTCAGCTTATAAATATCAGTAGTGAAGCAACACTACTTTAATAATTTTGCCTAAATTGCATTAGTTCACATAATCAACTATTATTTTTGGAAGAAGAGAAAACTTATTAACCTTTAAGGAAAGTAATGTAATATATTATGAGTGGGAATCAGTTGGCAGTAGTCAAATTAATGTCACCAGACTGTTCTGCTTAAAGGGAAAAAAAACAATCTTGGATAACTTCTGGGTCATGTGCTTGGAGCTCATATCTAAGGTAAAGCAACCACAAAAAGGATAAAACTATTGTAAATTAGTGTGTAAATGCATAAATTTGCAATGGCGATTTAATATGCAGATAAGTGATATGATTTAAACATTGTGGGGGTTTTTCCCTGTGTTTTTGGCTTTTTAGAAGCTTGGGGAATTACAAAGAAGCAAAATTAATTTTTGCTTGATGGCCTAGAATATTGTTTTGAGTAATTGATTTTGGTAGGTTGTATAAATCTAGTCATTTTAATGTATTGAATAAACTGGTTTACAGTACTCTAAAGCTAGCCAACAGCATTATGGTTAATCTATTTATACAGATATTTTATATGTATCTACCACTAGATAGAAACCAACAAAACACTTTCTCAAGTACAATCCAAATGATAGCACAGTGTTTTTTTAATTATAGTTTGCTAGTATGAAGGAGTAGACTTCCACAGTAGCCATGCAGCCTGGGAAACAAACATGGCTTCTTAATGAGTTGCAATAGTATTGGGTTTACCATTCCATATTACTTTGAAACGCATCTTTCATATCACATTCAAAATATTTCACAGCCCTCAAAGCAGTGTTTAAATCATATTTGGATGTCATAATTTGGAAGGTTGAAGGTTCAGATGGTAAACTATTGAACTAAAAGTAATAGCTCCAGCATCATAACTTTAAATAGGAATATTTTAGTGAATGAAACAAGAAAATAATCTTTGAAATGAGCTCTTTTGTTCTCTGTATTTATTTCTCCACATAATCATCACCATTCTACTTTTTGCCAATGATGGGCAAATTTCTTACAGTTGTCATGAAAGAACTCCATCCTTTGTCTCTTCATCCAAGTCTTGACAGTCCTCTCCACCTCTTCCTTTGAACCAGAAATGTCCACAAAGGTATTCCTTCAGGTTGGGGAAAAAGTAAAAGTCACATGGCATCATGTCTGGACTGCATGGCCGATGGAATAAGATGGTGGAATCCACATTCATAATTGCATCTTGGGTGGCTTATGAGATGTGAACTTAGCATTCTCATGTTGCAGCAACAATTCATTCTTGTGCTTCTGAATTTGCTTAATTGCTTCAAAGTGGCATAGGTGGAAAAGATATCAGGACATGGTTGAACATGTAAAGTGTAGAGTTCTTTTGTGATGACTTTTAAGACACTTAATTCATTTTTGAAAGAATGTATGTAGGTAGCAAATGGTGGTGATTATGCGGAGAAGTAAATATAGGGAACAAGGTATGCTCATTTCAAGGATTGTTTTCCTGTTTCATTTATTAAACTGTTCCTATTTAAACTAAAGTTATTGAGGTAGATATATTACTTTTCATTTAACCCTCATACTTGTTCCACTATTACATGGAGGAAGTTCTGTCTTCCATTTCAGAATTTAACTAAGGCGTATAACGTTAATAATGCAAAAGTTAAAGTGATTTTAGATCAGTATTTAGCAGCTGGAGGGTAAGCAAGGAGAATTAGTTTAGTTCTAAAGTTCACAACTATTTTTTTTTTTATTTTATTACATTTATATCCCGCCCTTCTCCGAAGACTCAGGGCAGCTTACAAGCTTAGCAGTAGCCTTCATTCTATGTATATGCCTGCTTGTTAGGGTTTTCACACAAACCCCAAGCGGCATTATTACAGAGACAGCTTAATTGCCCCCAACAATCTGGGTCCTCATTTCACCTACCTCGGAAGGATGGAAGGCTGAGTCAACCTTGAGCCTGGTGGGATGCGAACCTGCACTAATTGCAGGCAGCTGGTGTTACTTGAGGCATCAGCCCACTGCTCCACCAAGGCTATATTTGTATATTCTATAACCATATTTGGTATATTTATAGTTAAATTATGGGCTATATTTTCTAATTCTCTTCTAATAGTTCAGATTATCAGTTCTGGTTTACTTAAGCAGAAAATGCATGGTATCATTTGTCAATATACAGCTCCATTTCTCTCTAGTTGAGCAGCCCAGGAACTCCTGGTTAATTGTTAACGTGACTGCATCACTATAGCCTGAAAAGCGAAGCAGTGATCTTAAGGTGGTTATCAGTTCCATGTTTGGACCACATTTGACTATGATTGGTAGGAAAATAGCTTAATATGTTGAACAGGCATTAGGTGGAAGATATGGAATTACGAGTAAATATTTTATATGTCCTTTTATAGTCATAGCAATAGCAAGATGATCACTACTCGGAGCTATGTGTGTTGCATGGGCTGTTCTACGTCTACTAAGCTAATATTCTATTTTCAGCCATGGTGGTAAAAGCTTATGTGATGTTTTTTTTTCAAATCCCATTTATATCCCGCCCTTCTCCGAAGACTCAGGGCGGCTTACAATCTAAGCACAAATGAATGTGCTTAGCAATAGCCTTCATTCTATGTATATGCCTGCTTATTAGGGCTTTCGCCCCCCCCCCCCCCAGCGGCATTATTACAAAGTCAGCTTATTGCTCCCAACAATCTGGGTCCTATGTTAACATAAATTCCAGCTTTTGCATATGAAGTGGTTGTTCCAGGCTGGCTTTTGCCTATAATAATAACATTTCTTTTTTTTTTATTGAAAAGTTTTAACATACAATTTTCCTTTAAAACCCCCCTCCCCCTCCCTTCTCCCCCCCTACCTCTCCCCCCTCCCCCCCTCCCCCCCGATTTCCCAGAGCTAAATACAAGGTATATATATAAAAAGCAATCATAAACAATCATATACTAACAACTATAAACTCTAAAATCCATCACTCTCTAGCTTATATAGGATAAAACAAGCCTTAGTAATATTAAATATATATAAAGAAACTAAAAGAAAAAAAGAAAAAAAGAAAGAAGACTTATTCAAATGCTACATAAAACTTCTTAACCCTATACTTGTTCTGGATAAACTCAATCCATTTTCTCCATTCCATAATATAGCGTTCTTGCGAGTGATCTTTCAAATAGGCCGAAATCTTCGCCATCTCAGCCAGGTCGGAAACCTTTAAAATCCACTCTTCTATGGTCGGCAGTTCCTCTTTCTTCCAATACTGACCTATCAAAAGTCTTGCTGCCGTAATTAAATGCAACATCAGCTTGGTGTCCACAACTGTAGCATCTGTAATTATTCCCAACAAAAAAAGTTGCGGACAAAACTTTATCCTCTGTTTAAAGATCTTCTGCATATTCCACCAGACTTTTATCCAAAAAGCCTTAACCTTTTTACATGTCCACCATATGTGAAAATATGTTGCATCTTCATCACCGCACCTCCAACATTTAGGCTGATAATTTGGATACATACTTGCAAGCTTTTTAGGATCTAAATGCCATCTGTAAAACATTTTGTAAAAATTCTCTCTTAGATTTTGAGCTTGTGTAAATTTTACGTTCCTCACCCAAATCTTTTCCCACGTATCCATTGTGATAACTTCCTGGATGTTTTGGGCCCATTTTATCATACAATCCTTAACAAGCTCTGTTTCTGAGTCAATCTCTATCAATGCAAGATATATCTGTTTGATATGTGCTGGACCCTGATTTCTAATTTGCTTTATCAAATTTTCATCAGTCATTGTAAAACCATTTTTCTGGTCTTCTTTCCACCTGGCCCGTAACTGAGTATATTGAAACCAGTTTTGAACAACCTTCTCTTCTCGCAAGAGGCTATATGATTTCAAACACCAGACATTTCTTTCCAAACTTAGGATCTCCTTGTACGTAGTCACATCATGTTTGAAACCAGCATGTATATTTTCTATTGCATGTTTTGGAATTGCCCACAGTGGTATCTTGCAATCTAGCTTATGTCTATACTTCTTCCAAACTCTCAACAATGCCTATCTTAGAATATGCACTCTAAACACATTGTCTACCTTCTTATCATACAACAAATATGCATGCCAGCCAAACAACAAATCATGGCCCTCAAGATTTAATAATCTCTCTTGTGACAAATTAATCCAATCACTTATTCCTACTAATGCAGCAGCTTCATAATATAGTTTAAAATTGGGCATTTTAAGGCCACCTCTCTCACGAGTATCCTGCATAATCTTAAGTTTAACTCGTGGCTTTTTCCCTGCCCACACAAATTTATTGATACCTCGCTGCCATTCCTCCAAATTAGAGTCTTTCTTAAGAATAGGTATCATTTGAAATAAAAATAAAAATTTAGGCAGGACATTCATTTTCACTGCTGCAATCCGTCCCAACAAAGACAATTGCAATTTTTCCCAACTCTCCAGTTCTTTTTGAATTTTCCCCCATAGTTTTTCATAATTATTTTTATATAACTTTGTATTAGAGGGCGACAAAAGCACCCCCAAATATTTAACCCTTTTAACAATCTCAAATCCAGTTAATCCTTCTAAGAGAGCCTTTTGCGAAACTGTCATATTTCTGGCCAAAATTTTGGTTTTCTGTATATTAACTTTGAATCCAGAAACCTTCCCATATTGTGTTATTATCTCCATCAGGTCCACAACAGAGTTCTCTGGCTGGGTGACTGTAACAACCAGATCATCTGCGAATGCTCTCAATCTATAATCCTGATCTCTAATTTGTATCCCCTTAATTTTTTCCGAATTCAGTATTTTAACCAATAATATCTCTAATGTTAACACAAATAACAAGGGCGATAACGGACACCCTTGCCTTGTGCCCTTCTCGATATTACATGCCTCTGTCAGGCTATTATTAACTATAATTCGGGCAGTTTGTTTTTGATATAATGCCCTAATCGGTTGCAAAAATTTTTCCCCAAAATCCATTTTGTCTAAAACTTTCAACAAAAATTGCCAATTCAATTGATCAAAAGCTTTTTCAGCATCTAGAAAAATTAGCGCCGCAGAGATCTGGTTGTTCCTTTCCAAAAACTCTAACACATCAACTATATGCCTCACATTATTTTTCATTTGCCTACCACTAATAAACCCCGTTTGGTCCCCATGAATCACCTGTTGCAGAACCCTCATCAGTCTATTAGCCAAAACCTTAGCAAATATCTTGTAATCTGTATTTAAAAGCGATATCGGTCTGTAATTTTTAACTTGAGTAGCATCTTGGTCTTCCTTCGGAATCAGGGAAATAAAAGCAGTTCTCCAAGACGGTGGCACCTTTTCCCCCCTCTGGATTGTCTGGAACAGTTCCTTTAACGGTTTTATCATCTCTAATTGCAAATTTTTATAATAGGCCGCAGTCAAACCATCCGTACCTGGTGCTTTATCCACCTTCAGTTCCTTAATTGCTGTAAAAATTTCTTCTTCTGTAATCAATTGGTTAATCCCCTCTTTTTGTACTTGCGTAAGAACCGGGATGCTAGCATTCTCCAAATATATATCAATGTCTTTTTCATTAATTTTCTCCTTAGCATATAATTTAGAATAAAAATCCACAAATGCGTCCTTGATAAGGTCCTGTTGAAACACAACCCTTCCTTTATGCTCAATCTTATCAATATTAGAAGCCCTTTGTTTTTTCCTCAATCTATAAGCTAACCATCTACCTGGTTTATTAGCGTTGCAAAAAGTATTATGCCTGGCAAACCGCAAATTGGTTGCCACTTGGTCAGCCATTAGTTTATCAAATTGTCCTCTTAACAATTTAATAGCCTCCTTAATCTTCACATCCTCCGAGTTCAAAATCAAAGCCTTTTCTTTTTCCTTTATTTCATTCTCCAGTTCTTTCCTTCTAGCTTCCACAGCACGTCTATGTTTATTATTCATATATATCAACACCCCTCTCATGTAGGCCTTGCTAGCATCCCAAACCATATCCATAGAGGTACCCTTGTTCATATTAATTTCAAAAAAATCCTTCATCCGCTGTTTGCACTCTTCCACATTTCTCTGATTTCTAAATAAGTTCTCATTTACGCGCCAGGAGCGCCTGTCCCTTTTCTCTTTATCAATCTCTAACCAAACTGGGCTATGATCAGAGATAGTTCTTGCGCAAATCTTCACCTTTTTAGTCCTCAAAAAAAATCATTAGTCAACAAAATAAAATCAATCCTCGAAAAAGATTGATGTCTATCAGAATAAAAAGTATAATCCTTTTCCTGTAGATGTCTCTCACGCCAAATATCTCGCAGTTCCAAGTCATCCTTCATTTCAAAAAAAGATTTAGGCAGTCTAGCATGACTTGGAATGCGCTTAAAAGCTCCAGCCTTGTCCATCTGTACATCCAAAACCCCATTCCAATCCCCCATAAAAATAAAAGATTTATAATCCAACTGGGTAAGCTTTGTGTGAAGTAAACTAAAAAAGTCAGCTTGTTGTTGATTAGGTGCATATAATCCAACTAAAAGCGTCTTTTTACCTTCTAACAGCAGCTCTATCATAACGTATCTTCCATGCTTATCTGCTTCAATTAAGTCTGCTGTTAAGGCACTTTTAACATAAACAACCACTCCATTTTTCTTATTCATTGCAGAAGCGACAAATTGCGTACCCAACCTTGAGTTCAATAAATACTTTTGATCCAAGACTCTAATATGCGTTTCTTGCAAGCATATAACATCTATCTTGAATTGTTTTAAATATTGAAAAACTTTCTTCCTCTTCTGTGGTGAATTTAGTCCATTAACGTTCCAAGTTAAAAATTTAGTTGCCATGCATATCCTCCCAAAGCTCTTGGAGCACTGTTTTGATAGGACTATCATCTTTAGGCCGTGCTCCTCCCACTGCTTGGCTATGAGTACGTTGTGAAGATTCCAAAGACTTTTATTTTCTTTGCTCGTTTTAAAGCAGCACGCGTTACCCTTTGCTCTCTAGTATCATCCAAAGAAGTTATAGCTTGATCTCCTCCAGCACCATTTTCCTCTACTTCAACCTCTTGATGTTCTCCTTCTCCAGATCCCTTTGCAGCTTCCAAAAGTGTTAATGGGGTTGCTTTTAAGACGTTATTATAGAAATCACGCGCTTGCTTCACAGTAATCAGCCGGTACCTTTTACCTTCATGCATCACCATCAGCCCATCTGGAATCTCCCATCTAATAATAACATTTCTTGAAGAACAACTCTTGCTTTGTAGTTGAATATGGTTTCTATATTGTTGTGCTACTGTAATATTAGAAATCGATGTTCCCTATTCAGAAATTTAATTTAGGTTTGATTCAAGTCAATGTAGGGATTAAAGAAATAACTCAGAAATTTAATTAGTTGACTCTCTCATCCACCCATCAATTTTGACAGAGCTTGAAGCTTTATGGTAGTGTTTCTCAATTTTGGGAACCTTAAGCTGTGTGGACATGCTGGCTAGGGAATTCTGGGAATTGAAGTCCACACAACTTAAAAGTTTCTAAGGTTTAGAAATGCTGCCTTAAGATAATGTCATTCCATTTGAGACATTTTGGCAAACTACATTGGATCTGTTGTTACCCATGAGATTAGAAGATATGTATGTCGTTTATATTAACCCTCTTTATAAATAAGTTATTATTCCTTCAAATCTTGTTTTTTTCCTTTGGCAAAATTCATTTTATTAAAATTTCATATCTGAGAAGGTGGATAGTCTGTTCACAATAGTGAATTGTCTCCTATTTTGATAATGGACCTGTGTGGTGGTGGTTGTTTTTTTTTAAAAAAATCCTTTAACGTAACTTGCTTATTGTTAACAAAGCAGTTCTTTTTTTATTAACTCAAAAGCACATCCACTCAATTAACAATGTAAAAACAAAGAAAATGAGATATCAATCAGGTTGCTAGATCCCTTATTTGTTAGATGGGCAAACTGTGGACAATGAATTCATATTCAAGCATTGTCACTGTGTTTTCAGAATAAAAATTGATGATAAAAATCTTGAAATAATAATGATTATTTATTACATTTATATGCCACCTGACTCCTCGTGATTTTGGGCAACTCACAGTAATCAAAGAAATTACAGTAAATCAAATTATTTTTTTAAAAAGATGGAAAGTGCAAAAGAAGATGGAATGAAATAAGGGGTCTCAGTCTCCATTGCTAAAGACCTGGGTGAAGGACCATGCCTTCATTGCTGTTCTAAACAACAGCAGAGTTGGGGGACCTCATTCTTGAGGGTAGGCACTTCTATATAGATGTGCTTCTGGGGTCCTGAAATATGAGATTGTAATCAAAGGAACCCAGAGCATGCCAGCCTTGCCAGATCAAAGTGGTTGGCCAGATAGTGTAGAAGACAGTGGTGTCTCAAGTCACCAGGCCCTAGGCCAGGGGTGTCAAACCGCCGGCCTGCGGGCCGAATGCATCATCAGGAAACCATGCCCACCACATTGCTGACAATGGAGAAAAAGCTCCGATACATCGCGCAATGTCACATGACGTCGCGAGTTTGACCTGTCTGCCCTAGGCCATCTTGGACTTGATAGGTGACAACCAGGTCTTTGAATTTCATTCAGAAGAAAACTGACTAATTTTTAAAGAAAATCCAAAGCTATTTGGAACAAGAATTTGATTGTAAAATCATTTCATTGCTATTTTTTGAGTGGATAGTAGTTATTTAAAAGGTATAATCTTCCAGAAGTTTGAAACCGCAGACCTAGGAATATATGCAAGTATTTGTATCCATGCACTGTTGACTTTCAGATCTCTTAAAACCTTTGCAATAAAACAGCAACTTAGCCTCATTTGTCTTCATTCTTCCCTTTCTCTGTACGTATCTTTTAAAAGGCTATTCTCTGAAAAGGTGCTACGAATAGCAGCACACACTTATGGGAAGGTGAAGCTTTCTCCCTCCCAGTATCCTTTATAGCAATAGAACAAAGTGTGTAACTTTCTTTTTTTTTTTATTGAAAAGTTTTAAAATACAATTTTCCTTTGAAAAACCCCCCTTCCCCCTCCCTCCTCCCCTCCCTACCTCCCCCCTATCTCCCCCCTCCCCCTCTCCCTCCTCCCTCCCCTGCCTCCCCCCCCTCTACTTCCCCTCCTCCCCCCCTCCCCCCCCCGACTTCCCAGAGCAAAATACAAGGTATATATCTAAAAAGCAATCATAAACAATCATATACTAACAATTATAAACTCTAAAATCCATCACTCTCTAGCTTATATAGAGTAAACCAATCCTTAACAATACTAAATATGTATAAAGAACTAAAATAAAAGAAAACTAGCATCATTCCCATCTATGTTCTTCCACAATTCACTATTACCTAGACATATTCTCACTTACACATCACAAGCACCTATCCCTATTAACCTCTCTAGCAAATAGGCTATAATAGATAGTTCTTACACAAATTAACCCGCATTAACCCACAAAACTTTCTTCCTCTTCCTCTGTAGTAAATTGTCCATTAATTCCAAATTAAAAATTCTGTTACCATACATATCATCCCAAAACTCTTAAAAACACAACTACCACTTGACTATAAGTATATTGTGGAAGTTCCATAGATTTCTACTAGTCTTATTTTTTTATCTTTTTTGAGCGTTTTAAGGCAGCACGCGTCACCCTCTGTTCTCTAGGATCATCCAAAAGAGTTGCAGCTTGATCTCCTCCTGTACCCTTCTCGTCTATCTGTCCATCTTCATCCTCTTGATGTTCTCCTTCTCCAGATCCCTCTGCAGCTTCCAGAAGTGTTGATGGGGTTGCTTTTAAAACATTGTTGTAAAAATCATGTGCTTGCTTCACAGTACCCAAACAGTACCTTTTGCCATCATATATGAAGCTCAACCCAGCTGGGATCTCCCATCTGAACCTTATATCTCTTTGCTTGAGCTCTTGCACAAGAAATATAAAGTCCTTCCTTCTCTTTAAAATCTTTGGAGGAATTTCTTTTAGAACCAAAACTTCTTGACCAGCAATCACAACTTTAGTATCATAGGCAGCTTGTATAACTTCATCTCTAATTTCCCTTTTTACAAAATAAACCACCACATCTCTAGGCAACTTTCTCTGCTTAGCAATCCACGAATTCACACGAAACACTTTGTCCATGCCTTGTTTTATTTCAGATGCTGGATGGTTCAATACCCCCTCAAAAGCCTCAGAAACCAGCTGCTTTAAATCTTCTTTAATATTCTCTTTTAGGCCTCTAATTCTAACAGCAAACTGCATCTGGTAAAATTGAGCCAGACTCTGTTCGCTATCCATTTTGTCTTTTAAATCTTCAATTTCCAATACTTTTGCTTCTAATATAGCATTCTTTTGAGTCAAGTCTTCCACTTGGTCATCCAGCACCTCCACACATTTAGCTACTTTATGCACTGAGGACAAAATGTCTACCTTCATCTCTCTAAGTTTCTGCTCCATCCTTTCTTCCATTCTCTGCTCCAATTTCTCCAATTTCTCCTCCATCTGTACAAATTTAACACCCATTGACTCCAAAATTAACTGGGTATGTTTTTCAAGATCCTTCGATGTCAATACATCAGGAGAATGCAACGCCTGCAGTAATGATTGTTGTTGCACCGGAGAATTTCCAGCACTCCGAAAAGTTCTAGGGGGAGGTTTAGCCGCCATCTTTTACTTACAATTGTGACGCACTTTCACTTTAAGTTTTAAGCAAAGTCCATCAAGCTTGAGAGTAAAATAAAATAATCCTCTTCATCTCTTCATCTTTCCCTCTTGTACTGCTCTGCCTGCTCTTTTCCTTTCATAGTCTCTCCTTCAAGCAGGGATGGTCGCAGACGCCTGGCTCTGCTCCATAAAGTCCGGAGCAGAGACGCTAGCCAGCTGGGAGCAGCCCAGGCTACGGGGGAGTTCAATCCTTCAGCCGCCCGAGCTCCAAGCTCAGGCGGCCCCGGAGAACTCGACCCCTACCTGGGGGCTCACCCCCTCCTCTTCTCCCGAGGAGGGGGCTTCAAATTCGCCCGAACAGCTGATCGACGCTGTTTCGGGCGAAAAATCACACAGCTGAGCCGCGGGCAGCCCGGGAAGGCTGTCTCCGGCGCCGCGGAGCCACCGGAAGTCCAACAAAGTGTGTAACTTTCATCAAGCACTGAAGTCACTTGGTTTCTCTGTTTAGCACACAAGCTCTGCTATGTACCTAAAAGAGATACTCCTCCCAGTTTACCATCGAAAATGTAAAATTTAATCTTTGAAAATCATTTTACTACATACAAAAAAAGCTTGCAGGACCATTCAATTCATATAATATGCTATTTGCCTACTGTTGTATCGTTCATACATATTGCTACAGACAAAGAAATATAAAGGTGTTTGGTTGAAAGTTGATACTCCTTTGCACTATCTTTATATTAAATGTTTTATATTAAAATTATAAAAGTAAGTCAGGAGCCATTTTTACTTTCTTGTTGAGAAATTGGATAAATATTATATAAATTTGTAGTTTTTAAAATGATAAATATCCTTTAAATTCTTCTGTATATTCTCATAAAAGACTATTGGAAAAAGAACTTTGAAAGCCAAAAAGAAGACAATTTAAGAATTTGAGTTGGATGATGCATGTTTAAGGCCATCTGTATAGAATCATAATTTGGGAAGAATCAAAGACTTTTATTTCTGGGCTGATAAAGCCACATAGTTTAATCACTGATTAATTTCCATTATTGATTTACTCTGGAAAAACAAAGCTGATTTTGTATACATTAGTCACAATGAAAGATATTGGCAAAAACTTAAATCTTTTAAAACTTTGCTAATAGCACTGTGCTGTAACTTTGAAAGTTACTTTTACTTAAAGATAGCTGAGTGGTAAACATTCAAAATCTGTTTTAGTATGCGGTTTATTGTCTCTAAAAGAGAAAATTTGTCCATTTCTAATGTATAAACCATGTAAAACTTAGCAGCTTCAGTATTTAATGTACAAAATGGCTTGGATTTGGAAGCAACAGAGTATCTTAATATGTTCTCTCTCTTTCAGGTATGGCCTCACAAGTCTTGGTCTATCCATCATATATTTATCAAACTCAGCCAAGTGCCTTTTCTAATGTGAAGAAACTGAAAGTGGAGCCAAGCAGTTGTGTGTATCATGACAGAGCCTACCCACAGCTCTATTTGAATGGTAACCATTTTGGAATCACTCAGCCTCCTAGTAGGGTTGGTGCT
Organism: Vipera ursinii; assembly: GCF_947247035.1. NCBI lineage: Eukaryota > Metazoa > Chordata > Lepidosauria > Squamata > Viperidae > Vipera > Vipera ursinii. Next base: position 94,445,658 of record NC_139512.1, read on the forward strand.
TTCTTACAAGCTACAAATATATTTGACAGACCTCAAAGAGAGACTTTTTTGTTGCAGACCAGCACTGTTGATTTAAAAACTATTGCAGGTGCTACAGAAATCTTAGCAGTGCAGGCACAACAACCTCAAGTGGAAGCACCTTGGCCTGGGACCCAGGAAAGTGATTTGAACATCTTGGACCGTCCCCAGCAATGTGGATTGAAGCGTAAGAGTGAAGAGTTAGAAAATCAGAGTGGCGCAATGCAGATTGTTGATGAACTGCCTATATTGCCTGCTATGTTGCAAACAAACTTGGGAAACCCAATGACAGTTATGACTACTACTGCAGCTTCAAAACCAAATGGTACCAGTGGTGATGGAGATTATCAGTTAGTGCAGCATGAGGTATTATGTTCTGCGAAAAATACTTACGAGGTTCTTGATTTCCTTGGGCGAGGGACTTTTGGCCAAGTTGTAAAGTGCTGGAAAAGAGGGACAAATGAAATAGTGGCAATCAAAATCCTGAAGAACCACCCATCGTATGCTCGTCAAGGACAAATAGAAGTGAGCATATTAGGAAGATTAAGTACAGAGAATGCTGATGAGTTTAATTTTGTGAAAGCCTATGAGTGCTTTCAACATCATAACCATACCTGCTTAGTTTTTGAGATGTTGGAACAGAATTTGTATGACTTTCTGAAACAAAACAAATTTAGCCCTCTTCAGCTAAGGGTAATTCGGCCTATTCTGCAACAGGTGGCCACTGCACTGAAAAAATTAAAAAGTCTTGGTTTAATACATGCTGACCTCAAACCAGAAAATATTATGTTGGTGGATCCAGCACGGCAGCCTTACCGAGTTAAGGTAATTGACTTTGGATCTGCTAGTCATGTATCAAAGACCGTCTGTTCAACGTACTTGCAATCTCGCTATTACAGGTATGTACCTACTACCTTATAACTGAAAGTTTTGAATTTTCTTCAGTGACTTATGTAACTAAATTAGTTTATTTTCCAGAGTCCAAAATGCATAAGGTTTGGTAAGAATACTTCTTTAAATAGCTTCTTGCAGTATTTGACTAATTAAGTAGAATTTTATGGTTTTGTTATGCATATAGACCCTGAGAAGCACATAATTAGAATAATTATTAGATAATTATTAGACTGGATAATTAAAGAAGTATTAGCTTTTACTCTCTATGTTTTTCAGTGATGAGAGTATTGTCCACTTGGAAATCTGTAAAACTAAAAATGCTTTATATTATTTTCACTGTCAGCTCCAGGCAGCTTAGATAATAGAGATGGCAGATCATGAAGTGATAGTTGGCAGCTAGCCTTGATGAGTCTGCTTATGCACCATGTAAAAACTTGACATTACATTGAACAAACAACATGAATACTGTGTGAAAAAAGCTATGTACAAGTGGAAACAATTAAGTCTGTATTCTGAGATCATCTGACTGGGGAAATAAAGCACACTCAGGACTGATCAACACATTGTTTGCAGATATCGAAATAGTTTCTAATTTGTTCTGAGATTTGGGGAAAGTTTCCAGAATAGCCAGCAAAGGTATTTTGTTCAGGTATGTATATAAAGAGCATTTGGGGACCGACTTTTTTTTTTGATAAATCAGCCTGGTGTTGTCTGCCTGTATTCCACATCGTTCATTGAGCTAACAGGTAGTATTCTATAACTTCTTCACCCCTTTTTATATAATGCCAAAGTTCCTTTGATTAAAAATCAATGACTTGGTTGTCCACCATTTCCAACCAGAGGAAAAAAAATAAAACTCCACTGTAAACCTTTACAAAAGAAGTCAAACTCCACTCGCCAAATATAATGCACATATGTATGACATAGTCCTGCTCAGTTTGCTTCATCAGACCCCACTTATAACCCTCATAACTCTTGAGACAAAAGCTCTCTCCCATAATCATCTATTCCTTCTGGGCTAAAGGAATCCTAATACAAAAAGCAGAAATTATAATGATTTTAATTCCATAACCATCCTCTGTTATGATGTATTAACCAATGAGACTCAGTAGGAAAGTGGTAACTTCATCTGTAAATGGTACCAGGTCATAGAGAAATGTAGTCAGGTAGAAATTGAAGATCAGGAATGGGACAAGCAAGAGAAAAAGTCTGATACAAATATAGCTCCAGCATTGCTCTATTCTGAAGTTGAAGGTTTTCCTGTTTATGAATGCAGGATCTTCTCTTGGCTCCAGCTGCTCCTTAAATGGTTGGAAAGGCTGTACAGTGATCCAAATTCCAAAGAGAAAAGGTAATTAAGAGATTGTATGGGTGTGTAGATTGCACCTGTTGATATCCCCTTCAAAAAGTCTCATTTAAGAAGGTGTCAACAAGTATATATGTGTACCAATACATGCTCTGAATTACTTTTTCTCCTTTGGAGTCTGGATCACTGTGTCATGGTTCTGACAGACAGAGACATATAAAGCAGAACTCCTAGGCTTTGGAAAGAACTTGTCCTCAAAGAACTTGTTTATTAGTTGCAAAGTATCGCCACATCAAAAATTAAACCAAGTCTGAAGACACACGTAACAGTTCTCCAATACAGTTAAGAAATCCCACCTCCAAAGCTATGCAAGCAGCTATGTTCCCCAATACATCTTCTTGGTGGGCTTTCCACAAAATGCCCAGCCAGCAGTCTTGGGAGCAGCCGATGACCTTGGTTCCCACGGGACGAAAGATTATTTTGACTAGCGAAGCACCTGGCAATTCCCTCTTCCCCCTTTCCATGTGTCAACCAAAAGTGAATAGGGAAAATGGCCACAGCCATGCTCATTTTCAAAGTTGACAGTCGGCTCCCCATCAGAAAGAAAGAGTGTCCTGCAGGGAAAAGAAAAAGCAGGTTAAGCATTCCCTCGAGGCTTGTGAGGGTATTGTAAAACTTCTTTATCAATCTGTCCGCTTTCACATTTGTACATTTCACCCATGTAGCTTCTGAAAGGGGGTAACCTTTCCACTGAACAAGGTATTGTAACTTTCTCTTGTACAACCTAGAATCAAGAATATGTTTTATTTCATAATGTGTCTCCCCCTCCACCATCGTTGGACCACTTTGGGACAGGTCTCAAAGAGGATTCTGACATAGGTTTCAATAGACCACAATGAAACACAAGGTAAACTTTCCCCAACAATCGTAGTAGTTTCAATTCTACTGTGACAGGGTTAATGATTTTAGTGATAGGAAAAGGAATTCTGACCTCAATTTTCTACGGGGTAATTTTGATCTTAAATATTTCATTGAAAGATAAAGTAATTGTCCAACATGAAAAGGTATCTGGAGGGAGCGTCATTTGTCAGCTTGCTGTTTGTAAACCTCAGTAGCTTTGGTCAATGCTTTCTTCACATTCACCGAACCCCTCTGGAAGGATATCACCCATTGGTCTAGAGCAGGGGTCAGCAACCTGAAACAGTGAAAGAGCCACTCAGAACCGGTTCCCTCACAAAAGGAAAAACTGGGAGCCGCAAAAAAATGTGTGTGCATGCGCGTACGTGCGTGCATGTGCAGAACAGGGTTTGACTGAAGAGTGGAGCCAAGGCGAGATATGCACCTACCCTGCATATTTGAATTGATTGGTTGAACTTTTTTAGTCTCACTTTTTTTTTTGGACTGCACATGGCAGAGGACTGGGAGCCGCAGGAGACAACTGAAAGAGCCGCATGTGGCTCCGGAGCCGCGGGTTGCAGACCTGTGGTCTAGAGTCTGGGAAGTAGGAGGCTCCTGTGGATACTCAGGCATGGGCACAAAGTCTCGACCCATTACTATTTTAAATGGGGTGAGTCCAGTGCTACTGTGCACCGTATTGTTGTAGGCTACCTCTGCGAAAGGCAGGAGGTCAGCCCAATTGGACTGCTGGTAATTTACATAGCTCCTGAGGCACTGTTCCACCATTGCATTAGCTTTCTCAGCAGCTCCATTAGTATCTGGATGAAAAGCTGATGATAGCCTCTGGGAGGACCCAGTCATTTTAACAACTCCCTCCCAAATTTTGCAGTAACCTGCACCCCTTGGTCAGAAATAATCTGCTTTGGGGCACCATGGAGTCAGTATATGTGCTTCAAAAATAGTTTGGTTAGCTTCTGGGCAGAGGGAAGTCCCAAGCAAGCGATGAAATACACTTGTTTGGAAAATAGATCAATCGCAGTCCATATTACAGTGTTCCCTTTTCTCTCAGGTAATTCCACTATAAAATCCATGGCTATCTCCTCCCAAGGTTGAGAGGGATCGGCCACCTGCTGCAACAAACCTGGTGGTTTTCCAGGATGCCTCTTCATGGCAGCACAAGTAGCACAACTCTTAACTCTCAATATCCTTCTTCATTTTTGGCCACCAGAATTGCCTTCGCACCAGATGCAATGTCTTTAAAAAACCAAAGTGACCTGCTTGCTTAGTGTCATGACTTTGTTGCAAAGCCTGGAGCCTGAGGCCATCTGGGAGGTATAACTTAGAGCCCTTCCAAGCTAGCCTTCCCCTTAAGTTTAATATAGATTTGTTATCTTTAAACCAGGCATCAGTCTCTTAACTTCTCCTTTAAATCATTTAGCGAGCGATTGTCAGAACCAGCAGGGGGGACTCTGGGTATGTGATCTGGTTGTTATTTGAGAAGCATATTGCGGTGGAGAAATAATGGTTATTTGGTTGCTCTTGAACTGGCATTCTAGACATGGCATCAGCCAAAAAGTTCTTACCTCCAGGAAAATACTTTAAAATGAAATTAAAACAGTTGAAGTACTGAGCCCACCAAACTTGCTTGGGGGATAATTTGAGAGCCTCCAATTTTTTGTGATCAGTCCATATCTCAAAAGGTATTTCTCCCCCTTTCAAGAAATGCCATGTCAGCAAAGCCCAACGAACTGCAAAAGCCTCTTTCTCCCAAACAGCCCAACTCCTCTTGGTGTCAATTACTTTCTGGGAAGTGTAAGCGCAAGGTTGTAACTCCCCTCTGTGATTTTTTTTGTAGGAGAGCCCCCATGGCCACGTCACTTGCATCAGCTTGAATGATGAATTGTTCAGGGTCAGGGTGTTTAAGAACTGGTTCAGCTGCAAAGAGTCTCTTTAGTCTTTCGAACGCTGCCTGGCACTCTAATGACCATTGCAATGGCTGACAAGATTGGGGGGTTTCCCCTCCTTTGCCTGCTTTGAGTAAATCAGTGATTGGCATGGCTATCTTTGGGAAAGAGGGAATGAATCGACGATAAAAGTTGGCAAACCTCAGAAAACTTTGAAGCTGCTTGCGAGTGCACGGGGGTTGCCATTCCAATGCTGCTTTAACTTTGGCAGGGTCTGTCTCTACCCCCTCATTCGAAATCCGATACCCTAGATAATCTAAGCAGGTTTGGTGAAATTCACACTTTGACAGCTTTGCATACAGTTTGGCTTTCCAACAGTCTTTTTAATACCTCACGGACCATTTTGTTGTGTTCATCCATGGTTTAAGAGTAAATAAGGATGTCATCAAGATAAACAAAAAACCCTTGTATAAATAATCATGGAGCACTTGCTTTATCAATTGCATAAACACAGCAGGGGGCGGGGGCTGCAGTCTAAAAGGCATCACTTTAAATTGGAAACTCCCAATGGGCAATTTAAGGCTGTTTTCAACTCGTCCCCCTCCTTGATCCGGATCCAGTAATAAGCCTCTCTTAAATCCAGCTTGGTAAAGATTTTTCCTTTAGCCAGATGGGCTAACATGTCCTTCATCAGGGGGAGGGAGTAAGTATTTTCCTTGCTGACAGCATTGAGGGATTTAATATCCACTCATAATCTAAGAGAGCCATCTTTCTTTTCCTTGAAAAGCACAGGAGCAGCCACAAGTGATTTGGTGGGCTGAATGAAACCCCTGGCTAAGTTTTTATCAATGTACTCTCAGTTCTTTCATCTCTTTGGGTGTCATAGAGCACATCCTTGGTTTAGGGAGTTTGGGACCGGGCAGAATTTCAGTAGCACAGTATGTAGCCCAGTGTGGGGGGAGGACATCACATCTCACAAAATGCTTCTGCCAAATCAAGGTACTCAGTGGGGAGTTGAATCCCCGGCAGCTTTTCGACCACACTCTTTAGGGTTTCATGGGGCTCCCTTTGCATCTCGCAGATGGCCAGTGTCTTTGTTTTATTGTCAGTGTCAGGTGGGAGGGGTCCTGTCCCCAGTCTTAATTTCCGCATTCCCTCCTCCCACCAGATGTTAAGACGCCATTTATCCAACCATGCTACCCAAAAATTACTGCTTTGGTCATCTTCAGAATCACCACAAAACGGATGATTTCCCAATGCCGACTCATTTCCAAATGCACAGGTTCAGTTAGGTGTGTGGCAGGAGCATTTCTGATGAGGGACCCGTTGGCCTGCTTAATCCTCATGGACAGGCAATAGCTTGGCTCAGATTCCTAGTTTGAGCACAGTGGTTAAGTTAATTAAGCACCGACTGCAACCCGAGTCTATTAGGACCTTCAAACTCATGTGAGCTCCTGTTTTGGTGGGAATGGCAAAAGAAGGAATGGGCTGACTCACCATGGGGTCCTCCTTGTCTTCCTCATCACTGTTGTACAGTGCCGGCATCTGCTGTGGCTTGGATTGGGGTTTGGCTTTGAGCTCGGTGGGAGGTGAGGCTTCGACACCTAGGCCTTGATGTGCCCAGTTGGTTTTCTTTCTTCCCCTCTGGGAGCTCTTCGTGGTTTCATGGCTGTGACTTGCGCACACCTGGGTTGAGGGTGAGGAGCTAGGCACTCCACCGCATGGTGACCCATGACTGCACCAGTAGCACTTGATTGGAGTCCTGGCTGGTGCTTGGGAGACATTGGCCTCTGCAGACGTCGACCATAGAGGCGTTTTTCTTGGACGTGCAGTGGCTTGGGTTTGGTGGTGCTTGACTTTCGGCGGTGGTCCAGCTCGATGTCCAGCATCACTGCCATACGTTACCATTCACACAACAGGTTGGGAAAACCTTGAATGATGCAGGCTTGGAGCAAGTCGCAATCCAACCCCTGTTTGAAGTAGTTGATCAGTGACCGCTCGGGCCACTGCTCCATCTGGTTAGCAACTCTCCTGAATTCATGGACGTACTCCTTTATGGGGTGACCTCTTTGCTTCAGGCAGTGGATTTCTTTCTCGGTCAGTAGGACTCGGGATTTGTCTACAATCTGACCCCTCAATTGCTCCATGAATAGATTAATGTGCAGTTCAGGAGCACCTTCATCATGGGGGTTGGTCACCCAGTTGGTTGCTTATTCCTCTAAATTTGCTGCTACAGCATTCACCGTCATAGCCCCATCCAAGTAGGCATAAGCATTAGCGATCTAAATGAGCCCACACCTGATTTAAGAAGAAGGTCAGCTTCTTCGGATCCTCATCAAAGGTGAACTTGATGGGAGGTGGCTTGAACCTCGGCAGAGCTGCCTGCACCTGCTGCTGGGCTTGGGCAGCTTGCTGGTCCTGTGGATGTGGCTGAACCACTCTCCGTAGTTCTCTTACCTGGACTCTGGGGCTGGCTTTCCGAGGTCGTGGCAAGAAACGTGGCTGGGACACAGGGCTTAGTATTACAGCTGTGGCGGGGATGGGCAAAGCAGCACGGACTCTGGCAGTTGGGCTGGAGCTCCAGTGAGGGGGGGGGAAGAGATGGGTAGTTCTTGGCATTTCTTCCGATGGCACACACCTCCTAGGCAGCAGGGATCGTATCCCTCACCTCCAGTCAGCTGAACTTCTCCTTCAGCTGATCGAGTGAGGGGCTGTGGACTGCAGACTGAAATCTCCACTCACTGGAGTCACCCCATCCCATCGACCCCTTTCCTTTCTTGCCCTCTGCAGATAAATAACCCTGGGACAGCAGCAATAGAAGTTCCTCTCCAGTGGTTAAAGGTGTGCTTCTGCACTGTGGGGCATCCTCGGTTTGGAATAAGTCCACTAGGGCTGAAGCTCCTTCCTGCAGTGCCAGCTTCCCAGGTTGGATCACCCTGGTCTTCAGCTGAGCTCCTGCCAGTGACGCCTCCTCAGTGGCTGGAGTGCCTGCCTGCGCTCTGACAGCCTGAGTCCTGTTGCGGCTAGCAGCAGTTTCAATTTTCTCCTCCATCTCGAGTCTTTGCCGAGTCTTTGCCGCTTTCCCAAAAGTGAATGGGTAGGCATTCAGAGCCCAGCACTCCGAGAAAATGAAGTTTTAAGAGACTTGGTTTAATGTCATGGTTCCAACAGACAGATAAATAAAACAGAACTCTGAGGTTTGGAAATTCCTCAAAGAACATGTTTATTAAGTTACAAAGTATTGGCACGTCAAAAGGGAAACCAAGTCTGAAGACACACGTAACAATTCCCCAATACATGAAACGCCTAGCCAGCAGTCTCAGGACAAAATATGTTGACTAGCGAAGCACCTGGCAACCCCCCTCCCCGCTTTCTATGTGTCAACCGAAAATGAATAGGGAAAATGGCCACAGCCATGCTCATTTTCAAAGTTGACGCACTGGGCAGCTGATGGTTAACTGGATAAAGAGGTTACTATAAGTAAGAACTTGTATTTGAGTACACCTATTAGTGCTGAGGAACTTATTTTCACACCCAAGCATCCTGAACTCCCAGCCTTCTGGTTCTGGATTTTCTTGGGAGAATGGGGGAAAAAAGTAAGCCTCTGGGTCAGTTAGCTATTGGGTTCTTGCATTACTGTGTAGATGTCAGTCATGATGGACCCTTCTCCATAAGTCTTATAAGTTATTGATACTCTGCCTCTTTCTCTAAGGGAATTTTGGGGGATCCGACATAGGATAGACTCTTAAATGTGTTTTTCTAAGGTTTGCAATAGTTTCTGAGTAATTGGATAGAGAAAATAATATATGAAAAAATATAGGTAGTTGTTTAGTAATTATTCACACTTATAACAATAATGAATAACTAACTCTACAACCAGTCCTCACATTTATGACCTTTGCAGATCTGTAAAGGAAAGCTAAAGTAAATTCATAAGCACAATCATAATTTCACTTTATTTTTATTTTTTTATTTATTTTAATCCCATTTATATCCCGCCCTTCTCCGAAGACTCAGGGCGGCTTACAATCTACAGCACAAATGAATGTGCTTAGCAATAGCCTTCATTCTATGTATATGCCTGCTTATTAGGGCTTTCGCCCCCCCCCCAGCAGCATTATTACAAAGTCAGCTTATTGCCCCCAACAATCTGGGTCCTCATTTTACCTACCTCGGAAGGATGGAAGGCTGAGTCAACCTTGAGCCTGGTGGGACTCGAACCTGCACTAATTGCAGGCAGCTGGTGTTACTTAAGGAGGCATTAGCCCACTGCCCCACTTAGCTTTGTTTAACCATCAAGTTGCCCTTCATAATTTTGATTGCTAAACGGGGGGACTAACTGTGAAGAATCACATCCTGATACTTCCCCTTTTTAAACACATTGCCTGTTTCATATCAGAATACTTTATTTGGCCAAGTGTGATTAGATTCCCAAGGAATTTGTCTCCTGCAGAAGCTCTCAGTGTACATGCATAGCAATGTACATCATCATCATCATCATCATCCCAATAAGATGGGAGAGTAAAGAAAATAAGAAGGATAAATGATAATAGTACATCCATACAACATTTATGGTCATTCATTGAAATTTTTACTGGTGGAGACTGCATGTCTTTAAAAGACTTGGCTTTCAGACAGTACTTCAGTTAGTAACAAATAGCTTTGAAGAAATGTCATTTGTATCAATGTATATAATTTCTAATATTGCATTATACAAATGATTCATTAACACATAAATGAAGTAAAGCAGGGGTCCCCAACCTGCGGGCCACGACCCAGTAGTGGGCCGTGGCCTGCTGTCCACCAGGCTGTGGAACAGGCTGGTCAGTGCGTGCATGTGTGTGTGCGGACTCACCCCCACTCGCACTAGCACCATTGCCACAGTGAAAATGGCACCACATAGTGAAAATGGGTGGTGCTAGCGAGTTTCCTGCAAGTGCTAGCACTGCCTTGTTTGCGTCGCTCATGCTTGCAGCCCTGTAAGCTCATAAAATGCTTCCCCGTCCCTTTCCCTCTCATCCGCCAACCAAGAAGGGTTGGAGACAGAGTAAATCACAGTGGGGGAAAAATGATAAATCCGGCCAATTTTCTATCATTAGAAATCTATCACTTATTACTATCAGATTCCATTGCCCAACAGTTCCTAAACTTTTTGCCATCACCCTACCTTTATTGTATATATGTGTAATCTTACTGTATATTCCTCCCCTAAAAACCCAAATACCAACAATGAAAACAGTACTATGGAAAAAGTGAATCTAAATGTTTTTTCATTACTACTCCTGGACTCTTGTCTACCTCTCCTAAAGGGAGGTATACCTCAGTTTGGGAAACCCTGCCATACACTGAAAAAGTTTGAAAACCTCTAATTTATAGCAAATTATTTAGCTGAAATGTTATTTTTTAAAATATTAATTAGAAAAATAGCAAGACACGTCTTCTGTGTAGCATGTATTTTGTGTGTATGTATTCTATATTTATCATGAAGTTTCTTCAAAATTTTAGTTTTTTAAAATTTTATTTTATTTCAGTGCAGATTTAAATTCAGTAATGTTTATATAACATGATTAAAATTATCAACATTGTATTTAAAATCTTTAAAATATTGAACAGAAAAAGAAAAAAGGAAAGTAAAAATGTCAGTGTTACAGGCATAAAATCATTTTTTCATCCAAAGTTGAGTAGGGAGTCTAAGATAAAAAAGAAAGCACCACTGTAATTCACTTTAGACTACTAGTCATATGGTAATAGTTTAGAACTAATTATTTAATTATAAATTTAGGATAATACTTGTACTTTAAATTAACCACCTATAGTAACGATAGATTTTTAAGCCAAAGGGCTCTTTGGGTGTGGGTTTAATTGCTGTTTTGTGGGATCAAATCCTAGAAATGTGGAGAAAAAGCAATACATGAAAGCATACATACTATTGTAACTGTGACTAGGAGTGAACTGTCTATATGTTGAAGCAGTATATGAAGAATTAATGATGGGAAGGGGAGTTTAAAATGGAGGAAGTTCATGAACTTGTATATCTGCTGAGAACTAAAGAGGAAATATTTTAGGAATCTTCTTTGAGTCTTGCTGTCAGAGAACAACGTCTAGAAGCTGATCCAAGCTGTAAAAATTATTTAAAACTCCTTACATACATTTCTTTTTGAAGAAATGAACAGCAACAATGAGGCTAGTATTAGGATTTTCCAGTTCAAGATTAGATGAAAAATGATATTATGAAGGTTGATTGATTAGTTGTTTTATTAATTAGAGTGGCATTTATATATGTGGTGAAAAGTAATTTTAAAATAAACCAGCAATAATTTTTGGCCCTTTGAATTGCTGTGTCATTTTGGACAAACTTAGTCTAAATATATTGATTTGAGAATGTTTTATGATTAGCTCCACAAATAAGGTAAAATTAGATGTGGGCATTTGTTTAGACTTAACAACAAACTATAGATGTGAAACACTGTATGTTATGAATGAAAAAATATCTTTATTTTTCATCTTTCATCTAAATCCTAGTGTTGCTATGATTCAGTTAACTTCCATAAACAAAGATTTCCTTTTGATTTAGTTGCTCAAGGACTATTCTGAAGTACTTTATTTGGGCTTTGGAAATAAAAACAGAGTGCAGCCATTGATGAAAAAAGCAGCGCATGAGAACAGGACCAAGATTCCTCTGTAAACAACTTGAGCTGGAATGTTGCCTCAGATGTTATTCTATCACTTTGAACTGTGCATCACTGAAATGTTGTGGGGGGGGGGGACAGCTTAAAATAGGCAGGGGGTGGTAATCAGAAACTGTTGACTACTATAGATGGTGAGGCTGCTTCACTGCTACAGTGAAATAAGCCAGAAGTATATGCAGTTAAGTGTGTTCATTTTGCTCAAGGTCAGTCTGCTCAAAGTCAGCTGCTATGCTTGTAAGTGTAAGAAGGCCTCGGCTATTATATGAGTAAAGGCAAGTTTGTTAAGTTAAAGGTAAAGGTAAAGGTTCCCCCGCACATGCGTGCTAGTCGTTTCCGACTCTAGGGGCCGGTGCTCATCTCCGTTTCCTAGCCGAAGAGCCAGCGCTTGTCCGAGGACGTCTCCGTGGTCATGTGGCCGGCATGACTAGACGCCAAAGGTGCACGGAACGCTGTTACCTTCCCACCGTAGTGGTCCCTATTTTTCTACTTGCATTTTTACGTACTTTCGAACTGCTAGGTGGGCAGAAGCTGGGACGAGTAACAGGCGCTCACTCTGTTACGCGGCACTCGGGATTCGACCCGCCAAACTGCCGACCTTCCGATCAACAAGTTCAGCGTCCTAACCCACTGAGCCACCGCGTCCTTTGTTAAGTTAGGCTGCATTTAATTGAAAAGCTTCATCTTACAAGAAGTTGGAGGAGGATGACCATGGGTGGGGGAAGATGATCTGGTCTCTACTATATATTTTTTTTCTTATTCAAGGTTGAAAACATGATCTGGTTCAGCTGGCTGCTGTAAATGTAAACAAACTGAAGATGGTAATGATTAAATATGCTGCTGATTGACAGAGATTTTATTGTTTTGGCATTTGGATTTTCTCAAGTAGCTTACCTAAACAGATACATTTTTTATTTTTATTTTGAATAATAAAGCAGTGATATAATGGTCCAGGTGTTCAACCCAGGAGACCTAGCTTCAAGTCTACACTTGGGCATGGGAGCTCATTGTTTGACTTTGAGTCAGTCGCACATTTTTAATCAAATCTGCCTCACTATGTTTGGAGAAAGTTTAAGGAGCAAGTATTATGTGCCACTAAAGGCTTATGGAGGAAGACTGAAATAAAAATCTAATAAATATGAAAATAGGGCATTCCCATAGTTTTCTCATATGCATCTCTTGTTTTTGCTCTTGCTGTAGATAGGATTTGATTTTTTTTTTAATCAAAGACATCTTTAGGCTCATTTGCATAAAGGTGTCCTTTTCTTCTTTTCTCTGTTTTAAGTCAGTCTCTGATTACGTTATTACGCCTGGGCCTCCCAGCCTTTTGCAATATCAAAAGAGATAGAGCTAATCTAACTTTGAGGTGAAGGATGTTCCATAAGGTGGGCACCATAGCAGAAAAGGCATGTCTCCTGGGACTCGCCAAATGTAGGCCTGTAGCCAATGGGACCTGTAGCGTGCCCTGTTTTGCCAGACCTAATGGGGCAAGCTGATACAAGGGAGACATCCCCCAGGTAGCCTACTCCCACGCCACAAAGGGCTTTGAAGATTAAAAACAGCACCTTGAATTAGAGCTAGAAGCAAACTCACAGCTAGTGCAGCTTGCAGGGCAGAAGCGTAATATACGCTGTGCATTGCCTATGCTGGTTTATTTTGCATTTCCAGGTACTGTGTAGAGTGCATAGTCCAATTTGGAGGTGACTAGAACATGAATGATTGTAAGAAGGACCTGCCAATCTGGAACTGGCACAGTTGGTGCACAAAACGAAGCTGTGCAAAGGACTTCTTACTAGAAATACCACCTGTTCATTTAGCAGGAGTCATGATCCTACAAGGACTCCTGGATTGTACAGCCATATCCAGCTTCGAAGGTGGCATGGTCCTGGAACCTGTGGGCCCCCAAAATGAAAATTTTGCCTGGGTTTAACTGAAGTTTCTTGCTCCCCATCCAGACCTTCACAGCCTCCAGACACCAGGATAGGATATTTATGGCATTGCTTAATTCACCGGGGTGGAGATAGATAATTTGGTATCATCAGCATACTGATGATGGGTATACTCTTAGCGAACCAGTTGCACCTGACCAGACTTTCAAATAAATGGGTGTTTGAGTGGAGCGCCTAAACCAAGAATAAGAGTCTGGGCTCTATATTTAAGCTGGCCAGTTTCACCCACAGAATGTTTTTTTGTATATAATCGCAAGCCACACTAAGATCTATAATTGCAGTAAACAGGTTTTTGCAATTTGTTAATTGTTTTGTTAAGAGGTGGTGTAAAGTAAAACAGTTGTCTAGTGTGGAGGCCCTGGTCTGAATCCAGCTTGTTCCTTTACCAAGAGGTTTCTTTCCATTACCCAATTTTGTATCTTGTTCAACAGATCTTTTGTATACATTTTAGCCACAATTCTAATAAGGCTTATAGTTTTTTGAGTCAGCTTTGTCTCCCTTTTTATGTTGTTGTTGTTAGCTGCGAAGTCGTGTCCGACTCATCGCGACCCTATGGACAACATTCCTCCAGGCCTTTCTGTCTTCTACCATCTTCTGGAGTCCCTTTAAGCTCACGCCTACTGCTTCAGTGACTCCATCCAGCCACCTCATTCTCTGTCGTCCCCTTCTTCTCTTGCCTTCGATCTTTCCCAGCATTAGGCTCTTCTCCAGTGAGTCCTTCCTTCTCATTAGGTGGCCAAAGTATTTGAGTTTTAGCTTCAGGATCTGGCCTTCTAAAGAGCAGTCAGGATTGATCTCCTCTAGGACTGACCGGTTTGATCGCCTTGCAGTCCAAGGAACTCGCAGGAGTCTTCTCCAGCACCATAGTTCAAAGGCCTCAATTCTTTGGCGCTCAGCCTTTCTTATGGTCCAACTTTCACTGCCATACATTGCAACTGGGAAGACCATAGCCTTGACTATACGCACTTTTGTTGACAGGGTGATGTCTCTGCTTTTTAGTGTGCTGTCTAGATTTGCCATGGCTTTCCTTCCCAGGAGCAAGCGTCTTTTAATTTCTTGGCTACAGTCCCCATCTGCAGTGATCTTGGAGCCCAGGAAAACAAAGTCTGTCACTACCTCCATTTCTTCCCCATCTATTTGCCAGGAATTGAGAGGGCCAGATGCCATGATCTTAGTTGATCCCTTTTTATATAGGGGGATTATACTGGCAACTTCCCAACCGACTGGAACGCAACCTGGACAGCCTTGCTAATAATAGAGCACACCAATCAATGAGTCTTAAAGAGCTCTGGAAGTAGAAAATCTTCTCAAGGCACCTTATTAGATTTTAGACATTGAAAGATAAATTTGATTTCTGATTTCTGATACTTCAAAGGCTAAAATGTCAGCATGTTTATATGAGAGGCTTTTGTTAAGATTAGAAAATAGATTTGCATAAAAATCCTTCAAAATTGAGGCTAGAATAGGAATATCAAATTGGAATTTACTTCCTTCAATAAACACGATACAGCATTGAAATTGAAATTGTACCTTTTGCTGAAACTTCCAGATCTGATTTAATTCTACAGGGGCCTTTAAAAAAACCTAACAGTTTACAGTCATTCCTAATTTTTCCTGAGTGAGAAGTTAGCATGTATCTCCATTGTGCTTAATTCTGTTATTTTCTTTCAGTTTTAATAACTATCAAGAAAACTTATTTTGTCTTCTACTTCGTTAGTTTTCCAATAGTTACATGAAATTCTAAGGAAGAACAAAAGGAGTTTTACTCTGAAAAGATTTGTTTTTACAACTATGTGCTAATTTTGAGTGATTAGTTTTAGGGAGAATTCAGTCAAAATAGGAGATGAGTAGCTCTGTATTTTTTCATTATTGATTATACTTTTCCCATTTGCACTGAGCAGATAGTACTTATTCTTTAATCTAGCTTTTATTTTGAACATGTAAGAAAAATCTTTGTTTTTTTGCTTTAGATTTTCTGACACCATCTTTATAAATACGATTTATCTGTCTGTAGTTTTTCTTTCCTATATTTATTTTTTTTTAATTTTCAGATCTCTGCTAAATTTTTGTACATTGATTTCTTCTCTATTTTTCCTACCCCTTCTTGGAAATAATACCTTTAAGTGTGTGTGTGTGTGTGTGTGTGTGTGTGTGTGTGTGTGTGTGTGTGTTCAAATGGTTATTAGGTAAGCATACAGATATTTTGTGTATGTACTTATGTAAATTCAAATGACAGTAATTAATAGATTGAAATGCTTAACTGCATATAAGATACTTTAAATTTTTTAAAACTACATATTTTATACAGATACTGGAAAATGAAAATAATATCAAAATTGAACACTCATAGTACCGGTAGTTAAAGACTGTTATGCAAAACATAAGTTTTGTGCTCGGGATACGTATGGAGAATAGAAATGGTACTGTACCTCAGTCCTGGTCAATGCTGATAAAAAGATGATAAAAATTGTAGTCCAGCAGTATCTGGTTAGCTTTGTGATGAGGCTTACCATATCAAGGAGCACACCTGAGGCTAGAACAATGCTAACATTGCAATCTAGTTGACAAATGCAAGTTTCGTGTGTTTCACAACTAGCAGTAGCAGAAGACATGAAAACACACACACACACACACACAGACACACACACACAGACACACACACACAGAAAGACACACAGTATATATTTACTGATCTTTATTTAAGCTGTATCTTGAACCTTTAGGACCTAATGAATTTACATAGAACCTATTACTCTTTTCAGCTTACTGCTTATACTGTTTGTTTCTATTTTATGTGAAATATTGCTGATCTTTTAGGTAGCCAACCACTTGATTGGACTTTTATTAACCGATTAGTAACTCTTACAATTCTTATATATAATTTTTATAGAAATTAATCTTTCTGTAAGCTAGAAGCTAATCGTTCTTTTATGTTTTGTATTAACACTTTCTTCTTTGCTTAGCAAGTTATTAAAAATATTTACCTATTCTTTCAGAAAGAAGCTATTACATATTATAATAAGTGTATATTTAAATCTGGAATATTAATGTAGAATTTTGATTCAATCTTGGGGTATAAATACCTGTTGAGATGTAGACAAGCCAGAGTTCATGCATTGCATATAAATGTTAAGTTAAATGCAGGAGACCTATTTCTATAGCTTTTATTGTATCACATCATACCAGTTGCCT
The DNA here is from genome assembly GCF_947247035.1 of Vipera ursinii. Taxonomy (NCBI): domain Eukaryota; kingdom Metazoa; phylum Chordata; class Lepidosauria; order Squamata; family Viperidae; genus Vipera; species Vipera ursinii. The sequence goes on from NC_139512.1 coordinate 94,462,504, forward strand.
GAGGCAGCATATAAATTTAATAAATAAAGTAATAATGTTATCAAAAGACGCCAACTAGGAGGATTTGACCAGAATATATTCTTGGCTACTTTATATAGTACACTAAGCCATTGTTTGCTTAATTGTCATTGAATAAACACAGTACATTAGATTAAAGAAACGGGTTTACAATCCCATTCAAAGTTGGAGGTGGAGTTACTCTGAAATAAGCTTATACCTTATTAAGACATATGAACCCAGCCATTGCTAAAAGATACGCTAAAGAGTTATGTGGACTCAGCTAATTTAGCTAAGATACTTTTTTCAAAGTTAAAGAGGTTGCTTAGCTTATTGGCTTTAGAAGATCACCAGTGGTGGCAATAAGAGTAAGTGAAAATGCACATTAGATAACTTGAAAGAGAGTCAGCATTCTTAAATGTAAGTGGACCCATAGGAAAAATTAATGGAAGGAATATTATATATGCCCAAAACGATAACCAAGATAACCTTATCCATTATTTTCCAAGATTTCAGTTGACTTTACTTAAGGAACAAAATAATTTAAGCAACACTAGAACAGGTATTTTATCCTTCTTGTACGTTATTTATATTGGAAGGAGAAATCCTTTTACTAGTGAATCTGAAATTTTCAAGGGGGGGACTAATTAACAAGTCCTCTAGGGTTATGGATCTTGAACAAAGTCTGTTCCAGGCCTGCACAACATACGGCCCATGGGCAACATGTGGCCCACCAAACTGCCCTGTGCAGCCCACCAGTGTTTTTTAAAAACTCAATAAATTCACCACCAGATGTCGCCACCACCAGGAAGGATCCGCTCCTGCTGCCCAAAAGAAACCCTGCCAAGCGCCTCCAATGCCTCCAGGCCTCACCGACATCACCAGCTCCAGTGTTGCCAGCGCTCCACTAGCCACCAAACTGCTGATCGACATGCCAGGTATTACTTTGTGGCCTGTGATTATTTTAAATTTATCAGTGTGGCCCTTTTTCCTCCACAAGTTGTGCAGGCCTGAATCTATTCAGTCCCCAATCTATATTCGCTGGTAAAATGCCCAAAGTGAGGTAGTACGACAAGCTCTTGGGATGGTGTGAGAGAGTGCATATAATAACAAGAACTGGTAATCTCTATACTTACCCTAGAAAGCCAGTGTTTAGTCTGTGTCAGTTCATAGGGCTGACAAGTCTTTTTTCCCTCTCTTTCTGTCTAAAAATAGATCTACCAGAATTCCACATATTATTTATACAGTATGGAGGTTTGAGGACCCTATATTGGCTAGGATCAAATGAGCATAATCTATGATCGTATCAGCAACAGATGCTCAGGCACCCTCAGAAATTTTCATAGCAATAAACCAACATCAACTAGTTCCATTAGCTTTTGTTGCCCCCTTCCCGCCATCTTGTGCATTAGAATAGGAAATTATGATTCAAATTTTACAAACAAGCTATCACAGAAAAGAATTATCTCAGCTGGGCCTTCCAGTCTAAGGAGGGTTCATGGGGAAAAAATGTGTCCCCCAAAGGAGCTTTCTATCTAAAACTAAGGTAAGTTCACTCGCATAAGATATAGAGTCATTGTTCCTACTGAATTTTTAACTATACTATTTTGTGATAGTAAACTCTAGTCTTGCATTATATTTCATTAATTTCTAAATGCCATCTCACCTGAGTGATGGGGCAGTTTACAAATATTTACATAATTTAAAACTATTGGTAAATAAATTTGGATTTCATTTTACTAGATAAATTTGAGTTAGGTGACTTGAATATCGATGGACACAATTTTAAGCTTGAATTTGCAGAGGAACAAGGTATTTTAACAGATATGCACATTGAATAGGAAAAAGAGCTTGATTGTTTTGTTCATGAAAGGATGAATTAATACTATCTCAGCACTGGAGTTTAACCATGAATAGTGTACAGGTAGTTCTCGACTTAGAACAGTTTGCTTAGTGACCATTCCAAGTTACACCAGCACTGAAAAAAGTGACTTACTGTTTTTCACATCTACAACCATTGCAGCATCCCCATGGTCATGTGATCAAATTCACACACTTGGCAACTGACTCATATTTAAGGCAGTTGCAGTGTCCCAAGGTCATGTGATACCCTTTTGCGACATTCTGACAAGCAAAGTCAATGGGGAAGCCAGACTCACTTTAACATCCATGTTGCTAAGTTAACAACTACAGTGATTCATTTAACAATTATGGCAAGAAAGGCCGTAAAATAGGGCAAAATTCATTTAACAAGTATCTTGCTTAGTAACAGAAATTTTGGGCTCATTTGTGGTTGTAAGTCGAGGACTACTTGTATTAGTCCAAAAAAGAAGAAAGACTTTCTTACGGAAATATACTAATTATGTAGGTAGAATTATCCCTTATTAAAATTATATGTAAACATGAGCATCATTTAGTTGTATCTAAATATTTATTGAATAATGCCATATATATTTACTGAAGTATATATTATCAATTTTAAAGGATAACAGATTATTCTGTTTTTCTAGTAAATAAATACAGACATGAGAATGCATTTGTCTGCAATACAAAGTTTTGGCCAGCATATTGGCTTCTACTCAATCTGTCACAAAAGTTTCTGATATGTTAGTTTATTACTTAGTTTAAAATATTAGCTGGAAAATGTTCTGTCATATATAGGTAAAGGTAAAGGTTCCCCCACACATGCATGCTAGTTGTTTCCGACTCTAGGGGCCGCTGCTCATCTCCGTTTCAAAGCCGAAGAGCCAGCGTTTGTTCGAGGACGTCTCCATGGTCATGTGGCCGGCATGACTAGACGCCAAAGACGCACGGAACGCTGTTACCTTCCCACCGTAGTGGTCCCTATTTTTCTACTTGCATTTTTACGTGCTTTCGAACTGCTAGGTTGGCAGAAGCTGGGACGAGTAACAGGCGCTCACTCTGTTATGCGGCACTCGGGATTCGACCCGCCAAACTGCCGACCTTCTGATCGACAAGCTCAGCGTCCTAACCCACTGAGCCACCGCATCCCCTCTGTCATATATACTGACTTGATTAACAAGCCACAAACTAATATTTCGTACAATACATTACTGCAGCTTCTTGCAGGAGAAGCTAGCAACTGCAAACACAACACCTGAAATGTAATTTTTAAAATCAGTTGGTAGAACTTTAGTTATTTTAAAAAACCCTTTCTTACATGAATGAATTCTAGGTACTCTTAACCTGCCAACATATAAGGAGGGGTGCCATCACTTGAAAGCTTATATAAACTTTCCTAAATTTAGTGATTGAAAGTAATATTTAGACATGGGCTTAAAGCAAGATGGGAGGATGACCCACAAGTTGTTGTTAAAAGAAAATTAAAAGATACATAATCCAAGAAGCTTTGTTAAGTATGCAAGGGACTAAGAAATGGGTCTATGACAATTTGCCACGGCCAGCTCACCACAGAAAAGTAGCCACAGCCAATTTGCCACCACCAGCTTGTTGCGGCCAAGTCACTGCAGGACAACTTGTCATGGCCAACTCGCCGCAGGACAAGACTTACACTAATATCAAATGGTGGAGTGGAATCATTATAAAGAAGGGATGCAAAAATAGGGGCAAAATGAAATGTGAATGACAAATTTTAAAATAATTTGTAATTTATTTTAAATAATTGAATTGTTAAATTGCCCCGCAGCAAGTTGTCACACAGCGAGTTGGCCATGGCAAGTTGTCCTGCGACGGGTTGGCTGTTGTGAGTTGTCTGCGGCAAGTGGGCCACGGCGAGTTGGCTGTGGTGAGTTGTCCCTTTCTGCTAAGAAAAAGTGGCAAAAGATCTGCCCAAATGTGCCTTCTTTGAAAAAGATCAGCAATTATGAAAGTAGAAGATACTTAATCATACGTACGTAATTGGAATGCATCAAAATGTTGCCATTTAGTTTATAAATTAGACTTCCCAAATTGTTAAAAAGTGTATGGTCTTATTATATAGTAATGCTAAAATCCTCTTGTGATTAGATGTTACTATTTTACGTGAACTATGCCTGTATGATCACCAAAAAGCATTTGCTTCTGAAAATATAATCTGAGCCCCACATGTATGATTAACATACCAGTGTAAACATTATTGGGAAAATATACATTCATGCTAATTAGAGGCTGCAGGAGAAATCCCCGATGTATATTGGGCATGCAGAAGAGGGCCTTCTTATACATTGCTTCCATTTACAGAGTATATTTCCTTGAGGGTTGTCTTTTCCCCCCCATTCCCACTACTGTTAGAAAATCTGTGAATTCATATCCATAGATTAGTGATTTTATTGCTTGCGTTTTACCCTATTTACCCTCAGTGTTTTTGTTTTATACATGTTAAATTAAAAAAATCACCCAGGTGTTCCATTTGAATAGAATAGAAATAAAACTAGTCCTCATTTGGTGACAGTTCACAGGTGATTTAAAAATAACTGTGTGCCCTTTGCAGGTCTGTAAAGCAAAGAAAACTAAGTAAGATCCCAAGCACAGTCACTATTTGGCTTAACGACTAACTTGCTAGTTGTAATTGTGGTAGCTAAGCAAGGATTGTCTGTAAGTATATTTTTAACCCCCCCCCCCAAGTTAAAGAAGTGTTAGTTTAAGTCTGGATATAAAAGAATGGTTTGAACTACGTAATTGGAGTTGACTGGTTTATGTTAAGTTACTTTAGCAAATAACAAGTGAACTTATTGTATGAATGATAATGCATCTATAATTATTATCAATCGCTTCAAAAAAGAATAGGTAAATAACAACTGGAATATTTAGAGGAAGCTAGTTCAGTTTTAGTCCACTTGTGATTCTGCTCTTTCGTTACCTGCCATTCAGTTTGTTCATTTATGACACTTGATAGCAAAATGTGTCACCTGAAACGAGAGAGAGACAAATTGATTTGCATTATTGACAAATCAAATTTGTGGACTATTGCTTCTTTTAACCCAATATCTTTGTATGCAAATTCTATGGAAATGTATCTGGTAGAACTCAATAAAAAGGTGTAGATTTTGACTCTTTCCAGGAATAGGATGAAAAGACAAAAGGAAGCTTTATTATAAAAGATAATGTGTATCCTACACAGGTAGTCCTTGTGTTATGACAGCAGTCGGGATTGGGATTGCTGTTGCTAAGTGATGTCGTAAAGCATAACGTCTCATGACACATTGCTTAGTAGCGGCAATCCAGACACTGGTTGGGGGGGGAGTGTAACTTGAGACATGCGGGTTGTTAAAGCAGGAAAGGGAGGGAGTCCCAGGTAAAGAGTGCAGAGGTGCTACAGGAGAGTGGAGAAGAATCTGGAAAGCCTGGTGCAGATTGCATGTGAATAAGGGAGTGGAGATGTTGTAGATCAGACATGTCAAACACAAGGCCCGGGGGCCAGATCCGGCCCGCAAAGTGGTTTCATGGGGCCTGCGAAGCCATCCTGGAAACAGTGAGGGAACGGCCCCCACTGCCTTGGCCCTGGCCCAGAGACCCTCCTTCTGCCAGAGCCCCTCAGATCTGTCCCACTCCTGCCCAGGCCCCCATAGGCACCCTTGATGCGAATGATGTAGAGCTGGCCATGTCCACCCAGTAGGCCATACGCACTCTAGCCACGCCCACCCAGGCGGCCACGCCCACCCAGGCCACACCCACCTGGCCCCCTGAGGGCAACCGCAATGCTGATGCGGCCCTCAATGAAATTGAGTTTGACACCCCTGGTGTTGATGGATGCAAATTCAGGGGGAAAGGCAGGCGCCGTGGGTATAAGCAAAGGGGAAAAGGAGGATGCAGCGTGTCCGTATATGCAAGAAAAGAGGGAAGGAGGGGATGGCATGGGGGAGATGTATCTAACTGACTGACAACTTTTCCTGCTATATCCCATTGCCTTTGCTTGTTGAAAGTTAGTAGGGAAGGTCACAAATGGCAATCACGTGGGACATTGTAGCTGTGTGAGCTGGTTGCCAAGTACCTGATTTCCCCCCCCCCCCCATGTGATTGTAGGGTGCTGTAAAAGCTGGAACTTTGAGGACCGGTTTTATTAGTCCCATCATCCACTGCCATCATAACTTTGAACAGTTAAGCGAGGGCTACCTCTACATACGTTTGGCACCATTGCAGGGTGAGGGATGGGTGGGCAGATGGGATAAAGGTAAAATGAGGACCCAGATTGTTGGGGGCAATTAAGCTGACTTTGTAATAATGCCGCTTGGGGTGTGTGTGAAAGCCCTAATAAGCAGGCATATACATAGAATGAAGGCTACTGCTAAGCTTGTAAGCCGCCCTGGGTCTTCGGAGAAGGGCGGGATATAAATGGAATTAAAATAAATAAATAAAATAAAATAAATAAATGAATGAATACTAACTGGTTCAATTCTGTTCAGTCTTTATACCCTTCCTTTTTCCCTCCCTCCCTCCCTAGAGAGGACAGTTTCCAAGTAATTTACACTTGGAAGTTTGCAGGTACATATGCCATTGATTTTTGGAGGTAAGCATTTTGGAGTCACAGGTAGCCTATCCATGATCTATAAACATGTTATTTGTAATTGCTAGGAACTATGTTTCCATTAATCATAGTATACACGGTTGTATGAAAATACATATTTCATAGAGATGGTTGAAAAATAAGTATGAATATGTGATTTGATTATGGTTACATTTGGGATATTGGGTACAATCTCGGGCACCATACTCCAGAAAAGATATTTCCACAGCTAGAAAGGTACAGAAAGCGGTAAGTCAAATGATCACCTCCAATAGAAAGAATGATTTCAGTCTTTAAAAAATCTGTCTATTCATTGGTGTGAAGCATGAACCAGTACAAAATGTGAAATATGTCAATTTGTTTAAAAGATAAAAGTAGGAGGTTATAAGAAATATATTAAATCATCATGTAAAAGAAATGAATAGGGTAATTTTATATTAATGGATGAATCTACCCAGAATATTAAAAACATTCCAGAGTGATGACATAGGGGTATTTGTCATCCTCAGAAATATTTTTTCCCCTTGCTCCATAAAGATTAGACTAAAAATAGCAATTCTATCATTTCAGACATAGTTACACTGTTTAAATTCAAAGTAAAAGAACCAACCACAACAAAGACCTTATGCTGCTACCATTTTTGGCTTTTCATGAGATATTTCTTCACCATGAGTGTCACACCACATTAGGATGTGAAGCAGAACTTTTAAATATTTAGGACTTCTATTTTTCAAGATGGCATGAGTTAAAATTTCTGAATGAAAGCTGTCTTAGGTATTCCTTTTGCAAACTTTTTGAAGAGTCATTTCAGTTTGCACAGCACCCCACTGGAATATCACCCAGACATTTTTGAAAATCCAGTTATTGTTTCTATATTGTAATAAATATCCAGAGAAAGTAATGAATGGGGTAGATTAATAAATAAAAATCCAGATATAAGCTGAATTCTTCATAGGCTTTTACTGCAGAAAAGAGAAGATTATTAATAAGCTTACATGCTAACTATCAACTAAGAAAAGCATAGCCCAAACACTGAATTCCTCAAATATTTTTTCACGAAGCAAGATAACATCCAGTAGGCAACTTCAGTGTCATGTAAACTGAATTAAACTGAAAAAGGAGGAAGGCAAAATGTAAAGTTCTTTATGTTGCAGGAACACAAAGTCTACGTGGTTTGATATTTCAATATTATATGTATGTTTTTATTATTATGTATATATAAAACTAATGCAATGAGCCATTGTGCCACTTCTGTTTTCAGAGCACCAGAAATCATATTGGGTTTGCCATTCTGTGAAGCCATAGACATGTGGTCCTTGGGCTGTGTGATTGCTGAACTTTTCCTTGGATGGCCACTATATCCAGGAGCCCTTGAATATGATCAGGTAAAAGAGACTGCACTGGTGCTATAAGAATACTTATTTTAATTGTTTAAAACTGTAATTTGGTCAGTAGGGAATTTAAATTTCATTACTATAAAATTTTTAGTGTATGAAGTATGAACGTATCATGGTAACTGAGTTAGATGCACATCCAGTCAATAGTAAGGCTGTTCCTGTGAATTTCAAGTACAGGTAGTTCTTGGGTTATGACCATTCATTCAGCAACCATTCAAAATTATAAGTGTTGAGTGAAGAGAACTTAAGATATTTCCTTGGAGATTTAGCATCTCTGCAATCATATAATCATGATTTCCAATGTTCCCTGCCAGTTTCACTCAAGCAAAGTTTGTGGGGAAATTGGCAGGAATTAAGGTCCTTGCTTAATGACCAATGCGGCCCTCATTTAACAGAGGCAACCAGGACTGGAATATAGTTAGAATGAATTCAATAAAAGAGTTTTCATTTATACAGTTTTCTGGATGAACTATATAAATATACAGGTGAATAATGTAATTTGAAAAGCAAATAGTTATAGAATATAACAAATAGTTACTGTATAACTACATATAAATGCATGAGGGAAAAATATACTGCTAGTTTATATCATATGTACATCTCCATATCATTCTAGGCTTGCAAGGATAGAAGGATCTGTAGCTGTGTATTTTTTAGTATGTCAGTAGTAGTATTATTCATTATTATTTAGTCAATTTATATAGCCACCCACCTCACAAAAAATGATTCTGGGGAACTTACAAGAATAGCAGTTAAAACCATATCACAATATAAAAACATCAAACATTTATTTATTTAAACCATTTATACAGCTACCCATCTTATAACCAACTCTGGATGGCTACTAATCACAACTTAAAATAACAAACAAAACCATATTAAAGCTAAACACATTTTAAAAAAACCAACCCAAACTTGGCATCAAGTCAAACTACTGATGTGCAAGTATCTAATCTTATCCCAGTGCTTGGAGAAAAAGTCAGGTCTTCAAAGCTTTACTTAGGAGGGTAGAGGCAGAATATTCCATAGGGATCAGCATTTTGATTTGTACCTGGAAACAAACCAGAAGGTGGTGCAGGTCACGCAAAACTGCCCCCCCCCATTATTGTGCACATTGCTTCATTCTGGATCAGTTGAAGTGGCAATTTTATGTGGCAGCTCCTTATAGAGTCCATTTCAGTAATCCAAACGAGATGATCAAAGCATGACTGACCATGAGCAAGGCTTCCAGGTCCAGAAAAGAACCCTATTGGTGCATTAAATGAATATGTGCAATGCCCCCTTAACCAGGACTGCCAACTGCTCTTTGAGCAGGAGCTGTGACTCCAGCAGGAACCCCATCCAAAGTCACAGATGAAGTATCATAGCCACTCCATCTTGCCAGGGTTGAGCCAAAGCCAGTTCTTCTCTATCCAGACCCTTACAACCTGCAGGCATTTGGCTAGCACTGCAGAGCATCATTTGGCTAGCTAGCAACGGAGATATCAACAACATACTGATACCAAACCTTCTTTTTAACATCTACATAAAACCTTTAGGGCAGGCCTGTCAAACTGATCTCATACCAATGGATGAGATCCCCTAGAGCAGGCATGTCAAACTCGCGACGTCACATGACATCACACAACGTATTGCAACTTTCCCCCCATTGCTGGCAATGAGGTGGGCGCGGTTTCGGCATGACGCATGTGGCCTTCGGGCCGGCAGTTTGACAGTCCTGACCTAGAGGTTTTATGTAGATGTTAAAAAGAAGGGGTGAAAGGTTTGAGCCCTGGGACACCCCCTATTGCAGGGGCCTATGGCTTGACATATCCTCTTCTAACAGCACTGACTAGAACCACCTATGGAAGAAGGAGAACCACTGTAACACAGTGCCTTCCATTGCCAAGCCCCGAAGCCAGTCCACAAGGCTACTATGGCCAATGGTATCAAAAGCCTCTGAGAGGTCTAGAAGGACCAGAATGGTCACACAATCTCCATCCTGAGTCCTCCAAAGGTCATTGAATGTGATCAATGTCATTTCAGTGCTGTGCCCTGGTCTGAACCCATCCAGGGCCCTTTGTAGTGTGTGCCAGCCACTCTCTCACCAACCTTCCCTAAAAAGGGAAGAGTGGTGACTGGATGAAGGTTGTCCAAAATTGTGGGGTTCATAGATGGCCTCTTGAGAAGAGGGTGCACCACCACCTCCTTCAGGGCAGGTGGTACCACTTCCTTCTGGTAAGGAGGCATTAATCACTGCATGGGCTCAACAACATGCCACCTCTCAGGTGTGCCATGGATCTAGAACAAAGGTGACTGAGCTCACAATCCCAAGGACCCTATCACCTTCCTCGAGCAACTGACTCCTCCTTCTCCCAGGTAACAAGGCTCAGACTCACTTCTGTCACTCTCTCTTCTGAAAAGTCTGTCAGATTTCAGATATTTCAATATATGCTTGTTCAGAAGGGGTGTAGCTAAAACAATCCTGCATATTTGCTCTGTTTAAATTGAATATTAAGGTCTGTTTAAGTGCAACATTCAAATATAGTACAGTGAAGTGCTTGTTTAGGTTCCAAAATTGATAGCTGTGTATGCGTTGGTGAAAAAAATACTGTGATAATTTTCTCTATAGATTCGCTACATTTCACAAACACAAGGATTGCCTGCAGAGCAATTGTTGAATCTTGGAACGAAGACCACACGATTTTTCTGTAGAGAAAAAGATGCGCCATATTCTGGTTGGAGATTAAAGGTAGTGAGGACACGTTCCTGTGTTCTATGCTTTTGGCTATGTATTTTGGAAATAATTTACTGAGCCATACAAGAGATACTTTGTCACTATTCTCTCTGAAATGTCTCCCCTTTCTGGATAATGATTTGGAAAAAACAATTTTGCTATGGATTGTTTGATTTGTTTCCCAACAATGAACATTGGGATTCAAGCAGAAATAATGTTCAGTTGAGTTTATTTACAATAGCAATTGGATGCCACTTTAGTGCCATTATTTGGTTCAAAACATCCTGGACACTGCATAACAATATAACTTGTACTTGGAAAGAAAATTATTTTTCAAACAACATAAAGGCTTCGAGGCTTATAAAAGCAGCAAATTATCAAGAAAATGTAAGTCTTATATGGGTATATAAAGAGGGATTGATTTAAATTCTGAAGCAGACTTTGTTCCAAGGACTCTGCTTCACTAACTAATTTCCAGAATTGACTACTACAATGCACTCTACATGTTGCTGCCTTTGAAGACTATCTGAAGCTACATTGGTGCAAAATGTACTGGCTTGTTTATTGACCAGTAAAATACACCTCCAATTTTGTGTTTGCTGCAATGGTTTCTGGTAAGCTTCTAAATATAAATCAAAGTGCTAATGTTAACCTATGAAGCCCAGATGCTTCCAGTATTGCATACTTCAGTTAGAAGTGACCTGTCTAATTTGCATCTCCCAAAAACCAGGATGTTGAAGGTTTGTCTCACTCCTCTCCATCTCTATTAAATGTCTTTTCCTCTGGAAGTTCAGTTGGCATCCACCTGGATGGACTTAGGAGAGTAGTTAAAATGAAGCTTTTTGGAGTATCTGTTCGAATGGGAATGCCAGGTGGATTGTTGATTTTGTATTGTGATGGTATCTTTTTGTTACAATTGTTAATTTTATATTATGAATTCTGTGCATTTTATTTATTTAAATGGTTGATTGATTTTATAGATTTTATAAACTTCTGAAGTTCTTAGGTAGAGTCATCAGTACAAAGTTTTTCATTCTTCTAAATAAAGTTTTCCATTGTGAAAAGATTTTTCAATGTCATATATGTCCATTTATTACGAAGGAGACTGAGATAGTTTTGATTTACTCATATTATGAAAGAAATAACATTAGGAATTTGTATACTATATGGAGTTAACACCGAAGTAAAATATAGAATGCAGCGTTCAAAAATCCATTATGCTTTGTAATAAATTTAGCATACATCTAGAGCTATAAAAGATCCAGATTAGGGCCAGTTCTGTACTTGTTTGAATTTGCTGTAACTAAATTCTACCTATAACTTAATCTGGAATGCATTGCAACAGATATTTTCCCTACCTTTCTACTTTTCCAGATTGAATTTCCTATTATTCTACCCTAAGCCAGATAAAAAACGACATAGAAACAGCACTTGGTACCTTTGTTGTGAGACAGATTTATTGCAACCCCCTCAAAAAGAAGTATTCAAATATTCAAAAATACACCCACCCACCCCAAATATACGAAATATAAAAGTTAAGTTTTGTCCTGTATCTACAGGAATAACATAACTAATAGACCTTCCAGTAGAACTTACCAATAGAGGTAATCCTCAACTTAAAACTACAACTGGGATATATTTCTGGTCCTGATTGTATGACATTAATCATTAAGTGAATCACCACAGTCATTAGCTAATTTGAATTTCTTAAGCAAATGTGTCATAAATGTAATTTTTTTAATGGCCATTTTTTTTGCCAGAAAGTGGCAAAAATGGCAGAAATTGGCAAAAAAAATTGTAAGTCATGGTTATGTGACCAAATGATGCTGCAACCAGTCGTAAAGATGAGTCCATTGCCAGGCACCCAAAATGCAGTTACATGCTAGCTGGAGTGTTGTGGCATGACACTTTTCAAACAGTTATTAACTGACTGACTGGTCATAAATTGAGAATGACCTGTAAAATAATACTTGTTGCAGTGAATATTAAATTATCATATTTTTCAGACCCAGGGATTCTAATTATCCTTGTTTTACAGCCTCTTCACAAGGGAAGTCATTCATATTCTCATTTTGTAGGAATACTACTGAAACTTGAGTTAATCTGCCTATGTAAATTCAAGCAAAATCCAAACACAGATGTCAAACATGATTACATATGCCAAATGCAGTTACCTATATACATACATACATACAACATTCTTAAATACTGCATTTTCCTGATAGTATTTAGATTGGGGTTACATTTGTTATGATTATAGCAGTCCAAGATCCAGGTAAGTTTCTGAAAATTCCAAGAAAAAATAATGACAAGGTAACCATTTTTATGTTATTCTAAACAAAAGAGTTGTGTGGTATTGTATAATTTAAACACAACACTCTTTATATTTGGAAATGTCCATATATTTTCAAAAAGTAAAAAGAAAGCATAGTAATTTCTACTGTTCAGTTTTCTGCACTGAACACTAGTATATTAATAATATATGCATCTTTCCCCTACCTTCACATTTCTGAAGACACTGGAAGAACATGAAGGTGAAACAGGTATGAAATCCAAAGAAGCCCGGAAATACATTTTCAGCTGTTTGGATGATATAGTGCATGTGAGTACATGTGTATACATTTGAAATATTTTGTGCTAAGAGCCTTTTGCCTCTAATTTATTTTCTAGTAAATATTCTCTGTTCACTTTTTAAAGTTCTCCCTTTTGTTTTACCTGGAGTTTTGCTTACAGGGAGCACTTTGAATTGCATGATATCCAGATTTATGTATTCATCTGCATGTTCTATCACTGCATGTGAAATTAATGGACTTTTACTTTTTCAAGTAATTCAGTTTGCCTCTTGCCTCAATCCCCATCCCATGTTGTTAATAATGTATAAAAATTCCATGCCTCCCAAGAATTTTGAAAATCTAGATATTAAAAAGTACTTCCTTGCCATGTTTGGTGTCCTTTGCTTTGTAGTGTGAATGGCCCTTTGTTGTAATACCATTAAACTAATACAGTAACCAGTGGAGTTGGTCTTTGATCTGGCACTTGAAGTACACTTGTTTCTGTTTAAACCTGTGATACTTTCAAGCCATTTCCTTATTAGCAGTTCCTATATTTCTTTGCTGCTGTTTATCACTCTTCTGAATAACACAGTAGGCTATACTACATACTGTAGTATAACATTATTGAACTTGATCCAGGTCACTGTGTTGAAGTCTGAAAGCCTCCAGAGCACACTGGGTGACTTGGAGCCGTGTGCACTCTCTTGCCAGTCTACTTCCCAAGCTGTTGTTCAAGGGAGTAAAAATGGGGAGACCTTGAATTTCTAGACAAAAAGTGAGAGATAAGTGCTGTAATGTAATGTAGAATGAAATATTTCTGGATTTAATTCAGATTTATAGAACTTGCTATTGTTGATGTTATAGTTCTATGGTATGATGCTGTTTTACTCATATTTATTTGGAAAACAACATGAAGCAAACTTTTGCATCTAATTATTCAATGCTAGGTGAACATGGTGATGGATCTAGATGGAAGTGACCTTTTGGCAGAGAAAGCAGACAGAAGAGAGTTTGTCAGTCTTTTAAAGAAAATGCTGTTGATCGATGCTAACTTGAGAATCACCCCGATTGACACACTGAGCCATCCTTTTGTTACCATGAAGCACCTCCATGATTTTCCTCACAGCAACCAGTATGTCCTATAAAACACTTTTTATAATGATGCCGGTTGAGCCTTTTTCACTGGTGAAACATGATGTGTTATTGTCTGATCTGTGGTGTTGGGTTCTGGAAAACCTCCTGACAAAGGTTTCTTCAATTATATGAGTGTTCATTTCATGATGATGTAGTTGAGGCAGCATGTTACAGGCAGTTTGCAGATGGCTAATACGTGCCTGAAGATTAGAATTGTTTCACCAAAAGGCAGCATCTGACTGGTCTTGTTTGGGCCTGGTTAGTACTAAAGGGGGAAGGCTGAGAAGTAAAACAAAAAATCCCACAAGGTGGCAGTGGTAACCTGTTGGTGTCCAAGAAATCACCAGGAATACAAATGAAACTTCACTCACATTATTGGGTATTTTGTACAACCACACATAATCAAAATTGTCTTAATAATGTTCCCATTTATAATGCAGGTGTGGTCTGTTGGCATAGTGTAAAATACTAGCACAGGGAGAAGTCATAATTTTCTAACAGTGTAGAGGCGGGAAAGCAAGATGCTCTGCCTTTTAAACATTAAAAACTAATTGCTGGGGTATAGTCAGTGAGTACCACAGTGAGTACACATTTTAGCTACTTTTAAAACTCAGTTTGACTCTAGGATATGGAGTACTTCAATCTTTCTGACAATTCCTTTTTTCCTCCTCTCGTCAACAGTGTGAAATCGTGTTTTCATATCATGGATGTTTGCAAGTACCGGTCAAATTCATATGAGATAAGTAATTGCAATAAAACAATACATTTGGGACCACTTGCTGCAAGCAACACACTAGGTCTGATGCCTAATTTCACCAAGATTGGCGCAGCACAGAACCAGGTAAGTATTCCTAATTTGGCAAAAGCTTTCTTTCTCCTCTTATCTCTATCTGAGATGTTAGAATGGTGGAGGTTTGTAACAGAATCATCAAAGTAGTAGAGAAAGAGAGACTTTCAGTAAGAAAGGTATGAATCTGCACATTCAAGTGCACGGTGGGATGGTGTGGGTATATATTGGGCATTTTATGCAATTTAACTTGGTTATATCTTTGAGTTGAACGGTAAATTAAAGGTTAGAAAAATCAGCACTTCATCTGATGTAAACTCTTACCCACAGAGACATATCCTGAGAAATATGTTAGTATCGTCATCCATTCACATGCGAAATATTGGCTGTGTTTGAGATACATAGGAAACAGGAAATGCAAGTGCTTCATTATTCCCATGCTTATTTGTATAACCTTAAATAGAACGTTCACATTGCCTCCTTAGAGATAGCTACGTGACAATTTTCATAGTAATCATGCAGGTTTCCCCTTGGGTGAAGATGTGGAAGGCTATGTCATTATAAGAAGTACTGAGAGGCTGCTTGCAGCCATAATAAGCATTATTGTTTGCCGTGCCTGAAGTTCCTTGGGCTTTTCCACGATTGAAAGTATAAATAGTTGAGAATCCACAAGGGATTACATTTCAGCATTTATCCTTCTTCTGTCTTGGCTTCTTACGTGATCCCTTCTCAAGAAGGAGGAGGAGGAGGGCTGCACTGATGGGTCTTCATTTAACTCTAATCCGAAGTAATAACTAGGTTCAGTAATTTCATTTGTTCTCTAGAACAGAAGCTTTCAAACCTTTTCAGACTGTAGCTTGCTATAAAAAATGCAAAAAAACCCTCTCCTTCTCCCTCCCCCCAGCACGAAGCAAAGCTGTAAAGAGAGAATTGGCAATGAAAAGAAACTTGTGCTGTTGTAATGTATTTTTGCATGTGTAGATGTTAAAATGGTTTGAATTCCACAAAGATGAATGTCCTAATTACTATCCCAGAAAGTTGTTCCAGTGTAAAAACTAAACTCTTATTCTGTATGCAAAATTATCTTTTCCATTTATCTGGAAGGTTAATGTTTTAACCGAAGAAATGCATGTTTAATGATAGTGGTGTAAGTTCCAGTACCAGTACACATTAGTGGTAATTGGGAACAGGAACCAGGGCACATAAGCAATAAGATCCTAAGGTGGCACACCATATGACAGCACCAATCTACAACTCCAGTTCTGATTGCTGTCGTTAGGTGAGTCCTAGGCAGTTGCAGCATTCCACAGTCACCTGCCAACTTCCCCATTGATTTTGCTTTTTTGGAAGCTGGCCATGAATGTCACAAATGGTGATTGTGGGACACCAGGACATCTGATTGCAAATTGAGTTTGAAGCATCTGAATCACAATCTCATGACCATGGGAACGCTGAAACAGCTGCAACCACATGGACCCCTTTTAAGTCTGCCTTGTTTAATACCGTTGTAACTTTGAACTGTCACTGAACTAGTGGACATTAAGCGAGGACAACCTATAATTTTTTTCCTGAAAAAATGGCTGTGCATGATCTTGGCTGCATTTGAATGTGGGTGGGGGAGTAATTCCCCCCCCAAATTCTTTTTGAAACCTCAGGTTCTGGAACAACACTAGTCTAGAACTTCTGTTGGAAAGCGTTTTACCAAAACCAAGGCAAACGCAATTGAAGCTGTACACACTAAAATGTTTTATTTTAGCGCCCTCCTGTGGTCAAATGCTATTTTTGTTTGTTTGTGCTAAGTATAAAATTGAATTTCATGTATGGTGTTTGTTTCCCACTACCTAGTAAGAACATTATATAATCCTGGTAAACCAAACATAAGCTTACTTATATGACTTAGGCTTTTCTTTTCTTTTGTTTTAAGCAAAATACTGTACATTTTAGCTTAGCCTTAAAAATGTAACAGCCTGTTTGCTGATTTTATAATATACTTATTGTTTCAGACATTAGCTGCAACAGCCCATGCGGTTATGCATCCTGGAATACCCTTACAGGCAGGAACTGCTCAGTTTGGTTGCAGTGATGCTTTTCATCAAACATTGATTATATGCCCCCCTGCTGTCCAAGGTTTGACTTAATTTTTAATGTTTGTTTAAAAAAAAAAAATTTACCATCGAAATGCACTGGCATCTGCTCTCACCTGTAGGAGCATCTTGCTCTTTTTTTGGGGGGGGGGGGTGGAGAGGAAGAAAGGCTATATAGTATCTCTTGTCAGTGCAATACAGCGTGGTTTGGGGTGGGAAGATCTAGTATATTGGAGTAGCAGGTTTTTCCTGGTCTGACTTTTAAGTGACCTTAGTCCAGTCATTACCTCTCAACCTCACCTACCTCGATGGGTTGTTGTTGTGAGGAAAAGTGGAAGAGAGAGCAAAATATACATGCTGGTTTGAAGGTTGACTCAGCCTTCCATCCTTCCGAGGTAGGTAAAATGAGGACCCAGATTGTTGGGGGCAATTAAGCTGACTTTGTAATAATGCCGCTTGGGGGGTGTATGAAAACCCTAATAAGCAGGCATATACATAGAATGAAGGCTACTGCTAAGCTTGTAAGCCGCCCTGAGTCTTCGGAGAAGGGCGGGATATAAATGGAATTTTAAAAAAATAAAGCAGGATAAGAACCTGATACACAAATTACACCAGCTCTTCCCTTAAAAGCCTGTTCAGTAGAACTGGTAACCCAGAATAAGGGACGGGGAAGGTCTACTGAAAGAGAGGGAATAGGAATAATGCCCCCTTCCCTTTTATCAGCAGATGCATCTGCTGCCTTCTGCAAATGTAACAAGCCCTGCATTCCTGGAAAGTCACTTAAAATCTAAGCCTCTCGTGGCTGTGATTATAAACTCTGTGAAATCACTTAATTGCTTTCTTTTAATGGTTCTGTCTTTGTTTCTGCGGGGGAAAAAAGGATGACATTCAGTGTTATAAGAAGATTTGGTCGTATCAGGTTCCTCCTCTAGATTTAAAAATAAGATTTCATTAATACCAATACAAAGCATTTTTATTGGTCATTTAAGTAACATTTATGTGCACTGGAGGAATCAAAGCTTCAATACTACTTGCCATTTCAGCTAAGCTGATTGGACCCTTCGACAATCATATTCCACATAAAGCTATAAAACTTACTGAAAGGACCCCTTTGGGAAATTGGTGAAATGTGTTCTTTGATCACAGAGCAATGCACAAGATGATGATGATGATGACAATGCGTGATGATGCCACAGCCGATTGGAATTTGAAGGGTGTGTCTTGATTGACACTCAGTGGGTTGCTCATGAATTTAGATTGATTGTGCACCTGTTGGTACTTGTTGTTTGTGCATGACAGAGGTTGTTAGGCCATATTTTATGAGAATCTTGATCTTTTTGACTTCCCTGTCAAAGTATCACTTATGCATCTTTTATCATTGATGCTCAGGACTGTGGTGCTAAAGTGGTACAGACTTGGTGGAAATTTAATTACTACTACATTAAGTAGTATTGCTGTCTGCTAGAACTTGTGACTATGTATTTGCTGGCTGCTTAATCCAGAATTAAAGAGGGTATCACTGATGAGTGAATGGTTTAGTTGATACAGCCAACACTGTTCTATAATTTGCAGCCTTGTATCACTTTCTGGTGCTAGGTGTTAAGCTCTACTTCAGTTTAGTATTTCAGGATTGCTTCATTTGCATTTTAGGCATGGTGTATGTTACTGATGCCTCTGTCTGATTAAACCAACACAGAGGCATGTAACCTCTTAGTGGCTGCTTATTTTCTGACAAACTATGCATCCTGGAAACTGCGATTTTCCTTGTTCAGTTAAGACAGTTCAGCATCCTCAGAGGAGAGATGGATGACATGCAGGAATGTTCTTGATTGCTAAATTATGATTTGGTAATAAGGTTGGAGCCAAATAAAATGCACTGAGAGAACAGAGCATACATGACTCCCCACCCCATTTGACTTCTTTATAAGTTAGGAAGCAATTTCTGAGTAAACGTCTAAAACTTTTTCTTCTCTCTGTTTCCTGCTGTCATTGTTTTTCTCAAACTACTCATAGCCAAACTAAGGGGGTGGAAAATCTGCCTCTGATTTGAATGTGTCTTAAAAAGTGATGCAGATAGGCCTTGACTTAACAGCTGTTTGCTTAATGGTGGTTCAAATTAATGATGTCCTTGGAAAGGATGCTTTATGGCAGGGGTGTCAAACTCACAACGTCATCTGATGTGTTGTGACATATCGTGACTTTTTTGCCATTGCCGGCAATGGGGTGGGCGTGGTTTCGCTATGATGCATCCGGTCTGTGGGCCGGCAGTTTGACACCCCTGCTTTATGGCCTGTAAAGCACTTTTGACTGTTGTGAAATGTTGCATATATAGGTCCAATGATCATGAAGAATCCGGTTGCTTGGTAACCTGTTCACACAACCAGTTGCCAAATGCCCTGTGATCATGTGGTCTCCATTTGCAATCTTCTCTGTCAGTTTTCCCAGAAAGTCAAGGTTGCAAACCCTGTGCTGCCTGCTGAGAAAACTCCAGGTCATATCTGGGGGCTGATTGAAAGAATTGCCTGTTGAAGAATTTCAGCTCCGGGCCTTATTGGATGGATAAAATCTATGTGAGTGTATCTCTCCATTCAGGGTTGAAAATCCTTCTTGGATTTTGGCAGGGAGGATTTTCAGCCCCTGAGTGGAGAGATATTCTCACACAGCCTGAGCCAGGCTTTCCAGGGTCTCCCCCACACCACTGAGGTATCCTGTGTTACTTACCTGGAAGCCCATCCATTTAACAGCCCGCAAGATTGCGTAACCACAACCAGGAGTGCCGAGATTATGGCAGTAATATGATGTTTCACTTAACAATCGCTTTGTTCAGTGACCGAGATTCCAATCATAAGTCAAGTGATCATAAGTCAAGGACAACCTGTATAGTTTATATTTGGGAGCGGATGAGGGGGAAAAAAGTTCTTCTTTCAGAGTTGATTCCAGTCAGTGTTGATGTGTGGAAAATCTATGCCTTGATCCTTGTTCTGTGAAGTGCCTCAGGATTTGATTCTCTTTCCACTCCTATTTAATATCTGTATAATGCTGTTGGGTAAGGTCATCTGTTGGCAGGGAGTTAAGTATAATTAGAGTGCTAAAGATACCCAGGTGTACATTTCAACCCCTGGGTGAAAAGTGATGCTGTTGAGATTCTGTCCTAATGTCTGTAAGCTGTGGGGGACTAGATGGAGATGAACAGGTTTGGTTCAACCCAAGGTATGGCTGGGAGTGCCTTAAGGCACTCTGGATCAGGAGACTTTCTGTCTTTATTTTGGATGGGATTGCACTTCACCAAGCAGCATAATCTGAGATTTCCTTGGATTTATGACTCCTGCCTGAAGACAACCTTGGCTCTTCAAAGGGTCTTTCAGCAAATCCACTTTGTCGACCAGTTTTGTCTATTTCTTTATTGGGAGGCCTTGTTCACAGCCACTTATGCCTTGGTCACCTCCTGTCTCATTATTTCAGTGAACTTTACACGGTGCTGTCCTTGGAAGGCCAATCAGCAGCCAAGCCGGTCCAGAGTGTAGTAGTGCAGGTAGTTATTCCTACGCAATAAAGCTGCATTGTTTTCCACTTGGTTTCCAGGTGCAATTCAAGGTGCTGCTTATCACTTTTAAAGCCATTCCTGGCCAGGCCCGTTTATTTGCAGGACGGCTTGTCTCCAGTTATTTATGCCTGTCTGATAAGTTCTGAAAGGATTGGCATGTTCTTTCATCACTTAAGCCAGTGGCCCCAGACTTTTGGGGTACCAGGAACCAGTTCCATGGAGAGAGGTTTTCCTGCAGACCAGAGGGAGCGTGGTTTTGCGTTCTGCACTTGTTTGCGCAGACCAGTTTCTGGCATGCCATGGACCGGTGCCGGCCAGTGGACGGGGGTTGGGGACCCCTGACTTAAGCAATATCATCTTGGGTGCCTTCTCTGTCCTTGCATTTGCCTTATGGAACAGGAATCACCCCAAGATTGAGACGGCCCAGTGCTTGCCTGCCTTTGGCGAGACTTTGAAGATCTATTTTTTCCACCAGGCATTGGACCAGGAGATCTTGTGACCTTCTCTTGCTTGATTCTTTTTATTTTTTCAAGTGCTTCTGAGACTGTATGTTTATTATTTTGTATTATATATTATTTTGTAATTGCCATTGGTTGTTTTTCATTGGGTTCATGCCCTGAGTCACATGCTAAGTGGGCAGCTCTATAAATTAAATTCTAATCTCATATAAACATTAATTTGATTTCCTTATCATTTTGTATCATTATTAAGCATTATTTTTGTCTGAATTAGGGATTCCTGCTAATCATGGGAAGCCCAATGGGTACTCTGTGAGAGTAGATAATGCAGTGCCATTGGTAACACAGGCCCCAACCTTACTCCAAATAAGAGGAGTCCTCTCTCAGGTATGTCAGTTAGTATTCTACTAAAGATTTCGCGTTTTCAAAACTGCACATATTGATACTGTTGTTTAATTTTTTAAGTAACATCATGTCCATTTGTTCTGCACATAGAAAATGAAATTTTTTTCACATGCACATTAAAAAAACACAAACAGCATCTTACCAGGGACTTTAGAGACTCATTCATTTTACTCCCAATAGTACCACAGTCCAATTTTATATCGTTTTTGTGTTTATAACAGACGTGGTCTAATAGAAGTCAGCAACTATTGTTTCCTACATGGCAACACATAACTCCTGTGGCTCCTGCTACAACACTTGCTTCTGATTCTGTGGCTGGCCCACAGAGGCTTGGAGAATGGGGGTATGTTGAAGTCGTAGGCTTTGTTTTATATCATTGTTGTGTAAAGACACCATCTCTGAATAATGCTTTGTTTTCTCTGTCCTACCAGGAAAATGATTCCTCATGGTAACCATTACAACTCAGTGATGACCCAGCCACTCTTAAGCAATCAGATAACTTTATCTGCTCCTCAGCCAATCAGTGTGGGCATTGCACGCGTAGTTTGGCCTCAACCCACACCTACCAAAAGAAACAAAGCGAGGTTAGTATTGAATACGATTTGTAGTTAGTTTAGATGTTACCATGTTTTCAGAATCCCTTTAAAAAGGGGGTAGTGAAATAAAAATAGTACGTGCTTGTCCAGTTGTTGATATACTGTAGCTAAACGTTTGTTTAGACGTTTGATGACTTTAAAAATTAAATATTATATTACAATACAGTTTTCTTCAGAACGTTTAGATTAAAACCCAAGGGAAGCAATCCAACCTCTTCCCCCACCCCCGAAATGTGTAGAATTTTGTTGCCCTCTGATGTTATCTTTCCTTATGACAGTAGTAGCTTCAATTGTGTTTAGGGCAGAAATATACTTTGGGTTATTTTCTGGTAGCTCTAGTTAGTTGTTCCTAAATTTTATGTGCATGAGGATTTATCGATTTTGAACAATTGAAACTAGCATTATAATAATAGTCGTAATATGACTTAGAATAGTATTAAGAATAGTCTTTCTTTTGCTGGCAGCAAGAAACACTGTAAGTGCTCTGTGGAGAAAATATACCCCATCACTACAGAAGTTATTTACAAAGGTATGGGACATTTCAGTAATGGAGAAACCTAAGACCGGGAAGGACAGTTACAGTGGTGAACTGTGTTAAGTAATCCCTGATTCATGTCCACTGAACTCATTGAATATAGTTCCTGATGATTTCAGTGGATTTTGAATCTGATACAAAAATGTCTATGGTGTCCAAGCCAGCATTTCTTCATTTCTTCTTTCCTTTTTTTAAAAAACAAAAAAAACAAAACAAAACAGTACCTTCAGTGTATTGTTCTACATTTCATGATAGATTCAACTCCGAACCTTGCATTCCAGCATATGAACAACCCTGCTTGTGATACACAATAGTTATCCAAAAGGTTTTCCGTCATTATTCTGGAAAACGACATTTTCCATGATACCCGTATGTTCATTGTTTTATGTTTCATATGTTGATTTATATCCATTGATGTTTCAGAGTTTCATGTTGTAGCTTACATCAGTTTGGTAAAGGTAAATAAAATTAGTGCATTTATTCTGTAAAAACATTCTTACAAAGGGTCTAAATAAATGTCTTCTTCACAGGAACAATGCATTACAAAATACCAATATCCAAAATTCGGCATTTGTATCTCCAAAGATAATTAATATGAAGGCTGATGAAAAACTAAGTTTGGTAGAAACGCAGGACAATCATAATTCAGAGAGGCAGGAAAACAGCTATTGTATACCACCTGTCAGGCAGGATCCTGACCCATCTGTTTCACACAAGCAGCGCCAGGCTATCATCATTGCAGATTCCCCAAGTCCAGCAACCAGTGTGATTACCATCAGCAGTGACACAGATGATGATGATGCAATGCAGAGGCATTCAGTTGCAGAGTAAGTAGGTGCTCCTGTTGCACTCTTAACTTCTTTTCCTATAAGTTGTATTGCACATGTAATCTGGGGGTGCATTAGGAAATGGTTCTACTTTTTAAAAAAATAAATAAAATAAATTAGGAGTCAAATGGATTTTTTTCTGAATGTTATACACGATAGATCACTTAAGCCAGCTTTTGTTACAGCTTTTTGAACTGAAGTTTTCATTTGTAAACTAGAAGGACTCTGTGCTGCATATGACAAAGAAAAATGAGCTCATGTCTGTGTGCCTGTTCAGGGATAGGCACTGAAAGAAATTCCACGAAGAGCATATACCGGTATGCACAGCATGACATTGCCCAGCACGTATAGCTACAGGCTTACCGAGTGACCCTTCTCCCGCAGCTGCAAATATTTGTGGGAGATGAAGCCACTAAAAAAAGAAGCCTGGGATACTGATGGAGGAAGACAAAAGTAAATCTGACCAAGCACTGGTACAAAGTGAAGTCTCAGTCTTAGGCAATGGTCAGAAAGGAGATGAAATGTTGCTACTTTTCTTTTCCTCTTGTGTTAGTAGTCTGTCGTCCAGCTTATTAGGGAAGAGATGGTCAATACATCTGCCTGGCTACTGTGACCTATACATCCATTTTGCTGCTGACGTCACTTAGATTTTGCCAACTTAGATTTCCTTTGATTCTTCATGGAAAAAGTCTTTTGTGGTAATTGAGAAAACTATTTGCACTATGTTATCTGGGACTTCCGGTCTGTGAATTCTAATGAGGGTTATAATAATAAGAGCGAGATGCATGAGGACTGAATATTAGTAGGTACGGCGTGAGTATGTCCCTCTTTTTTTTTTCAGATGCAAAGGAAGTCTTGATTGTGAAGCTTGCCAGAGTACACTAAATATTGACCGTGTGTGTTCATTAAGTAGTCCTGACAGCACTTTGAGCACAAGCTCTTCTGGACAGTCAAGTCCATCCCCTTGTAAAAGACCTAACAGGTAGGAATTGTAAATAATTACACCAGTGAAACACATACAGTACTAACTTTCCAATCCTGGCCTAATGAGGCATGGGAGGCATAGTTCTGTGTCTTTGCAAACATCTTTTGCTGCTATTTTCTCCTTCTTTTGTTGTCAACTTAAAACCAAGATGATTTACACCTAACATGCTGTTACATAGGAACAGGAACTTGAGTTAATACTTTCAAATAAGGTAAGATGTATTTGAAAATGTTTAACTGTAATCTGTTTTTTATGTAACAGCCTCTGCTTGTTTTCCCACTTCAAAGAAAAATAGATTGAAGTATTTTGTTCATATTTATTGCGCTTTATTTACCTAAAACCTTTCTTGCAACTTTTTGTAGGAACTTTATACAGGGAGTGCAGAATTATTAGGCAAATGAGTATTTTGACCACATCATCCTCTTTATGCATGTTGTCTTACTCCAAGCTGTATAGGCTCGAAAGCCTACTACCAATTAAGCATATTAGGTGATGTGCATCTCTGTAATGAGAAGGGGTGTGGTCTAATGACATCAACAACCTGTATCAGGTGTGCATAATTATTAGGCAACTTCCTTTCCTTTGGCAAAATGGGTCAAAAGAAGGACTTGACAGGCTCAGAAAAGTCAAAAATAGTGAGATATCTTGCAGAGGGATGCAGCACTCTTAAAATTGCAAAGCTTCTGAAGCGTGATCATCGAACAATCAAGCGTTTCATTCAAAATAGTCAACAGGGTCGCAAGAAGCGTGTGGAGAAACCAAGGTGCAAAATAACTGCCCATGAACTGAGAAAAGTCAAGCGTGCAGCTGCCAAGATGCCACTTGCCACCAGTTTGACCATATTTCAGAGCTGCAACATCACTGGAGTGCCCAAAAGCACAAGGTGTGCAATACTCAGAGACATGGCCAAGGTAAGAAAGGCTGAAAGACGACCACCACTGAACAAGACACACAAGCTGAAACGTCAAGACTGGGCCAAGAAATATCTCAAGACTGATTTTTCTAAGGTTTTATGGACTGATGAAATGAGAGTGAGTCTTGATGGGCCAGATGGATGGGCCCGTGGCTGGATTGGTAAAGGGCAGAGAGCTCCAGTCCGACTCAGACGCCAGCAAGGTGGAGGTGGAGTACTGGTTTGGGCTGGTATCATCAAAGATGAGCTTGTGGGGCCTTTTCGGGTTGAGGATGGAGTCAAGCTCAACTCCCAGTCCTACTGCCAGTTTCTGGAAGACACCTTCTTCAAGCAGTGGTACAGGAAGAAGTCTGCATCCTTCAAGAAAAACATGATTTTCATGCAGGACAATGCTCCATCACACGCGTCCAAGTACTCCACAGCGTGGCTGGCAAGAAAGGGTATAAAAGAAGGAAATCTAATGACATGGCCTCCTTGTTCACCTGATCTGAACCCCATTGAGAACCTGTGGTCCATCATCAAATGTGAGTTTTACAAGGAGGGAAAACAGTACACCTCTCTGAACAGTGTCTGGGAGGCTGTGGTTGCTGCTGCACGCAATGTTGATGGTGAACAGATCAAAACACTGACAGAATCCATGGATGGCAGGCTTTTGAGTGTCCTTGCAAAGAAAGGTGGCTATATTGGTCACTGATTTGTTTTTGTTATGTTTTTGAATGTCAGAAATGTATATTTGTGAATG
Organism: Vipera ursinii; assembly: GCF_947247035.1. Lineage (NCBI taxonomy): Eukaryota > Metazoa > Chordata > Lepidosauria > Squamata > Viperidae > Vipera > Vipera ursinii. The sequence goes on from NC_139512.1 coordinate 94,488,639, forward strand.
TTGAGATGTTATATTGGTTTCACTGTTAAAAATAAATAATTGAAATGGGTATATATTTGTTTTTTGTTAAGTTGCCTAATAATTATGCACAGTAATAGTCACCTGCACACACAGATATCCCCCTGAAATAGCTATAACTAAAAACAAACTAAAAACTACTTCCAAAAATATTCAGCTTTGATATTAATGAGTTTTTTGGGTTCATTGAGAACATGGTTGTTGTTCAATAATAAAATTAATCCTCAAAAATACAACTTGCCTAATAATTCTGCACTCCCTGTATAAGATCTAACATTCTTGATGCTTAACAATCAATTCAGCAAAGCTATAACTATGCAAAACAAAACCACATTGTTTTAAAGCTGGAAGCTAACAAAGTTCTTGTGGCTTTGAATTCAATAGCTACGAATCAACCTTATTCCATATTCTATATATTATTATATTTTGAATAGTTCAACATAGAGGTTAAATTTGAGCAGTTTGGTTCAGTTGTGAGATTCTTGGAAGTCTCATCTTTAAAGACATAAAGTTATCATGCTACTCTGACAATTGCCGTAGCAACTAGGTTATTCTAATAAAAAAAAGACACCAGTATTACTAAAGCTGAGGCGAATGTTTGGCAATTTTTTGTTAAAAAAAGAAAAATCATAACAATTGTTAAGTTAAAGATCATTACCATATTTTTCAATCCCCTTAGCACCGTTGATTGGCTACAATATATATGTTACTTTTTAAAAATCATCTTTTTTCTCCTCCTAGTAGCAACCAATTAGATTTGGTTATATCTCTCTGGATGTATACTGCTAAAGGTAGAAGCCCTATATAACTGATAAGTTCTTAGTGGTGTTTTACTTTATATTATAGCATATCAGATGATGAACAGGAAAGCGGCTGTGATACTGTGGATGGTTCCCCCAGCTCTGACTCTTCAGGTCATGACAGCCCATTTCTAGCAAATCGTTTTTCAGAAGCATCCAATAAAAAAACAGAAACCAGAGCCTCTGCTAACCTGGAAGCCAAACCAACTGTATGCGCTGTGGTTGTGCCACCAATAAGGATACAGAACAGGTTAAACATAGACGGGCCAATGACGAACTCAGGTACCTTTGGGGGAGAGGGTGAGGTTATTTTTCTTGGTCTGTCTTGCTTAATACTGATTGCTTTCCAAATGTTGGTGAATTAAGATTTGCTTGTGTAGTTGATTGTTCTCGTCTTCTTCATTGCACCCAAATCCTCTAAAAGGTATTTCTGGAAAATTAGGGTTCCTGTTTGCATGAAAGTCTTCAGGCAAGGGCCATGTGATCGTGTGTAAGTTGATGCCAGAAAAAAATGTTAGAAAGCACAGGAAAATTTTTTCTTCAGGGTAGACCTGATATGCCATATTCACTAATTGCTTCATCATTGACAGTTTTTGTTTGAGAGGTTTTACTGGCACAAAAAAAGCAGGAAAGAGAAAAGATTTACAGCCTCGACTTATGCTTATGACTGGAATTTCCATTGTAAGTCGTTGCTGTTTCGAGTTAGATTTTACGACAACTCTTACAGCGATCAGTAAGCGAATCACTGCACTAGTTAAATGAATCGCTTGGTTATTAAAGAAATCCAGGTTCACCAGTGGATGTTTTTTGCTGGACAATAGCAAAAATAAATAAATTGCAAATCACAATCATGTGGTCACAGGATGCTGCAACTGGTGCTAAATGCAAGTGCCTGAATTGCAATCACATGACTTCAGGGGGTGGTGTGATGGTTGTAAGTGCACATATGGGTCATAAGCCACTTTTTCCGAGGCTGTTGTAACTTTGAACAGTTATTAGATGGCTGATAGTTGAGGACTACCTGCACAATGTGTGCATGACCTTCCACTCATTCAGATTATATGTAGTAATTAAGCCAATTAATGTCTATATAATCCTTCCTCACCTCACCCCCACCCCCCAAATAATAATCAGGGTTTATGAGGTTTTCATCCCAAAACCTCCACAGACCTTTTCAGGTAATGTTTAATATCAACAATGAATATAAAGGTGTTTTTTTTACTCAAATAACAAAGTTTAGAACTAACCCTGTTTACATTTTCTTAGTCAATACCTGCCAACCGCTGGTAAAACGTCGATCTGCTCGTGTAAAAACCAACCATTCTTCTGGCTTGGGTAATCGTCAGCGAAAATTTATGTCAGCATTCCATCAGCAGCATTCAAACCTCGGTCAAGTATGTGTGAGAATATTATATTGCAAATACTATTTTCTAATTCATTCAGGCTGCTCATTTTAATCTAAAATTGTTTGCTACTGTTGTAATTATTTCATTGATGTTAAATTCTTACAAGTCAAAAGCAACATCAATACAATGTATTTTCTGTGACTGCCTCTAATTCTTGAATATTTATCTTTTACCAATTATGACATATGCTGCACAAAAGTGTATCTATAGGGCAAGATAATATTGTGCTCAAGGCTTGAAGACTTCTTAATTTAGTTCTATATGAGTTGCTGTTTCAGTTTAATTAGATGCATCTAATTAACTGCACAGCTATCTGAATGGAGTTAACTGATTGTAGGAGAGATATTGTGTGTGTACACACTGGAAAAATATTTTTTTCCTTTCATAACATCAGAAATTGGAATAACCTAATTAAACATACTAGCAATATACTCAAAGTAAATGGGAAAATGCTACTATCCAATGTGTTGGATCTGCATTTGGACATATTTAGGAACTTAAATGGGTATTAAACAAAAAACATTTTACATCTTCATGTTTGAGATGGTATCTATTAGTAAGAAAAGGAAGAAGCATACTTCCTTTGAGGCTGCATTAGTAGGACTGAGAGAAAGGATTAATTTCTCTTTTAAAATTAACTACTATTTCTCTTCAACCTCCTTGAACAGGTTCAGCCATTTGGATCTGGGTCTCAGGAGTGGAATGGCAACTGTGGTCATTGGAGGCAGCAGACATTCATCCCAAATAATGTTGCTGGTCATGCATTCTCTCTCCCACATGGAAGTCCCACTCATACTTCAGTTCATGCACAGTTGGCGGGAAACACACATCTTGGAGGACAGCCTGCAATTCTACCTTACCCATCATCTGCCTCCCTCAGTACTGCTGCCCCTGTGGCCCACATTTTTGCATCACCATGTACCTCAAGACCAATATTACATCATCCCAATTACAGTATTTCTCATCATGGTGGCATAGTTCATCAGGTCCCGGTGGGCATAAATCCCCGACTACTGCCTTCCCCAAACATTCAACAGACTCGATATAAACCAATTTTCCCACCACATTCTTACATTGCATCACCTGCTTATACAGGATTTCCACTGAGTCCAACAAAACTCAGCCAATATCCATTTATGTGAGACTCTTAATAAATATTCATTTATGTGAGACAAAGCTCATATATAGATATATATAGAGAGATGTGCTTTGAGAGGAAAACATGGTATTTAATAAATATTAGCCATGGCACAAGAAAATTATTTTTTTTTAGTCTTGGGTGCAATTTAAATAACCTTGAGCTTTAACTCACTTTTAATGTGTCTTTTGCACATTTGGTATAAATTTGTCTTTAGTCATGTTACCTTCTTACAAAATAGCTCCAAACAGGTGACTTAAAGGAGTAAAAATGCAGTTTTGCTCCTCCTATTTTTATAAAATTGCCTTCTGATCTAGTGCGAGGCACTTCTACATTTGGGAAGCCATTGAGTGTACAGGTTTAGAGCAACAGATGCACACGTCATCAGTATCATGTATGAGTAACTTGTTTGTATTATGTATCTTGATGTTCTGTGTTGAATCACATGCCTAAAAAGGTTGAACTGTTCTCCACATTGCATGTGTCCCTTGCATGGGCAAAAATGCAGTTCCCTAGAAAACTGCTCTTAAATGTTGGTGTCCTGATAATCTCAGCTGCATTGTAAACGGTTCCCACTTAGTGCCTTAAATATTCAAGGTTGTTATGTCACTGCGTTATAAATGTTGAGGACTGCAGCACTTAACACTCAGATTTGTTGATTCTTTGATAGATTGATGCACGCTCACTACTTTCTTTTCTGTTTTGCGTGGTATGATTTTAGTACTGGGTGAGATTTCTTTTTTGGAAGGCAGCATGTGTTGCTGTTAGACGAATTCCGCTGTCTGATAGTTTTCCTTAAAATAAGCTTCAAGAAAAGCATTTTGTAATGTTTAGGAAAAGTTGATTCATTAGCTTGTTGAATTAAAAAATGGTGTTTTATAATGTGGTGGAACTGCAATACAATCTAAAGTAGTTTATTTTCAAAGTGTTTTATATCCAACTGGATTTAATAACCTGTTTAAAGGTATAGTAGGAATTACCTGGGTAGATAGTAAAAGAAAATAAAAGCAAAATGCTTGTTGATTCATACTGTGGTTTCATCTTAGCTTGAGCAAACCATGCAGTATTTAATAAATAGTAGCAGAATATTTACTGTTGAAGCTTGAAATGATGTGAGTACTTTTGTGCAATTTTTCATTTATGCATGGGAGAGGTTTTAGCTTTTTTACATTATGGTATTTGTTCTAAAGTTTGGGGAGTATTTTCTTATTTAAATACATTCCATCAGGGACAACAGATGACATGCATTTTCCCTAGGTAGTCAATCTCTGTGTTTATTTTGTTCAAATGAAATTGCTTTTGCAGCACCAAAGACTTAATCATCCATTTTCTATAAAAGGTAGCTACTTTTTTCATAGACCTCAAATATACTGTAGTGCTATGGTGGATTTAAAAGAAGATACTAAAGTGAGGCTGTGATCTAGCTTGTGAGGCAAATAATAAATTGCATCATTTATCTTGAATGTATTATAGATAAGCTGCTATATAATGATTGCCACTTCAAATAGCTGTGAAATTAGGTGATTTAACTAGTTTTTAGCCTTCTAATTTCTGTATAAGTCTAATTACATGAAATGGAAGTGGAGGGTTGATTTTGTTTTGTTTCCTTTAATGTTTGGAGTGTTGTAACTACTATATTGTAAATGATGGAAAACAATTTGCATATGTTACTTTAAGTGTGTTATTTGCATCAGTATTTTATCTCTATTAACTATCATTGCATATAAGTGGCTGTATTCATGTAATATAATTTTTATGTGTTCATATTGACATTGTGCAGACGCTTAAACTACTTATCTTTTTAAATAAATGTTCCTGGAATACGGTTCTTGCAGTATAGACTGGAATAGGAGTGGAAAGAGTTTCTTTCAAGCACAATCCTAAGCATGTTTATTTAAAAACAATCCCACTGACTTTAGTGGGGCTTGCTTCTAGGAAAGTGTGCATAAGATTGAAGCCTGAGTAATCTAGTGGTTGAAAGAGGGTTTTTTTTCTTTGCTCCATTAACACAAGCAGTGTTTTATTTAATGAATGTCTAAGTGAAACAAATGTGCCTGCATCTGAAATATAGCAGTATTAGTTCATTAAAAAAAACACAAGACCAGCAGTACATTGTAATGACCGAACATGGTAATAAATTCTCTCTTTCCCATTATGCTTGAGCTACAAACAGAGAGACACAGTTCTGCAGGGCCAGTGGGGTAGTTTTGCCACCTGCCTTGTCGGGCAAAAGCACTTTTGAAATACTGAAAAGATTAAAAACCAGTTTGTGGAATTGAAAGAATTGCTACTGGAGGAAAAAATTCTCAGTAGGCCCATATTAGTCATGGAGTGTACCCAAAGGAGTATGCTGGATTTCAGCTTCAGTGATTTCTCACAAATAATTGTATGCATTTTGTATAAACAGACTTCTCTTTCTTGTATGTATTTCTCGTAACACAAAGAGTAAGCAGATCTCTTGGAGAGCTTTGGCATTTTCTGAAACTTATATAGAGGAAATCCAGAAAATCACCAAGTAGATTTGTCATTTTTCTTAATATTTATGGTACCGTAAATTCCTGTCTTCTCTTAAGTTCCCAGTTTTGGGAATGGGTTTTCTTGAGTGCTGTTTCCATTGCTGGCATTGGACTCACCAAGGCCCACAAAAAAACACAAGGTAACTTACTTTCCCACAGCAATTGAAAGGAGGAAACATTCTCCTTAAAAACTGGATCGTCTTTTCTCTGAAGTATTTACTTTGCTTTTCAGTTGCGTTCAGGATATAAAGCTAATAATGTACATGGAACAATATGTCAGGTTAAACACTAACATCTTATCAGTATACTCCAGAGGAAGCTTGTGGCTCCTCGTTTACTGTAAAAAATATATTTTTAATTTTTCAGAAATGAAAAATTGGATCTACCACAACCAACGCTAAAAAAAACGTACAGCCAGTTCTTTAGTGATTTGCAAAGAAGGATCAGATCGTATGCCTTCTCTCAGGCTGTAATCCATGATTTCACTCCTGAGCAGTCAAGTTGATTCTGGTTGGCTGTTGAATATAGTTTGGCTACTTGGTGGCTATAGCTAATGCTTTTTAAATAAAACACTGCACGATAAATTGTGTACTATTTTTAATTTGGAGAATAATTTTTATATTAATTCCTTGTATTCAGTTTTTAACTTTAATTCAGGGTGTGTTATTGATCAAATATACTACTGTATTTACTAATTATTTTGCTTTATTTTTTAAAAAAATACTCTGTACTTATTGCTAAATTTAACTTGATTTTTCTTAAAGCTAAAATTCACACTGCAAACCATAGATTTGTTTTAGGACTGAGTATATTGGTTTGGCTGTTAAGTTTGAACTATTATCGCTTAATAATGATTTGGAGACTTGTGGCTTTTTTGTTCCTGATTTCTGTGCTACACAAGTTTGTCATGTAGCAATTGCACTGTGCAATATTACAATAAGAGGACTGGGAAAATTTTTATGGATATAATGTTTCCTACAGTTTGCGATAGTATTTCTCTCTAGTTCTCAGCGATTTAAATGTGACCAAGCCTTCTGTACTTTGTCACAAAAAGCGGGTTTTCCAGGTGACTATTTTGGTGAGTGTCAAAATAAGAATTTATGGTGTAATATTGTCAAGATTCACTTTGAATTAAAATATATATTGCAGCAATTGCTCTTGTTGGCTTTTATTTCTCTCTCTATATATATATACAGATATATGTGTTAAAAAAAATCTACATTTGTCAGGGTATATCCAACTCATAAAGACCTAAGCGCCTATGTTTGGAAGAGGAAGATCAAATCTTCAACATTATTTCTTTGTTTATCAAATTTAAGTACCACTCATCTCTTTCTCAATATTTGGATTATGTGCTGATAGGAAAAGTTGCAAAGTGGTGGGAAATTATTTGTGTTGACATTTTCAGACAGAGTGATAGAGGAAAACAAATGTAAGAATATTTAATGAACATAAAGTCATTAAATTTTATGAGAAAATGTACATGCCATTCCTATGTATAAAACTTTGTTCTAAAAACATGAGAATTCCACATAAAAGTAACTCTTATTAAATAATGAGAGAGCTGAAGCCATTAGAGGAAGACAAGGGGAAGGAAAAGAAATACATGTAATATTTTTTGTGATGAATGTTGCAGCATTATATGCACTTAATTTGAGATAGTAGAAAACCTGCCTTGTATGCACAATGCCCAGAGATTTTCAGGCTACGACTGTAATCTGTTTCTAGCATAACACTTGGAGATAAGAGAAACAGGCAGAAAATAAAAAGGTATAGCTAGTTTAGGAGTATCCAAGTTCAAAATTATGGATACAGCTGAGGAAACAAACCTTATAGGTGAAACTATTCTAAACAAAGACTGATAAGTTTTGAAATGTTTCTTACAAACCCTTGTGCATTTCCATGCAGTGGTGAGTTAGCTATCCTATTTGTTCATAGTTTTCCTTCTATTGTACTGTATAAGAAAAACAATTTCCTCTTGATGATTCTGGATATATTTTGCTGCATAGATGTTAGGCTTTGATTTATGATTGCCACTGAGTTGCCTGTAAATTGTACAAGTGAAAAACATTGATAGACAGGACTATATTAAGTATTAGTGTTAGCACTTTACCCTTGACACTTTGTTCTATGTTGTCAACTACACACGGAATTGGTTTCTGGTACAAACTCAGTGCGTTTAATTTATAACAGTAACACAGACACATGTTGCAGACTTAAAGCTTTCTGCTATAAATGCCTAGAACAGGTTTCCAACCCCCAGGCCGCGGCCCATTACCAGGCCATGGCTTATTTGCAACTGGGCTGCATGAGCGGCAGCATGCAAATGTGCACGCACTTCAACTTGTGCAAATTGAACTCTGTGCGCATGGGCACTGGCCTACCACTCATGCAAGTTGAGCGTGTTTGTGTGTGTGCCAGCCCGCCGTTCACACGGCCTGGTTCCCATCTCCCTTTACTGGGCCACCAGGCTGCAAAAGTTGGGGACTACTGACCTAGAAAACACTTAAGAGCTTACTTTTCCAGAGAAACAAATCACGGGTTCGGGAAGAATTCAAGAGCAGTCAGTATCCATTTTACAGTCCAGCCAGATAATCCAACACAGCAACACAGTTTTAGGAGGGGGCAGTGAGGTTTTATTTGCCCCAAAGAGCTGCTCAGGCAAATAGTTTTTTTTCTTACAGTTTTCCCTGCTAACTTTCAAGTTGGTGGTTTGATTTTCTTGCTCTATCCTTTGTAACTTGGTTTGTGGATCAGCTAACCAAACTGGCACCATATATCCTCAAGTGTCTCTTTCACTGGGTCATACCCAGGGCTTTTTTTCTCATAGAACGCTCAGAATGGAGTTCCGGCACCTTTTTCGGATAGAACCTTGTAGGGTAGGTAAGGCGGGTTCTATGACGTGTGAGTTCCGGAACCTTTTTCTTTTACAAAAAAAGCACTGGGTCATACTGATACTTAGCCTGGTCAAACACTTCAGCTTCTGAATCTGAAAACTCAGTCTGATCCCTAGGTCATCTTCAGGTTTCATCTCCTTCTTGATGTTACGCTGTTTTGTGTACATATGGCATAGAAAGAAACAAGAATAGAATTCTTTTATATTTAATTACACAATCCCATCAATGTTTTACATATATAAAACCAGTGCTTTTTTGTCATAGAACTCACCGGAACAGAGTTCCAGCACCTTTTTTTTTGGACAGATTTTCCAAGTTTTAAAAGTAACTCTTGAAAATTTGATGTTTGGTACACACAAATTTGAATCGCCCTGTTGAACGTAGCAGGTCGGTGGCAAAATCATTAAAACGGTGCATGTGGGCTCCTTGTGTATCAAATCCGATGCATGCGTACTTTGGCTACTCGGCTTGGGGCACTGCCTGGCTTGTGATTGATCATGTGATCAGTGCTTACTGCGGGCGACGACTGTTATGTTTCGATACACAACTGACGCCTGTGGGTGTGTGTACAGTGATTGACTATGTGCGAAAGGTAAATAAAAGATTAACAAGATGTGAGTTCCGGCACCTTTTTTTTTTACAAAAAAGCACTGTATAAAACTATTAATTTCATTGCCAGATTACCCAAAATGTTTTCTGATATGAACATTATATTTATTTTTGCAGAAATAAAACCCTATAACAAATTTGTACATACAGTAGTATTTCAAAGAATAAATAGTGTTAATAGGGAATAAATACAGTTAACTGTGGAGAATAGTTTGAGCTCTTTCAAATCTGGTTGAAGATTTTTAAAACAACATACAAAAGGAAGCTATGAATTGGGGAATATACTCGATGCATTTTTAATAGTTGACACTGGTTGATAGAGCTATACTAGCACATATCATTATTCCTATTTCTATATAGAAGTTTCAAACATCTTGTGGAAGGTTTACCCATTTATAGAAAAGCATGTGATTAGAAAATGGCTGTGCAACATCATTATTATATGCCTATGTTTTGTTTCAGTCTGATTTCAGCTTGGTTAAATACAGTTTGTTGAACAGGATGAAATACTTTTGATCATTCTGTTTAGTGGTTTGTGTTACTACTGTAAAGAGGATTGCATGTGTATTTTGCATACATTGCATGTGCAGCATGGCCTGAAATATCTTATGGAGCTGCTAACTCTGAATGTATTTTCCCAACCATCCTGAAAATAGCTTTGATAGGGAGCATTACTGTGTGGGTTGAACTTAACCTATTTCACAAAAGCTCTATGTTCTTGTAGGCAGAGTCCTGAATCACAGATTTTTCAATGGGTTTTTCAATATTTTCAGCATCTGGTTCCTCTAGGCATATCTCAAAAATAAACCCTAATTGAATGCTGTGAATCTTTAAAGGTGGAGGAGCCTGTCATCCTTGTCAGAACTGCCAGTGGTATTTGGTGAAAATGTATGTTTTTAAATCATCGGAATCTTATGGGTAAATGCTTTCAGATGATCTTATGTTCTCTTTTCCAGAGCAGTGGATACAGTGGTTTCTGTGTATCCATATATTAGTTAGCTGTTTCACATTCAGGAAATATTTTGTTTACCAATGAAGTTTTTTTGCTGCAAATGTATAATTAAAAAAACCCTAAATCTGAAGAAAATGCTTCATCCATTATTGGATAGAGCAAGAAGACATCGGCACTTAGGAGATTTTAAACTCCTTTGACTTTCTGCATTTCTCCATATCTGCGTTTACAGATACTGGCAAGTTTCAAGTATATTCTATAAAATGTATACACGTTTGCTTTTCGGCTCCCCAGCGGTCATAGTCTCTAGCTGCTGCTTCTGAATGCCAGGTTGGCTTGCGATAAGGCCTTTCTCATCCAAGATTTAATCAGCAGTGATAGGGCTGACTTAGCATGTATAATTTCAACTTGGATTAGCACGAGAGGGTTCTTCTCATGAAGATGTGCCCAGGCAAGTATGGTATTAATTGCAACTATAGGGTGGGGTGATTTTTATCACTTAGGAGACGTATGACTTCTAGAGACAGATTTATGACAACTCACCATGTCCAACTCATGAGACAACTTGCTCTGGCCAACTGTGGCACAACTCATTGCAGTTCTAAGCTCTATTAATCATTTCATTCAGTTTAGAATTTAGAATAGAATTTAGAATAGAATAGAATAGAATAGAATAGAATAGAATAGAATAGAATAGAATAGAATAGAATAGAATAGAATAGAACCTTGGTCTTCTAGTCCAGCCCCCAGCTCAAGCAGGAGAACCTATACCATCTCAGACAAGTGACTGTCCAGTCTCTTCTTAAAAACCTCCAGTGATGGAGCACCCACGATTTCTGAAGGCAAGCTGTTCCACTAGTTAATTGTCCTCACTGCCAGGAAGTTTCTCCTTAATTCCAGGTTGCTTCTCTCTGATCAGTTTCCCTCGTCCTGCCCTCTGGTGCTGTGGTGAATAACGTGACCCCCTCTTCTTTGTGGCAGCCCCTCAAATACTGGAATATGCTATCATGTCTTCCCTATTTCTTCTTTTCTTTAGACTAGCCCAGGGGTCGGCAACCTAAAAAAGAAAAAGAGCCACTGGGAACCGGTTCCATCACAAATTAAAAAAAGAGGGAGCCGCGTGCGTGTGTCCATGCACGCGCATGCGCAAAAAGGTTTTTTGCGCATGCGCGGACGCACGCGGCTGCCATTTTTTAAAAAATGAGATGGAACCGGTTCCCGGTTGCCCGATGGCGACGGCCCGTCTGCAAAGCTGCCGCTTTCGGCAGCTTTGCAGACGGGCCGTGGCAGCTTCCGCAAAGAGCGGCGCCCCTGCCCATTCCGAGAGGTGCGCGCGCACCTCTCCGAACGACCGGAGGTGCGCGCGTACCTCCGCGCGAATGGGCAGCGGTGCCGCTCTTTCAGGAAGCCCGCCGCGGCCCGTCTGTGAAGCTGCCGAAAGCGGCAGCTTAGCAAACGGGCTGCGGCAGCTTCCGCAAAGAGCGGCGCCCCTGCCCATTCCGAGAGGTGCGCGCGCACCTCTCCGAACGACCGGAGGTGCGCGCGTACCTCCGCGCGAATGGGCAGCGGTGCCGCTCTTTCAGGAAGCCCGCCGCGGCCCGTCTGTGAAGCTGCCGAAAGCGGCAGCTTAGCAAACGGGCTGCGGCAGCTTCCGCAAAGAGCGGCGCCCCTGCCCATTCCGAGAGGTGCGCGCGCACCTCTCCGAACGACCGGAGTTGCGCGCGCACCTCCCCAAACCTTTGGGGAGGTGCGCGCGTACCTCCGTGCGAAGGGGCAGCGGCGCCGCTCTTTCAGGAAGCTGCCGAAAGCGAAGGGGCAGCGGCGCCGCTCTTTCAGGAAGCTGCCGAAAGCGGCAGCTTCCTGAAAGAGCGGCACCGCTGCCCGTTCGCGCGGAGGTGCGCGCGCACCTCCGGTCGTTCGGAGAGGTGCGTGCGCACCTCTCGGAATGGGCAGGGGCGCCGCTCTTTGCGGAAGCTGCCGCGGCCCGTCTGCTAAGCTGCCGCTTTCGGCAGCTTCACAGACGGGCCGCGGCGGGCTTCCTGAAAGAGCGGCACCGCTGCCCATTCGCGCGGAGGTACGCGCGCACCTCTCCAAAGGTTTGGGGAGGTGCGCGCGCACCTCCGCCCATTCGGGGAGGTGCGCGTGCACCTCTCCAAACGGGCGGTGCCACTCTCCATTTGGAGAGGTGCGCGCGCACCACTGCCCGTTGGAAGAGGTGCGCGCGCACCGGGCGGCTGGGAGCCGCAAGAGACGGCTCAAAGAGCCGCATGCGGCTCCGGAGCCGCAGGTTGCCGACCTGTGGACTAGCCAAACCCAAGTCCCGCAGCCGTTCTTCTTATGTTTTAGTCTCCAGGCCTTTGATTATCTTAGTTGCTCTTCTCTGAATTTTTTCCAAACTCTCAACATCTTTTTTGTGATATGGTGACCAAAATTGGTTGCAGTATTCCAGGTGTGGTCTCACTAGGGTTTTATAAAGTGGTACTAATACTTTGTGGGATCTTGATTCTATGCTTCTGATTATACAACCCAGAATTGTATTAGCTTTTTTGGATACTGCTGCAAATTGCTGGCTCATAGTCAAGTGATCGTCCACTAGGACTCCAAAGTCCCTCTCACAATTACTGTTTTTGGCCAGGTCTCACCTAATCTGTACTTATATCTTTGATTTTTCCTGCCTAAATGTAAAACTTTGCTTTTCTCCACACTGAAACTCATTTTGTTGGATAGGGTCCTTTCTTCCAGTTTGTCAAGATCTTTTTGGATCCCGAGCTTGTCTTCTGGAGTGTTGGCTATACCTGCCAGTTTAGTGTCATCTGCAAATTTGATGAGTTCCCCTTCTATTCCCTCATCTAAGTCATTGATGAAGCTATTGAAGAGTACTGGGCTTAAGACACAGCCTTGTGGTGCCCTACTGCTTACTTCTCTCCATGTGGATGTAGTGCCATTGAAGACTACTTGTTGAGTATGGTTTGTCTACAAATCCATCCAGCTTTTTCTAGCTTACCAAGCAGTAGATTGTGGTCTTCTTTGTCAAATGCCTTACTGAAGTCTAAGTACTATGTCCATAGCGTTTCGCTGGTCTGCTAATTTGGTCACTTTATTGAAGAATGACATAAGATTGGTTTGGCCTGATCTGTTTTTAACAAACCCGTGCTGGCTATCAGTTATAACTTTGTTTGCTTCTAGTTGTTGGCAGATCTGTTTTTTTTATTATATTTTCCAGGATCTTCCCAGGCATTAATGATAGTGACTGTCATCAAAATTATTATAACTCTCATATTTCTGGATTGACTTCATTATTATTGGCCATGGTTCCGTTGAAATTGATTTAACTTTTGTATTTGTTGAATTGTCCGGTGAAGTGTCCTACACAAGTTGGCCATGGTGAGTTGTCCATTCAGTCTAGAGCAGGGGTGTCAAACTGCCAGCCCGCGGGCCGGACATGTCATCTGGAAGCCGCGCCCACCCCATTGCCGGCAATTTATTTATTTATTTATTTATTTAATTTATATACCGCCCTTCTCCTGGAGGACTCAGGGCGGTGAACAGGGCAATACATAAAAACTAGATACAAAAATTAAAAATTATTAAAACGTGATTAAACAATGCCCATAATAAATTAATACAGATTAAAAATTGAAGTCCATTTATAAAAATCCCACCCCGTCCCATCAGGCCAGGCCAGCTTGTTTAAAGAGATGGGTTTTAAGATCGCGCCGGAAGGAGCGGAGATCGGGCGCCATCCGGAGCTCGACCGGAAGATGGTTCCATAAATCCGGTGCACCCACAGAGAACGCCCTCCCCCTGGGGGCCACCAGTCGGCATTCTTTGACCGGTGGCACCCTGAGGAGGCCCTCTCTGTGGGAGCATACTGGGCGGAGGGAAGTTGACGCCGGCTGCAGGTGCTCCCCAAGGTATTCCGGACCCATGCCATGAAGGGCTTTGTAGGTCATTACTAACACCTTGAACCTCACTTGGAAGACAACTGGTAGCCAATGCAGCTCGCGGAGCAAAGGTGTGACATGGGAGTATCGGGAAACTCCCAATACAACTCTTGCGACTGCATTCTGTACCAGTTGGAGCCTCCGAGTGGTCTTCAAGGGTAGCCCCATGTAGAGAGCGTTGCAGTAATCAAGAGGTCACGAGCGCATGAGTGACCGTACGTAAGGCATCCCGGTCTAGATAGGGCTGCAACTGGCGCACCAGGCGAACCTGGGTGAAGGCCCCCCTAGTCACAGCTACTATATGATCTTCTAGGGAGAGCTGTGAATCTAGGAGGACTCCCAAGTTGCGAGCCCTATCTACAGGAGGTAATAACTCACCCCCCATAGTGAGGGGTGGGATATCCTGAATATCCCGAGATGCCGGTACGCACAGCCACTCAGTCTTGTCAGAGTTGAGTCGAAGCCTGTTCCTCCCCATCCAGACCCGGACCGCCTCCAGGCACCGGGACATCACGTCGAGGGCATCACTGGGGTGGTTTGGGGTCGAAATGAAAAGTTGGGTATCATCAGCATACTGATGATACCCAACTCCAAAACCACGAATGATCTCACCCAGCGGTTTCATGTAGATGTTGAACAGGAGAGGCGAGAGGACCGACCCCTGAGGGACTCCACAAACGAGAGGCCTCGCGGTCGACCTCTGCCCCCCTGCCAACACCGAGCGTCCCAGGAGATAGGAGGAGAACCACTGAAGAACCGTGCCTCCCACTCCCAATCCCCTGAGACGCCGCAGCAGGATACCATGGTCGATGGTATCGAAAGCCGCTGAGAGGTCTAATAGGACTAGGACAGAGGAATATCCCCTGTCCCGAGCCCTCCAGAGATCATTCACCAGCATGACCAATGCCGTCTCCATGCTGTACCCGGGCCTGAAGCCCGATTGGTACGGGTCTAGATAATCCGCTTCATCCAGGACCAGAGGGAGCTGATGCGCCACCACACTCTCAACAACCTTCACAAGAAAGCGAAGGTTGGAGACCGGACGAAAGTTATTCAACACAGCCAGGTCCAAGGCAGGCTTCTTGAGGAGAGGTCTTACCACTGCCTCTTTCAAGGCGGCGGGAAAACTACCCTCACTCAAAGAGGCAGATATAACTGCCTGGAACCAGCCTCGTGTCCCCTCCCAGGCTGCATAAACCAGCCAGGAAGGGCACGGGTCCAATAAACGTGGTGGAGCTCAGCCTCCCCATAATCCTGTCCACTTCCTCCGGAGTTACAGGATCGAACTCCTCCCAGGTAACATTGAGAAGACCGCTCGTGTCCTGATCGTCCGATACTGCCCAGTCGGAGTCCAGACCGGTCCGAATCTGAGCGGTTTTGTCTGACAGATGTTAACTAAATTCCTCGGCACGCCCCTGCAAGGGTTCCTCACTCACCTCCTGATTAAGGAGGGAGCGGGTCACCCTAAACAGGGCAGCCGGGCGATTATCTGCGGATGCGATGAGGGCAGCGAAGTAGTTAGACCTCGCCACCCTCATTGCTGCGAGATAAGACCTAATATGGGTTCTTAGTCGCAATCGGTCGGATTCAGATCGGCTGGACCTCCAAACACTCTCTAGGTCCCGTCTCCGACACTTCATCTCCCGGAGCTCCGCGGAGAACCATGGAGCCCATTGGGATCTGCGCCGGGTCAGGGGCCGCAAGGGTACAACTCGGTCAAGTGCCTCCGTGGCCATCCTTTCCCAGGCTTCCACTAAGGCATCTGCCGAGCTGTGAGCTGAGGCGGCTGGTGGGGACCCCAGTGCTGCCTGGAACCTCTCAGGGTCCATTAAGCGCCTGGGGCGGAACCATCTGGTTGGCTCAACAACCCCACGGTGGGGAGTGGCAAAACGGAAGACCAGCCGCAGGAGATGATGATCGGTCCATGACAGGGGCATAACAATTGGGGAGCCCCCACCAAGATCATCTAACCACCAACCAGATAAGAAAACCAAGTCAAGGGTGTGGCCTCCCTCATGAGTCGGTCCATGAATTACTTGCGTCAGGTCCATGGCCGTCATGGAAGCCATGAACTCCCGAGCTAACTCAGATGCTCCTCCCAGGGATGGTAGACTGAAGTCTCCCAAAACCATAAGTTTGGGAAACTCAATCACCAGCCCTGAGAGGATATCGAGAAGCTCAGGCAGGGCTGCTGCTGCGCGACTAGGCGAAAGGTACACCAGCAGCAAGCCCAACTGCGCCCTAGGACCAAACCTCAATAAGAGAGATTCACACCCGACTATCTGAGGAACGGTGGCCTCCTGCGGACATAAGGTCTCCCTCATAACCACAGCCACTCCCCCACCCCTACCCTGAGTCCGAGGCCGGTGTAGCACCCGGAAGCCTGGTGGGCAAAGATCAACCAGGGGGATACCGCCCTCTGGGTCCAACCAGGTTTCCGTGATGTAGGCCAGGTCCGCATGCTCACCCTCGACCAGATCCCGGACGAGAGAAGCCTTGTTAGCAACGGACCTGGCATTCAGGTACACCAGCCGGAGCTCAGGTGGCTGCACATCCCCGCTCCCAGAACCTCGGGTCGAAGACAGAGGGTCGGAGCGCCTCACCGCTTGTAAATAGCGGAGAAGCCCTCCCGGAGGTCGGTACGGCCCTCTGATCTTACACCTGCTGCCATTCCCTGTCGTCGTGCAATCCCACGACCCGCTCCGGAGCTCCGGAGATGGCCGACCCCGGCTCCCTCTCTACGCGATCTATCCTGGGCCTGGGATTACCCCCCCATCTGCAACCAACCACAACCCTCCCCCCTCCCTAACCCTACAAAAAATTTGGCTAAAAAAGTAATCGGGCCTCTTATTAAATTTATATCTTAGGCCCCTGTTCCTGCCCGGCCATCTCTCAGGGTCCCAACAATCGGGCCCGTCATCAAGAGGCAGAGTAGAAGGTAAGGCGGGTCGCACCCAGGATGGGGGGGCACCCCTGAGGGCGAACAAAACCATGCTGGAGTACCTCAGGACCATGATAATAATTGGGTAATACAGCAAAAACAGACCCAGATCAAAATAAATAAAATGGGAGGATCTTAAAATGGAAGGAGAATATCCAGACTGCAGACCCAGCTCCGCTGCCACTAGAGCTGGGTAACCCCGGGACAATCCCCGTTCTCTCACAATGGTCAGGACCGGGGAGCAGCCTGAGATATACAGCCGGGGAAAGAGATACCGCCTAGAGCTCTCACCTCTAAGACGGTAACAGGTGGAAACTCTTAACCACTCTCTCACAGTGGTTATACACCCGGCACCTTCCAAAACCCAAGGGGAAAGGAAAAAAGGGAGGACAATAGGGGAAACCAGTCAGCGAGGTGGATTAGGGGTAAAAACCCATAAAGTCACAGAGTGGTAAGAGAAGCTCCGGTTTCAGGTTCCTTTTTGCGTCATGGAAGGGACCAGGTGACAATCGACCGATAGGGAGGGAGCCAGGGCCCCATAATACTTCAGTGGGGCCCAAAAGACATGGTCCAGTCAGCTACAATAGTCCATGCCTCCAAATGTCCAGGCATAGAAGTCCACACTCCACCACCCGGCCATGGTCACCATACCAAAGCGGTCGCGGCACTTCAACTCCCTCACCGCCAACCGTCCCAGACGCCAACCAGGATGGCAAAACCGTCCTGATACATTGCGTGACATTACATGACGTTGCGAGTTTGACATGTCTGGTTTAGAGGGACAGCTTTGTAGATAATTGGATGTGAGACCCTAGATGTGAAACTGAACTTTAGAAACAAATGGGACCTCTGCTGCTATACCAGTTTTCCTGCCTAGTCAAGCTGTTTTATGTTGCAGGGTAGCAGTGGAATCTCTTACCCTCATATGACTGCAAAATTTCAACCCACTTTTCCTGAACATGGAGTCTGAAGCAGCTTGGGAATTTATGGCCACCATGACAACCATCAGCTTGACCCAAATAATCATTTTGTGCAAATAGCAATCACACATGAGATCTTGTGTTTGTCTCAGAGGATTGTATGATGTGCATATTTAAGATATTAACATCAGTCTCTTGTTATGGTCTGATTACTTTTTAATTTATTTTGAGCTTTCCAGTGCTGGTCTGCACTGCAGTGCAATAGGACCTCTTTAACTGGTCCTCCCCCAGGCCTGATGGACACAACTGGGTTTCAGAGTCAGCTTGGGAAATTCCTTAGGCTCTGATACACATTTTGACTGAGGCCTCAGTCACCATTTGGAATTGAAAAGTGGCAATGCCTTTTAAATTAGATTGTCTGGAAGATGAAATAACAAAAAGGATGCCTGAAGAAGAAAGGTGCTTGTAACTTTGATGCAGCTTTTTCCTGGAGAACAATAGCATAACTTGGCTGTGCCAATCAATATTCAAGAAATATATGAGAAAAAGATTATTGAGCAGGCACCTTTCCAAGAGATCTGGTATCAAATAACTGATGATACCCACAGGTGTTTTGGTTAAATCTGCAGCAGCCATTGTATTTGGTGTCCCAGGCTATGTTTCAGATGAAACTACAGATAGAAGTTTTTGAAAGTCAGGAGTAATAAAATGTAATGAAATAAATATGGCCCAATAGGGGGATGGACCTATAGGTTTTGTACTATTTCTGTGCCAAAAGGTGAATAAAAGCTAAACAGCCTAGGCATCAAAACAAGCCAAACCAGGTCAAGCTTCTTTTTTTCTGTCATATTACACAGAAAATGTATACAGTTCAAAGAAAGTGTCTGCCTCTTCAGTTTTATTATTTCTAAATGTATTCCACATTACTTGTTCTTCGATAAGTGCTCACGACAAGTTCAGAATCCTTCCTTCCTTCCTTCCTTCCTTCCTTCCTTCCTTCCTTCCTTCCTTCCTTCTTCCTTCAAAATGTTTGAATGTGTTTTTGTCTCACAGCATCACATTTTATTGCCTTCAGCCATCAGAAAAGTCCTGTATGGCTTTTCACATTAGCTCTTACCAACAATGCAAGTAAGACTGGGCAAATAATAATAATAATCTGCTGTGTCCCCATAATCATCTCTTCCACAGCTGATAAGGCTTACCTCATATTCAACTCTGTTGGGGTTAAAGACTTCATCATTTTGATGCATTTCAGTGGCAGCATCAAGCTAGGTGAAATCTGCTAGGCTTTGCCACCTTAGGGAGATATCAGATGACATTCTTTAAAACTTGGAAACATTGCTAAATATTGTTGTTAGCTGCAAAGTCGTGTCCGACCCATCGCGACCCCATGGACAACGTTCCTCCACACCTCCACGCCTTCTACCATCTTCTGGAGCCCATTTAAGCTCACGCCTACTACTTCAGTGACTCCATCCAGCCACCTCATTCTCTGTCGTCCCATTCTTCTCTTGCCCCCAATCTTTTTCACCATTAGGCTCTTCTCCAGTGAGTCCTTCCTTCTCATTAGGTGGCCAAAGTATTTGAGTTTCAATTGCTAAATATAGGAAGCACTAATTCTATACTCCAAATTTCTTGTAGATTCAAATTTATTTTATAATTTTTTTTATAATAGTATATTGTCAGTTTACTTAAGGCCTTCTCCAGGCGTTTCAGAGTTTCAGAGGCAGCAAGAACACTATTACATAAAGCAATGTACATGCCAAGGGTTTTAATTGTATTTCCATCTAGTCTTTCTAGGAAATTGTATTCTGAAAAAAAGCTGAAATATTTTAAATGTATCATTACTTAATAGTTGGTTAAGCATAATGATTCCATTATGAGCAGATATCCCCACTCCACAAAATATTATCAGCCATCTTAAAATAAAAATTGGCCCATGTTCGTATTTTTCTTTAAAGGAAAAATCAAGTTTAAACATTCTACTCAAGAAGACACAAATATGCCTTCATTGCTGAAAATACAACCAAATTCTGCCTACAGTTAGAACCAAGAACTGGCCAAGATGACAAGGTGCTAAATAATATCCCTCAAACTGGATTCACTGTGAGGTTGACAACTAACTCCCAATGGTATGATTTAAAATGAGAAAAATTAAAAGCATTACTGTAAAAATGACATAACTTTAATAAGGAGATACTGAATAATTTAACTGCTACCTTAATTTGTTTAAAATATTTATATGAAAGCTATATATGTATTGCTTTCAAAATATCAATGTTGTTGCAAAATTAACTTTTACATTACTTCTTTCCTGCATTTAAGGATATTTTCATCCCTCAAAAAACATTCTCTTCTGGGTGATATTATTTGCAGTGTTCTTAGCCATTAAATTGGATCTATGATTTTTACCTCTTTGCAAAGTTTACAAAGGAGAATTCAATAATTTTCCAGGTTCTTCTCCTTTTCCTAATACATACGTTTCATTTTTAAAAACCCACGTCTAAAGCATGGAAGGTTGTTCCAAAAGGCAGGACCCCCAAGTCTAGGAGGAACCCCCAAGTTGTTTGCCAGCTCTGTCCGGGAAGTATTACCTCATTGAAGGTAAAATACAACACATCACCAAATCTTTGGCGAAACCCCAAAGCGACTGTCTTGTTATGGTTGATTCAGAGCTGGCTGAATGGCACTGCCTGCCCAACAAGGGGAGGAAATACAAGACAGGGTTATCATCAAGATACAGGTGATAATGCACCCTGTGTCAGTAAATGACCTTACCTAGCGATTTCTTCTATAAATTAAAGAGGAGTGGCAAGAGGCAATAGACTTTTTCTTTCTCAACATTGCTGAGGTGTAGAGGAAGGAGTAAAATCCCTGCAAAACACTGCCCCACATTCTCAACCTCCAAAGCCAGTCCAGAAAGGTATTATGGTTCATGGTGCTGAATGCTGCCAAGAGGCCCAGGAGGTCCAGATGGGTTGCCCCATCCCCATCCCAAGCCATCCAGAGCCTATCCCCATATGATCACACTTTCTCAGTACTGGAACCTGGCTTGAACCCTGACTGGAAAGAGTCCAGAGAATCTGCTTCTTTTGGGGGCCTTTTGAAGAATAACTTCTCTAGAAACAGATTGAAAACTGGAAAAAAGTTATCAAACACTGTCTGATCCAAGGATAGTCTCTTGAGATGTTGGATCCAAGGATAGTCTCTTGAGATGTATTCTTCAAGGCAAGTGACACTATCCTCTTCCACAATGAGGCATTAATCATCACTTGGAGCCAATCAAATGTTAATTCCCAGAAATCTAACCAGGAGGGACATAAGTCCAGAATATAGGTGGCTAACTCACACCAGTGATCCTCAGGAGTTACTAATTGAAACTCTTTCCAGATCTTAGACATTCTCAGGCACTTCCAAAGAACTTGCCTAGCTTGAATCTAATTCCAAGTGAAGTGAAGCCACTTGATCTGATAGATGCCAAGAATATTCCACACAGCAGTTCTTCAAAGTGACTTTTACCCAAAAGGGACCTGGTTAATTGAAACAGTGCTGCTGGCCAGTTTTCTGCAGATACATAAGAGTGAAGATGTAAGCTTGCTTTGCAGCTCTTAACACAGAGTAAGTACTAATAAAGATCTACTGATACCCAAATTACGTTGTCCTTCACATATAGTCAGTGGTGCTCTAGGCATCTCTTGCTTCATCTCTTGAAGCTGCTAGGTAAACTAAGAAGCTCTATAAGATTAACGACCACAGAATTCCATAGAGGCACAATCTAGTTCAAGGCCCTATTGCATGCTTATTATGAGCTGAAACCATGGCCTCAGGCATGTTGAATGTACTAGAGCAGGGGTGTCAAACTGGCAGGCCACACTCACCCCGGCTCCACAAGGCAAAAAAGTCAAATGGCACAATATGTCACGCGATGCGATTGAGTTTGACACCCGTGGGGTAGAGCTTCAAGAAAAAGACAAGTTCTGAAACTTGACTAGGTCTATCAGTCACGTGGAGTGGGCCAATTAAATAGGTCACACCTCCCTGCAATGGGGGGGGGCAACCATAGAGAACTCCAAGATCAAAAAGCCGGGTTCTTTCCATGTTAAAAGGATTAATATTAATATCACCCAATCCCAGATCGTCATACTACAGCCCCAAGACCAGAACCAAATCTAATGTGTGATCTGTGAGTTGGATCCTTAGCAAGTTGGACCATTCCATGGTTATCACAATGGCCATGAACACCTAATCTTCTAAACCCACCACATATTCTTGGGTGTCAATGGCCACTTCCCATCCCTCACCTGGAATTATGGCTAGTGCTGTACCTGAAACACAGGAAACACCATCTCCAAGGTGGGGGGGGAACACTTCCTCCATGTCTACCAAGTTTCAGTGATGCAAATCAGATCAGTCCTCTCATTCATGATTATGTTGTGAATGAAATAAATTTTACTACATGTCAATCTAGTATTAAGAAACAGCAACCAGAGTTTGAATCTACCAAGGAGCCAGAGACCAGGAGCTGGAGCTTAGCACAGGAGGCTGGAACACAGTATTGGACCTAGACATGGAGGCTGCCTTCCCTGTAGGTGGTCTTCCTTATCACATCTAATTTCCTTCCACCACCCCACAATCAAGATAATCCATCGAGACACAGATAAGCTTGAACCAGGTTACGAGGGCTTCAATTAAGCATTTGGCAGTCACCCCATCCTATATCACCCAACAAACCAACAAGCCATACTTTACTCCCACTATTTTCCTATACTTCTCCCTCCTCATTAGCCTGCTTTCATCCATGCTATATGAAAAAAACTTCATAATGAGCAGGCATAGTTAGTAGAAATTTCCCTACACCCTTTCCTGTACATCGCTTGAAAGCAGTAGTCACTATAGAAAATATGCCACTCACTATAGAAAATATGCATTTATAAAACATCTGTATAATAATATTTGCTTGTTATCCTAATTGAAAGACTGAAAAAGGATGCTTAATAGAATTATGAGACAATTAGTGGATATAAAAAAAAGCTGAGGCTAAAATATTATCATTGAAAAATGAGAATGAGAGCAATATATTATATATTGTGTATGTAGAGAAAGAAAACAATTGCAAGGAATCTAGTAAAAGATAACATTACTTCGTTAAGTTTTAAAAAGGAAGACAAAAAGAGCCTGGATTTTTCGTGTAAATAAACATACATCTTGTAGTTGGGGGAAGAGGGCTAAACAAGGAGCCTCAAGCAGAGTAAGGATTATTAAAAATAAGCATGATGAAATTTGGGATGAAATTGAAATGAAGCAGTGCTGGAAGTATTTTTGAAATTTGACAATCATTTGAATGACAATCATTTGAAGAATAAAACTGAAATTAATAATGAAAAGGAAATCATGAATTTTTAAAAATGAAGACTGCGGGCATAGTTGATTTAACTGGACATATATTAAGATATGGACATGGCTTGCTTGTGAAGTAATTATGTAACTTGTTTATATGTGAAGTTTGCAACTGCATCTGACAAATAGAAAAATTTATCCCCCCTATAATATGAAGTAAAAGTTAGCAAGAACGAACACAAAAATCATAGCAAAGTTTGGTGAATGCTTCTGAGAACGTGTCTCTGACTGAAAGGGTACAAATAAGTGACAGTAAGAAAAAAATTGGGAAGTTCAATGATGGGAAAGAATTTATAGATCAAGTTTTACTTTTCAACAGGTCATTGAAAAAATAAGTATGAATGTTTGATAGAAAACGTACTATGTATTTGTTGAATTAGAAAAAGTGTATGATAAAATTAAATATATGCAAATATGAAGGCTGGTTGCTGTGAAAAAAAGTATATGATGGAAACTGAATATGAGAACATTTTAAATAGATAATGGAATTTAAGCATTAGAATAATTAAAACGGTTAGCAAACACTTCAATAAGCTATATGATATCTAGCAGTTTAATGTATTTGTAGAATACTTGTGCGGATACTACATGCCTGTCGGTTGGGGATGTAGATGCATATATAATTCTATATGCAGATGTTGCTAAGATCCAAGATGTTGACTAAGAATTCAAATCATCTGCGGCACATATTAGATTTTGGAGCGAACACTTGCAAGTTATACAGTAGTGAATTAAAGTACCCTGGTAGACTGTTTTCAAAAATGGGGAAACAAGATGGAGAAACGTTTAAGATGTGCAAATGCTGATTAATCCTGAATTAATGTGGTTTTATTACAGTAGCAAGGGACCCGTAAAAGTATACGGAGATGGTTTGTCGTCTTACGTCTTCATTTCTTTTGGGTTACCATACGTTACTCCTTCGCGTAACGTTGCTTGCTCTGAAAAGCAACAGCACGATCAGTACGTATATAAACATGGCTTCTGTGAAGGATGCATTTTCTGAGACCTATATGAACTCCAAATAGGCCACACGGCACAATCTTCATTTTTTAAAAGTTGGAGCGACGAATGACATAACCCTAACCAACGGGAGAAGGCGGCTTTAGCACGAAGGCCTTTTTGCACACCCAACTTGCTTTTACGAATTCGCGGCTCGAGAGTGAGGAATCAGGGACGCGCCAGCCTCCGCCGGGATCGAGCAGGCCTCGGGGATCGCGCCGAGGTACCCGCGCCCGAAACTTCTCCCCCCAGTGAGGCCTCGAGAGCCCAGAAGAGGTCCCCCTCGGCTTGGGAGCGCCGCCATCTCTTGCGACTCCGGAGCAAAGGAGGGGCGGAGGGTTGCTACGTGAGCCTTTTGTCGAGGAAGCGCCGTTTCAGCGCCGCTATCACAACTCCCGTCCCCTTGGCATCTGTTACCAGCCCGAGGCGTCCCTCCCGCGCCTAGAGTTAGGCGGGAAGGGCCTGGCGCTGGGCGACTGCACCGGGGAGGCTCTCGCAGCAGCATCTCTACACCTGCTGCTGCTGCTGCCGTAAGGCAGGGACCGCTCGCCGCTTGCTCCTGCCTTGCCCTGTCTGGCCTGGCGGAGGCGCGCGGCTGTCGGAACCCGCGCGCCGTGACGGGGGAACGGGCAGGCGCCGGACCCTCGACGGGAATGTGCAAGCCGAGCCGGCCCACCAATGGCTCTCGGGGACGATGCGGTGGCGCTGGCGGTAGGCGCTGCCCCGAAGTGTGAGCCTCCTGAATGGCTGCAGGGAGTCCTTGCAGCAGGCATCTCGAGGGCTTGGGCGGCCAGCTCTGGCTGTAGTCTCCCGATGCTCTCGCCGCTGCCGCCGCCACCGCCACCCCCGCCATGTCCTGAGCGGAGAAGCACCGAGCCTGCCCCGGCCGCCAAAGGATCCGTCTTGAAGGCTGTCATGCTCCTCGGCGTGCTTTTAGTCCTTTGCCAGCGGGTCCAGGCGGAGCGAGGTAAGAAACGCGCCTGCAGAGCCGAGTGGGTAAATCACCGAGCTTGGAGGCGGGAAGCAAGTCTTTCAGTGATGGATAGCTTAGTGGTGATGGTCGTTTGGCTACAAGCCGCTAGATGCAGTTATTGTCCGAGCGCTTCCTCGTCTCGGTATATGCTGCCATTGTCTACTGAGTAACCGGGTTTGCATGAAGCTTTGCGCTGGATTGTAAGGAGGATCGAATATCTGCTATCAGTTACTCCCTTTTTAGCATGGAAGGAGT
The DNA here is from genome assembly GCF_947247035.1 of Vipera ursinii. Classification (NCBI taxonomy): domain Eukaryota; kingdom Metazoa; phylum Chordata; class Lepidosauria; order Squamata; family Viperidae; genus Vipera; species Vipera ursinii. Next base: position 94,514,404 of record NC_139512.1, read on the forward strand.
CCTTTCCACGTAGCGCATAGGGGGCCATGTTCTTCCCTTTCCCGTCTTCTCGCTGTTACCTTCACAGAAGTTAACCCCTATTTACATAATAGCTGCACTTTATTGCAAGATCCAAACCCTTATTTATATGGTCGTGGAGTAACGTGCTTGGTTTTGGGAATGCTCCGGAAGGCTTATAATATTTTAAAAACAGATTGGTGACCCTCTCTCTTTTTTTATGCATAACCTGACGTTACTTTTCAATAGGGGGATTGTGTTTGTAAAGTTACCGACGGTGTGTAGGGAGTGCTCTGCGATCTCTCCTTCTAGTTCTTTTCCTTGTCTGTTTTATTTTGCAGAGAAAAAGGCTGAAAGAGAAGATTGTAATTGTTACCTGCATTTGTTTTTATGATTTGTTTTGTCACAAGGGAGAAACAACCCTCTGTGTCGGTTATTTCCTGTGCAGGTTGTGTTTAGAAAGTAGTAACTAAGCAGAGATTGAAATCAGATGAATCACATAAATTCACAGATTTTTATCACCGAAAAGGTAGCATAAGTATGCTTTGGGTGATACAATTACCATGAAATATTTCTGCAAAATAGTCATCTATTATGGTTGTGGTATAATGCAGCTCCCAAACTGTGGAATCTGTAACAGTAGAATAAGGGCTTAAAAATATTTGATTGTATAAAAAAATCTCTAAATTTTACTTCAATTTAGGTAAAAAGACACCAAATTTTGGAAAAGTGTTAAACGTCTGTTCCGTTTCAAGAGCACCTAATCATGCTTAAGAGGGACTGCTGTTGAAAAGAACTACTAAAAAGTATTGGAACTAGTTTCATAGGGATTAAATTTTTATTCAAATCACTTATTAGCAATAATAGTTTCTTACTGATTGCTTCATGTTTTGCAGACTAATCACTTTTCCACCTCTGTGTTTTTAACAGAGGTTGTAAGGAATTATAGAAAGTTAGAAATTGTTGATGAAGTTTGTGACTTTTTTATTTTCTTTTGTGGTTTTATTAATTGAAAATCCTAATTTCAAACAGACCATTGATATCTTTTGGATATGGTAGATGTTTTTGTACATTGACTGGCAGTTTTCCTCTGCTTCAAGTTCATTGGGCCATTTTGTGGCATGGCTTCCTTTGATTGTTTTGCTCATTTTTCTCATTTTTCTCATTCAAATTAAGTCAAAGAAAACTAACTCCACTTAAATCAGACAAAAATCACTGGGACATGTCATTGTGCATAGTAGTCCCATTTTAATTTCTTGTTCTTATTCTCTTAGACTACATGACTTTTGATTACCGGTAACTTTTATTTTTCTTGGGCTGCTATTTAATTAGCACGCTGCTATTTATAACAATTAATTTTTAAAGAAAATCCCTAATGAAGTTCAAAAGTGGTATTATATGTTACCTTCAACATCATGAACCTAAATATTGGGTAGCAGATTATCTCCAATTTGTGTGCTCATTTTCTGATCCAGTAAAGAAATCTACTTACGTAAAATTGCTTTGGTTCATAAATAGTTACATTTATATAAACTTGTTTATATAATATATGTAAAGTAGACTTGCATTAGTTTGTATCAATATTTCTTTGTGTGCAATAACCAGCAGTCTCCAGAAGAGCTCCAGACCTAACTGTTACCTGGCTGGTATGTAATTAGTTTTAATAATATAATAGAATTGTGCAGATTGTTTACTGGGTCAGAGATAAGATAAAGTATGTTAGAGTTTTGCATGAAAAAGTACATGTGTGGTATGTTGCATAAAATTTTATATCTTTATATTAATGAATTGTCTTTACCAGGAAATACAGGTTAGTATTGTCTGGCTATTTGGCCTATTCTCATTATTTAAACTAGAAAACTAGTTTTATCAGATATTATTTCAATACAAGAGGTAAAATCATTCTGCATTTTCTTAGCCTTTTAAAATTTTATTTTCTTGTTCTTCAGTCACTAAGTCATGTACGCCTCTTTATGCCCCATGGGCCATAGCACGCCAGGCCCCTCTTTCCTCCACTGTCTCGCAGAGTTGCCCAAATTCATGTTCATTGTGTTGATGACACTATCTAACCAGCTCATCCTCTGCCATCCCCTTCTTCTTTTGCCTTCAGTCTTTCCCAACCTCAGGGTCTTTTCCAATGAGTCCTCTCTTCTCATTTGGTAGCCAAAGAATTTGAGCTTGAGTTTCAGTATCTGTCTTTCCAAAGGACAGTCAGAATTGATCTTTAATTTTAACTGTTCCTTATTGTTTTTGACTATGTTCTTTTCAACTATTATTTTCCCTGTATACACATTATACAATCAAATAAAACAATAATGTATTATATTAAATTATAATTTTATAATAATAAAATAAAATTGTGTACCTCCTTTTACTAGTTTCCTTTTGTGTGCCTTATTTTTCTCAGCCATAATTATTTCCATTTCATCACTTCAACAGATATCATTGGTTTATGTGTATTATATATCCAGTGTGGACGCGGTGGCTCAGTGGGTTAGGACGCTGAGCTTGTCGATCGGAAGGTCGGCAGTTTGGCGGGTCGAATCCTGAGTGTCGCGTAGCAGAGTGAGCGCCTGTTACTCGTCCCAGCTTCTGCCAACCTAGCAGTTCGAAAGCACGTAAAAATGCAATTAGAAAAATAGGGACCACTACGGTGGGAAGGTAACAGCGTTCCGTGTGCCTTTGGCATCTAGTCATGCCGGCCACATGACCACGGAGACGTCCTCGGACAAGCGCTGGCTCTTCGGCTTTGAAACGGAGATGAGCACCGCCCCCTAGAGTCGGAACGACTAGCACGCATGTGCGTGCGGGGCAACCTTTACCTTTACCTTTACCTTTATATCCAGTGTATCATATTTTTCTCTCATTCTCAATTTTGCAGCAGCCACGCTCCTTTTATATATTTGTCTCTGTCTCTCTGTCTCTGTCTATCTACCTACCTATCTACCTACCTACCTACCCACCCACCCACCCACCACCATGAAGGGCCTATGTGATTACCAGCTATTTCTCCTCTTGTATGCAGCCTCTTTAATTTATAATACTGCTAAGGATCATTTTTTTAATGCTTCCATTAGTGTAACTTCACATAAATTGTGGTATTCTGAACAAAATTCTTACTCTGTTCTAAATGGGTTTTACATCTTCCTATACAAGTAGTCCTTACTTAACAATGGTGATTGGGGATGGCAACTCTGTCACTAAGCAATACAGTCATAAGGTGCAATATCACATGACTTATTACTTTATTAATTAATCACAGCAGTTGCAGCAGTACTAGTTGTCATTGTTAGGTGACTCCTATGTGGTTACAGGAGTCATGTGAAGCAGTCTCGCAGTCATGTGATAGTTGAACCTTCTACAGGCTGCTCCTTTGATTTTACTTGTTGCAGTGAAGGTCACAAAATGGTGAAGATGTGAGCGTGGAATGCTGCAGTGTCATAATTGTTAGCTGATTGCCAAGCGCAAACTCCGAGATGGCCTCAACTATGAGAATCTGTTATAAGTTCTCCTCATTCATTGTTGTAAGTTTGAATGGTTGCTGAATGAATGGTAATTCAATGAGGACTTCCTATATTCAAACTCTGTTCATTTTGTTTGGAGAGTGATCTGTTTTATAGTTTATCATACGGGAATAATTTTTCTTTTCCTGCAGTTGTTCTACATTCTCTGTGATATTTCTCACTTCTGTCAAGTCCATTTTTTCCTCTAAATTGACTGTTGCCATTACTAAAAAGTCCCATTTGCCTTCATAATATACAAAGTGTAAACGAGGGCCTCACCTGACTGCACAATGGGTAGAGGTGGGAGGCCCAGGCAAAATACTTATAAAACCACCTGTGATGCATGAAATGTATAGAATTCAGGGGGGTTTTTTTCTTCCAAAGTAAGATACCTTTCAAAATTGTAGTCGGTGATTTATGCTTATTTGCTTAAGTGGGTTGAGACATTTGTTTCTGGAGAAAAGAATTTCTGTCTGGTTGAAGTAAATAAAAATGATAGATATATTGAACTGAATAGTCTCTTCCTGATCCCTAATTGTCTAAGCTTCTCTATGGATTGATACTGGTAATAAACATTTATTTTTTGTTACAGTGCAAATATAGACTTGGGGAGAACCTTGAATTGTATCCAATGGTATCATTCTGCCAGCAAACTGAACTGTGCCAGCAGATGAATTACTTTTCCAATCTGCTCCAGGGGATCTGGGGACCCTCTGAAGCAGTTTTCAAGGACACATAAATGAGGAGAGGAAGGAAAACTGTTATTGCTTGACGTTTGTTGTGTAATATTGCAATGGCATTCTATCTAAGCTTCTCTTTTATCCAGAACTTCAACTTTCTTTTCACAAAGGTCGTTTTAAACCAATTAGTTCATTGGGCTTTGTTGGAGACAGGATTTTTTTTTTATATAAAATTTGAAAAAACAGTATTATTTTGTTGACAGTTTCAGACATGTACTGTAAACATTTCTAGCTGCTCTAGAAATAAAACTCAGGAAGTTAATTTTATGCTATATTTTAAAATTTTTAGTTGCTTTATACTTTGCTAAGGAATACTTTGGTTTCTGGATCAGTGTAATAGTTTTAATTTTCAATGTGCTTTATGCTAATAAATACTTAGTATTGCTATTCTTCAAATCAACACACTATTTGAAAGATCTTTTCCCCCCACTATAATTACTTACATTAACTTTCGTTTCCTTGTATAATGCATATATGCTTCCTACAATACTAGAACAGAGACCATTCTGTTGATAGACAAATATTTTATTAGTTGCAGATTTACTTATTGGTTGTTAGCTTGATTGCACTAGAAATCTTGTTTATCAGATTGCAATATATAAATAGTAAATTGTTTGATGCAAGTTATTGTTATGATCATAAATGTCATAAGTTACTGGTAAAGTATATGATTAGCAAACAGAATATCCTTGATATTTCCAAGGTAGAATTCAGAGAAAAATCCTGAAATGCTGTAAAGCTACTGCTAGTTAGCATTTATAATGCAGAATTTAAATGGATGAGTGGCCTGATTCATGCATCAAATGATATTTATAATTTTAGTCCTTGTATCTCTCACTACAGCATCAGAACTCTCAATACTACATCACAATTGTGCAGTAGTTCAGTATTTAAGAATTTGTCTTTTATTATATAATTTTGGAAAATCCAGTTCTATCAGTACTTTTATAACCACCAATATGAGTTAATTAGAATTCTGTTGCTTAGCAATGCTTGCTTTAATAAGAACTTCTCCAGATGGTAAATTTAATTCATGTTGGCTGCAACCATATTTTACCCTTTGTGCAACTGTTTTGCAGTGCCACATTTAAAAGCAGTAGTCCAAGATCTAGTTCACATGGAGCAGAAGGCTAGATAGATAGATAGGTAGGTAGATGATATATATACATAGATGATAGATAAATAGATAGATGACAGATTTTATATATGTATGTGTGTGTATTGTGTGTGTAGGCTAGTAATAATTTATAAACACTTAAAAATGTAAAACTAAAAAAAAATATCCCAAAATAACGGAAAGATATATTGCATGCCATGAATTATTTCAAACACATTTGATTACTGATAATTTACACACTGGTGTGAATTCGCAACTGCAGTAGATTGTAACTGCACTCTTGCTAAGCAATGGAAAATATATTTATAGAAGAGGTATATTTTTTTCCATATACAAAACATTGTTTATCCTATAGGGAGAGGGCTATATTTCTCTAATTAGACCGTCTGGGGACTTCCTGAAGAAATTGAATAACAATCATTGCACACTATTTACTGTAGTTAAAAGAGAATCTTTTGGAATGTGCTAAAACTTTTTGCTTCATTTCATGGGAAAGTGCAGCATGCTGAAAGATGGATAAAAGGGGCATACAACCTTTTAGCAATACTGTACTGTATAAGAGAGATACTATATAAGAGATCTCCTAAGATGAAATGCTGATTTCTTTCTGAACAATACACAGAGTTTTGACCATCAAGCTCTTGGACAGAAGTAATCTGAGTAAAAGTAATTAGCACAGGGTGCTTCACAGTTCCAGAATCTTCTATAACTATAGTCTCAGAGGAAAAATGAGAAATTACTAGGCAGATGCTGTGTAATTTTTCTGGATAAACATTAATGAAATCAGGTTCTTAGTTTTTTGGAAGTAAATCATGAGATGGAGCAGAATGCAGAAAGCTAGACAATAAAACTACATCTAATCGTCGGTTTTCAGTTTACATGAAGGATAGAGCTCTGTTTAATTGTATAAAGATCAGTGGGGTTTGATATTTAGAATTTACAAGCATTTACTGGAAATGCTTCTAAATTCTGAAGTAGTTCAGTTAGAACAGGCGTCTTCAAACTTTGCCCTTTTATGACTTGTGGACTTCAACTCCCAGAATTCCTCAGCCAGGCACACTGGTTGAGGAATTCTGGGAGTTGAAGTCCACAAGTCATAAAAGGGCCAAGTTTGAAGACCCCTGAGTTAGAACATTCTTCAAATTTTAATATTTGCCAGGTTTATTTCTTGACTTAAATCATCTCATCTGCTTTAAAATAAAATGGTAACAACAAAATATATTAAAGAGCAACAGAAATTGACCAAAGTAAGTGTTTATCATTCTAGCCCTTGATGTAGGAGATTGTTGGCTTAATTGATTAATTACACAGGCCGATGTTATTAATAAATTATTACATAGTCTATGAAGTTTTCATTGCCATTTGGGACAATTGTTAAATAAGCTGTTTTGATACGCTGCTACGAGGTATTTCAGATTTAAAGAGCAGATTTCTTTCCTCTTCTTACATAGAGTGAAACACTATGAAGTGTGAGTAGACTTTTGCTTATGGGACATGATTTTCATCTCATTTATTCTCTGCACTGCTCTGTATATTTTTCCTCAGATTGATTCTAGAGGGTTCTGGAATTCCCCAGAGCAGAACTTAGAAGCTTTGATGCCCGTGGGGAGGGGATGGATGACTTAATTAGATACCCCATCTCCTTCTTGCTGATGAAAATTTTTCAATTTATAGGAGGACTTAATTAGTATGTCAACTTTTATTTCCAGAGGGAATAGGCATTTGTGAAAGGTTAAGCACTTGAGTGTTTGTATATACTATTATACTACTTTTTTGGTGAAATCATATGTGAACAAGCTTATCAAAAAAAGAATATATGAACAAGCTTAGTGTGTATATGTACGTACACAGATGTAACTGTTAGGTTTTTGCTGCCAGATATGCGTGTGTCTTCTTCTGTACAGCAGCAAGCAATACTTGATTCAGCTGACATAAATGCTCATTAAGTCATTGGTACATGGATTGAAGAAAGTTCTGTGGATTGTTATGTACCATCTGTAATAAATCTTTGGACTGGGGGTATTTTGAATTAGGTTCCAAACAATACTTTGGAAGGCACAGGAACATGATAGTGTTTATCTATAATTCCTCAAAGCCGCTTTAAGGAAGGGAAAAACATGGCTGCTTGAAGCACTAGCATGGAACTGAATCTGAACTATTGATTAGCCCAGATATATAGATACAGAGGCAGTTTGCTGTAGCAGTTAAGGCATCAGACTGAAAACTGGGAAATTGTGAGTTCTAGTCCAGCCTTAGGCACAAAGCCAGTGTGGGTGACCTTGGGCCAGGCACTTCCTTTGAGACCTATGAATGAAGCAATGGCAAATACTTCTGAAAGGGATTTGTTCAGGCAGTTTCTGAGAATCAGACACGATTGAACAGAAGAAAAAATAGGTATACACTTTTTCTTTCACAATCATTTGTACTTTCTGTGCTGAAGTTTCATCATAGATAAGAAAGTTTATGTAAAAAACTGTAGCTTATATAAGCTGTAACTAAAGCAGTATGGAATCTATAATATTCAGGAAATGATAGTTGCTCTGACTGTCAATTATGGAAAAATAATATTACCTCCCCCTTTTTTTTGGCAGTAGGATTTTAACAAGTATTTGGAGCCTGCCAAGATCATTACTTATGAAAACTACCAGATGATATTCTCAATAACAAAATCTTGTCTCATCTTTAGCTCATTTTGGGTTTTTATTTCTATGATTTTTTTGTAGTAAATGAAGTTAGTGTATAGTTAAATGCTAAGGTAGCTTCTAATTTGATTTCAAAAGCAATGTTTAACTGGTCATTACTGCTTGAATTGCATAATTTTATTTTGAGATAATGCCAATTATGTGTTTGTTTAAAGTTATTGCTGGAGAAATATATCAATCAGCAGCTTTTCACTAAACATTTATACCGGCTTATTTAAACTGTATTGTGCAAGAAGAGGCAGATGAGTAAAAATGCACATTTTGTAGCAATGAGAGATTTACCCTTTAAATTCTGGAAACTAAATTAATAGTACAACTTGCTAGAAATACTGCTTTCGAATTGTGGTGTTGGAGAAGACTCTTGAGAGTCCTTTGGACTGAAAGGAGATAAAATCAGTCAATCCTAAACAAAATCGACGTTGACTGTTCTTTGGAAGGATAGATACTGAAACTGAAGCGCAAAAACTTTGGCCACAGAATGAGAAGAGAGGGAAAAATCCTGAGGCTGGGAAAAATTGAAGGCAAAAGGAGAAAGGAAAGGAATGGCAGAGGATGAGATGGTTGGATGGTGTCATTGAGGCAATGAACATGAATTTGGGCAAACTTGGGGAGACAGTGCAGGACAGGGAGGCCTGAGCTTGTATGGTCCACGGGTTTATGAAGAGTCAAATACAACTTAGCGACTGAACAACAACAAAAGATAGGGGTGGTGGTGGTAAAATTTTGTACCTCCAATTTAGATGAGTTTGCCCTTTTGTGCTATCATCAAGATTCTTCAATTTTTAAATTGACTTGGAAACACAAACCAATTGCAAATGTCATGAATAGGTCATACAACATGGCATTCATACATGCTGATAATCTTGCACTCCTGTTTCTCAAGAATGCAAAACAATAGTTCTTGTTGAAATAAGAAAGAGCTGCTTACTGTTTGAAAAATAGCTTATTTTTTTATGGAATGCAGACTAGAGTCCAAAGACTACAGACTAGAATGGAGACTAGATTTTTTTTCTAACTAAAGAGAACATCTGCTACATGCAGTCTTTCAATCCATTATATCTTTTAATTGGCTTATATTTCATGTTAAATGTGTACCACTTAACACTGGAAGCATATTTTTATGAAGTACTTTTAAACAAATTACAATGGTTTGGGTTTGGCATTCAAAGCATGTGTGGATGAGTAAAGAGATATTTTTGTTCTTGATATATTGTTTTTCAGTACAAAATGTTCTTGCTTTTATTCCATACTTTATCAAGGAAGGGTACCTTTTAAATACTCTTCCTTGAATCCATTTATTTATCTAACTACTCTGAGTCACATTTTTCAGTCAAACATGTTATAAAAGCATTATTGTTTCTTACTGCGAAACGTATTTTTGGAAGCTGGTCAGTCTTATGTTCTTCCTTTTTAAGAACCTACTTGGGTGTACAAATAAAATGCCTTAAAATAGAATGTTCAGCACATTGATTTTTAAAAAAGTAATATTCTATCAAGCTGGTGATCCACTGAAACTGTTCTATACTTGCTTCTGACAACACCTTCTAAAGTTCAGTATTACTCTGTAGCATAAATTAAACAGGATTCTGGTGCAGATATTTGTTCCACCAATTTCATTGGAAAATGGGAAGTTTCCACTGCAGAAGTCAGTTGATACAGGTTACTTCTAAGCAGACATATAAAATAAAGATGTCGTTTATCTAAGATAGAGAATACAGTAGATAACTGATATTAATGTATGAGTGGTTTTAAGTTGAATTGTAAGTGGCAAGATGTGGCCTGTTTTTTTTTCTGGAACGATTCAGGATTTGGTAGATCTTTTATTTGTTCTGAAAGTTTAGCAGTAATATCCAGTAAATTCTAATATGGTTATAAAATGACCATTATATCTAGTACATCCATATGTAAAAGGTAAAAGTAAAGGTTCCCCCGCACATGCGTGCTAGTCGTTTCCGACTCTAGGGGCCGGTGCTCATCTCCGTTTCAAAGCCGAAGAGCCAGCGCTTGTCCGGGGACGTTTCCGTGGTCATGTGGCCGGCATGACTAGACGCCAAAGGCGCACGGAGCGCTGTTACCTTCCCACCAGAGTCGTCCCTATTTTTCTACTTGCATTTTTTACATGCTTTCGATGTAGTACATCTCAAATGAAAATCTCGGGAACAATCAGAATATGAAACCACTTCTGAATATTGTATTGCAAAGTATTACTATAAAACTGGAGAAAAGGAGAGTGTAAATGGCCAGGGGCAAGCTCAGCTTCCTTAGAGGACAAGTTACAAAATTTAGTGTGGGGCGGGGAAGGTTTAATTAGAGAAAAAAATGCAGCTGAAATTTATAAAGCTATACATGAGACGGACAAAGTAAGTTGTGAGAAGTTGTAAAAGGGTCATCCATAAAGCAAACTGATGGAGAATTTAGACAATCAGTACACAATACTTGTTTATGTACTACATGGATAATTTTGGAATTCTCCACAAGAAGGTGATAATAGCTGCCAACTATTATCAACTAAGAGATAAGTTCCTTATTTTATGAGGACATAAAATGGTATATTGTGATATTTAATTCTGCCTCCATATACTGAACATCAGTTGCTGGGCAGCATTAAAGTCAGATTAATTCCATGAATGTTGCCCTCAATATTCTGGTTGCATAATAGAGATATCTTGCAGTTGGTATAAATTTTATATTTAAGGGGTTTTTTTTGGCTTGGATTGTTGTGTTGAAAAATGCATGTTGCACTTGATAATCTTTAGATAGCAGACTCAGTCTGATGTTTTCCCTTAAAAACTCTTCTGTTTTATTCTCCTTAGCATATATTTTGATGAAAAATATAATCACCTGTGTGAGAGTTACAAATTGAGGATAACATTCTCTTAAGTCTAAACCTTCCAATTACTAAGTGAACAGTAATAAACAGTAATAAAAAAAACAGTAATAAAAAAAATTAATAGCAGAATTGTTAAGATCTTTATAAGTGCTGAATAAATTTTCATGGAAAATTGTGGATGAAATACTTGTGCTAAAGAGTTGTGTTGTTAAGACTCTTGTAGGAGTATAATATGTAAAGAATAGCAAAAACCAGCTCACTAGGTATTACTGACATAGTTAACTTTGAAGTTGAATTTAGGGGCAAGTTATCAAAATGTAAAGGATGAACAGTTGTTAAAGTTATATAGAGTACATATTATGGGAACTATTTTTTTCAGGAGATCAGCTAATTGTAGTTTTTTTTTAAAAAAAGTATGGCTTTTTGAAACATTGGGTTTTTCTTAATTCTTAAAACGTTTGTTAATTTCATAAACCTTAAATATATTTAAATACAGTATTAAGAATAAGAAAGCCTGACACCCCTCTTTTAAATTATTGTCATCTGAGGTGTGCATAGAGATTTTGCTGAATTAATTCAGGCCTGAAGTGCTATTTCTGGCATACAGCCATGGATATCTAACTTGCTGCAGTGATCATCCATTTGTGTTGCTTAAATATTTAATACAACTCTGTATTATAGAATCTAAAAATGATAAATATTTTACAAGACTATTTATATTGATAATTAAGTGAAATGTTTTCTACAATAAAATAATAAATATAATTATTGCAATTAACAGCAGCTAGCAAATTGGACTAATTGCATTTCTAGCTTAGAATTCTCATTCATCAGCTGGAGCATTATTTTCATGTGTATATTTAAGACAATGCTGCATAAATGGCCTGTTTCAGATGTTTTTTTTTTGCAAGGCACCTAAACTCTTCATTGCTAGAGTTTTTTATTTCTTGATTTTATGAAGAGAACTAGATATTCTGTAATAGCCTGTTGCACTGAACATTATCTACACTATTTTTGTCCTTTGTTTTAGAAAGGATTCTCATATTTGAGTAATACCTATTATAAGATAAGAAAACTAGAAATTATCTATACAATGTCATTTCCCTCCTTTTATATTGGGTCAATATAAAAGGGGGGAAATGACATTGCCATAGGTGTATACTATAGGCCATCCAACCAAACAGAGGAAATAGATGAACTTTTTGCTAGTCAGCTAACTAAGGTATGTAGGAAGCACGTCACAATAGTAATGGGGGACTTTAATTACCCTGACATCAACTGGGAGACTGCACCAAGTGAAAGATCAAACAAATTCTTGACAAACCTAGCAGACAACTTTGTCTCTCAAAAAGTAGAGAAGGGAACTAGGGGATTAGCCATATTGGATCTAATCCTTACTAACAGAGATGAAATGATAGAAGGAACCTTCTATCAGGAGGTAGAAGGAACCTTGGGAGGAAGTGATCATGCAATATTGGAATTCAACATTCTGGAAGCACAAGCAATAGAACACAATTAAACTAGAGTCTTGGACTTTAAGAGAGCTAATTTCAGTAAACTTAGAGATAGCTTGGGAAGGATTTCATGGATGAGAATCCTCAAGGGGGAAACAACTCAAGAAGCTTGGGAAATTTTGAAAAGTGAAAAGCCCAGTCTAGCACAATACCAACAAAGAAGAAAAATAACAGCTCTCAAAAGAAACCAACATGGCTGCATAAAGGAACTTACTAATAAATTGAAAGATAAAAAGGACAAGTAAAAAAAGTGGAAAGAGGGGCACATAAATAAGGCAGAATATTAGCAAATAGGAAAGATGAAGTGAGGAAAGCTAAGGCTCAAAATAAACTAAGGCTTGCGACCAAAGTCAAAAATAACAAAAAAAATCTTCTTTCAACATATAAAAAACAAGAAAAAAGTTAAGGAAATGATTGGTCCATTAGTGGGGGAAAGTGGCAAGAAGGTGACAAGCAACAGGGAGAATGCAGAACTATTTAACTCGTTTTTTGCATCTGCCTTTAAACAAAGGGAAAAAACAGTCCAACCTATCAAAAACAGTACCATATAAAACAGAATAGAAACACAAGTTAAGATAGGCAGGAAAATGGTAAGTAAGCACCTGTCCAGCCTAGACGAGTTCAAGTCACCAGGACCGCATGGATTATATACCAAGGTTCTGAAGGAACTGGCAGATGTGATCTCAGAACCACTGAACTATATTTTTCAAAGATCCTGGAGCACTGGGGAACTAGAACTGGAAAAGAGTTGATGTTGTTCCCATCTTCAAAAAAGGGGGAAAAATAGATCCAGGAAACTACAGACCTATCAGCCTGACCTTAATACCTGGAAAGATTCTAGAAAAGATAATCAAATAATGAATCAGCGAACACCTAGAGGCAAACAAGGGCATTACTAAAAGCCAACATGGGTTTGTCAAAAACATATTATGCTAGATAAATCTTACTGCATTCTTTGACCAAGTGACAAAATTAGTGGGCCAGAGGAATACTGTGGATATAATTTACTTGGACTTCAGTAAGGCATTTGATAAAGTAGATCACAACCTACTACTTTCTAAGATAGAAAAATTAAGCTCAGAATTTTGTTTGTACTGTTGCAGTTCTTAACCAGGTCACCATCTGAATGGATTCAATTTTATGACTGTTTGTACAATGTTCATTAAGTGAGTCACTGTGTTAAGCAAATCCAGCAAATCCTGTGCCTGTTTCTGAAAATAGCAAAAAACAAAAACACTTGCAAATCATGGTCATGTGATTGCAGGATGCTGCATCTGGTTGTAAATGTGAGCTGCTTGCCAAACATCTGAAAAGTAATCACATGACCTCAGATGAAACTTTCAGGATAGAGTATAAGTAACTTTTTTGAAGTTTGTTGTAACTTTGAACATTTGTTAAGTGACCGCTTGTTAAGCAAGAACTACTTTACTTTTATTTTAAAATATTTTAAAAATGATGCAATAATTATAAGAGCCCTCCAGGCAGTCCTGGGCTGTAATTCTTAGGAATCTCTAGCTGGACTTGATGGAATTTGTTAAATGGGATTAAGGTGGAATATTAGATGTTGTTATCCTCTAGACCTAGTGGCTTAGTGAAATGTCTATATCAAAATATAGTTTATTATCCTTTATTGAAAATATTTTAGTTTTACTCCTAGTCAAAAATCTCCATAAGTTAGCTTTAATTAATTTAATGAACTCAAATAGACTGTGTTAGGCAAGACAAATGACAAAGAAGAAAGAAGAAAACAAGTAGCCTATAATCCTACTGAACAGATGTTTATTTATTTATTTATTTATTTATTTGTTTGTTTTTATAAACCGCCCTTCTCCCAAGGGACTCGGGCCGGTGTACAGAATAAGGTAGGTATACACAATGAACAATAGTGAAAATAAAACAATAGTAAAAAACAAACTGGGACCCCAATTAGAGCTATCAGGCCAGGCCGGACTGCTGGAACAGGTAAGTTTTTAAGTCGCACCGGAAGGTGCGGAGGTCGGGGGCCATCCGGATTTCGGTTGGTAAGCTGTTCCAGAGGGCTGGCGCACCCACTGAGAATGCCCTCCCCCTGGGGGCCACCAGCCGACATTCCTTGAGCGGTGGCACCCTGAGGAGGCCCTCTCTGTGGGAGCGCACAGGACGGTGGGGTGCTGACATTGGCAGAAGGTGCTCCCGTAGGTAGTCCGGACCCATGCCATGTAGGGCTTTGTATGTCATTGTTAGCACCTTGAACTTCACACGGAAGGCAACTGGAAGCCAGTGCAGCGCACGGAGGAGAGGTGTGATATGGGAGTATCGGGAGGCTCCCAAGAGTGTCCGTGCCGCTGCACTTTGCACCAGTTGAAGCTTCCGAGTGGATCTCAAGGGCAGCCCCATGTAGAGAGCATTACAGTAGTCTAGGCGAGAGGTCACAAGAGCATGGGTGACTGTACGTAAGGCATCCAGGTCCAGATAAGGCCGTAATTGGCGAACTAGTCGAACCCGGGAGAAGGCCCCCTTGGTCACAGCTCCTATGTGATCTTCCAGGGAGAGCTGCGAGTCTAGGAGGACACCCAGGTTGCGGGCCCCATCAACAGGGGGTAGTAACTTGTCCCCGATGTTAAGGGATGGGATGTTCTGAGTATCCTGGCTTGCCGGTACGTACAGCCATTCAGTCTTGTCCGGGTTGAGTTGAAGCCTGTTCCTCCCCATCCATTCCCGGACCGCTTTCAGGCAGCGGGACATCACGTCGAGGGCATCACTGATGTTGTTTGGAGTTGAGATGAAAAGCTGGGTGTCATCAGCATACTGATGGTACCCTACTCCAAAGCTGCGAATGATCTCGCCCAGCGGTTTCATGTAGATGTTGAACAGGAGAGGCGAGAGGACCGACCCCTGAGGGACTCCGCAAGCGAGAGGCCTCGGGGTCGACCTCTGTCCCCCTGCCAGCACCGACTGCGAGCGACCCTGGAGAAAGGAGGAGAACCAACGCAGAACCGTGCCTCCCACTCCCAGTCCCCTGAGGCGTCGCAGCAAGATACCATGGTCGATGGTATCGAAAGCCGCCGAGAGGTCTAATAAGACTAGGACAGAGGAATGGCCCCTGTCCTGGGCTCTCCAGAGATCATTTATCAGAGCGACCAATGCCGTCTCCGTGCTGTAGCCCGGCCTGAAGCCCGATTGGTACGGGTCTAGATAAACCGCTTCATCCAGGATCTGAGGGAGTTGGTGCGCCACCACGCTCTCCACAACCTTCGCAAGGAAGCGAAGATTGGAGACTGGACGAAAGTTATTCAATGAGGATGGGTCCAAGGTGGGCTTCTTGAGGAGAGGTCTCACCACCGCCTCCTTCAAGGCGGTGGGGAAGTGACCCTCACTCAGAGAAGCGGAGATGACCGCCAGGAACCAGCCTCGTGTCCCCTCTCGAGCTGCATATGCCAGCCAGGAAGGGCACGGGTCCAGTAAGCATGTGGAGGAGCTCAACCTCCTCATAATCCTGTCCACTTCCTTAGGAGTCACAGGATCAAATTCTTCCCAGATGACGTCGACAAGACTGTCCATGCCTTGTTCTTCCAGCTCAGCCCAGTTGGAGTCCAGGCCGGTTCGAATCCGAGCAATTTTATCCAGCAGATATTGACCGAATTCCTCGGCTCGACCCTGCAAGGGTTCCTCCCTCACCTCTTGGTTCAGTAGGGAGCGAGTCACCCTGAACAAGGCAGCCGGGCGATTATCTGCGGACGCGATGAGGGTGGAAAAGTAGTTGGATTTTGCCACCCTTATTGCAGCGAGATAAGACCTGGTGAGGATTCTTAATCGCAATCGGTCGGATTCGGATCGACTGGATCTCCAACGGCTCTCTAGGCCCCGTCTCCGACGCTTCATCTCCCGGAGCTCCGTGGTGAACCATGGGGCTCACTGGGATCTGCGCTGGGTCAGAGGCCGCAAGGGTACAACTCGGTCCAGAGCCTCCGTGGCTGCCTTTTCCCAGGCTTCCACTAAGGCATCCGCCGAGCTGTGAGCAGGGAGTGCATGTGCGTCCCCAAGCGCTGCCTGGAACCTATCAGGGTCCATTAGGCGCCTAGGGCGGTACCATCTGGTTGGCACCGCGCACCCACGGCGGGGGGTGGCAAAGGGGAAGTCTAGCCGCAGGAGGTGATCGGTCCATGACAGGGGCGTAACAGTCGTGGCACCCCCACCGATATCATCGCGCCACCGTCCAGACAAGAACACCAAGTCTGGGGTGTGGCCTCTCTCATGAGTCGGTCCAGAAATTATTTGCAACAGGTCCATGGCCGCCATGGAAGCCATGAACTCCCGAGCTAGATCTGACGATCCTCCCAGGGACGGTAGGTTAAAGTCGCCCAAGACCATGAGTTTTGGGAATTCAACCACCAACCCTGAGAGGACATCGAGTAGCTCGGGCAGGGCTGCCGCTGCACGATTAGGTGGTACGTATGCCAGCAGCAGGCCCAACTGGGCCCCCGGGCCGTATCTCAGTAGGAGAGACTCACACCCGACCATCTGAGGGACGGTGGTCTCTCGCGGGCTAAGGGATTCCCTGATGATAACTGCCACTCCCCCGCCCCTCCCATGGGTCCGAGGCTGGTGCAGCACCTGGAAACCTGGCGGGCAGAGGTCAACCAGAGGGACACCACCCTCTGGGCCCAGCCAGGTTTCCGTGATGCAAGCCAGGTCCGCGTGCTCGCTCTCCACTAGGTCACGAACAAGGTGTGCCTTGTTAGCTACGGACCTGGCATTCAGGTAGACCAGCCTTAGCATAGGAGGCTGCACACCTTCGCTCCCGGGTCCTCCGGGGAAGTACAGAGGGTCGGAGCGTCTCACCGCTTGTACAGAGCGGAGATGACACTCCCGGTGACGATACGGCCCTCTGTTTGTGCACCTTCTGCCGTTCCCCACCATCCTGGGAATAGGATGTTCGTCAGTACGCCATTGGTTATTGTCGGCGACTGGTCCTCGTTTCTCACCATCGTGAATGGTGGTAGGCCTGGCCTGCATTATGGTAGCCGGAAGGCCTGCCTTCCCCGAGCAGCCATACTCTTTTCCCGCCCCCCTCCCTAACCCGACAAAAAACTTAACAAGAAACTTAACCAGGGGCCTCTTGTTGGTCTTGTGATGGAGGCCCCTGACCCTGCCTGGCCATCTCTCAGAGGCCCAATGGTCGGGCCCGTCATCGAGGTTTGATGTATTGAAGGCAGGACAAACCCAGGAGAGGGGGGAACTCCTGAGGGCGAGTAAATCTATGCTAGAATATTGAAGAAGCATAGGGATCATTGGGGAGCATTGGGAAGGCAGTCCCCTGGGTGGAGCATTAGAGGAGGGTCTAGTCGAGTAGGTGGGTATCTGGACCGTCATCCAACCACTGCCACTTGGTTGGGTGAACCCCAGAAGCAGGCCACTCCCCATCCTCTCACGATGGGTTGTGATTCTGCTTCTGGGGGTGGTCCAGGACCCACTCTGGGTGAAGCATACCCCATAGAGCTCTCACCTCTATGGGGCTGCAGGTGTAGGACAGGCCACTCTGCCACCGTGGCTTACACCCAGGCCCATCATGTCCTGTGGGGCGAGGGAGGGCAGGGGGTTCGGAGCTGGTGGAGGCCAGATGTTGATGGCCTCGGTGGTCTAGTCGCCGTCATCTCCAACGGTCAGCTGCATCCTGGCGTCTTTATTTATTTTATTTATTTATTTATTTTTATTACATTTATATCCCGCCCTTCTCCGAAGACTCAGGGCGGCTTACAAGCTTAGCAGTAGCCTTCATTCTATGTATATGCCTGCTTGTTAGGGCTTTCACACACACCCCAAGCGGCATTATTACAAAGTCAGCTTATTGCCCCCAACAATCTGGGTCCTCATTTTACCTACCTCGGAAGGATGGAAGGCTGAGTCAACCTTGAGCCTGGTGGGACGCGAACCTGCACTAATTGCAGGCAGCTGGTGTTACTTAAGGAGGCATTAGCCCACTGCTCCACCAAGTTTAAAGATTAAAATTCATTTCTCATCCCTATGGGAAGTATACATCTTCCTCAAACTCGGTTCTGAGATCAGAGGCCTGGGAGTGTTGATCGGCACGGAGATACCGTCGGCACCTAGGGTGCGGGCCGGGGACGCCACGCCGCATCTAGTGGTGCTGCCGTCGAGGGGTTTTTGGTGAGTTGGTTGACCGGGGCCTGGAGAAGCTTAGCGCCGCTGTCAAAGGCCCCTCGGTGGTGGTCGATCGGGTCCGCATAGCCGGTCTGCGGCATCTCCTTGATCCCAGGGGGATGCCGCCGTTGTTCAGGAGCAGGCCAGGAGGTCGAAGCAGGGTAACGACTCCGGTCCTGCTCAGGGCGGTTGCTGCGGCTGTCTCTTCCGCCGCCTAGCTGATCCATTTGATCCGCGGGGTCTTTTCTGATCATCCCAGGTGTCGCTGTTGCCCAGGGAGGCAAAATAGGGAGCCGAGGGTGGAAGCACCGGCCCCACTCCGAATGGCTGCAGCAGTTGCAGCGGCTCAGGGGCGGGTTAGAGGCGCCCCATCGCCACTGCCCCCGCCGGTGTTCAGGCCCGTGGGGAGATGACAGGCTAGGGCCCCGCGGGGTTCTCGCCGTCGCCGTTGCCGACGATGCCGCTGCCTCCGCTACCCAGCTGGTCCGCGGCGCCTCCGTTGGTCGCTTGGGGACGCCGCCGGAGTCGAACAGGTGGGGGGGACGGGGCAGGGCAGAGATGTTGGCCCCTCTTGGATGGCTGTAATGGTTGTGGTGGCTTAGGGGCGGGCCGGTGATGCCTCGCCGCCACTGCCACTGTCGCTGCCTGGCTCCATGAGTAGACGACCAGACTGGGGCTGGAGAGTCGTCGCCGCCATCGCTGCCGTCCTCGCCGTCGGCGTCTCCGCCGCCCTTGCCCGGTGATCGGGATCGTGGGGGATCACGGACCAGGGCCCGCGAAGCTCTCACCGCCGATGCCGACGAAGATGCCGCCGCCTCCACCATCCAGCTGGTCCGCGGCGTCTCTGCCCATTGCCTGGAGACGTCGCCCGGGAGCCGGTCAGGGGGCCGGGGCAGAGCAGAGCCTCCGGCCCCCCCTGGATGGCTGCGATGGTTGTCGTGGTCCAGGGGCGGGCTTGGAGACGCCCTGCCGCCACCATCGCTGCCGGTTCCCTGAATAGGCGACCAGACTGGGAATGAAGAGTTGTCGCCGCCGCCGCTGTCATCCTCGCCGCCGGCGCCTCCGCCGCACAGCTGATCCGCGGAGACGCCGCTGCCGCCTGGGAGCCGATCAGGGGGCCGATCAGGGGGCCGGGGCAGAGGAGAGCCTCCGGCCCCTCCTGGATGCCTGCCAAGGGCCAGGGGGCGGGCCTGGGGAAGCCCTGCCGCCACTGCCATCGTGGCTGCCGGCTCCCCGAATAGGCGACCGAACTGGAGCTGGGGAGTCATCGCCGACGCCGCTGTAGTCCTCGCCGCCGGCGCCTCCGCCGCACAGCTGATCCGCGGAGACGCCGCCCCTGCCCGGCAGCATGAACAGCGGTAGAGGCAGGGCAGAGGCGCTGGCCCCTGTTTATAACGGTTGCCAACGGCCCAGGCAGCGAGGCGGAGATGTCCCGGCACCCCTGCAGCTGTTTTGGGAGGCAGCGGGCGGCACCATTGCCCAGCTCATCTGCCCGAATTTCTGGCCCCACCCCAGGGGTCCGCTGACATCCCTGGGGGGCTCCTGGGGGGACGCCTTACCGTTGGGGGCTACGGAGCTCTCCCCAGCGCGTCCGCCATCTTTGGAGCCGGGAAAAAAATATAGGATAATAGCAGGCAAATTTAAAGAGCGCATTATTAAAAGGCTCAGATACCTATACGCTAAGAATAAGGAGAACAAAAAGGCAGAATTTGTAGTGATGGGAAAATAGGATATTGCAGAAATTGCTTAAAGTTAATGGGATGACTCTCATGATTGGAATACATGGAAGGATATAGTTCAGGGGTGTCAAACTCAATTTCATTGAGGGCCGCATCAGCATTGCAGTTGCCCACAGGGGGCTGGGTGGGTATGGCCAGGGTGGGCGTGGCCTACTGGGTGGGTGTGGCTAGAGTGCGTATGGCCCACTGTGTGGGCGTGGCCAGCTCTACAAGGAAGCTCTACCTAAAAGGAAAAGTGGTTCAGGAGAGTTGGGAAATTCTGAAAAACGAGATAATCAAGACTTAGGCACACACAGCACCAGAGAAAGGGGAGGGGGAGGGAGGGAGGAAAGGCATCTGATGAAATTGACATGGTTACAACGAGATCTCTTAGAAAAACTGGCAAACCAGATAAGTTTAAAAAAACGGGGCTTATAAAAAAAAGCAGCATATCAGAAAATAGCTGAATCTGCACGGATAGGGTGGGCTTGTTATGAATGTCACAAATAACAAAAAGCAGTTCTTTATGTATGTACAGAAAAAGAGGAAAGCCATGGAAATGGTTTACCTACTGTAGGTTGCAGAAGCTGGTGACAGGTAACAGTGAGAAGGCTGAACTGTTTGATTCCTAACTTGCACCTGTGTTTTCACAAAATAAAGAGCAGTCCAACCTGTCAGGAGCTGCATTGTGGAGAGCAAAAGAGAATTGCAGATGAATATGGATAAGGAATTGGGTGAGAGAATCTTTAGTTGCCTCGAATAAATTCCTGCCTCTTGGACTCTGTGGATTACATCCCAGGATGTTAAAAGAACTGGCAGATGTCATCTCAGAGCCAGTAATGAAATCTTTTAGAAATCCTGGAGCGCAGGAGAAATGCCAGAAGATCAGAAAAGAGCCAGTATGGTTCCAATATTTAAGAAAAGGAAAAAAGGGAGGCAAGAAGAAGGGAAGAGAGGATGATTGCGTAAGAGCTTTGCCCCCATGGGTCTTATGAAGCAGAGGATAAATAATCAGAACCAATAAAATGAAGAGGTTAACTTAACTTAACTTTAACTGGGGTTTTTATTTATACAGGGATAAATTTAATTTTTTTAAAACTTGGTTTTTTAACTTTTGTATTTTGCTTTTTAATTGCCCTGTAAACTGCCCTGAGTCCTCCGGGAAAGGGCGGTATATAAATGCAATAAAATAAATAAATAAATAAATAAATAAAAGATAGATAAGGCAACAGGAAAGGAGCCAGCAACTGGAAAAACTGGGGGGAGGCATTATTTCCTTTCCAGAGAGGCATAAAGTAAAAGATCTTTAAGCAATTTCCCTCAGATTCAATAAAGATACATTTTGTTTGTTAGCTGCGAAGTCGTGTCCGACCCATCGCGACCCTATGGACAACATTCCTCCAGGCCTTCCTGTCCTCTACCATCTTCTGGAGTCCATTTAAGCTCACGCCTACTGCTTCAGTGATTCCATCCAGCCACCTCATTCTCTGTCGTCCCCTTCTTCTATTGCCCTCGATCTTCCCCAGCATTAGGCTCTTCTCCAGGGAGTCCTTCCTTCTCATTAGGTGGCCAAAGTACTTGAGTTTTAGCTTCAGGATCTGGCCTTCTAAAGAGCAGTCAGGATTGATCTCCTCTAGGACTGACCGGTTTGATCGCCTTGCAGTCCAAGGGACTCGCAGGAGTCTTCTCCAGCACCACAGTTCAAAGGCCTCAATTCTTTGGCGCTCAGCCTTTCTTATGGTCCAACTTTCACTACCATACATTGCAACTGGAAAGACCATAGCCTTGACTATACGCACTTTTGTTGACAAGGTGATGTCTCTGCTTTTTAGTGTGCTGTCTAGATTTGCCATGGCTTTCCTCCCCAGGAGCAAGCGTCTTTTAATTTCTTGGCTACAGTCCCCATCTGCAGTGATCTTGGAGTCCAGGAAAATAAAATCTGTCACTACCTCCATTTCTTCCCCATCTATTTGCCAGGAATTGAGAGGGCCAGATGCCATGATCTTGGTTTTCTTAATGTTAAGTTTCAACCCAACTTTTGCACTCTCCTTCTTCACCTGCAACAAGAGGCTCTTTAGTTCTTCTTCACTTTCTGCCATTAGAGTGGTATCATCTGCGTATCTTAGGTTGTTGATATTTCTTCCGGCAATCTTAATTCCAACTTTTGATTCATCTAGCCCTGCCTTTCTCATGATGTGCTCTGCATATAAGTTAAATAGGCAGGGCGACAGTATACAGCCTTGCCGGACTCCTTTCCCAATTTTGAACCAATCAGTGGTTCCGTGTCCAGTTCTCACTGTTGCTTCTTGACCCGCATATAGGTTTCTCAAGAGACCAATAAGATGGTCTGGTACTCCCATCTCTTTAAGAACTTGCCACAGTTTGTTATGATCCACACAATCAAAGGCTTTAGCATAGTCAATGAAGCAGAAGTAGATGTTTTTCTGGAACTCCCTAGCTTTCTCCATGATCCAGCGTATGTTGGCAATTTGATCTCTAGTTCCTCTGCCTCTTCGAAATCCTGCCTGCACTTCTGGTAGTTCTCGATCCACATACTGCTGAAGTCTAGCTTGTAGGATTTTAAGCATGACTTTACTAGCATGAGAAATGAGTGCAATGGTGCGATAGTTTGAACATTCTTTGGCACTGCCTTTCTTAGGAATTGGAATGTAAACTGATCTTTTCCAATCCTGTGGCCACTGTTGAGTTTTCCAAATTTGCTGGCAAATTGAGTGTAGCACTTTTACTGCATTGTCTTTTAAGATTTTGAATAGCTCAGCTGGAATACTGTCACCTCCACTAGCTTTGTTGTTGCTCAGCTTTTCTAAGGCCCACTTCACTTCACATTCTAGGATGTCTGGCTCGAGGTCAGTGACCACCTCATTGTGATTATCAGGGACGTTAAGCTCATTCTTGTATAGTTCTTCTGTGTAATTTTGCCACCTCTTCTTAATCTCTTCTGCCTCTGTTAGGTCCCTGCCATTTTGGTCCTTTATCATGCCCATTTTTGCATTAAACGTTCCCTTCATTTCTCCAATTTTCTTGAAAAGATCTCTGGTCCTCCCTATTCTATTGTTTTCTTCTATTTCTTTGCACTGTTCATTTAAGAAGGCATTCTTATCTCTTCTAGCTATTCTCTGGAATTCTGCATTCAATTGGGTGTATCTTTCTTTTTCTCCCTTGCCTTTCGCTTCCCTCCTTTCCTCAGCTATTTGCAAAGCTTCCTCAGACAGCCATTTTGCTTTCTTGCATTTCTTTTTCTTTGGGATGGTTTTGGTTGCTACCTGTTGTACAATGTCACGAACCTCTGTCCATAGTTCTTCAGGCACTCTGTCTATCAGATCTAATTCCTTAAATCTATTTGTCACCTCTACTGTATATTCAACAGGGATATGATTTAATTCATACCTGACTGGCCTAGTGCTTTCCCCTACTTTCTTCAGTTTAAGCCTAAACTTTGCAAGGAGAAGCTCATGGTCTGAGCCACAGTCAGCTCCTGGTCTTGTTTTTACTGACTGTATAGAGCTTCTCCATCTTTGGCTGCAGAGCATATAGTCAATCTGATTTCTGTGTTGACCATCTGGTGATGTCCATGTGTAGAGCCGTCTCTTGGGTTGTTGGAAAAGAGTGTTTGCTATGACCATCGTATTCTCTTGACAGAATTCTATCAGCCTGTGCCCTGCTTCATTTTGCACTCCAAGGCCAAACTTGCCTGTTATTCCAGTTATCTTTTGGCTTCCTACTTTAGCATTCCAATCCCCCATGATGATAAGAACATCATTTTGTGGTGTTAGTTCTATAAGGTGCTGTAGTGCTTCATAGAACTGGTCAATTTCATCCTCTTCAGCACTGGTGGTTGGGGCATAGACTTGGACTACTGTGATATTGAATGGTTTCCCTTGGATTCGAACTGAGATCATTCTGTCATTTTGAGGATTGTATCCCAGTATTGCTTTTCCTACTCTTTTATTGACTATGAAGGCTACTCCATTTCTTCTGAAGGATTCTTGCCCACAGTAGTATACCTGATGGTCATCTGAATTAAATTCACCCATTCCTGTCCATTTTAGTTCGCTGATACCTAAGATGTCAATGTTCAGTCTTGTCATCTCTTGTTTGACCACGTCCAGTTTTCCTTGATTCATGGATCTTACATTCCAGGTTCCTATGGAGAAAAAATCTTTACAGCATCGGACTTTCCTTTCACCACCAGACACATCCACAGCTGAGCGTCCTTTCGGCTTTGGCCCAGTTGCTTCATTCTTTCTGGCGCTACTAGTACTAGCCCTCTGCTCTTCCCCAGTAGCATATTGGACGCCTTCCGACCTGAGGGGCTCATCTTCCAGCGTCATATCGTTTTGCCTTTTGGTACTGTCCATAGGGTTTTCATGGCAAAGATACTGGAGTGGGTTGCCATTTCCTTCTCCAGTGGATCACGTTTTGTCAGAACTCTCTGCTATGACCTGTCCGTCTTGGGTGGCCCTGCACGGCATAGCTCATAGCTTCATTGAATTACGCAAGCCCCTTCGCCACGACAAGGCAGTAATCCATGAAGGGGAAAGATACATAAGAAGAGGAAAAGAATCAAGAAGCCCAGCCGGAAGCAAAACAGAAAATAAATGAAGAAAAAAAACACAGGTAGTCCTCCGCTTATGACAATTGAGCCCAAAATAGTGACTTGTGCCTCGTTTTACAACCTTTTTACCACAGTTGTTAAGCAAATCAGTGCAGTTGTTAAGTGAATCGTGCGGTCATCAAGTGAATCTGGTTTCCCACATTGAACTTTGCTCCTTTGAAGCCAGCTGGGAAAGTTACAGATAGTGATCATGTGACCCTGGGATAGTGCAATGGTCATATGCCAGTTGCCAAGTGCCTGAACTTGATCACGTGACTTATAGGGGATGCTGCAACAGTTGTAAGTGGGGAAAAAGCCATATGTCACTTTTTTCAGTGCTGTTGTAACAACAGTCACTAAACGAATGGTTGTAAGTTGAGGACTATCTGTGAAGACTTTGATGAATAGAAAGAGAAAGTAAAAATTAAAAAAGATAAAAAGACTGAATTCTGCAAGTTTTCTTTTTGTAAAATAAAAATCTTCCCCCTCTAGAAAGAGTACAGAGAAGAGCAATAAAGATGATCAGGGGACTGGAGGCTAAAATATATAAGGAACGGTTGCTGGAATTGGGTATGTCTAATTTTAATGAAGAGAAGGGCAAGGGGTGACATGATAGCAGTGTTCGAGTATCTCAGGAGCTGCCACAAAGAAGAGGAGCCTCCAAAGCACCTGAAAGCAGGACAAGAAGCAACGAATGGAAACTAGTCAAGGAGAGAAGCAACCTAGAACTAAGGAGAAATTTCCTGACAGTCAGAACAATTAACCAGTGGAACAACCTGCCTCCAGAAGTGGTGAATGCTCCAACGCTGGAAGTTTTTAAGAAGAGACTGGACAGTCATTTGTCTGAAATGGTACAGGGTTTCCTGCCTGAGCAGGGGGTTGGACTAGATGACCTCCAAGATCCCTTCCCATTATTATTATTATTATTATTATTATTATTATTATTATTATTATTATTTGACAGAAAATTCAGTTCTAATATTCATGAAATAGTTAAATGGATAATTTAGGAAGATGATTAAAATGTGATTGCTTTGTGTCCTTTTTAAAGGCTCCACTGTGGCTATGAGAGCATGAATTCTCACACGTCTCTTGACACTTGGTCCTGCAATGGGCTGCTGTTCTATTATCCCCTTGTGAAGAACTGCCATTCAGAATTCTTGTAGACAATCTCTTATTCTATCCTTCTCCAGAGAAGTTTTGAAGGACTGATCCCTCATTTTTTTTTACTCTGGTTGTTGTCTCTGCATTCATGGAGACGTCTTCAATTAGCCATAACCTATCTGGAATGTTAATGAAAGATAGAAAGTCTTTTTAAAAACAAAAGCACTAATAAGAGCCAACTTACACTTTTCTTCTAGGATGATGTCTTTAATGGTGCATTTTTACATTATACATATACCGGCATGACTTTATTTAAATATATCTATATGGATAAGGGACGCGGTGGCTCAGTGGGTTAGGACGCTGAACTTGTCGATCGGAAGGTCGGCAGTTTGGCGGGTCGAATCCCGAGTGCTGCGTAACAGAGTGAGCGCCTGTTATTCGTCCCAGCTTCTGCCCACCTAGCAGTTCGAAAGCACGTCAAAATGCAAGTAGAAAAATAGGGACCACTACGGTGGGAAGGTAACAGCGTTCCGTGCGCCTTTGGCATCTAGTCATGCCGGCCACATGACCACGGAGACGTCCTCGGACAAGCGCTGGCTCTTCGGCTATGAAACGGAGATGAGCACCGGCCCCTAGAGTCCGAAACGACTAGCACGCATGTGCGGGGGAATCTTTACCTTTACCTATATGGATACAGGTTACTTTATTTAAATATATCTATATGGATACAGGTTATTCTGTAAAGTATGTATTGTGGTTTGGTATGCTGGTCTGACAGCCGCAGATAGGAAAGTATTACAGAGAGTGGTGAGCACAGCACAAGACATTGTGGGCTGTCCCCTGACACCACTGGATGACATCGCCAGGGCTCGTTGCCTTGGAAGAGTGAGGAAGATTCTCAGGGACAACTCACACCCTGGTCGGAATCTCTTTACTCTCCTACCATCGGGTAGGAGATATAGGAGTATAGCCAGCCGTACCAACAGGCTGAAGAACAGCTTTTATCCATGGGCTGTTAGGCTCTTGAACGGGAAATAATTTTATAAACTTTATGTATGATTGACTTGAGAGGCCGGTTTGTTGTGCAATTAGCTCACATGGTGTAATAAGATGGAGGGTTTGTTGTCACTGTGAGTTGGGGGTGGGGGCACGAAGGGAGGCTCAGCCAATCTCAATGTATACATGGTTGTACTTTGACAATAAAGGTTCATTCATTCATTCATTGATCTCAACTCATTGTTACTTTTCTTCTATACAGGTAGTCCTTGACTTAGGACAACAATTGAACCCAAAATTTATGTTGCTAAGACAGTTGTTAAGTGAACTTTGCTGCATTTTACGACCTTGTCACAGCCATTAAGTGAATCACTGCAGTTGTTAAGTTAGTATCACAGATGCTGAGTGAATCTGGCTTCGCCATTGACTTTGCTGGTCAGAAGATCAACAAAGGTGATCACACAACTCTGAGACACTGCAACAACCATCATAAATACATGCCAGTTGCCAAGGATCCAAATTTTGATCACATGACCATTGGGATGCTGCAATGGTCGTAAATGTGAAAAACGGTTATAAGTTGCTTTTTTCAATGCTGTTGTAGCTTTGAATTGTCACTAAATGAATGGTTGTAAGTTGAGTTGTACCATGCTTGGTTTATTTGAGCCATCTGTCATCTGTTAGCATCTTCCTCTGAATTGGCAGGATATCTTGTATCATGTCTAGCTGTAGCCTCGGCACATGCCATTTTAATGGTTACAATAACTGCTGTTCTTCCTGAAAGGAGGTAATAAGAAAACCTTTAGACACTTTGGAAAGGCATGCACTTAAACTGTTTCTCAAATGCAAAGGAACACCCCAGGCCATCTGACAGCTGCTCCAGATATTCAGCTAAATGTGTGGAAGACTCAAATTAAGTAGAAAATGAGGCACAGGTATGATTGAGGATCCTACTTCATTAGAGTCCTGCACTGGGCTGGACAAGAGAAATCTCTTTGTATTAAAGTCCACAAAAGCATAATCAAATTTTGTTATGCATTTGAATAAAATTATTGAGATCTGTTTGAAATGAACTGCAGTGCTGTCACTAAAATGCACACCTTGATCTAGGATATCAAAAGAAAAGCTGCAATTCAGCATCAAATTCTCATTGAGAATTCATTGGGAATGAAGCAAATTATAGGGACAGGTATATAATGGTAAACGTTATAAAATGTCAAAAGATGGAACTTTCCAGGAATAGCTGTAAACTGGCATAAGAAGTGAAGAACAGTATTCATCCATTTCTTTTATACTTAGGTATATTCAGTGCTTTTTTTGTAAAAGAAAAAGGAGCCAGAACTCACACATGTCATACAACCCGCTTTGCCTACCCTACAAGGTTCCATCCAAAAAAGGTGCCAGAACTCCGTTCTGAGCGTTCTATGAGAAAAAAAGCCCTGGGTATATTGAAACCCTTCTTATGACTTTGATACTCGAAATTTAATTCCTTAAAGAACCAAAGAACATAAACTTTTGAAGAATCTAGCAACCATCTGCTGGTAAACCTTTTTTCTGAAGATATCCTCCTCTGTAGAGCAGAACTCTTCCAGCCCACAAAGACCATATCTTGGGTTAGAGTATTAGTCTATAGAAGCTATTATTTGGGGAAGACAGCATCTCCCTTTTAAAATTAAATTATAGAAAACCTCATAATGGATAAATGAGTAATGGGTTACCCAGGGACCTATAGAACAAAGTCCCTTTTCCCAACTTGTTGTTTCAAAGGTACATTTTTAGATTCGTAGCTTCCAGAATTTCCAATGTGGAATCTCAGCTTAATTTATTGGAAAAGTATCAAGTTGGGGAGAATTGGAAAATTTGTTATTATTTATTATTATTTATTTTAATCCCATTTATATCCCGCCCTTCTCCGAAGACTCAGGGCGGCTTACAATTTAAGCACAAACCAATGTGCTTTAGCAATAGCCTTCATTCTATGTATATGCCTGCTTATTAGGGCTTTCATACACCCCCCAAGCGGCATTATTACAAAGTCAGCTTATTGCCCCCAACAATCTGGGTCCTCATTTTACCTACCTCGGAAGGATGGAAGGCTGAGTCAACCTTGAGCCTGGTGGGATGCGAACCTGCACTAATTGCAGGCAGCTGGTATTACTTAAGGAGGCATTAGCCCACTGCTCCACCAAGGCTCCTTGTGATTAGCTATCATTTGTAAAATGTTACCAGAAGTGAATGCAGTTTACTGGTTTTCATAGGTGACTATCAAGTTCCAGATATATCTGTTTGGTAATTGCGCCTCTACTGAACTGGCACAAAGTTTGCCATTAGTATGCAGCTGAATAGCCACGTCTTGACAACTTAAATCAGTGCTTCTCAAACTTAGATAAATTACATGAAATTGGGTAAAAGTATTTTTTGGGGGGTTAATGATACACGAACCCATTATCCAGTCATAACAGTCCATAAATAAGGAGTTTCAGATAGGCAGTAAAAGCTCTTTCTGATAAGTGGCTTTGGATAATGAAGGAAAACGTTTGGGAAGCACTGGCTTAGATTTTGTACTTCTGTACAGAACATTTTCAAAAACTCTATGTATCCTTGTAAATGATATAAAATTATTAACAGCATCATTATAGGTCTTCAAAATATATCAACTCTGTCATGTATACTTAGACTGAATGATGCATACAGGAAGGAACACTGGAGCATTGCCACTTTCTTAAAATTTTGCCCATGGTAGTTGGGTTTTTAAAAAAAGCTTCTGCCTGCAATCATATATAAATATAAACCAGCATTTTGCTTTTAGTTGTGATGGGATGAACTCTCATAGTTCCAGCTAGCAAGAGTTGGTTGAGCATGATAGGAGTTATAACTGAATGCTTCTGGACAAAACTGTTTTGAGTACAGCTTTGGATTCAGATACTATTCTCTGTAATGTTCACATGAGAGGAGAATGAGTAATGGCATTGTAAAGAAGTACTATCCATATTACAAAAGGTTGCAGGTTTTTGTTTCCTGATTGACCTTTAGGAACTTGCATTGATTAATATGAACTGTTTCTTACTGTAAGCTGCATTTTCAGCAGTTGAGAAATGCTTGAAATAAGAAATATAGATATAGGTAAAGGATCCCCCGCACATGCGTGCTAGTCGTTTCCGACTCTAGGGGCCAGTGCTCATCTCCGTTTCAAAGCCGAAGAGCCAGCGCTTGTCCGAGGACGTCTCCGTGGTCATGTGGCCAGCATGACTAGATGCCAAAGGCGCACGGAATGCTGTTACCTTCCCACTGTAGTGGTCCCTATTTTTCTACTTGCATTTTTACATGCTTTCGAACTGCTAGGTTGGCAGAAGCTGGGACGAGTAACAGGCGCTCACTCTGTTACACGGCACTCGGGATTCGACCCGCCAAACTGCCGACCTTCTGGTCGACAAGCTCAGCATCCTAACCCACTGAGCCACCGCGTCCCTTTAGAAATATAGATATAATAGTACTGAAAAGTGGGTGGATAGTTTTCTCATTAGAGACGATGGATACAGAAGCTTCCATTTCTTGTCCTTGTCCTTTCTGCATTTTCCTTTCTCCACCAAGTGGTCACTTTCTTGGTTAACATTTGTCATTTGCATCTGTGAATCTCTCTTGTCTGGGCAACACTTAAGAATATTGATCTGCTGCAAGCTCTGCTATAACCTCATCTTTCATAATTTGTTTCTGTCTCAGTGCATCTCCTATGTCTTATGCGGCTGTTGAGAAATATTCATAAATTAACTGTTTATTCCCATCCTGTTGTTATTTTCTTTTAGCAGTTATCATCATGTAGTTATAATCATGTAAATGCTTTTTCCAAAATACTCTCACATCTTTATGCAATAAATCTTAGCTAATTTTTAAAGAATAACTTCATGTGGTTTAATTTTCTTACTAATTATGGTAATATTGAGACCTAGAATTGTAGCATCTGTGAGCAATTTGAAAACGGTATGATTCCCCAAAAAGCATAGAATGAATTCTGAGACATTTTTATCTGTTAGATGCCTGATAGAAGTTTGAAGTTAACAAAACTTGCTTGATATTCTATGAGGAATTACTCCAAGTTAAATATATTCCTTGGTTATTGCTATGTGGTATGCAGATTGTACAGGATTGTTCGCTTTCAGTCCTTTAGAAATGATGCCATGTGATTCGTATTTGATTAAAAGATTAGTGTCTGTATCTGTGCCAGTTTCTTGGTAAGTTTTATGGATTTCCACTCCATCTGGTTGAACTTGGTGCTTCTCAGTGTAGTCATTATTAGGGGAGGTGTTAGTCAGAAAAGTGCTGCTAGACTCCACAGCCTGACATAACTCTCCTCCTACGTGATCCAAGTTAAAGGAAATCTTATCTCCTTGTATGAAATTAGTTTATTTTGAATGGTAGATTTAGTATTGTTTGTGGTGAATCACTGTCTTCATTACATTTTCTCTTGATTACATTGCTTATAATCCTCTTATCTCTCTTTGTCTGTAAATCTGGGGAATTTTAATGAACACCCTGGAACCTTAATGACATATATTAGTTAATACGATGGCACAAGACTCTTGGATTTTTAATTAAAAACAACGAGTTTGACTGAAGATGAAAAAAGGTAGAGATAAAAGTTTTCCCCTGTTCAATTATGTTGATGCTAGTGAGTGGTACTCATCTCCGTTTCCTAGCCAAGGGAGCCAAGGTGAACCCTTGCTTAAAAGAACATTTTTTCTTAACTATTTGGTTTTAGATCTTCCCCTATTCAATATCTTCACACCATTTAAAAGGAAAAATCCTGAAATTAATAGGGCCCTCAATCATATTTCAGAGGCTTCTGTAATTTAAGAAGGATTTGGAATTCCATGATATTTCAAAAATGTGTAGCTTTGCTACAGTAAGCCTCTTCTTAATCCAGCATTTTTCTTCTTACACAGTCCAATGTGTTTGTAAATCTTGGGTGCTCACAATGGGAAAATAGAGAAAACCTTTTTTTCCCATTACAGATTTCTTGTAACTTATGTTTGGAGACATAGTGCCTCCAGCCCAGATGTAACATTTAGTTTTTGGCACTAGTCTTTCTTTGTAGACCTGACCTCAGTTATTTATCTGATACCCCTTTAAAGTGATTCAGGTTAGTGGCTGATCATCTCATGATAACGAATAACACTGATTAGATAGATAAGATACGAGGGCAATTCAGAAATAAACCTCTGTTTGGTTATCAATGACGGACACTCGCAGATACAGAACTTTTATTATACACATTAGAAAACTACAACATTACATTACATTTTGACATAATCGCCATTCAAATTGAGGCACTTGTCATAACGTCTTAGAAGTTTTGAAATTCCTTAGTAGTAATCGTTCGGTGCCAAATCTGGGCTACAGGGAGAGGTGATCAAAAACATCTCAACACCAAACCGGAAGTCAGCATGCCCTGACACTTGTTATGGATGGCTCGTCTGAGTTTTCATAACATTTCACAATAGACTTCTGAATTGATGGTCGAACCATGCTCCATGAACTTCACTAGCAATACTCCTTTGGCATCTTCACATTTGGTGGGATTTTCTATGGCACCACTTCTGGTGTGGTGTTGGTTCATGATAGTGCTCACCACTAGATGCATCCAAGAACTTTTGAAGCAGTTCCGTTGGGATGTTTTTAATTATTCCCCCCCCTCCAATAGCCCAGATTTGGCACTGAGCGACTACTACTACTTACAAACAAGTGCCTCAATTTGAATGATGATTATGTCAAAAAGTAATGTAAAGTTAGTTTTCTAATGTGTATAATAAAAGTTCTGTGTCTGTGAGTGTCTGCCATTGATAACCAAACATAGGTTTATTTACGAATTGCCCTTGTTGATAGATAGATAGATAGATAGATAGATAGATAGATAGATAGATAATATATATCTTAGTCACTATTTCTTGATTGTTTTTAGAAAGAGGGAAAA
Source organism: Vipera ursinii (assembly GCF_947247035.1). NCBI lineage: Eukaryota > Metazoa > Chordata > Lepidosauria > Squamata > Viperidae > Vipera > Vipera ursinii. The sequence goes on from NC_139512.1 coordinate 94,547,352, forward strand.
AAAGTAAATTGATCATAACAAACAGAATAATTAAAATCCTTAATTGCCAAAAATGCCTGAACGTTTGAAATGCAAAATGCTTAAAATCGGAACAATTATCTGTAGGCATTAATAAATGATATTTACCTGTTCCAGCAGTCCAGCCTGGCCTGATAGCTCTAATTGGGGTCCCAGTTTGTTTTTACTATTGTTTTCACTATTGTTCAATCTGTATACCTACCTTACTCTGTACACCGCCCCGAGTCCCACGGGAGAAGGGCGGTTTATAAAAACAAACAAATAAATAAATAAATAAATAAATATTTAAGCAGTATTTGTTCCTTGCTTAAATGGTATTAGCAAACATTAATGTGGACGGCCTCTTTTTGCAACATTAGTCAGTAATTCTTTAATACGAAGTTGCAGTGTCTGTGTTCCTGAGAATAAAATATATTGAATCTATTAAGTCCTTTTATGTTAATGTGTGAACAGAATGTTTTCTGTGACACTAAATTTGTAATGGAATTAGAATGAACCCTATCTATCTTTGGTTAATAGCAGCTGAAATGACCTCATAAAATTGGGAAGATATCTAAATAAGCAAGTTACATAGTCTTCACTTTCTATTACACTGTTATAAATTCTCTCAGAAGCTCTGATTTACTGAAGTTAGAGTATATATCAAAGTTGGTGGTTTTATTAGAGGATCTAAATGATTAGATAAACACCTAATTTGAGACTGAATGGTAAAGCTCTCCTTTAGAAAGAACTGAATTAATCAGTCTGATACAGAAAACCATTGATCTGTTTGTGACCACTTGCAAATTAGAAAAATGGAACAATTATACATCATTAGAGCCTATATGAAGTAGGCAATATTTTCTGTGAAGAACCCAGAAACATTTTTATCTTGGAAACTACTTAAAGACTTTTAGACTTAAGACCCAGCCAAAACAAGAAGATTTTTCTGCATATAAACATATGCTTTTAGTTCTTGCATTGGTTTAAACCAATTATTTTCTATGCAGAAGCTTATCCATAAACATTTCCTCATATAATTATTCACACTGCAAATTACAAAGTGCATCTACAGTATTTACAAATGAGACTTTGATCCAGAAGTGAAGGAGATGAAAAGTGATTAATTCATCCATAAGTGAAAGACATAGAAGGGATTTTTAGAGCATTCATCCCATTATGATATTAATAGTTAAGCCAATCTTCTTTATTTTAAAAAAAAATCAATATTCCAGAGAAGCTGCTATCCAATCTCTGCTTCAATATATACAATTGTCAGGCTTCACACTGGTCATTGAGCTAAATCTTAACTTTCTGATGTTCTCCAGACATTTACCTTATTCAGGAATTTTCTGAATGGCTTACAGATAGCTTACAGACATAACATGGCAAGCATGGCTTTTTTAATGGTGGCTTACTGATATAACTGGATTGGCTGGGTTAACTTCCCCACCACCCCTGAATCACCTTACCTTTCCCTACTGCTGCTGACAAGCGCACCCAGCCAACGTGCGACTCAGCTAGACAGTTAGAGAAGGAAATCTTCCTCAAGAGGCTAAAGAGACAATTTTAAGCCTTGCTGTTTTTTGAAAGGCTAATCTCTATCACTTTCTTATCAGCTATACAAATGTCTCTATTTCCCTCCCCAAACAAGTCCTCCTCCCCTCAAAATTGAATTGTCGACAGGTGCAGTAGCTCAGCGGTGTAGTTAGCTTGGGCTTGTGAGAGTGTGCAGATAGAGTGTTGAAGGAAACATACTGTGCATATACCATCTGCTGTTTCCCACAAGCATTTGAATATAGATAGGCCTTCCAATCATTCTAACATTCCTGCTTGCTTCTGCACCAAAAATTCAAAATGCATATCACATGTAATTGTGGTACAATCCCCCCCCCCGGTACTATGTGTGGATTCAGTTTGGAATCTCACAGGGTGTCAAAGGATGGCAAGCAAGTTTTCCAATTGCAGAGTGAAGCTGGGAAGAGATTTGTAGCATGAGAAATAGAAATAGAAATTAGAATAGAATAATAGAATAGAATAGAATAGAATAGAATAGAATAGAATAGAATAGAATAGAATAGAATAGAATAGAATAGGAAGGGATCTTGGAGGTCTTCTAGTCCAGCCCCCTGCTCAAGCAGGGGATCCTATACCATTTCAGACTAGTTTCTTCTTAAAAATCTCCAGTGATGGAGCGCCCACGATTTCTGGGGGAAAGCTATTCCACTGCTTAATTGTCCTCACTGCCAGGAAGTTTCTCCTTAATTCCAGGTTGCTTCTCTCTTTGATCAGTTTCCAACCATTGTTTCTTGTCCTGCCCTCTGGTGCTTTGGAGAATAACGTGACCCCCTCTTCTTTGTGGCAGCCCCTCAAATACTGGAATACTGCTATCATGTCTCCCCTATTTCTTCTTTTCTTTAGACTAGCCAAACCCAAGTCCCGCAGCCGTTCTTCATATGTTTTAATCTCCAGGCCTTTGATCTTTGATCTTTTCTGAATTTTTTTCCAAACTCTCAACAACTTTTTTGTGATATGGTGACCAAAATTGGCTGCAGTATTCCAAGTGTGATCTTATTAGGGTTTTATAAAGCGGTACTAATACTTTGCGTGATCTTGATTGTATGTCTCTGTTTATACAACCCAGGATTATATTAGATTTTTTGGTTGCTGCTGCACACTGTTGGCTCATAGTCAAATTATTGTGCACTAGGACTCCAAAGTCCCTCTCACAGTTACTGTTTTTGAGCCAGGTCTTGGCCAATCTGTACTTGTACCTTTGATTTTTCCTGCCTAAATGTAAAACTTTGCTTTTCTCCACATTGAAACTCATTTTGTTGGATAGGGCCCATTGTTCAAGTTTGTCAAGTTCTTTTTGGATCCTGAAATTTGTCTTCTGGGGTGTTGGCTACTCCTGCCAGTTTGGTGTCATCTGCAAATTTGATAAGTTCCCCTTCAATTCCCTCATCTAAGTCATTTATGAAGATATTGAAGAGTACTGGGCCTAAGACGGAACCTTGTGGTACCCCGCTGCTTACTTCTCTCCATATGGATGTGGTGCCATTGAGGACTACTCACTGAGTACGGTTTGCCAGCCAGCTACAGATTCCATCTAGTGGTGATATTGTCTATTCCACCTTTTTGTAGCTTACCAATAAGTAGGTTGTGGTCTACTTTATCAAATGCCTCACTGAAATCTAAGCATTTCGCTGGTCTATTAGTTTAGTCACTTTATCGAAGAATGAAATAAGATTGGTTTGGCATGATCTGTTTTTAATGAACCCGTGCTGGCTACTAGTTATGATTTTGTTTGCTTCTAGTTTTTGGCAAATCTGTTTTTTGATTATCTTTTCTAGGATCTTCCCAGGTAGTGATGTTAAACTGATTGGTCTCTAGTTTCCGGGATCCATTTTTTTCCTTTTTCTTGAAGATGGGAACCACATCAGCCCTTTTCCAATCCTCAGGTACTTCCTTGGTGCTCCAGGATTTATGAAAGATTTGGTGTAATAGTTCTGAGATAAAAATCTGCCAGCTCCTTCAGAACTCTGGGATGTAATCTGTTGGGTCCTGGTGATTTATACTTATCAAGGTCAGATAGGTGTTCTCTTACCATTTTCTTGCCTATTTTAATTTTTGTTTCTATTTTATCTTTTGCAGTGGGTTTTTTTTTGTATGTTGGGCTATAGTTTCTTTTTGTGTGAAGACTGATGCAAAGTATGAGTTAAGCAGGTCTTTCTCCCTGTTGCCTGTTATTTCCTTGTCATCTTCTCTCTTTAGTGGACCTACAGTTTCCTTGACTTTTTTCTTGTTGTTAATGTGTTGGAAGAAACTTTTTTTTATTATCTTTGATTTCTGTTGCAAGTTTTTGTTCTTTCTGAGCCTTTACTTACCTGACTTCATCTTTGCATGGCTGTCTGCTGATAATCAGCCTTAGTTATGTGTCCCTCTTTCCATTTTTTGTATTTCTCCTTTTTGTCTTTCAGTTTGTCAGAGAGATCTTTATGCAGCCATGCTAGTTTCTTCTTGAATTTCTTGTTTTTCTTTTTCGGTGTTATTTATGCTGGTATGGGCTTTTATGATCACATTTTTCAGAGTTTCCCATGCTTCTTGGGTTATTTTCCCCTTTAGGATTTTCATCCATGGGATCTTTTCTAGGTTTTTCTCTTGAGTTTTTTAAAGTCAGCTCTTTTCAAGTTTAAGACACTGGTTGGATTGTTTTCTATTGCTAGTGTTTGCATTATGTTAAATTCCAGTATTACGTGGTCACTTTCACCCAAAATTCTAGCAATTTCAATTCCCTCTATTGCTTTTTCTCTATTAGTAAGGATTAAGTTTGGTATATCTTTACATCTAGTTCCCACCTCCACCTTTTGGATGACAAAGTTGTTGGCTAGGTTGGTTAGGAATCTGTTTGATTTCTTGCTCACTGCAGAGTTTGTCTCCCAGTTGATATCTGGATAGTTGAAGTCCTCCATTACTACTGTAGCATGCTTCCTACATACATTTGTTAACTGGTTGGCAAAGCGCTCATCTGTTCCTTCCGATTGTTGGGTGGCCTGTAATATACACCTATGGCAATGTCACTTTTTTTCTCTTTTATATTGACCTATACACATTCTGGAGAGATTTTATTTTTGATCATGTGCATTTTTGTAGATATATAGTGTTCTCTTACATATAGTGCAACTCTCCCTCCTCTGTTTCTTTTGAACAATTTGTATCCATCCGTTAGTCCATTCCATTCATGGGTTTCGTCCCTCCAGGTTTCTGTGATGCCTACTATGTCACACCCTCCCTCGTGTACTATTGCTTCTAGCTCACCCTGTTTATTCCCCAAGCTTTGAGCATTTGTATATAACCATTTAACACTAACAGAGACCTAACAGAGGCAGAAGAGATTAAGAAGAGGTGGCAAAATTACACAGAAGAACTATACAAGAATGAGCTTAACGTCCCTGATAATCACAATGAGGTGGTCACTGACCTCGAGCCAGACATCCTAGAATGTGAAGTGAAGTGGGCCTTAGAAAAACTGAGCAACAACAAAGCTAGTGGAAGTGACAGTATTCCAGCTGAGCTATTCAAAATCTTAAAAGACAATGCAGTAAAAGTGCTACACTCAATTTGCCAGCAAATTTGGAAAACTCAACAGTGGCCACAGGATTGGAAAAGATCAGTTTACATTCCAATTCCAAAGAAAGGCAGTGCCAAAGAATGTTCAAACTATCGCACCATTGCACTCATTTCACATGCTAGTAAAGTCATGCTTAAAATCCTACAAGCTAGACTTCAGCAGTATGTGGATCGAGAACTACCAGAAGTACAGGCAGGATTTCGAAGAGGCAGAGGAACTAGAGATCAAATTGCCAACATACGCTGGATCATGGAGAAAGCTAGGGAGTTCCAGAAAAACATCTACTTCTGCTTCATTGACTATGCTAAAGCCTTTGATTGTGTGGATCACAACAAACTGTGGCAAGTTCTTAAAGAGATGGGAGTACCAGACCATCTTATTTGTCTCTTGAGAAACCTATATGTGGGTCAAGAAGCAACAGTGAGAACTGGACACGGAACCACTGATTGGTTCAAAATTGGGAAAGGAGTCCGGCAAGGCTGTATACTGTCGCCCTGCCTATTTAACTTATATGCAGAGCACATCATGAGAAAGGCAGGGCTAGATGAATCAAAAGTTGGAATTAAGATTGCCGGAAGAAATATCAACAACCTAAGATACGCAGATGATACCACTCTAATGGCAGAAAGTGAAGAAGAACTAAAGAGCCTCTTGTTGCAGGTGAAGAAGGAGAGTGCAAAACTTGGGTTGAAACTTAACATTAAGAAAACCAAGATCATGGCATCTGGCCCTCTCAATTCCTGCCAAATAGATGGGGAAGAAATGGAGGTAGTGACAGATTTTATTTTCCTGGGCTCCAAGATCACTGCAGACGGGGACTGTAGCCAAGAAATTAAAAGACGCTTGCTCCTGGGGAGGAAAGCCATGGCAAATCTAGACAGCACACTAAAAAGCAGAGACATCACCCTGTCAACAAAAGTGCGTATAGTCAAGGCTATGGTCTTCCCAGTTGCAATGTATGGCAGTGAAAGTTGGACCATAAGAAAGGCTGAGCGCCAAAGAATTGAGGCCTTTGAACTGTGGTGCTGGAGAAGACTCCTGCGAGTCCCTTGGACTGCAAGGCGATCAAACCGGTCAGTCCTAGAGGAGATCAATCCTGACTGCTCTTTAGAAGGCCAGATTCTGAAGCTAAAACTCAAGTACTTTGGCCACCTAATGAGAAGGAAGGACTCACTGGAGAAGAGCCTAATGCTGGGAAAGATCGAGGGCAATAGAAGAAGGGGACGACAGAGAATGAGGTGGCTGGATGGAGTCACTGAAGCAGTAGGCGCGAGCTTAAATGGACTCCAGAAGATGGTAGAGGACAGGAAGGCCTGGAGGAATGTTGTCCATAGGGTCGCGATGGGTCGGACACGACTTCGCAGCTAACAACAACATTTAAGACTTGTATGCCCGTCCGTCGATATGTTTCCTGCATCTCCTGATTGTAGTTTGAATTATTCTTTTGTTTTCATCACTGCCTACCTCATTGTTTGATTTGTTTTCTTGGGATTTATGATTTGTTTTGGGTTCTAGAGATTCTAGAGTCTGGTCACCCTTATCCCTCAATTTTATTTTAAAGCCCTGCTGAATGAGTTGGGCCAGTCTTTTTCTGAGTACATTTTCCCTGTTTTTGTGAGGTGCAGTGCATCCCTTGCCAAGAGTCCTTCGCACAGGAAATGCAGTCCATGATTCAGGAAACCAAAGTTTTCTTGGTGACACCAACCCTTTAACCAGTGGTTTATTTCTAAAATTCTTTTTTCCGTCAATGGATGTTGGCCTTTCGTTGGGAGTACTGGTGAGAACAGTACTCCTAGCTTCTTAACTTTATTGCTAGTGCACCTAGCTTCTTAACTTTATTGCCTAGTTGTTTGTAATCTTTCACTATTGCACTCAGGTTCTTTGTTGTGTCATTTGTCCGAATGTGGAGGAGGAGGAAGGGGTAATAATCTGTGGGCCTAATTATTTTGGTTGGGTTCTCAGCCACATCTTTGATTTTTGCTCCAGGGAGACAACATACCTCCCTGGATTGTATGTCTGTTCTGCTGATGGATGATTCTGTTCCTTTGAGGATAGAATCTCCTATTACCAATGCTCGCCTTCCTTTTTTGGGGCTACAGTTTGGGGTGCTTTTCTGTTTATCTCAGGTGTGTTTGTTGATGTGACTTTATAAGGGATATTTGAATTTGTTTCTTTGCTAGGTGTCTGCATGTTTTCTTTGAGGTGGAGCTTGTGGGTCTGCGTGTTTCCATCTAAGGGGAGGAATCAATTGCTCAGTTTTAATGGGGCTGCTTCTGGCTGGGTTGGATTGGGCAGAAGGGGTTTGTTAGTTGAATGCTGCTTCTTTCTTTGAGTATTGTGTTTCTTTCTATGTGTGACATACCTCCATTTGTCTTCCTCCAAGGGTTTATCAGTAGGGTCAAATCCTCTGGGAGTTATTTGTTCATTATTTGGTTCTTTCTTTTGTAGATTGGGGTTTGGCTAGAGTTGCCTCTAAGTTCCTTACTTTTTCCTCCAGTAGTTCACATAATTTACATCTAATGCATGTATAGTTTGGGTGTTCTTTGGACATAAGTGCATACACGGAACATGTATTGCATACCACAATAGTATCAGTCACCTGTTCCATGAGTTTGTTGTTTGAAAATCCCTCTTTTTGGTTGGTGAATGTGCTTTGCTGTTAACCTTGTTTCTAGCTTTCGGTTCTAGGTATTTATGCCTATTTTTCTATCTTATTTTCTCCCTGTTTGTGCTTGTTTTTGTGCCTTGTTATTTTGGTATAGATAAAGTATGTGGTAGTATGCCCTTTGGTTTTAAGAGAAAAAAATTGCGGTTTGTATTGAGGTTAAAAGTTAATGTTAGGATAGGGCTATTTAACGAAGGGAAGGGCTGCTTTCTCCTCAACAAGGAATTTGCTTTTAGCTTTCTGTTCTCGGCCTAAAAATTCATTGCTATCCTTCCTTTTCTTAATTTGTTCCTTATTTAACTTTGTTCTCTCTGCCTTGCTTTTTTGATTGCCTTTCTGTGCTCAGCTGGTCTTTCTAGTTGCCCTCAGTTGCCTTTAGCCGTTGCTCCGTCTTTGTTTGTTTAATTTGTCATCTTCCTGAGGATTTTTATAGTGGATTTTAAATTCTTAATCTAAGCTACACATGGCTAAATCTAGTTAACACTTGGATGGGAAAATCTTGATTATTGTAGATTTGACTAGAAATTTGAAAAAACATTTCAAAATAAGGCAATGACAAATAGCTGTTCTACTGTTGGCAAGAAAATAAAATGGAGGTGTTTGTTGACATCAGAAGAGCTAGGTTTGAGTACCGCCAAAAAAGGTACATTAATGTCTCAGAGAACAATGGAATCCAGTGTGCTAATTGCAGGAGCTCCCAAAAGCACCAGTTTCTGCTGTCACTCAAGATTTCTTGAGTACATATCAGTCATTTCAGATTTTTTGGCAGTCTGGAGCAAATATCCAGTTGCCTTTTGACTGTAGTATTATCTCCTGAAGAGTTCATGGAACATCAGTTCACTATTCCCCATCTGAACACCAAACCTCGTGTTTTTAATCACTTTCTATCTTTTTAAAAAATAACTGTTGAAGAATGAAAAACAATCAGAACTGCGAGTTTGACTGAAGACTTTCTCTTAAGTCCATTTAGAAAGAAATAAATACATTTATCTGTCTGCATTTTTGTAAAAGTTTTCTTTTTTGCAGTATGCAGCAAATGGTGATTATAATGTTTAAAAAATTAAAGGATTAATTAATTAAAGACTTTGAACTTAATTAAAAGAATTCTGTCTTATCAGAAAAAAATACTTTGCTTGTGCTGATTACAAGTCCTTGAAGTTGGGACACTAGAGAGTATCAAATGGCTACTTTAAAGGAAATGTTTGATCCTTGGGTCGAAGAAGTTCTCAAGCTACGGTATTTAAATTTACAATGGTACCAAATTGTATTATTGATGAGGGAAAAGCTCCATTGAATGAAATCAAGTGGATTTAAAATTTACAACTTATAAGAAAGAAATATTGGATTTACAAATGGAATTGGATTATGATATAAAAATTAAAGAGGTACTAATAATAAATCAAAAAAGTAATGTGGATGATAGGAGATTCGTTGGAGTTAATTTCTCTAGAATTACAAAACAAGGTGACAAGAATTTTGAGAGAAGAGAGAAGAGACAGAGATTCCAAGAAAGCAGGTGTTGGAACTTTATTGGTGGGATTTAAAGATCTCTGTCAGAAAGAAGAAGAAATTTGATTTGATTATAGTTAAAACAATTATTTGTTATTTCTGGGATACCTAATGAGTTTTTTTAATTGGGATTGGATGATAATTATTTTTTGGTAATGTTTCTATGGATGTAATGGATTAATTTGCAAGTTTTTTTATAATGTTTAAGTGTTAATTGAGATTGGACTTTGATTATTTGAAGAGAAGGATCGGGGAAATTTGCTTAAATGGAAATTTCTGTCTCTAATATTTCAGTTGGTTAATTTATTTCTGATGGCCCTTACTGCATTTTTGCTGATTAATAAGGAGAATCGAAGGTTTAGAGATAGGTTGATATAAAATGGGGTAAAGAATGGAATGACAGTGATAATATGTTAATATTGACTTTACTTGCTGGGGATGAAGGGGGAAATTCTTCTAATTTTTTCTTCCTTTTTCCGTTGGTTTAGGACCGCTTGGCACGGCCAGCTTGACCCGGCCAGTTCACCATTGCAAGCTCGACATACCCTAGTTGCTCTGCCAACTCATCGCTGCAGGACAACACACAGCCACCTCTCCGTAGGGACAACCGTGGGCAGCCGGAGAGAGAGCTGGACAGGCGAGTGAGTGGGTGGACAGAGTGCAGAATGGAACAGCCTCTGGGGTTGTCCCATTTTCACACACACTGCTGCTGCTGTCGCCATTGTCGCTGGTGCCGCAGAGGCCAGGTGTAGCAGCAGTGGTGGTGTGTGTGTTTGTGAAAATGGGATGCCCTCAGCCTGGAGCTTGGTGGTAGCGGCGGCAGTGGGTGAGAAAATGTGAAGCCACCACCGCCGCTCTGCACACCTGCTTGCTTGCCCCCCGGCCCAGTTCTCTGGCCAACCGTGGTGAGCTGTCCCTGCAGCGACTTGCTGGCGGTGAGTTGACAGAGGCGACTTGATGGTGACAAGCTGGCAGTGGTGAGGTTGCTGTGCTACACCTGGCCTCTTCAACTTAGAGTTTAATGCGGCATCAGCGACAATGGCGGCAGCAGCAGCGGTGTGTGTGAAAATGGGACAACCCCAGAGGTTGTTCCATTCTGCACTCTGCCCACCCACTCACTCGCCTGTCAAGCTCTCTCTCCGGCTTCCCACGGTTGTCCCTACAGAGAGGTGGCTGTGTGTTGTCCTGCAGTGATGAGTTTTTCCATATCTTATCTATTTTTGTTTTTTGATGTTTTCTGCACTTTTTAATTTCTCTCTCTCATACACAAACACACACAAACATATATGGATATAAAAAAACCCTGACAATTACATATATGTATATACATATATGGCTGTGTGTGTATTTATTATTAATCCATTTTTTATTATTCATATTTCTTTAATGAACTCTTTAGTAAAATAATTGAACGAGAAAAGAGCTAGATTTGAACAAGACTTTCTTGTTAATTATGACACTTGCTTTATGAGTTTATGACTAACATAAGGTTAGTCTGATGCTTTGATATTACTATGAGAAAAAAAGCCTATTTCTGGTCATTAATGTTCTCTTTGTAGGAATGGAGTATGAATGCTGAATGTCAATGGTCCTCAAACTTTCTGATACCAGGGATCAGTTTCAGAAGAAAAATTGTCTTCCTTGGACCAGGTGGGATTGTTTCATGTGCAACCTAGATCCCGCACACGTGCAGATGAAGCTTTGCTCATTCACTCACCACTTGCACAGCCTGGTTCCTAGCCTGGGGATTGGGGATCCCTGCTGTGTGTGTACTATATATATATATATCAGAAACAAAGGCCTGACTGTGGAAGGATTTCAGTCTACAGCTCTTCTGCGTACACAGAAGGGAACCTTTTTGGTGAGGTTCAGGATTGAACCTGAAATCTTCAGGATTTGGCTCCATTCTGCACCTTGCTGAAGGAGTTCAGCTTCTCAGAAGGCAGCTCTTTCAGCCAGAGACAACGTGGGTCTTCTTGGCAGCAAGCAGTAGCTTATAAACTTCCCCGATGGCTTCTCTATTGACTGTAGAAGCCAGCAGAGAAGATTGCAGAAGGCAACCAAATGATTGTGGGGCACTTGACCACCAGTCGTAAGTGTACCAGGTGGTGCGATGTTTTGTGATGATTGGAAGTTTTCGCGACCTTTCCTGAGGCTGTCATAATTCTGAAACTATCCATTAAACGAATGGTCATAAGTCAAGGACTACCAGTATATTAATATATACTTTAGCAAAACTGCCCCAAATGCAAGATTTGAGCTGCATTAGAACTTAGTAGAGAATACAGAAGTTTTCAGTGTATAGTTCTGCAGTCGTAGAGCAAAAGTAAATGTCTAACTTAAGTGGAAAAAGTATTTAAAATTATTGCCCATATACCTTTTTATTGCTTTAACATCATTATAAAGCCTTAATCTGGCCAACAGATTGATTTAATAAAGCAGCCATGTTATCTTCACCTCCATTTCAATATGAAATTAATTCATTGATAATATTTCTCTTGAGTTGTGTGTGGACCAGACAAATATAGAAACATAGTGATGGGAGCAGTTTGTTTTGTGTTATCTATACTGACTTGTATTTGGGTTTGTCAGAAAATTAAGAATGGGAGAAATGACATCCATGTATCTCAGCATCTTCATAGAGAACAACATCAGACTTCATCAGCTACCCAGTAAGGCAAACCAGATAGAAAACGTGAACAGATGAGCTAATCCTATTTTATTCTAAAACTACATTGGCAGAATCTTGCAAGTCTGAAAAATGTAGTTCTCCCATCTCCTTTACAGCCCAAGAAACTGGGGAGGGTCTCTTCTGAGCTCTCCCCCCCACACTATCCCGATGTGGAATATGCTGTGTCTTAGCTGACTATTCCCTTGGCAGCGTCTCTTTGTCAAAGCATTTTTTTTACAGTTAGGATGAAAGGTAAATGAAAGGAACTAGTGGTATTATGTAGACAATAATAAATTTTTAGAGATACCATAAATTAGCAAGAGTTACTGTTCTGAACTTATTTTAAGGTTTCAGGTACAAATACTTTTTATTCTTTGTGCTCAATTCCTTTGATTATTTGGAGCAGTGTAAAGCAAGAAACACATTTTCAATGCATATTGATTTGCTGGATAGGAAGGAGAGCAGCATGTAGTTTTCTGTCCTGGATTCTGGCAGGAAGCCTGTTCACATGAGCATCCTTTATTTTTATAAAGACAGAAAATGATAGAAGGTGTCGAAGCCACAGCCTTGGGGGGAAGTGATCATGCAATATTGGAATTCAAAATTCTGGAAGCACAAGCAATAGAACACAGCCAAACTAGAGTCTTGGACTTTAAAAGAGCTAATTTCAATAAACTTAGAGAGACCTTGGGAAAAATTCCATGGATGAGAATCCTAAAGGGGAAAACAACTCAAGAAGCTTGGGAAATTTTGAAAAGTGAGATAATAAAGGCCCAGACTAGTACAATACCAACAAAGAAGAAAAATAACAGCTCTCAAAAGAAACCAGCATGGCTGCATAAAGAACTCTCTGATAAACTGAAAGATAAGAAGGACAAGTATAAGAATTGGAAAGAGGGGCATATAACTAAGTCAGAATATCAGCAAATAGCCCGTGCCTGCAAAGATGAAGTGAGGAAAGCTAAGGCTCAAAATAAACTAAGGCTTGCGACCAAAGTCAAAAATAACAAAAAAGCTTCTTTCAACATATAAAAAACAAGAAAAAAGTTAAGGAAATGATTGGTCCATTAGTGGGGGAAAGTGGCAAGAAGGTGACAAGCAACAGGAAGAAAGCAGAAATATTTAACTCGTGTTTTGCATCTGTCTTTACACAGAGGGGGAAAACAGTCCAACCTACCAAAACCAGTGCCATAAAAAACAGAATAGAAACGCAAGTTAAGATAGGCAAGAAAATGGTAAGTGAACACCTGTCCAGCCTAGACAAGTTCAAATCACCAGGACCAGATGGATTTCACCCCAGAGTTCTGAAGGAACTGGGAGATGTGATCTCAGAACCACTGAACTACAGTATATTTTTCAAAGATCCTGGAGCACTGGGGAACTACCAGAGGACTGGAAGAGAGCTGATGTAGTTCCCATCTGCAAAAAAGGGAAAAAAATAGATCCAGGAAACTACAGACCTATCAGCCTGACCTCAATACCTGGGAAGATTCTGGAAAAGATAATCAAACAACAAATCAGCGAACACCTTGATGCAAACAAAGTTATCACTAAAAGTCAACATGGGTTTGTCAAAAACAGATCTTGCCAGACAAATCTTATTACATTCTTTGACCAAGTGACAAAATTAGTGGACCAGAGGAATGCTGTAGATATAATTTACTTGGGCTTCAGTAAGGCATTTGATAAAGTAGATCACAAACTACTACTTGATAAGATAGAAAAATGTGGGTTAGACAGCATCACCACCAGATGGATTTGTAGCTGGCTGACAGGCCGTACTCAGTGTGTGGTCCTCAATGGAACTGCATCTACATGGAAGGAAGTGTGTAGTGGGGTGCCCCAGGGCTCTGTTCTGGGCCCAGTGCTCTTCAACACTTTCATTAACCATTTGGATGAGGGGATATATGGGGAACTCATCAAATTTGCAGCTGACACCAAGCTGGCAGGAATAGCCAATACTCCAGAAGATAGGCTTAAAATACAGGAGGATCTGGACAGACTCGAACACTGGGCGCTATCTAACAAAATGAAATTCAATGGTGAAAAAAGTAAGGTTCTACATTTAGGCAGGAAAAATCAAATGCACAGGTGTAATATAGCTGGTACCTTGCTCAATAGTAGTAACTGTGAGAGGGATCTCGGAGTCCTAGTAGACAATCACTTCAATATGAGCCAGCAGTATGCTGCAGCTGCCAAAAAAGCCAACACAGTGCTAGGCTGCATTAACAGAGGGATAGAATCAAGATCAAGTGAAGTACTAATACCACTTTACAATGCCTTGGTAAGGCCACACTTGGAATACTGCATCCACTTTTGGTCACCACGATGTAAAAAAGATATCGAGATTCTAGAAAGGGTACAGAGAAGAGCAACAAAGATGATTGGGGGACTGGAGGCTAAAACATATAGGGAACGGTTGCTGGAATTGGGTATGTATAGTTTAACGAAGAGAAGGGTGAGGGGTGACATGATAGCAGTGTTCCAATATCTCAGGGGCTGCCGCAAAGAAGAGGGAGTCAAGCTATTCTCCAAAGCACCTGAAAGCAGGACAAGAAGCAATGGATGCAAACTAGTGAAGGAGAGAAGCAACCTAGAACTAAGGAGAAACTTCCTGACAGTTAGAACAATTAACCAGTGGAACAACCTGCCTCCAGAAGTGGTGAATGCTCCAACACTGGAGGTTTTTAAGAAGAGACTGGACAGCCATTTGCCTGAAATGGTATAGGGTTTCCTGCCTGAGCATGCTTATATACAATATGGTCAAAGCTTGGGGAACAAACAAGGCAAACCAGAAGCAATAGTACACGAGGGAGGGTATGACATGGTCAGCATTACAGAAACCTGGTGGGACAAAACCCATGAATGGAGTGGACTGATGGATACAAATTGTTCAAAAGAAACATACTATATATATATAGTATGTGTGTATGTATGTTTGTATGTATGTATGTACGTACGTATGTGTGGGTGTGGCCTATTCGTGACAAGCTTGCTTGTGTATAATCACAGTGGTTCCGGCTTTGTTGGAAAAGGCCAGTCTGGTTGATTTTTAAAAGTCGCGCCTAGCAGCTGCTTGGTGCATATCAGCTGTTAGACACATAAGCCTCGTCGCGCCGCATGCAGTCATGCGCTGGCTGACAGGCTCTTTGTTCGAAGTAGAGTCAAGGAGGTCGTCTCGTTCCCTCGCATGCGGTCGTCGCAGGCTTGATTCTGCTGTGGAAGGGAGCAGATGTCCTTGTGGAGTGTGTAAGTGATTTCTTTAGCTGGTTGCTGTAAAATTGGCTCTATTGTGTGATTGGTTTGTCGGATCTTAAAACTCTTAGTGTGTGGTTGTTGTGTGTGTGTGTCTTGTTTTGCATGGTTGTTTGGTGTGTTTGAATGAAAGTAAGTGTTATGGTTGTCAGTTGTGAGTGATTTTGTGAGATGTTTGATCTGGCTTGTTATTTTTTGTTTTATTGTGCATGGGGGGACAGATTTCAGTTTTGATCGTGGTCTCAACACTCTGTTGTTTGGGTGTTGTGTGTGCTTGTTTTGTTGTGTGTGGTTATTTAGTGAAGTTGCAAGATTTGTGTCTTGGGTGTTGTGGTCAGAAGTGGTGTTGTCTTTATGTGTAGAAGTGTCAGATGGTGTGTTGGTTATGCAAGCTATCGTGTTAGAATTCTGTCTGTTGTTTAGTTCAATTGGAATGGATTGTGTTACAGTAATCTCATCTGTTGTGTTGATATGGTGTTTGACAGGTGGGTGGAGTAGTATGTTTGTGTCTTTGTTGATTGTATTTAAGCGTTTGGATGTTTTGTGTTGTAAATGCCTTCTCAGAGTTTGGTATGGTGGTAATAATTTGATATATCTATTAATTGAGTTATTATCAGACAACCAAGCCTCTTTCAATAAACGGCCACCTTTAGTGGCGTCTTGAGAGATGACTATAGCTCCTTTGAAATCAAAGGTATGGCCATGTTCAGCTATATGGGCCCAGACTTGGGAGTGTTGTTCTTGTCTTTTAACTGCTAGAATATGTTCATGTATCCTGGTTTTTAGTCTTTTGGATGTTTCTCCGATATAATTGCAAGAGCATTTGTTGCAGTTGATTTTGTAGACAATAGTTGATAAATTGTCCTTGGATAACGGTTCTTTGAAGTGCATTACTTCAGAATGTAAAGTTTGGTTGGGTCTGTGAGCAATGTTGATATTATATGGTGCCAGGATTCTAGCAGTTGCTTCAGAGACCCCATTGGTATATGGAATGGTTTGCCCAGGTTGTGGTGTTCTGT
This sequence comes from Vipera ursinii, assembly GCF_947247035.1. Classification (NCBI taxonomy): domain Eukaryota; kingdom Metazoa; phylum Chordata; class Lepidosauria; order Squamata; family Viperidae; genus Vipera; species Vipera ursinii. The sequence goes on from NC_139512.1 coordinate 94,563,599, forward strand.
GAATCACGGTTTGAATGTGATGCATTATTCTTGCAACATCGTTGGACAAATTTAGTTGGATAGCCATTTTGTCTGCATACGTGGTAAAGGTATGCTTTCTCCTTGGATTTAGCTGTCCCTGTGCTGCAGTGTGTTTTGACTCTCTTGAACAGTGTTCTTATGCAGCTAGTTTTGTGGGAAGTTGGATGGTTGCTCAGAGAGTGTAAGATGCGATCAGTGTGAGTACTTTTGCGGTAAATTGTGGTTGACAGATTGCCATCTGGATGTCGGTGGACCACTACATCTAAAAAAGGTAAGGAATTGTTGCTTTCCTCCTCTGCTGTAAATCCATATCAATCATTATTGCTGAGGCTGTTTTGCAGAACCTTGAACAGATAGTCATGTCTGATTACCAACCCAGGTCTTGGGTTAGGTATGTAGATGACACCTTTGCAGTCATTAAACAATGTGACACCACCAAATTCCTACAGAAACTCAACTCAGTAATCTGAGCATCCAATTTACAGCAGAGGAGGAAAGAAAAAATGTATAGCATGGCTGGCTCAGGAATTCTGGGAGTTGAGGTCCATGAGTCGTAAAAGAGCCAAGGTTGCCTACCCCTGATTTGTAGACCATTGTTCTTCATATCTGTCATGCTGCTACAGCAGTACAATCCTTTTTTATGTATTTTTTTCCTGTCTTTTCTTCCATTAGTCATTGATTAAAAAAAATGGAATCCTGAGATTTTTACCTTTTGTAGCCCAAGCTAATCCATTGAGTCATCTCTATATATTAGGAATCAGTGTTACTCTATTAGCATAAAGTTGTTAAAACAGCAACATGCGTTGGAATGGGGGTAGGAAGGAATACTTCTTTGGAATTGAAAAGGTCCATTATTGTCGGTACTCAGGCTGTACCATTGCTGATTAATAAAATGGAGAAAGTGGATTTTAGTTCTTTTTATTTGTTCTCAAGTTAAAATAGCTGGCATTCAAATTCTGTCCCACATAGTAACAGAAGTTCTATTTTCTGGAAATGCCAATGCAGAATGCTAACTTTTAAATTACAATAAATGATCATTGCTTTGCCCAAGCACAATCTTTTCAGCAGTATTATAAAATATCCCCTTCGTTTTATATTTCTTTGTTTTTTTATATCAAATTGGTTTCATTTGTATCTCTCACAAAAGCATTAATACAGCAAAGCAGTCTATGTTGCTAGCATTAATTCTGTAGAATTCTTAACTTTGTTGCAAGTTGGAAAAGTTTAGTCTTTGTCACTTGTGTATTCTGTATGTTGGGTTTTATCTGAAGTCCATACTAAACAGATGGTTTACAATTATGGCTGTGTCTCATTGTGTCTTTCCTTCTGTAATTCAGCCATTTCCCATGTTATACATATGATTAGATGTTGATTATGGTATGAGTTTCCAAGTAATTTGAATTTCATTTGTTGGGGACTGCTAGAACCTACACGATAGATGCTGTCATCCTGAACCCTCCAACCCTCTGTTGGCTCAGAGCTTGTCTTTAGGGACAAGTTGCTGAATATATTATGAGGACTTAAAATGAAAGACTTCAGCAAGGGATTTTACAAAGTAGACCAAAACCTACTTCTTGGAAAGCTAGAAAAATGTAGAGACAACATCACCACCAGATGGATTTGTAAATGGCTGAAAAACCGTATTCAACGAGTAGTCCTTAATGGTACTACATCTTCATGGAGGGAAATAAGCAGTGGGCTACCACAAGGTTCGCATCCCACCAGGCTCAAGGTTGACTCAGCCTTCCATCCTTCCGAGGTAGGTAAAATGAGGACCCAGATTGTTGGGGGCAATAAGCTGACTTTGTAATAATGCCGCTTGGGGTGTGTGTGTGTGAAAGCCCTAATAAGCAGGCATATACATAGAATGAAGGCTACTGCTAAGCTTGTAAGCCGCCCTGAGTCTTCGGAGAAGGGCGGGATATAAATGGAATTAAAAAAATATCTTCATAAATGACTTATATGACGGAGTAGAAGGGGAGCTCATCAAATTTCCAGATGACACTATGCTGGCAGGAATAGCCAACACCCCAGTAGACAAGCTCAGGATCCGAAAAGATCTTGATAGATTTGAACAATGGGCTCTTATCCAATGAAATGTAATGTGGAGAAAAGCTTTACACCTGGGCAGGAAAAACCAAAGGTACAAGTACAGATTAGGCAAAACCTGGCTCAAAAACAGTAACTGAGAGGGACCTTCGAGTCCTAGTGGACAATTATTTAAACATGAGGCAGCAGTGTGGGGCAGCAGCCAGAAAAGCTAATACAATCCTTGGTTGTATAAACAGAGGCATAGCATCAAAATCACATGAAATATTAGTACCACTTTATAAAGCCTTAGTAAGACCATATCTGGAATACTGCATCCAGTTCTGGTCATCACAATAAAGATGTTGAGATTTTGGAAAAAGTACAAAGAGCGGTTGCAGGATTTGGGTTTGGCTAGTCTAGAGAAAAGAAGGACTAGAGGGGACATGATAGCAGTATTCCAGTATTTGAGAGGCTGCCACAAAGAGGAGGGGGTCAACTTATTTACCAAAGCATCTGTAGGCAGGACAAGAAACAATGGATGGAAACTAATCAAGGGGAGAAGCAACCTGCAATTAAGGAGAAACTTCCTACCAGTGAGGACAATTAACCAATAGAACAGCTTGCCGTCAGATGTTGTGGGTGCTTCATCACTGGAGATTTTTAAGAAGAGACTGGACAGTCACTTGTCTGTAATGGCATAGGATCTCCTGCTTGAGCAGAGGTCAAAACTAGAAGACCTCCAAGGTCCCTTCCAGCTCTTTTCTGATTTGAAAAGTGCTTGATCTGAATTGCTCTTAATTTTTTTTTTGAAATATTGATTGTAATACAGTAAGGTTAAGATGAGGGAAGTAAGGAAACACAGATTGTATTGGATAAGCATGGTTTGCTTATGTTTTCTCCAGAGAGCCTTGATCTCTACTCATGAGATTGTCAGATTCTTTGCTTTTCAGAAGTTCCATTTTCATCCTTATCAGCATATCACAGAGGTGCTACTAGAATGCACAGCAGGGAACATTTTTTATAATAGTATTCTCTTGAAAACTTGTCATTTTTCTCATTATTCACATATTCATCTGTTAAACCACAGTAGTAACATGTGTTTTACAAATGCATTGTCTCCGTAACTTTTGTTAAATGATATTTGCTTCTCACCTTTTACATTTCTTACAGTAAGCTATGTTTAACTATTATTAATCAACTTGCCATTTCTTAGAAATCATGACAAAACAAGTGTCAGCTCTGGTAGAATAAATGTCTTTTATGATTACTTATTGTAGTGGGGAACAGGGCATTGTCATAACTATGAGGTATATAATTCAGATTTTAAGAGGTTTACAGGCAGTTCTCAACCTATAAACTACAATTGGGACTAGTGTTGGTGCCTTGATCAGAAAGTGAAATGTCATGGAAGTGATGGCAATCCTAGCATCCCCCATTGTGGTTGTTAGTCAAGAATCGTGGGTTGTTAAATGACTGCCCACCCTAAGCCAATCCATTCTGGGCTTGGTCCCTTCCAGCTCTGAGGCTCAGCAATATAGATTATTTATGCAGACATGTAAATTCTATGTGCATGAGAGTGAGAAAACATCATACTTAAATAATGTAGGCTCCATTTTTTATTGAAAAGGACAGTCTTCGGCTTGGTGCAAAAAATCCAAATTAAAACACTCCAATAGATGACTTTCTAGCCTGTCCTTAAAAGATACCCGCATACAAGTGACCTTGTACCTCTCTGAGTCACATTTCTTTTGATACACAATTTTAATATCCAGTTTAATATGGAACTGGAATTAATATGCAGTTGCAATCTGCTTTCCTGTAAGTTAAAAGGCAGTTATAAGAATGATATGTAATGGAAATAAAATATGTTTGAAAATAAACAGAACACTGAACTGTGTGATTGAACAAGGATTAAGCCAAGGATGTGATGAAGTTAGGTAGCATGAATGTATTTATAAGTTTGGAAATAGTCTGTATTGTTGATTGAGAACCCAAATGATTGTATGATGCAATCACAAGAGTGGATATATATAAAGTTCTGTTAATATATACCGGTAACTTATAACTGACTCCAGTTTTTTCTATGAAACAAAACTACCTTGGTCTTCATAAATTATTTTTCAAATCCACACTTCTGGTTGCATATAAATAGTAGAAAATCAGAGCAAATAGTGGCCTATTTGATTTTATTATGCTTCGCTTCACTTATAGATATTGCATTTTTTTTACAAGACTCTCCACTGGCAACAACTTTACGACTTGTTGAAGGCCCAGATGATTAGATTTTTAGCAATAAAATATTTTTTTTTAAATTATGGTATGTACATCATTTTTTGACATACTGCTATTGCACATTTAATAGACCACCGTATAGTGTAAACATATACTGAACAAATTCCCCAAAACAGAGTGATGATAAAAATAAAGAATACAAGTTGTACATGAGTTGGACGTAAGAAAAGCAAGGATGTTTTTTGCAAGGAGACACGTATTAAATGACGTTGGTATAAGCTATATTTAACAAGATCTTTTCTGAGAAATACTTCTGGAGAGGTTATGTTCTGGTATTTTGAATGGCATTTACATACTATTCAAAAGAGACAATAAAAAAGATAGGAAGAAAAAGAAAAACTAGGATACATTCCATGCAGCCAACATCCAGATAAGCACATGTTAACACCAGACCAACAATCAAGCATAAAATAACGTCCTAATCTAGGAACTGCCAAGGAACTTATCAAAATTGGCAGGGCAAATCGAGCACATTTGCATTGATGATGTAACCTGTCTGGGTAATGAAATGTCTGCAAGCAAATGAAATACCTGCAACAGAGCACCAAGGATTCCACAGCTCAACCCTGAACTACATATGCTGTATTCTTTTCTTTTGGATGATCTTTTCCTTTACATAATCCACACTTTAATTCACTTTATGTTTCACACTATGTTTTTTAAATATCAGAATTGTGACAATTTTGTCTGGAATATTTCCTCTGCACTTTTTAGCTAGGAAAAATGGATCCCAGAGAATATACCATTTTTTAAAAAAACTTTTGTGTAGTTCTTGTACTTAACCCACAGTCTGGAGAGTTTTTAATTTTTCAGCCGCCTCCACTGTGGACAGGTGAGGTTAAAAAACTGTTAAGAAGCCAATAAAGTTTATTACTGAATTTATTTATTTATTAAACAGCTGCTGCAGCAGTTGAAGATGCTAACATACAGTATGTAGATTTCAGGCAGTTTGTGCATGATCTGGCACGTTCATGACTGTAAGGAAGAAGTATGGCAAAGGAGAGAGAGCAAGTGCACAATGACAACAGGGCCATTAACCAGAATCTAATGTATATAATTCTTCAGATTCAAGGTATTGCCATAAAGAAATCTGAAAGAGAATCCAGAGTTACAAAAACTGTGTTGAAGTACAGAGAATCATAGCCATGACTAACAAGTCAAGCAGCTTATCATTAGCCTGTAGTTGCTGATAACACAAGACTGTCAGACACAAGCTTAAATATTGCAATAGGGATTTTTTTTGTCTGATTCTAGGAGTTGTTAATTTCCTAAAACCTAGCAGAAGTCTTAATCATGCAAGATCTGTCCCAGTTTTTACTGCACATTATCTCTTGTACTCCAAGTATTTCCTAAACTTTGGGGGAGAAGGGCTGACCTTAATACTTTCATCTTTGACAGGATTCCCAAAGATGCATTTTCACGAGGCAACTGGACTTCCTTGTTTTTTCTTTGAAGACATTTCGCTTCTCATCCAAGAAGCTTCTTCAGCTTATTTGGCAGCATTGTTTGGCTTAGCCTCAGCTTGTGAGCTATGTTTCAAGCTGAATCTTCTGAGGCTTCTTCCTATTCTATTCTTGGTGACTTAAGGGTTTTCTGGACTTGCATTATTGCTGAAACAGGTAAAATCAACATAATCAAAGTATTACAAATTAGTTCAAGACGAACCCTGTTTGCCACTGCAGCTTTTATAAATCAGGACCATGGATAGTTCCCAGTACCTACCAGTACCGCTAACTGACCTAAAGTAGGAAGTCTCAGAGAATAGAATGAAAATAGTTAATGCATGAGGAAGGCATCAGGATCAAACTTTGGAACAGATATCCCATAGAGGAGCTGTAAAAATACTTGCTCTTGACTGTGAAGTCTCCTGCTTTTTTGTTGCCTGGAGTGGAATAAATTGTAAAATTACTTCTAAGATGACAAATGTCCTGTAGCTCTATTGGCCTATGCCAGGGGTCTTCAAACTTGGCCCTTTTATGACTTGTGGACTTCAACTCCCAGAATTTCTCAGCCAGGCATGCTGGCTGAGGAATTCTGGGAGTTGAAGTCCACAAGCCGTAAAAGGGCCAAGTTTGAAGACCCCTGGCCTAAGCACTCTCAATTTAGCCTCTGATTCCTAAAAGACACTTATTTTTGTTGAAGTTCAGTGCAAAGTGCCTTTAATGGGCATTCATTAAAAAAGTGCATGATATAAAAATAATCTGTTTTTATATTAATACATGATCCCTACCAAATTATGAAATTCACATAAAGTGGTTTTTTTGTGGGAAAAAAAATCCCCATATCAAATTGGGGAAAAATCGTATAATCTGGCAAGGTGGTATAAATGGGCTGTTATAGGTTCTCCCACATATGGATAGCATTCTAATTATCTGAATTTGAATACTCTGAATTATATTGAACTGATTATGGGAATATTAGGTTCCAAAATGAATGTACAAACTTATGAAAGGTGTGGTTTTTAAAAAAAATATTATTCATGAAAAGACAGATAAGCTTTTTTTTTTTTAACTTTCCCACTGTTGTGGAAAGTCCTCAGCTTTGGGCACAGGTTTTTGAAGCTGTAAGAGGTGTTGTGAAAAAAGAAATAAGTAGATCAATGTGCCATTTCCATTCTTTCAGCATTTGAATCAAGGCTATATGATTTATTTCAAAATATATTCCTTTTGATTTAGCAATTTCAATTATATGTTTTTCCTAGTGCTCAGTTGCATTGTTGAAATCCTCTGTGATATCATAAAAATTAAGCTAACAAAGAGTAGCCATAATATAAATATTATCCAGATTTTTTAAAAAATAGATTAAGAAATACGGAGCAGTCTTAGAGCTGAAGCTGGAGATATCAGAGGAATAGGAGTTATATATGAAAATTGATTAGGAAAGTTTTAGGTTGTAATGGATGCATATTTCCAAGCTTAGACCTATTTAGATAATATGGCTATAAACAGCATTCGTTATTTACAACAATGGGCCTGACAATAAAAAGTCATTTTTCTATTAATTGCACTTTTTCTTTTTAAGCCTTTTTGTTAATGTCTGTTTAATTTAGAGTTATTATGTTGGTCTTTATTGAATGCTCTTTTGGAGAATGCAGTAGTATCATGCAAGATCTATAATAAACAGAATAGAAGCATAAACCTGTGTGGCATTTGTTTTCAGGGCCAAGACCTTAGTGAAATTGAGGATGAAGCACAATGATTTTTAAAAGCAGTTTGGATCATATTATTTATAAGTTACAAAGCCAATTTGCTAAAATATTCTTCATGTTACACCCCAGTGTATTTTGATAGACATTTATTAAGACATTATCAAGGAAATTTTAAAGTACTGTGATAGAGAATATCTTGAAATGCACTAGCCAAAAGAATGAGAATTCTAGTCCCCCCCATTAAGTGCTCTGAAAATCGATCAAACTGGACAGTTGATGACCTATTGTATTTTAAAACATGAAAATAACAATTGATTTCTTACATACTGTATCTAAATCAGTTACACCCATGATCTTTCTGATGGGCAGTTGACATACTTCTGAATAATGATTTTAGACTATAAAGTCTAAACAAAATAAAATCAGTGCTTATATTTGAAGATTTTTAAAAACGTTTGCATTGTTCATTGCTACTGCTTTGTGACTTTCTGCTGTTGTGGCCCACTGGCTGCCCTTGGCAGTGCCAGCAAGAATTAGGGAAGCAGCCTACTAATGATGCCTTCGGGAGAGGACATCAGCAGTGCTGAGCGGAGCTCTTAAGTTCTGCTATAAGCTCAAATTCATTGTCATTATTATCTTAAGGACAACAATTCCATTTTGATCATACATAATTAAGACGTTGCCTGTGCAAAAGACAAAGCAACCCAAAGCCGTATGTTGTCTGCACTTGCCATTATATACAGGCTGCTTGCTACTTTATGAGCAAGGAAGGGAGGGGATTATGCCATAACAACAGTACATCTAGACTCCACAAATTAGGAAATAGGTGAGGCTGTGTCAGATACCTTGTTAGGAGTAGGAGGAGCCTTGGTGGCACAGTGATTACAGTGCAGAATTGCAGGTTAACTCTGTTCTGTACCAGCCTGCTACCGGCCCTGCAGAAAAAGCAGGGACAACCCCTTTTACAAGAAGGCAAGAGGCTGGAACTAAGCCTGCCAAATTTATGGATACAAAAGCAAACAGAACAAGACACGAACCATGAAACAGGAGCTATTCAAGCGGTTGCCTTCAGCAAACCAGCCCTCCCACGCATTCCCCTTTTATACAGTTCAGGGCGTGGCTTCTCTCTGCCTCCTTACGAGGTGCCCCATTGCCTTCCTCTGTTTACTCCTGATTGACTGCCTCCTGCGTCGGGCGTCCTTGAACAGGGCCAGCTGTGGGTCATCTTCATCCACGCTGTCAGGCTCACACAGCTGGGTCTGCGTTGTGACCAGGTGGGAGGGGCCTGGCTGAGGGCTCTCATCAGCAAGCTCTCCAACCCCCTCAGCAACCTCTCCATCACCCCCCTCCTCCTCTGAGTCGTCCGACCCAAATGCCGAACCCACAGGCTGACCCTGAATCACAACAAACTCTGCCCACAGCCAGGAGGTCAATCCTGACTGGCTCAAGATTGAATCAGGCTTCCAACCTTCTGAGGTCGGTAAAATGAGGACCCAGACTGTTGGGACAATATGCTGACATTGTAAACCACTCAGAAAGTTCTGTAAAGCACTAGGGAGCCGTACATAAGTCCTTTTGCTATTGCCATTGCTAGTGGGGAAGGGAAGTATTACTCCTTGGGATGATTGGTAGCAATGTGCTTAAAAGGGTGTGAGATGAGGACATAGGGGAGGAGGCAGCTTGTATTTAGTCCAGTTGAATATGAGAACAGGGCATTGCTTTCTTTCTTCCAGCATTTGAATTCAGTTAAAAATTAGTCTCTGGATAAAGAAGAGCCAGAGTAGGTAAGGTAGAAGCTGAAGAGTTCTGAAGAGCAGAGGTTGTGCATATAGGACTTTTCCAGTACCTCATGAATGTATTGATTTGGACTGGACTGGTAATGTATTTCCAGCAGGACAACTATCCATCCCTTTACATGTAATCTTGAGTTACATGAGTGACTGGATATATCATCCTTTATTTTTAGAGGTTAGCACATTCTGCCAATGATAGCAAAATTACAGCTTCAAATGTAGCCTTTTCCCTCTACCTGAGGGAAAAGCTGCTTCTAATTCTTCAGTTCCTTCTTTGTTAACATTCTCATGCATTTAAAGATGGGACACAGTGAAGCTTTGAACCAAATACCGTTTCAGAAAAGGAGAGCCATTGTTTTTTTCTTTGCATTTTGAAATGCATTTCAATTTTTAAATGTATTGAATTAATTTAAATTATAGGAACAATTCAAGGTGAATCAATTATCAATTAAGGTGAAAGTCAGTACTTTTCCACTCTGGGAAATTTAAAAACTAGTTAGCATATCCACGGAGGGGTTGATCGCATTTTGTCTAGCTTTTACTCTATTCCCTTTTTGTCTACTACCTTTTCTTAAGTCCCTTATCTTCAGATATGTCAAAATTAGGCCAAGCAGACTGAGAACTCTGGGAATTGAAGCTTATACAGTAGAAGTTGGGGAAGTTTCAGTTCCAAAAGCAGTTAATTATACAGTTCCATTCCCTCCCCCAATTGCTGTCATATAAATAACTTGAATAGCATTGGAAACAGAGGATTAATGTACTGGCAATTTGAAATGCTCTGGTATTTCCCTTTGTTATGAAAGGTTGATAGCCTTCTAATTATTAATCTGTTATCTTGTCTTCCCTGCCAGCTTTGTTAAATGAATCCCTTGCCTTCACTGACAGAGTTGCTGAGGCAGAGACAGTAGATTTCCAGATGCATGAGATGCCATCATAGAAAATAAAATTATAATTCCAGTTATTAATCTATATATTTCTTGCACATTAAGGGCATGAACCAGCATATTTATGTTTTAGGGAGTAAAGTACAGGAGTTGATTTTGTAATTTTAAGGATTCTAGACTTTAAAGAGTTTTATTTTAGCTGGATTGTGCCAATGTTTTGAGATAGAGTAATTGTAAGTAGAGAAATCTTTGGTGCTCAGCCTATCTTATGGTCCAACTTTCACTGCCATACATTGCAACTGGGAAGACCATAGCCTTGACTATACGCACTTTTGTTGGGAGGGTGATGTCTCTGCTTTTTAGTGTGCTGTCTAGATTTGCCATGGCTTTCCTCCCCAGGAGCAAGCATCTTTTAATTTCTTGGCTACAGTCCCCATCTACAGTGATCTTGGAGCCCAGGAAAATAAAATCTGTCACTACCTCCATTTCTTCCCCATCTATTTGCCAGGAATTGAGAGGTCCGGATGCCATGATCTTGGTTTTCTTAATGTTAAGTTTCAACCCAAGTTTTGCACTCTCCTTTTTCACCCGCAACAAGAGGCTCTTTATTTCTTCTTCACTTTCTGCCATTAGAGTGGTATCATCTGCATATCTTAGGTTGTTGATATCTCTCACAGCAATCTTAATTCTAACTTTTGATTCATCTAGCCCTGTCTTTCTCATGATGTGCTCTGCATATAAGTTAAATAGGAAGGGTGACAGTATACAGCCTTGCCGGACTCCTTTCCCAATTTTGAACCAATCAATGGTTCCGTGTCCAGTTCTCACTGTTGCTTCTTGACCCACATATAGGTTTCTCAAGAGACAAATAAGATGGTCTGGTACTCCCATCTCTTTAAAAACTTGCCACAGTTTGTTGTGATCCACACAATCAAAGGCTTTAGCATAGTCAATGAAGCAGAAGTACATGTTTTTCTGGAACTCTCTAGCTTTCTCCATGATCCAGCGTATGTTGGCAATTTGATCTCTAGTTCCTCTGCCTCTTCAAAATCCTGCCTGAACTTCTGGTAGTTCTCGATCCACATACTGCTGGAGTCTAGCTTGTAGGATTTTAAGCATAACTTTACTAGCATGAGAGATGAGTGCAATGGTGTGATAGTTTGAACATTCTTTGGCACTGCCTTTCTTTGGAATTGGAATGTAAACTGATCTTTTCCAATTCTGTGGCCATTGTTGAGTTTTCCAAATTTGTTTGCAAATTGAGTGTAGCACTTTTACTGCATCGTCTTTTAAGATTTTGAATAGCTCAGCTGGAATACTGTCAACTCCCCTAGCTTTGTTGTTGCTCAGCTTTTCTAAGGCCCACTTCACTTCACATTCTAGGATGTCTGGCTCGAGGTCAGTGACCACCTCATTGTGGTTATCAGGAACATTAAGGTTGTTCTTGTATAGTTCTTCTGTATAATTTTGCCACCTCTTCTTAAACTCTTCTGCCTCTGTTAGGTCCCTGCCATTTTGATCCTTTATCATGCCCATTTTTGCATGAAACATTCCCTTCATCTCTCCAATTTTCTTGAAGAGTTCTCTAGTCCTCCCTATTCTATTGTTTTCTTCTATTTCTTTGCACTGTTCATTTAAGAAGGCATTCTTATCTCTTCTAGCTATTCTCTGGAATTCTGCATTCAATTTTGCGTATCTTTCTTTTTCTCCCTTGCCTTTCGTTTCCCTCCTTTCCTCAGCTATTTGCAAAGCTTCCTCAGACAGCCATTTTGCTTTCTTGCATTTCTTTTTCTTTGGGATGGTTTTAGTTGCTACCTGTTGTACAATGTTGCGAACCTCTGTCCATAGTTCTTCAGGCACTCTGTCTATCAGATCTAATTCCTTAAATCTATTTGTCACCTCTACTCTATATTCAACAGGGATATGATTTAATTCATACCTGAGTGGCCTAGTGCTTTTCCCTATTTCTTCAGTTTAAGCCTAAACTTTGCAATGAGAAGCTCATGGTCTGAGCCACAGTCAGCTCCTGGTCTTGTTTTTACTGACTGTATAGAGCTTCTCCATCTTTGGCTGCACAGCACATAGTCAATCTGATTTCTGTGTTGACCGTCTGGTGATGTCCATGTGTAGAGCCGTCTCTTGGGTTGTTGGAAAAGAGTGTTTGCTATGACCATTGTATTCTCTTGACAAAATTCTATCAGCCTGTGCTCTGCTTCATTTTGTACTCCAAGGCCAAACTTGCCTGTTATTCCGCTTATCTTTTGGCTTCCTACTTTAGCATTCCAATTCCCCATGATGATAAGGACATCATTTTTTGGTTTTAGTTCTATAAGGTGCTGTAGGGCTTCATAGAACTGATCAGTTTCATCCTCTTCATCACCGGTGGTTGGGGCATAGACTTGGACTACTGTGATATTGAATGGTTTGCCTTGGATTCGAACTGAGATCATTCTGTCATCTGGGGGATTGTATCCCAGTATTGCTTTTCCTACTTTTTTATTGACTATGAAGGCTACTCCATTTCTTCTGAGGGATTTTGCCTGCAGTAGTATACCTGATGGTCATCTGAATTAAATTCACCCATTCCTGTCCATTTTAGTTCGCTGATTCCTAAGATGTCGATGTTCAGTCTTGTCATTTCTTGTTTGACCACGTCTAGCTTTCCTTGATTCATGGCTCTTACATTCCAGGTTCCTATGGAGAAAAAAATCTTTACAGCATGGGACCTTCCTTTCACCACCAGATACATCCACAGCTGAGCGTCCTTTCGGCTTTGGCCCAGTCGCTTCATTCTTTCTGGTGCTACTAGTATTAGCCCTGTGCTCTTCCCCAGTAGCATATTGGACACCTTCTGACCTGAGGGGCTCATCCTCCAGTGTCATATCGTTTTGCCTTTTGGTACTGTCCATAGGATTTTCATGGCAAAGATACTGGAGTAGGTTGCCATTTCCTTCTCCAGTGGATCACGTTTTGTCAGAACTCTCTGCTATTACCTGTCCGTCTTGGGTGGCCCTGCACGGCATAGCTCATAGCTTCATTGAATTATGCAAGCCCCTTCGCCACGACAAGGCAGTAATTCATGAAGGCGTTTTCATGAATAGTCCTGTAAAATTTTCTTCATTTGCTCAGCTAAAATCATTGTAAATAATTTATAATTATTATTCAGTAATGGTATTGGGTGGTATTTTTTTTCTTGAATTTTTTTAGATCAGGGGTGTCAAACTGCCGGCCCATGGGCCAGATGCATCATAGCAAAACTGCGCCCACCCATTGCTGGCAATGGCAAAAAAGTTGCAATACGTTGCAACATGTCACGTGACATTGCAACTTTGACACCCCTGCTTTAGATATTAATACAATATTGGCCTCTATCCAACTGTCCAGTATCTTTCCAATCTGTAAAATAGAGTCACCATGTGTTGTAGAAATTGTAGTTCATCTTCAAAATGATTATAATAAGAGCATCTGGTCCAGGCACTTACCCTATTTTGATCTTTTTCACAAACGTCTTTTGTTGTTATTAAATGTTTCTGGGTTTTTTGTGATCTTTGGTGAATTTTGTTTCTTCAAATATTCATCAGTCTTTGCCAGGGAAATGTTTTCTCATTTGTATAATTTAGATTAATGTTGAAGAAATATTTTTGCATCTTTAAATTATAACTATTATGGTATTCCCATCTTGCATTTTTAATATTTTTTTTCCTAATCTTTTTTTCTCAATTTATATGCCAATCATGTTGCTGGTTTATTTGCAATTATTTTTCTTTTGCATAATTCATTTTTACCTCTATTTCACTTCTCCTTCCTGTTAACAAGGGCAACTGGTGTAAACATTTAATTTGTTAATATCAAAGAGCAAAAGGAATTCATAGACAAAATAGTTTTAAGATTGAGAAAAACTGAAATAATTGGATATCGTTATGACTAATATGAGTGCTATGTTATACCATAATATTTATGTTAAGACATGGAATAAAATTAAGAAGGAATGTTAAGGTGGAAAAAAAATGCAATAGTCTTTGTTGGGGAACATTTCTTTGATAAAAGTGAACATTATGCCTTCAATGACATTTTGGTTTCAAATGACATTATTTTTGATAACTGATATACCATTTAAACAAAGGCAGAAAAATATATCTAACTTTGTAGGGCAAGGGAAAAAAACAAGGAGTTAAATATAAAATAATTCAAGATGTAAAATAATGCTGAGAATTGGGACTGCCTGATTTGAAATTTCACTTTGCAGTCTGCTGCTTAGTCTGGATGAAAGAGTGGGTTCTACCAAGGAGAAAGACAATCTTAAAATTAGAAGGGCAAAATCTGAAGTTCAATCAGTGGTTCAAACAGTGGTTTTCAAATATACATCTAAGAGCAAAATTTAAAGTAGATAACAGAACATTTTTGAATTTAGCACTAGAAGACAGAGTATGAAGTTGGACTATGTACAAATGTTGAACATGTGATTACTAAAATGTATAAACTTGTATTGAAATTTGAAACTGAAGAAGAATAAGTGAAGACTATGGGCTAAGCACTTTTGACATAACATATTGAAGGAACAGTGGGAACAGTGTTTAAAATGATTGAAATTTACATAGCTTAGAATTTTTATAAAACCATTTGTGTACGATTCTGTAAAAATTATCTAGCATATATAAAAATATTTCAAATTTATGTTGGAAATGGAGACAACATGAAGAGTCCTTTCATCATGCCCAGTGGACTTATAAAAAAGCCAAAACTTTTAGGGTTCAAATACATATAATGATAAAAAGAATTTTAAAAATCAACACTTGGAATACTGCATCCAGTTTTGGTCACCACGATGTAAAAAAGATGTTGAGACTCTAGAAAGGGTACAGAGAAAGGCAACAAAGATGATTGGGGGACTGGAGATAGCAGTGTTCCAATATCTTGGGGGTTGCCACAAAGAAGAGGGAGTCAAGCTATTCGCCAAAGCACCTGAAAGCAGGACAAGAAGCAACGGATGGAAACTAGTCAAAGAGAGAAGCAACCTAGAACTAAGGAGAAACTTCCTGACAGTTAGAACAACTAACCAGTGGAACAACCTGCCTCCAGAAGTGGTGAATGCTCCAACACTGGAAGTTTTTAAGAGGAGACTGGACAGCCATTTGCCTGAAATGGTATAGGGTTTCCTGCCTGAGCAGGGGTTTGGACTAGATGACCTCCAAGGTCCCTTCCAACAACAACAACATCATCATCATCGTCGTCATCATCATCATTATTATTATTATTATTATTATTATTATTATTATTATTATTATTATTATTATTATTATTATTGAAGAGAAGGACGAGGGGGGACACGATAGCAGTATTCCAATATCTCGGGCTGCCACAAAGAAGAGGGAATCAAGCTATTTTCCAGAGCACCTGAAAGCAGGACAAGAAGCAACGGATGGAAGCTGATCAAGGAGAGAAGCAACCTAGAGCTAAGGAGAAATTTCCTGACAGTTAGAACAATTAACCAGTGGAACAACCTGCCTCCAGAAGTGGTGAATGCTCCAACACTGGAAGTTTTTAAGAAGAGACTGGACAGCCATTTGTCCGAAATGGTATAGGGTTTCCTGCCTGAGCAGGGGGTTGGACTAGATGACCTCCAAGGTCCCTTCCAATTATTATTATTATTATTATTATTATTATTATTATTATTATTATTATTATTATTATTATTACATTAAACTGAAATAAAAACTTTTCTTGCTGGAGTTAATAGACAGTCAATTAGAAAAGATTCAAGGATGCGCAAAAATGGAAAGAATCTGAAATTCCCACATTGGCAGATTGATTAGTGAAAGAACTAGCAGTGACAGAACTAGTAGAGATGGTAAAATCAACTTGTTTAATTACAGGAGGATCAATGGGTACATTTATTAATGACTTGAAACCCCTTATGAACATTTTTCTGAAAAAAAATATGAACTTGTGATTTATGGATTTGAATATTGGAAAGGTTACTTAAAGAAGGAAAGAAGGAAATTATGGTGTATTTTTAGAGAGTGGGGATAAAATATAAATGTATCTATAACTGCTGTCAAGAAGACTGGAAGCCACTTTAGAATCTTCCTTTTCCTTGATTTCTTTTTCACGTTTCAGTCCTTACTATTCTTTAATTTAAAATTTGTCCTGTTTTTAATTCTGTTGAAAAACCTCTTCAATAAATATTATTTAAAAATAAAACAATGAAATATTTCTAGATTTACACAGGGTAGAAAAAGTGTTTTAGGGAAAGCAGTTTTATCAGCTGAAAGCCTTTTTAATCTTCAATATTTTTTGAGGCATGTAGGTAGATAGAATAAGGCTAAAAACTAGTCTACACTCAGTCTGCAATCAGCAGGTCATTGGCTCCTTTCTCTTTTGCCACTATTGTTAGTGTTTAATTAAGTGTTTGTGTTTAACTTTTGGTTTGTGTGAATACCTGAAGCAATTAATTCAACCTTTTTATGTGTAGCTGCTGACTTTAGCCTGGCTTATGGATTAGCAAACAATAATAAATGTATTTATTTAAAATATTTTGGGGGTTGCTTTTGGGAAGGGAGGAATCCTCCAATTATTATTTGATAGGATTGGTAACTCTCAGTACCAACAGCGAATACAAAATAAATAAATCTCATTGATGTTGATAAAGTAAACAATCTACCTAAAAAAAAAGTCCTAAAATCAAAGCCATCAATAATCCCTTAAGAAATAATGCGTAAGAAAGGAAAATAAACCTTTCTTCTACGGTTTTTGTTTGCTGTTGGGTCATAGAATGAATGTTAGTTTATAACAAATTCCAGTGTAATGAGGCCACTGCAGCAAAGGCCATTCCCCCCCCATTAATTTAATTTAATTTAATTTAATTTAATTTATTAATATTTCTATACCGCCCTTCTCCCGAAGGACTCAGGGCGGTGTACAGGGCAAGAATAAAACACAGAATTACAAAAGTTAAAAAGTAATTAAATACATGCCCATTAAAAATACAGTTAATACATAATAAAAAACCCAATAAAAATTATAATAAAAAAATACTCTCCAAAGAGCTTTTGTTTGAGATTTCCCACCCTCAAAATTTTCCACCCCACGGAATATAAAGGCAAACGGAGAGCAGTCTGAGACACCAAAATAGTGTTTTTTGATTAAACGCAAAAGGACATCAGAAACCATTCCTGAAAAATTGTTGTGTAAAATATCTCAGAGCTGAAATACCCACATAGAATAACTTTTCCTGTAACTATCTTGGCATAATAATTGTTTGTGATAGTAGAGTTTGGGGGAAGTTCAGTTCCATTCCCAGATAATAATTACAGCATTTAGAAAGGCAATTGCTATCTTCTTACTCCAATGTTATTTTCTTGTTTTCCATTTGTAATTTTTTGAGAATGTCTTTTTATGCATTATCTAACTGGTCAGTGTCTGTTGGTTAATATAGAATAATTAAAGCCATGACTGCACAGCAGGAATTTAATTTGGCTTGTGGTTCTTGATGGTACGAGGGAATGATGGTATCCATCCATCTCATTATTACTTCCTAGTTAACTATCTGGCTTTGTGTTTTTTTTAATAAACTTTTATTGAAAGTTTTACAAACAACATGAAAACTAAGGCAAACAAAAAGTAAAAGCAGAAATGAGAGAAAAGAAAAAGAATGAAAAAGACAAAAGGGCAGAAATGCAGGAACAAAAAGAAAATGAAAGAAGAAGCTCCCAATTTCCTTTGCAGCAAATTTATGTACGGTTACAAAGTTATCTCTTATTCTATGGTTATAAAAGAAAGTTCACTCCTTTCTATTGTCCAGCTTTTTTCCTCTAATCATCGAAACTAAAAATCGTAAGTACATTTTCCCCATTTTATGCAAAAAACCTATTAAGAGGTTTCTGGTTAATCATAAATATAGATATTTTTTATCTATGCAAAGAAATTAATTTAGTACCTCTGGCAGTTCCATTATCTTTGCCAATCTAGTTAGCTCTCTGTTGAACAAGAAAGATGGTTTATATTAACTCAGTTATCTATTGAAATGTCTACTTTCCATGCAAGGTTTTGATTACATTGTCAATATTTTGTATTATTTTCTATTCTGTATTCCTCCCCCCACCCTCTTATTTCTGTTTTTTTTTAAAATCCTGGTCTGATTCAGTGTTTTGTAATTGGGTCATGCTGCTTTTTTGCTATGTCCCTTTATTTTCCATGAAATACTATGGTGTATGTAGTATACAGCTTTGATGATGTAACATAATTCCCTGAGATAAGGTGGTAGTTTTACTGGGTAATATTTAATAGAAAAGGGATGCAGTGGCTCAGTGGGTTAGAACGCTGAGCTTGTCGATCAGAAGGTTGGCAGTTTGGCGGGTCGAATCCCAAGTGCCGCGTAACAGAGTGAGCGCCTGTTACTCGTCCCAGCTTCTGCGAACCTAGCAGTTCAAAAGCACATAAAAATGCAAGTAGAAAAATAGGGACCACTACGGTGGGGAGGTAACAGCGTTCCGTGCACCTTTGGCGTCTAGTCATGCCAGCCACATGACCACGGAGACGTCCTCGGACAAGCGCTGGCTCTTTGGCTTTGAAACGGAGATGAGCACCGGCCCCTAGAGTCGGAAACGACTAGCATGCATGTGCGGGGGAACCTTTACCTATTTAATAGAAAATCAACGCTACATATACATATATATATTCATATATATGAATTTCTGAAATTCTGAATTAACATCATATCAACTATATTATAATTACCTTTGATGATTTTCATATTAAAAATGGATTTGTGCAAGTATGAATACAATTTTGTGTAGCCATTTCTTATATACAGTAAAGTACAATTACTTTTTCTAATTGAAAATGACTGCTTAGTTTTACATTTTTGTGTTCATGTTGGAGTATGTATATATGTATGTACCCTTAACATTTATATCTAAATATACAGAGAATTATTGGGACATTTTAACCTTTGTTGTCCTTTCTCTCATTTTGTTTCCTATATTTTCTTGCTTTCTTTTCCTGCATGTAATTACCGTATATACTTGAGTATAAGCCGACTCGAATATAAGCCGAGACCCCTAATTTTACCCCCCAAAATTGGAAAAAGTTAGTGACTTGAGTATAAGCCGAGGCTGGGAAATGCAGCAGCTCACCTTATGCTCCTCTCCAGAGATCTTCCCTCAGCAGCGGCCGGCAAAGTAGCTCGCACGCGAAACAAGCCTGGCAGAGGAGCCGGAGCAGCGAGCAGAGGCGCCCGGCCCAGATCCTGCAAGGCCCGGCCGAGACGCGCCCCCAGCAGCGGAGCTGCTCCGGCTCCTCTGCCGGGCTTGTTTTGCATGTGAGCTACTTTGCCTGATGCTGAGAAGACGCGCTTGGGCACTCGGGTTGGTGTCAGTCTCCGCAGGCCCTTCTCGTTTCCAGGAACGTCAAGCGTGCTTGGCTCCCCACCCCCACAGCAGGGCAGGGCAGGGCAGAGACTTGCTCGCCCTTCTGACGGCCCTGAAGAGAAACGAAGGGCTTGCAAACTCCCCGCGAGAAGCTGGGCGAAGCACGCGGCTGGGCGTGTGTGTGCCTGCACGCGTATTTACGAAAGAAACGCTCCGAGAGTTCTTCTTTCTCCGCCCCCTTGGGGGGAACTCTAGCGATTGCTGTAGCCGCGCTTCTCTTCTCGGCTCCGAAAATAGGGATTTCTACTCTCTCTCTCTCCCCTCCCCACCCCGCATTCTCCTGCCTCTTCGATTGCGACAATAAAAGGGCGAAGGGTGCGCTGGTTTCTTCCTCCTTCCTCCCCCCCTCCCCTCCCCTCCCCGATTGTCAGGTGTGGCTTCGATTTTAGTTTTTGCCTATGGTGCTAGGGAGTTGCCAGTGGTGGGATCGTTTTTGGAGTTGCGTGCTTGGCCCAGAGGTGCAAACAAAATGTTTGGAAAAAGGGGGGTGAGGTGGGGTGGAGGAAGCAGTTTGCAAAGCAGCCGAAATGGGGGTATATAGAGGATGGGAGGTTCCCACCGAGAGAGCCAGCAGAGTTGTTGTCGAAGTGCCTCACACGCCTTTCCAACCACCAGAGAAGGGAGGAATAAGAAAGAAACACACACACACACACACACACACACACACCAGGAAATCGAGGAAGCTTGCGTAAGATCTGAAGGAGACACGATCGTGGGAAAGGCACCGAGCGTGCCGTGGAAAAAAAAGAAAGGGTGGACTTGGGCTCGGCTGGTTTCGCAACGGGAAATGGGAAATCCCCGCAAAAGATGCCGGGGTCGACAGCATTTTTTCTACCCGGAACAAGCAAACGCTGCCCCAAAACTGGGGCGTTTCAAGCCATGGCTCCTCCGGCAACAGTCGCTTAAGCTGCAGTTCATCCGGTTCCCCCAGCCTTTCCAAATATTCCAGGCTGGAGCATTCACTCCCTCCGCAGTTCCTCCAGCCATTACGAGCCGTTTCTGGTTAAGTTCAAACAAATACAAGCAGATTCAAGCCGTGGCTCTTTCCGCCCCGAAAATCAGCTGATCGGGCGTTTCAAGCCGCGGCGTTTCAAAACGGCCACAATCTCCCGGCAAGACCTCCTCTGCAGTTCCTCCAGCCATTACAAAGCAACTCTGGTCAAATTCAGGCCGTTTCGGTCTAATTCAGGCAGATGCAAACAGATTCAAGCCGCGGCTCTTCCACCCGAAAATCAGCTGATCGGGCATTTCAAGATGCGGCATTTCAAAACGGCTACAATCTCCCGGCCAGACCTCCAGCTGCCTCTCGCCGATATGGAGGGCACCAACGCCCCCAAAAACAGGGACGACAAAGCAGTCTAGTCATCCAGCCCTAACGTGAAGGCATTATGCACTCCAAGGGCGCCCCCAAGACCACCAAACCACACCAAACTCACGGAGCTCACGGAGCTCAGCTCGACATGTCTGCCATCTTAGTTGAGCCTGTTAACAGACTTCATCAGTTCCAAAATCAAGATCACACCGGCAAGCTTTGTCAGTTGTCACTCGCGGCAGTACAAATACACTAGTACGGAAAGCTGGCATTCACTTTCGGGGGGAGGAAAAAAAAAACACAACAACACCGCACGCTTTAAAAGATTGGAGTTTTGCAGCCTTTTTTCTCGGGCCTGTCCGCCACCTTTAACTTAAGGCTGCGCTCTCGATTTCCTGGTGTGTGTGTGTGTGTGTGTGTGTGTGTCAGACCCACGGGAATGGCTGGTAGGGAAGCGGCATTCCGGCATTCCCCCCCTTCCTGTGTGTTGAGCCCACGGGGCTTGACACACAG
Organism: Vipera ursinii; assembly: GCF_947247035.1. NCBI lineage: Eukaryota > Metazoa > Chordata > Lepidosauria > Squamata > Viperidae > Vipera > Vipera ursinii. Next base: position 94,585,021 of record NC_139512.1, read on the forward strand.
AGAAACGCAAATGCCGGACTGCCGCCACCTTTACTAGCCATTCCTGCGGGTCTGACACACACACACACACACACACACACACACACATACACACACACACACACGCACGAGGGGGAGAAACAACGCTGGACTGCCGCCACCTCTGCCAGCCCTGCAAGCCTCTGCCGCCCCGGCGTTGGTGGTCGAGCTCTTCGGAGCCGGAAGAGAATCTCCCGCAGGAGGAGGTCGCGGCTTTCTCTCTTGCTTCGGACTGCAAGGATTTAAACTCCAGGAACAAATCCCGATGGAAGTTTTTTTTTAAAAAAATACTCCTCCGGGTCGGACAGGGGACCCAGGCTGAGGTCTAGGGGTAGTGGGGGGGGGCTCGCAGACATAGATGGGCTCAAGTGGAAGCCAAGCAGCCCTCCCGAACCTGGGCTTCTGGACGGAGCAGCCGGTGGTGCGTTTCAAAAAGCAGAAAAGTTGGATTTTGAACTTTTCAGCAGCGCATCTGCACCCGCTGCTTTTATGACCGACCTGCCGTTTCCCCCCCCTCCCGGTCCTTTCCCCCGTCCAAGCGGACGCTCCAGGCTCTTTGGGGGGGTGGGCGGGCAGGGGGGGAAAGGAAGCGTGCCGAGGCGCCGCTCACCTGCGATCGGCGAGTGCGCTGGACTCGGCTGCGTGTCCGTCGGAGAGTTCAGATCATTCCGGGCCAGAGCGGCTTGGCGGGCGGGGCCGTTGGGCAGGCGGCGCGGTGCAGCGGGGGAGTCAGGGCAGCTCTGCCATGGAGCAGCTGGGGTGGGTGGGTGGGGGGAGGAGGAGGAGGAGGAGGAGGCAGAGAGGAGCGAGCGGATGAAAGACGGAGCCTCCCGTGGCTACCGCTGCTGAATATTGCAATGAGCCGCCGTCTCCCTATGACCGCCGGCGAGGGGATTTCATCAGAGCACGCAATCGGGGCTCCCCGCCCCTCGGTCCTGCCCAGATGCAGCAGCAGCAGCAAGACCACCCCCCACACACACACACACCTCCGGTCTATCTTACGGCCCGGTGACTTGACCCCAGGTATAGATCGGAAAGAAGGCAACAGACCTGCAGAATCGCGGCGGCGCCCCCGGAGAAGCCTACCCCGAGGCTGCGGCCGATTTTTCCTTCTCCAGGCATTTTTCCTTCTCCAGGAAGTCCACCAGTCATCAAAGGGCCAAGTTTGAAGACCCCTGCATCTACGCGGTATCTAAGAGCCGCCACCACCACCACCCACTAACCTCTCCACGGTGCCCCACCCCTTGGCTCTTCTCATTGCTGGAGCTCCTTCTCAGCGAAGGGGCAGGAAGGTCTGTTGCCTTCTTTCCGATCTATCCCCGGGGTCAAGTCACCGGGCCGTAAGGTAGACCGGAGGTGTGTGTGTGTGTGGGGGGGTGGTCTTGCTGCTGCTGCTGCATCTGGGCAGGACCGAGGGGCGGGGAGCCCCGATTGCGTGCTCTGATGAAATCCCCTCGCCGGCGGTCATAGGGAGACGGCGGCTCATTGCAATATTCAGCAGCGGTAGCCACGGGAGGCTCCGTCTTTCATCCGCTCGCTCCTCTCTGCCTCCTCCTCCTCCTCCTCCTCCTCCCCCCACCCACCCACCCCAGCTGCTCCATGGCAGAGCTGCCCTGACTCCCCCGCTGCACCGCTCCGCCTGCCCAACGGCCCCGCCCGCCAAGCCGCTCTGGCCCGGAATGATCTGAACCCTCCGAGGGACACGCAGCCGAGTCCAGCGCACTCGCCGATCGCAGGTGAGCGGCGCCTCGGCACGCTTCCTTTCCCCCCCTGCCCGCCCACCCCCCCAAAGAGCCTGGAGCGTCCGCTTGGACGGGGGAAAGGACCGGGAGGGGGGGGAAACGGCAGGTCGGTCATAAAAGCAGCGGGTGCAGATGCGCTGCTGAAAAGTTCAAAATCCAACTTTTCTGCTTTTTGAAACGCACCACCGGCTGCTCCGTCCAGAAGCCCAGGTTCGGGAGGGCTGCTTGGCTTCCACTTGAGCCCATCTATGTCTGCGAGCCCCCCCCCACTACCCCTAGACCTCAGCCTGGGTCCCCTGTCCGACCCGGAGGAGTATTTTTTTAAAAAAAAACTTCCATCGGGATTTGTTCCTGGAGTTTAAATCCTTGCAGTCCGAAGCAAGAGAGAAAGCCGCGACCTCCTCCTGCGGGAGATTCTCTTCCGGCTCCGAAGTGCTCGACCACCAACGCCGGGGCGGCAGAGGCTTGCAGGGCTGGCAGAGGTGGCGGCAGTCCAGCGTTGTTTCTCCCCTTCGTGCGTGTGTGTGTGTGTGTGTGTGTGTGTGTGTGTGTGTGTCAGACCCGCAGGAATGGCTAGTAAAGGTGGCGGCAGTCCGGCATTTGCGTTTCTCTGTGTGTCAAGCCCCGTGGGCTCGACACACAGGAAGGGGGGGAATGCCGGAATGCCGCTTCCCTACCAGCCATTCCCGTGGGTCTGACACACACACGCACGCACGAGGGGGAGAAACAACGCTGGACTGCCGCCAGCTCTGCAAGGCTCTGCCGCTCCCTTCTCCCAGCAGCCTGTTCCGAACGAAGGGACAGTTCTTTTTTTTTGTTGACTTGAGTATAAGCCGAAGTGGAGTTTTTCAGCCCAAAAAGTGGGCTGAAAAATTCGGCTTATACTCAAGTATATACGGTATATACATAATTACTGCTGGCAAGATAACACCTACAGCTGCTCTGTGAAGGAACCTAGCCAAGGCTGACAATATTCATATGCAGCATTGATTGCCAAGTCACCAATATATACTTGTCAGCGTTCCTTTCATTTGTTTGGCTTCTGACTCCAGCTTTCTTAATACGTTGGCATATTGAAGCTGATAACAACATTGGGAATTTTATCAAGTGCAGCTTGGTCAAGTCTTTGTAGTTTATGTAACTGATAACAGGGTTGGCAGTCATAGGCCTTTTAGCATGTTAACTGTACTTATATTCACCTGTAATTTATTCTTGCTATCATACATTTTACTTTTCTGTACATTTACCAGTGTCAGTGAAACTCTATTGTTATTATTTATCTCACAAGTTTTCTCTTCTCTGTGAGGAGAATCTTTCTGCAGATACACTTTAAGCCTCTTGTTTCCAGGTGCACGTGTTCTGTTTTAATAGTCGCTTGGTAGGTTTTCATTACAAATGTATTATCTTTCAGGTGCTGAGGAACAACGGATACTTGTTGCTCCCTCTTCAGAACCTTTTACCAACTGGAGAGCTGTATTGTCACCAACATGGCCTTCTAAAGAACTTGAGTCTTCCTCAGTGGGTGACATTTCAATGAGGCAAGCCTTGGAGAATGCTAATTTGCTTCAGATAATAAAAAGTACATTAGCAGGGACTCGGACCAGAACTATGGACCAAACTAGGTTTTTACCAACTCTCTATCAAGGCAGTGGCAACAGTGCATCGCAGGAACCTTCAACTGAATCACCAACGAAGTCTCAGGAAGCTGATGAAATGACTATTGTATCAGGTTTGCCTCAAATTAGTGTGCCCCCTACATTGTCTACATCATCATCAGTGACACATCCAGCTTCTATTTTGTCATCTCAGATAATTCCATGTACATCTTCCATTTCAACTGAAATCACATTAAGATCTGACATACTTCCAAACTTTCCATTATCATCCCCTTTGTCTTTGATAAAGGATACACCTCATGTCATTGTTGTTTCCAAGTCATCTGTGTCATCTACCAAAATGCCCTCATCCATAAGTGTAAAACATTTACTCAGCACGAACACAGCTAAATCTAATTTGAATAAAAAATCAGGTAATTCACTGAGCACAACAAAGTATGTGTTACCCAGAATTGTTGGCAATGAATCTTTGGTTGCTACCTCCTCTGATTACAATTTTGAATTGATTAATAAGCATCCCATAGAGACAGCCAAGATATATATATATCCGAGGGATAGGAAATGGCATTCATTTGCTTTCCGTGTATTAATACCCGGTCAGGATTTTGATGTACTACCTAATCAGAGAGCTGCACTGAGTTTTAGAAAAAATAATTCTTTTTCTGAATTAATCCATAAAGCATCTTCTACCCCACCATTCACAAGTAAACCAACGGATATCACAACGTCTCTGAAAAAAAGCAGCACGTTTGTAACCACATCATACCCAGTTCTTAAAAGAAGGAAAACAATCCCATGGATTTCTGCATCCGTTACTCATACCTCAAGTGCTCTGTCTTCATTATTGGAAACCATTACTGCTGTGTCCTTTATGATAATGTCAAAATCTACAGAAGAGAGAGCATTAACATCTCCTGAAAGTCAAAGACTTTCTCATTTGACTAATATGTCTTCCTCAACAGGGCCAACTCTATTTTTTTCAGAAGCAATAAGAAAAGATAATGCAATAGAGCAAATACCAACATGGGCAACTGTTCCTGCCTCCTATTCAACACATGACGTTTCTTCCTTAATTATGACGACAAATTGGCCAGCTTACATAGCCTCTCATTCTACTGTTTCAACATCAAATCCTAACATTGTTTCAGAGACTAACTTAACAAATTCTCATGTCACAAAATCAACCTGGGTTTTTAAAAAAGATAGAAATTATGAAGCTACTACATGGTTTCCTAATTTTTCTGTGGAGAAATTATTGCAACAACAGTCTTTCACAAAGGATTCTACAGTGTTCCCAGTTCTTGGTGCAAATAATATCCCTCCCTACTGGTTTTTGGAGACACCGTCCAGACGATTTGCTGTAACAATTTCTCCCAGCAAACAAACACCTTCACAAAAAATGCTTCATAATGTTTTTTCACAAGAAAGAACAACCTTTACCGCTTTTCCAGTTTCTTTGCCAACTTCTTTTAGAGACCTTTTGAAATCTCACTCTACTGCCACATCTGTACTTCCACTTAATGATTCTATGAAGCTAAAGCCAATAGAATCTAAGAAACAAAACCCAAATCTTGGTTTAACAAAAAAAGAGAAAAATTCAATAGTATTCACAACTTTAGGCTCACATTCAAAACATTTATCACAGCCACTTTTAAATAATTCTGCTGATGAGCATTCACCTATGGCTGACACAGCTTACAAAACTGCTATGATAACTTCAGACACATATGATTTGGGCTCAGTTATTTCATCAGACGAACATTTGAGAACCCCAGCAACAGTTTCCATGGGCCTTAATGATGCCACTTCAGAAAGCAACTTAGATATGTTAAATAAAGCTTTAGTTCCTCACTGGGACAATAGAGATTGGCAGTCCACTACTGATGGAAAGAAGACAGCCCAGATATTTTTAACCACAAAAGATATTGTAAGTCACACAGCTTTAGAAAGAGCACATTCAAAGATTCCTGTCTTGAAACAATCAACGAGTTATGTAAAGAACAAACCTTCCAGTTCTTCAGTAGCATCCATTAATATAACTGCAACATCTGCTCGGCAAGTTTCAGTTTTACCTTTCACTAAAATGAAGTCTAAGGGTTTCTCAGAATTTAACATATTGTTATCTTCCATAGAAACATCATATTCACCCTTTTTTCAAAACCCAAGTACTTTGTCACAGATCACAGAAATGCCGTTATTACGATTAGAACGAAACATAGATACATCTCAAAGTTTTCTGGAAAATTTCACAGTTGGGAATACTAATTTCACTTCTGATTATCGAAAACAGTCCTATTCTCCATCTAAAGATTTCACAGCTACTAACACTGAAACATCTAATCTGGATGCATTTTCTACAACTTTGTCAACACATTTTCATTCGTGGCTGTTTGTTTCTACTGACAAATTGCACAGGACACCCAAACCTCAGACAACTAACTCTGAAAAGCTGTTTGCCTCAACGAACATGTTTTATACCTCACTTCCACTTTCATTGGCTTCTCAGTTCATTGCTAAATTAACTGTTCCAGTAAATAATAAAAATGGTACAATTAGTAATAAAAAAGTTCCTACTAAATCAGTTGTAAGCTCAGTGCCAACGTTAAATGTCACTGAAGAATACTTGATCGTAAGAAAATCAACAGATTTTGCAAATAACTTTAACTCAGAAACACATAATCAATTGAGCAAACCATCTACAGCATTAACTACTAGAATGTTGCACACGAATAATAAAAATAATACCCAAGGTACAGTTAAAATACCTAATGAAATCACTACAATCACTCCATTGCAAACACATACCACTTTTGCAGCTGTCATAACTTCTATCCATGCATCACAAACGCAGCTAACTTCTTTGTTGCCAACAACCAACTTTACTCATTCTGTCATTACAGTGTTACCGTCTGTGTCTCCTGGTGTATTATCATCTCTGACAACTTCAGAAGCAACACCAGTTACAGCAAAATCAGCTCCAACATCACCAATGCTGACTTCATCCTTGTTCTCACTGAGCACTGACAATTCACCATCTGTGATGGCATTAAGCACGTTAAAATCAACATTAGCAAAAAATAACACTGTCACAAAAATGGCACCAACTTTAAGCCCAATAGTAATACATGCAAATTTTCCAGTTGTCTCAAGGGATGATTCTGTATTACCTGAATATATCACTAGTTCATCCCCAATTCAGAAATATGGTAGAGTTTCAGTCCCCACAACACTTGCACCAAGACAAACTGAAACTTTATTTGACACCAAGAAATCCACAAGCCCAGACATCACTAAAACACCAACTGCATACCCATTAACAATGACAGCAGCTTTGACATCTATTACAGCATCAGCGAAGACAGCTAGACTTCTCCCTACATCTGCTGAAAATGCCGCTGTTGCTGCTACTGCATCAGTGTCAACTGCAGCTTTTGTTAATGTGACAACAGTTCTCCCTCTGGAATGCCAGCTGTCCAGAAACCTGCTGGTTAAGACAGGTATGAATATGCGTACATTTGGATGCTAGATATTGTTTTTGATTATGAAAGTGTAATAATTAATTTCAGGGGCATTTTAATTAGCATAGTAAAGTGAAAAGGCTAACTAGGTGGATGGATGGTATTTTTTTTTAAAAAAATTTTACACAGCACAGCTCAAAGTTCTTATAGCACAGTTCTAAAACTAGTGCTGCTTCCATTAATGCTGAAAAGCCTGCTTAATCTCAAGGCTAAGAGAATCTTGGTATATTACATGGATGGACCACCATTTGATGGTTAAGGGTCACACTTTGAGGCCAAGAACCTCCGGTAGGGTAAGTCCATATTATGCACATAGGAAGGGCTAGGTTGGGGAGATCTTTTTCTAATTCTGATATCCTTGTTATAAAGATTCCCCTTACAATGTTCTTTACTTTCTCACCTCAAAATAGTGGGAAACTCTTTTTGCAGTTTTGCACTGCACGTGATGCTTCTTCATGTTTCCCAATTGTATCAGATAGAAAGGGAACTGCCCAGCAAAGATTTTTATAAACATACATGGGATAATGTGCTGGTTTGTTCATCAGGCTTAAGACCTTGACAGCTGATGTAACAGCCTCATTCCAGCCACCAACTTTCTTTTAGCTGACATATTTGGAATCATACTGATAAGGATTCAAAGACACAGGTCTTTAATAAGTTAGTTTATTGCAAGAATCATAGAAGCAGTTAAGAATAGGTCCCAGCAATTAAAGACACAGTTCTTTAATAAGTTAGTTTATTACAAGAATCATAGAAGCAGTTAAGAATAGGTCCCAGCAATTGCCAAGCATAAAATATAAACCCTATTGTTAATAAATTCAGTATTTGATCTTTCTGGCTCTTCCCCACCCAGGTAGTGCTGGTGGCTTGAGACCACCTCCCTCAAGGAGCAGTTTTCATCTGTCCTCTTTTAAGTTTAGTCTGTTTAGTTCTGATCTTGCCAGAAGTCTTATACTTTCCTAATGTATAAGATTATTAGGAAGATCCTAATTTGAACTGTGTGAGAAGCATGCCTTCCCATGATTATGGGTAGGATTTGGGAATTGGGAACATTGTGTTTCTAGATGGGAAATTGTGTCTTTGATTCTAGGCTTCTGTTTGAACATACTATTACCTCTGTTCCTGTGGATAATCTATGCCTGGAGATAAAGGATGGGACCAGCTAGGGAACATTGATTTCCTGAACCTCCGGATTCCACAAATGGCATTTTCTAAGGTGCTGGCAATATCAAGATCTGCTTAATTCCACTGTATTGTCCTCTTCTTCCTCCAAGGCAGTCTTTCTCAAGCTGGCTCCTGTATTTACGAGAGTTGCAGTTACACTTTGGAGACTTCCAGGATAGGAGAGGTTGTTCTGAGGTCACACAACCAGATATTACTATTCATGAGAGCATTTGATGTACATGGATGCAGAACATTTACAAAATTGGGACCACGTATAAAAGCTAATTTTATTAAAAAGCCAAAAGAAGGAGAGAAGACTTTGTCATCAAGAAACAAATTAGGAAAACTTTAGGAGAAGCTGCAGATTCTTTTAGGCCAGAAATATTTCTCTAAGAAATGTATATCAATAAGGATTTCTAATTATTTAATTATGATTACGGTGACATTATGCTTTTTGTTGGTTTAAAAGATTAACAGTTAATGGTCTTTGGCTGTAAATAATAATCTTTACCTGAGTTCAAGTTTTCAGTACTGAATGTAAATTCCCTTGCAGAATTCAGTTTGTTTATAAATTATATGGCCAGGCATTATGATTTGGATAAAAAATAATAGAGAAAATGAACAAAGGATACTTTTAAATAAATATGCATCTTTACATTCTAGTATTGTTTCTGAATACAAGAAGACTGCTGCTGAGTGGCTCCTTAAAACAAAATGTCACTAAAGGTCTCACCCTGGCATTGCGTCAAGCTTTCAATCAAAATGTCAATGCACAAGTAAGCAAGTTTGGTGTCTGTTTTATAATCGGATTAAGAACACAAGCTAAGGGTTTTTAAAACATATTTGTGAAAATGTATAGAATTGATACAATTGTTGTGCATTACAAATAGGAAAACAAACTATTTTTATTTATCAGTTTCTTTTAGAATATATTTCCTTGATTTTAGGCAGAGCAGGGCAGCAGCTTTTATTGTTAAGATTGAAAAATCTGGGCAGTTTGCATTGAAAAATCTCTGGTTGAAAATGCAGTGTCCGGAATGGAATGTGCAATTCATTCTAGTGGAATGGGACTTCTATTATTTTAGATATTTTTTTTGTTAACAATTAACCAGTGGAATGGCTTGCCTTCAGAAGCTGTGATTGCTCCATCACTGGAGGCTTTTAAGAAGAGATTGGACAGTCAATTGTCTGAAATGGTATAGAGTCTCCTGCTTGAATAGGGGGTAGGACTAGAAGACCTAGGTCCATTCTAACTTGGTTATTATGTTACTGTCAACACTGCTAACATCGGATGTTCTCCCTTTGACAAAAGATGAAGAAGCAGCTATTTCATATTTAAAACTTGTGTGTTACTTTTAGAGCTAGAATCAGTTGATGGTGGGGGAGGAGGAAGAATGTCTCTAGGTTGTTTTGAAATAAGAGAAGATAAGAATTTGGCGGGTTGTCTAACAGAAGGGAAAACTGACCCTTCAAACTAATTGAAGAATGCGACAGCAATGAAAGGAGGAGAATTGTGCTTAATACTATTGTGCTAAGGCAGACATGTCAAACACAAGGCCCGGGGGCCAGATCTGGCCCACGAAGTGGTTTCATGTGGCCCGCGAAGCCATCCCGGAAACAGTGAGGGAACGGCCCCCACTGCCTTGGCCCTGGCCCAGAGACCCTCCTTCTGCCAGAGACCCTCAGATCTGTCCCACTCCTGCCCAGGCCCCCATAGGCACCCTTGATGCGAATGTAGAGTAGGCCATATGCACTCTAGCCACGCCCACCCAGTAGGCCACGCCCACCCTGACCATACCCACCCGGCCCCTGAGGGCAACTGCAACGCTGATGCGGCCCTCAATGAAATTGAGTTTGACACCCCTGTGCTAAGGGGAGGGGAATTCAGATTCCAGCTTCCAGCAAGCATTGCCAATGTCATAGGGGTCTAATAAAAGACTTTTAAGGTAAAAAAAATGCCTCAGAGTCCTTTGAAGAGCTTATCCCTCGGAAACGTGACAGTTACTCAGTTAAGATCAGTTAACTTGTAGGAGAAGCAATACCTCAATCTGAAAAAGGGAAACAGCATACAAAATTTACTTTCAGAATATTTAAGGAGGTGCAATAAGAGAGCTATTACTGTTGTTAAGCTATTCTCTGGTTTGCACAATATTTTGGTTTCTACAACTTTAGTATCCCTTCTGTTGCTGTTTTTATTTTATTTATTTTATTTTATTATTTCGAAAGAATAATGGTCTGTATAGATTTGTAAAATGCATAGTTAGTATTCCATTCCAATATTCCAGTGTCTTGTAAGGCAAGCTCTTAATACATATTTGCATACAGTATAACATAGAACGAAGAAACTTATCATATGTATTTTGCTATAACAACTTGCATTTTTCCACAACACTGTAACTGGCGTAGAGCTTAGTAATATAGGACTATTGAATACTAAATAGTCAACAAAGAGAATAATCCATTTGAAGTAAGTCAGGTCACCTATGGCCAAGTGCTTTTAACTCTGTGCTCATTCTTCAATGAGTGTTAATCTAACAAAACATTTTTAATTATTCATAATTTTATTGAAAGGGCAATTTTGTCTTGATCATTTCTTTGAGATTAATGTTTTTAGTTCCTTGAACAGAGGAGTCATAAAGTTCTCTGAGTGATCTGAAACAAAACACTTAATTGTGAAGAATATGAAATGCATATTTATCTTTTTTTATTTTTCAGATAGAAATTTTGGAACAATCAAACAATGTGACAATTGGTTACTATGTTACTCAGGACAGACTCGTTTTCATACCTGCTGTGGTTATTGAAATGCTAATTGCTTATGGTGTTACTAATGCCACTTTAGATATTAGGAAACATGTGCCAAATCTTCATTCTGTTGCTGTCTTAGCCTTGCCATGGAACCCACTGCCAGCTTATCATTTTCAGTTGAAAACAGGTAAATTTTCTCAAATGTACACTCTCAGAAGTAATAGGGTTATATCTGTTAGTACAGTTACAAATTTCAGTGTTAGAACAGGAAGTAAAAAGTTCTTTGTACATCCAGGATTCTAAACTTGGCACAAAAGAGATTGTGTTCCAGTAATCAAAATGTATTAGAAGTGGGGGTTCATTCCTTCTCTGTTTAAAGCTTGTTCTTCTATCAAATAGTATTGAGAACAATTGGGTCAATCTGCCCCTTGAAAATTAAGATACTGGCATGTAATTAGATAAAATTAGCTAATTTAATTGTAACAATGAATTAGCTGATAAAATTTGCTTATTTTTTTTAAAACTAATAGGCCTAAAGCAACAAAGCACACTTTTATATGTGTTACAACAACATCTGATTTTTATTACCCCTTTAACTGTATCAGATTATTTTTCCGTTCTTTAAAAAAGTTTTTAACACTCTTCAAAAAGGTTTGCAGAGTGCTTAACAAACACCATTATTAAAAGTGTCTGTTCTACATTTAACCATCTAAAACATGTCACAGAAAGCAAAAGATTTAAAGAGGAAGGAGGAAAAAAAATCCAAACGACAGTACTGCTTGCAGCTATCATAATTAGCTGGACTGGAATCAATTTACTTGAAATAGAAACATAGTATTTCATACTACTAGCATTACTGAGGTAATCCTCAGGTTATGACCACAATTGACACTGGAATTGCTATCGCTAAAAAATGTGTTTATAAAGTCTGACATCACACAACCACATCACATAGCGACAGCAATCCCGTACAATGCTATTGTAACCGCAGGACCTACATTAAGCAGGGAGAGGCAGGCGTCTTAGGTAAGGAGTGTGGGGGTGCTGTGGGGGATGGCTGGCATAGGTCGCACGCAAGTTGTGGGAGGCCCGGCATAGGCTGTGCACAAGTCAGGGGGACCGGTAGAGGCTGTGGGCTGGTGGGGAGTACTGCAGATTGAACAAAAGGTGGGAGCAATTTGTGACCTTCTCTGTTGGCTTCCCCATTGACTTTGCTTGTGGAAAGCCAGCAGCCAATAGTCATTATGTGACACAGCTTCCTGTGATTTAGTAATTGTGAACTGGGCATATGAGTACCTGGACCATGATCATGTGATTGTGGCCAGAACTTTGAGGTAACATCCAGCACTGCCATAATTTCAAACAGTTGCTGAACAAATGGTTGTTAAGCAAGATATACTTGTACTATATATTTAATGCTCTATTTTAATGCCATATTATGAAATCTTGTGCAGTGAATTTTGTTTCATTTATTAGAAGTTAGTTTTGAATTCAGGGGCTGACCTTGCCTGGGCTTGGAGCCTAAGCATAGTTGGGAGAACTATCAGGCCAGATAGGGCAGTAAAAATCATCCCAGGAGAAAGAAATGGCCAACCACTTAAGTACTGTTGCAAGAAGACTACCTAATTGTGTTGATGAAGTCATCAGGAGTAAGTTTGACTTGAAGACACTTTGTTCTTCAAGATACGTGTAGAGTTTCAGATTTTAACAAGGCAGATAGAAAATATACATTCACTAAATGCAATGGCTCTTGTTCATCTAGAATTACAGTTTGTGGATGAATCAGACAACATAAAGTCGTGCAGATTTGTTCAGACAATGGAACAAAGATTGCAGAGGGCATTTCAAGATGCTGAGAGGAAAGTCTTGAATACCACTAGCAAGTTAAATGTTCAGGTAAAACATTTTATCTTTATCAAATTATTACTATGTACAACAGGTGAAGATCAGGTCTTATTTTTAATCCTATTGGAAGGGCAATATAAATATATTTTACTGTTACCATTTATTAAGAGAAAATTCATGATTCATATGATGACTTAGTTGCAATTTATTATTTATTTTATTTTTGTCCATTTATTATCATTATTAATTTATTTAATAGATTTATATCCTGCCCTTTTTTTTGAGCAAGAGCTCAAAGCAGTATCCATAATGCTCTTTCTTCCTGTTTTGGGCTGAGTGTGATTTCATGATTAAAAGGACTAGAATCTAGGTCTCCCTGTTCCTTGTGTAACACCTTGACCACTGCATATATGTTTGGAATCTTACTTCCATGTGTATATAAACATATACAAGGGCACTTATTCGTACAGAATTATATTTTATTTCGGTACATCACTCACACTTTTCCGTTCAATATGCCACTTTCTTTGGAGCCAAAGGAATACTGTTGGCGAATCTCAAGGAATATTGTCTGTCTGCACAGACAAACAGAATTCGAGACTTTAAGCTGGACTTTGTATTAAAAAAAGATTCAGAAATGCAGAAATATAGTTATCCTCTCTACAATTATTTATCTGCTAAGCAATAATTGCATAAATGAATGAATGTTGATGATGGATTGGATGCCTGGTTTTTCTTCTTTTTCTTGTTTTTTTTTGTTTATTTTTCTTATTTATTTTTATTATTTTTAGCCTCCCAGGGTTGTGTTCTGCAAGATGGGTGGCTATATAAATATTTTGAATGTATGAATGAATGAATGCATTAGCTAGCTGTTGTAGTACTCCCATGCACAGTAATTACCAATGACAGAATTCATTTTAAACTGGTCTCCCTATAAAATTACAAAGAGAACATGAGTTCCAAAATCCTGTTCAGTATCTGCAAAACCAATTGAGTTGTGTTATAATGGCCAGTTCACAAAGCAGAGGGCACCAGTCTTTCCACATTTAAAAGCAGTTATGCTGTATGAATAATGTATCTTAACCCTTTATTTGTAGTTATTGAAAGATTACTTAAGAATATAGAGGTAAAACATATTGGCTGCATTTCTCAGATGCTGTAAAACTAAACCAGTTACTTTTATTTTATGGATATCTAAATCTTTTAAAAGCTATAACTAACTAAAAGATATACATATAAATGTATCACCATAATTCTTTTTCCCCCTAAAACCACCGATTGATTGATTGATTGATTGATGAAGGAATCTTACAGCAATGTGTGTTACTAAATGGAGCAATGGCAAAATTCAATAATCATTTGAAACATTTTTCCACATTTTACATTCAGTTAATTATATATGCACTTCCAGATATGTAGTCATACTCTATACTGAGTGGTAAAAATCAAAATAAAATTTGATAGGATCCTTTCTAGTTGACCAGTCATGCCAGAAATCCATAGGGATGTGTCAAAAATTTGGCTTGATAAACTTGAC